>NC_139693.1:40645684-41311254 GCF_964106915.1 Podarcis gaigeae
TTGCGGACCACTGAAACCTGAAAGTACTGGAACAGGTTACTTCCAGGTTTTGGCGGTCGCGCATGCGCAGAAGCACCAAATTGCAACCCACGCGTGCGCAGACGCACCGCTGTGGGTTGCGAATGTGCATCCCGCACGGATCACGTTCCCAACCTGAGCGTCCACTGTATTTGGAGAAGGAGGATTATTATCTAAACTGCTGACAGTGTACCAAAGTATTTGGATACAGTTGCTACCTTTCTTTTGCAGACTGGAAGATGTATCCTCTGGACTCAAACAGTTTGGCATATTGTCCATTCAAACAAGGTATTACATGAAAAAATGGTTACAGCTATAGGGACAAAAGTATATATTTAAATCCTTAGCGGGCCAGAAGTAGAAAGGCATAGTGGTGCTTAACACATTTTTCTTTTTTCCTTTTCTGTTGTAAATCCTTGAGTTTTAACTAGTTATTTGACTCACACAATCTGTTCAAGAATAAATGATTAGGTTACTATTCAAATAGTTACTTTAGATATGCTCAGGGGCTTCAATATGACCTGTAGGATTTTTAAACCCCTTTTTAGCACAGATTGCCCTAGCCCCTACAACCTGTTTTAAAGCTGGCAGAGCTTTAGAAAAGTGTTCCTTTCTGCATTATAACAAAATGTCTGTGCAAATGTCATTTCTAAGGCCTTTTCTTATATTTGCCTATAGATTAAAATACAAGCCCAGTGTGCCCTTGCATATTGGGAGATAGTTGCTTAGTTACTTGAATCCTGGCATGGATGCTTGTTAGTAGTAGTAGTAGTAATAATAATAATCATTTATTATTTATACCCTGCCCACCTGTCTGGGTTTCCCCAGCCACTCTGGGCGGCTTCCAACAAAATATTAAAAATACAATAAAACACCAGACATTAAAAACTTCCTTAAAAAGGGCTGCCTTCAGATGTCTTTTAAAAGTCAGATAGTTGTTTGTTTCCTTGACATCTGATGGGAGGGTGTTCCACAGGGCAGACGCCACTACCGAGAAGGCCCTCTGCATGGTTCCCTGTAACTTCACTTCTCGCACAGGTATCTGAAGAAGTGTGCATGCACACGAAAGCTCATACCAAGAACTGACTTAGTTGGTCTTTAAGGTGCTACTGGAAGGAATTTTTTTTTGTTTTCACTTCTCGCAGTGAGGGAACTGCCAGAAGGCTCTCAGAGCTGGACCTCAGTGTCTGGGCTGAACGATGGGGGTGGAGACACTCCTTCAGGTATACTGAGGCCAAGGCCGTTTAGGGCTTTAAAGGTCAGCACCAACACTTTGAATTGTGCTCAGAAACATACTGGGCGCCAATTTAGGTGTTTTAATTCTGCTGTTACGTGGTTTAGGTGGCCACTCCCAGTCACCAGTCTAGCTGCCGCATTCTGGATTAGTTGTAGTCACCTTCAAAGGTAGCTTCACGTAGAGCGCATTGAAGTAGTCCAGGTGGGAGTAGCTTTAGGCCACAATCCTACACACACATACCTTTGTGTATGCTCAGCGGGGTGGACCTCTGGGAAGACATTGATCAGAGTGTGCCTACTGGTTGATTGCTGTTTGCACTTTATTTCCTCTGTCTTGCAGGCCATCTTTTGGTTCTGGTTTCAGATCCGCTGAAGTCAATCAGGAGTGTTACCACTGACTGCCATCTCTCCCCCCCCCCCCCGTTTATTTTTCAGTGGGTACCTTGCCAAGTTAGCTCCCTACAGTGTGCCCTACAAATCCATAATTTCCAATATAAGCCCAATTGTCATTCTTACAACATTCTGTAACTTTCCCCTCTAGGAATGGATGATTTCCTATCATGCAGGAATCCCATCTTTGTTCTGCTCAGCAGCTTACAAGAATTTGGCCAATTAGAGTTGGCTTTGGGGCTAATTGCCTCTGCTTTTGGGTCGTTCTTGCAGCATATGACATCAAACAGTGTGGAAATTAGCATGTGTGAAAAGGTATGTGCCAGATCTGCAAGGAACCTACTCTAGTGAGGTCTACTTTAGGCCTGTGCCTAAGGCCAAACTGGATAGGACACCATTTACTCGATTAGCATTTGTGTGAATATACATAGCAGGTGGGGGACGGTGACAGTAGTGAGGCTTGGACTCTCTGCCCCAGCTGTAGTCTTGGATCAAGCACCTGGCAATATCCTATTTGCATGGGAAGTAAGGTTTACATTTTGTGCCAGTGGCAGCCATTATATAACTGTGATCCATAAGTGTTCCTTCCCATGCAAATAGCAGACATGGGGCCTTCTATCTGGATCAATACTGCAGAGGAGGCATATCAAGTGGATCAGAGGATCTATATCAAGACCCCTTCCCCTACACTTGCTATTTACATCATAGAAATGACATTAATGTAATTGCTGAGTGTGTGAGTGGGGTTATGTCTAGTTTTACTCCTCCTAGTTCCCTGCCTATGAAGGTGTTTGCAGTGTGTGAGTGGAGGGCAAGATTTTACTTAAAGCAGCTGGGTGCAGTGATCTGACTGGGCTGCTGTCCAATTGCACTACAGCTCAGGCTCTGCTCCTAAGAGCCAAACAGCTTTGCCATGTTTGGATCTTATTTGTGATGCTTGTAATGTATATGACACATGTTTTCATAGCAACAAAATTGTTCCAGTATATTATTCTCTGTCCATCAGCTGTATGACCGGAAGACACTGGATGATGCCAGAACATTCTTCTTAACACTGATTCAAAGATCTACTTCACTAATTAAAAGCATCATTATGGGCCTATTGCACAAGGTGAGCATGTAAGCATGTATTGTGAGGAGGAAATGGCTTTGCAGGGCACCCGATTTCCTCTCCTTAGCTCTTTTGCAGTTCCCGTTCATTTGTTGATACTTGTGCAGGAGAACTTTCTTGGGGGCTGGTGCCCTTTGTTTGCCAAGTGCCATATCCTTTCCTGATTTACAGAAAATTTAAATTGAGGCAGACTATTTTTAAAAAGAGCTTACTTTAAAGTATTTTTACTTCCAAAGGTTTTCAACAGCCACCTGATAGACCACAACCTTGCACTGGGTTACTGCACTTTGTTGTCCAAAGATGATGTATTTAAAAAGCTCTGGGACGTCATAAATAACATGTCACAGAATTACAGCAAGATTCTGGTAAGTTGTTTAAAACATTTTTCAGTTATGCCTTGTTTCTGGGCTTCCCATAAGTGTCTGGTTGGCCACTGTGAGAACAGGATTCCTCTGGCCACATGCAGGAGGTGGTTCTTGTGCTTCCCTCCCCTTCTCCAGCACAGTTGCAAAGATGAGATCTGAAGAATCTGCTTCCATTTGTAAATAATTATTTGTTTAGCCAAGATCATAAATGACTGTTTAAATCAGGGTTCCCCTGAGAATGGATGTAAAGAGGAATTCTGGTTAATTTTAATGAACCAGCGTTCCCCAAGTTTAAACGTACTGGGCAACGTCACTTCAAAGCGAAAACATATGCTTCTCATCACCACCTAGTGCAGTGTTTCCCAACCGGTGTTCCGCGGCACACTAGTGTGCCGCGAGACTTTGCCTGGTGTGCCGTGGGAGGGAGGCGGGCTCCATGTGCTTAGAGCAACAGGCTGCCGCCCCAAGCCTCGCGCGCCCGACGGGAGCTCCTGCCGGGTGCGCAAGGCTTGCAGACACTCGCCCGAAGCACGGGGCACCCTCCGGAGGGCTCCGCGTGCTTCGGGCAACAGGCTGCCGCCCCAAGCCTCGCGCGCCCAGCGGGAGCTCCTGCCGGGCGCAGGGTTGCAGACACTCGCCGGAAGCACGGGGAGCCCTCCGTAGGGCTCCCTGTGCTTCGGGCAACAGGCTGCCGCCCCAAGCGGCATATAGTCAATATAGGCACAGAGTTAATTTTTTTAACATTTTCTAATGGTGGTGTGCCTCGAGATTTTTTTCATGAAACAAGTGTGCCTTTGCCCAAAAAAGGTTGGGAAACAGTGGTCATGCCATAGTTTATTTTTTTTTAAATAATATTTATTAAAAGTTTTTCATTTACAGTAAAAAAGAAAGTGAACATAACATTGCATATCACATATTGTCTTATCACTTCTGGACTTCCTCACATCTCCCGCTCCTGCATTCTAGTTTAGTACACTTAAAAACAACAATTTATTCCCTTATCTTCATCCTTACTATCAGATTTCGAATATATTTCAAATTTTAGATACATTTATTCCAATCCTTACAAAAGAAAATTTAATTTAGCCTAATAATTATCTAAAAAAAAAGATTTTTCATCTTATATTTAAATTATCTTCATGATTTACTTCATCTATTTTGATGGTGCCAATTTGTCTAAAATCAAGCATCCTGCTTAACATTCATACAGTTTACAATATTTTCGTAGATAAAGCTTGAATTTTTTCCAGTCCTCTTCAACAATTTCTTCTCCCAGGTCTCGGATTCTGCCAGTCATCTCAGCCAGTTCCATGTAGTTCATCAGTTGCATCTCCCATTCTTCCAGGGTGGGTAGATCTTGGGTTTTCCAGTGTTTAGCAATAAGTATCCTTGCTGCTGTTGTTGCGTACATAAAAAAAGTTCGATCCTTCTTTAACACCCCTTGGCCGACAATACCCAAGAGGAAGGCCTCTGGTTTCTTAAGGAAGGTATACTTAAATACCTTTTTCAGCTCATTATATATCATTTCCCAGAAGACCTTCACCTTAGGGCAGGTCCACCAAAGGTGAAAGAACGTTCCTTCATTTTCCTTACATTTCCAACACTTATTATCAGACAAGTGGTATATTTTTGCAAGTTTGACTGGGGTCATGTACCATCTATATATCATTTTCATTACATTTTCTTTCAAAGCATTACATGCAGTGAAATTCAACCCACTGGTCCACAACTTTTCCCAGTCCTCAAACATAATATTATACCCTATGTCCTGTGCCCACTTTATCATAGCCGATTTAACCGTTTCATCCTGTGTGTTCCATTTTAACAGCAAGTTGTACATTCTTGAGAGTACCTTGGTCTTAGGCTCTAACAATTCCGTTTCTAATTTCGATTTTTCCACCTGGAATCCTAATTTTTTATCAAGTTTAAAAACTTCTTTAATCTGGGCATAGTGTAACCAATCTCGCACTTTGTCTTTCATTTTCTCCTGACTCTGCAATTTCCAATTGTCTCCTTCTTTTTCTAGTATTTCCCAATACCTTGGCCATTTGGCCTCCATATTGAGTCTTTTTCGGGCCTTAGCTTCTAATGGTGAAAGCCACCTTGGAGTTTTATTTTCCAATAAGTCTTTGTATTTTGTCCAGACATTAAATACTGCCTTTCTGACAATATGGTTCTTAAAAGCCTTATGAATCTTAGCCTTATCATACCATAGATATGCATGCCAGCCAAACACATTGTTGAAACCTTCCAAATCCAGTACATCAGTGTCCTCCAGAAGTAGCCAGTCTTTTAGCCAGCAGAAAGCTGCTGCTTCATAATACAACCTTAAGTCTGGCAGGGCAAAGCCCCCTCTTTCTTTCCCATCAGTTAATATCTTAAACTTGATTCTGGGCTTTTTGCCCTGCCAGACAAATTTCGATATCTCTCTCTGCCACTTCTGGAAGCATTCTGTTTTATCCACAATCTGTAAAGTTTGAAACAAAAACAACATTTTTGGCAATACATTCATCTTTACAGCGGCGATTCGGCCTAACAAAGAAAGTTTCAATCTTGTCCAACTTTCTAAATCTCTCTTAATTTCTGACCAGCATTTCTCATAATTATCCTTAAACAGATTTAGATTTTTTGATGTTATATTTACCCCTAGGTATTTTACTTTTTTAACCACATTTAACTCTGTCTCTTTCTGAAACCATTCTGACTCTATGTCTGTCAAATTCTTTCCCAGTACTTTAGTTTTCTGTTTGTTTAATTTAAATCCCGCCACCCGGCCAAATTCTTGGATCAATTGTAATGCTTTTTTCGTGCTAGGCTCTGGCTTCTGTAGGGTCAAAACTAAATCATCTGCGAACGCTTTCAATTTGTATTGTTTCGCTCCGACCGGTCATGCCATAGTTTAGTGGGCTTTGTGTGCTCTGTTGTGTTGTAAATAAAAATATGCCCTTTTCCCTTATGGGGTATCCAAGAGCCCATATAGAGTCCTTACATAGGTTCCCTATTGGTAGGAGAAAATAACAGAGGCCAACCAGAGAATATTGAGAAGCAAAGCAGCTAGTAAGCTTGATCTTTATTGATCTGTTGCAACAGGGTGCTCCCCTCACACGCAGGAGAGGAAGAGGACCTAGAACAATGGCCTGCAAGGCCTTATAAAGACTATTGAAATTGCCACCCTGTAGATCAAGCCCACCCCCAGAAACATTATGCATACATCACAGAAGGGGTGTAACCTAAGACCACCCCTCAGATACATCCCACCTACATCACAGAAATTTAAATGTTGTTTTTCTCTTGTCCTTGTTTATCTCCTGTCTGGCAGGTTACTTGATTGGATTTCCTGGGGAGCCTGGCCATTCTTTTGTAGTGGTAAAATACTTATTTCCTGAGCCAGGTCACAGGCTCACACCTTGTATCTTAAATGTGTCCTTAAGACAGGATTTGTGAGGAAAGAGACAATGGGGAGACTTTTCCATTTTGACCATGCAGAGAAACATTTGCTCAGTTTAGGAATCAAAATGGTTCCAGGTTGGCTTTCCTGTGCTGATCTATGTACGTGTGGTTATGAACGTTGCCATATATCTAAGACCATAAAATTCCTATCACAGTTGGTGACCAAAATTCTGGCGTCATGACACTGTAAGGAACTTACATCTCCCCTAATTGTTCATTTGTTGGAAGACTTAGCTACTCTTGCAGCATATGATACTGCACTACAGATTGATGTGATCTGTTGCAGAGATATATTTTTCCCCTTTTTTGTTTTTATTCATTGATTAGATAGTTAAGGAAAAATAAAACCAGTATAATATGAGAAAAGTCTAATTGAATGATAGCATAAGCAATAAGATACAAAAGCATGAGGAGGCTCCTTTTTAAAAATACCTGAAGGGTTTGTGAATGATTGCAAGTACACTTGTGTTTTTCTTCATTACAATTTTCCCCCCCACAAACAGGCAGTTGGTCTTGTTGGAGTGCAGCTAGCCAGTCACTATGAAGAGACAAACGAGAAACAAGCATTTGAAGAATTAATCACAGATGCTGAATGGGGTATTCAGCTTGGTAAACTTGGTGTGAGTGCTTTTTTGTGTTTGAATTTGGATCAAATGGTTTATTTACATTTCCTGGGAGCTGATTCTTAAATTGGCTCTTTGACCAGAGAATATTTGCACATATATATGATGATAAATATTCCTCCAAACCTTGCTGCTGCACATTTTCTGTTGAAGTTTGGTGACTTTTTGTAATCTGCTCATGACGTGAGTAAAATGAGTGACTGGACCACTTACTGCTGCACAAACGCCAGAAACATGTAAGAACATTTACTTTACCCTTCAGTACACTTACTCTAGAGTTGTTTTGCTTAAGTCCTTGTGCATGCTCCAGAGTAAATGAGTTGCAGCATTTGCTGCTGATATAATTTTAAATTGGAGAGATAGGGCCACTTAGAACAGAGCTCCCACTTCCAGGTGCCAAATTTGGCTAAAACCCACCTGATTCCTAAGACTCCCTCTGCCTAAAGGCATGTCCATAACAGCATTCCACTCCAGACAAGGAAGCTTAGATCAATTCTTTGTGCCAAAAGAGAAGTGGATGTGTGAAGCTCAAACAAGTAGTGGAGAAGGAGCTGCTCCAGAGGAAGAACTTGAGGGGAGAGAGACATTCTGTTATTCATCAGGCAATGGTGTTTCCACCACTTCCATTTTCTTAAATTCGGCATTTTGTTTATAGATCTCTTTCCAGGATTTATTTAGAATGCCCTCAGTAAGGAAGAAAGAGCTTCTAAGAACTTTGGTACAGCATCCAAATGTGGATACAGATCTCATACTAAAATACTGCAGGTAAGAAAGCTAAATATCATTCTTGCTATAAAAACACCATTTTATTCCATAAATGTTTGTTAAAATAATTTAGAAATATCATTTGCAAACTGCTCTGAGGTATGTGTGTTTTACAATCAAGTGGTATATAAATTTTATGAAATAAAATAAATAAAATGTCTGCCTAATAGGCCCTCTGAACTGGGTTTTTTTTAAAGAGATGTGTTCTGTAACACATCATTAGCGCAATAATATTTCATAGTAGCTAAGGTTGGCTCCTGGCCACGGTCGAAGGCAGTCATGCTTCTGAATACCAATTGCTGGATACCACAGAAGGAGAGAGTGCTCAGGTTTTCCTTCCCACGGGCATCTGGTTGGCCACAGTGAGAAGAGGATGCTGGACTAGATGGACCCCTGTCCTGATCCATCTGGGCTATTCGTATGCTCTTGTGTATGTTCATTAGTGCTGGATTTATACTAGACTGTCCACATATCCTTCCATGTTACTACCTGCTCTGCAAAGCTTCCTCAGTGTTACTGTATTATTGTCATCTGGAGGGGCCACTCCTGCACTTTAGCACAACAAAAGCAGCACAACCCCCCCCCCATTAAAAAATTTGATTTGTTGTTAAAAAAATGACAGGATTTCAGCAGGAAGTTACAGGTCATGCAGTGATAAATGAAGCAATATGCCACCCTGAAACTTTTGCAGGCGCAAAAGGTATTGAAAACGGAACTTCATTACTATCATATCCTTTCTCTGGAATTGCTGTACAGTCATACCTCGGGTTAGATGTGCTTCAGGTTGAGCGCTTTTGGGTTGTGCTTCGCAGCAACCCGGAAGTAACGGAACACGTTACTTTTGGGTTTTGCTGCTCGCACATACGCAGACGGTCAAAATGACGTCATGCGTGGAATCGGCAAATCGTGACCTGCACAGACGTGGGTTACGTTCGCTTCAGGATGTGAACGGGGATCCGGATTGGATCCCATTTGTATCCAGAGGTACCACTGTAATGCTGCTTACAAATTAGATGTAGCCTTTTAACCAAGAGTTGTATGATGATCTGATATCACCCGAGTTTCTCTTTCAGTTTGACTACTTCACCAGAAACATGATTAAAGTTAAAACAGACTAGTAATTTTTGAAAATGCAAAATTTGGACTGTGCCAATTCTCCATGAGACGCAAGTGGTGCTGTGGTCTAAACCACAGAGCCTAGGACTTGCTGATCAGAAGGTCGGCGGTTTGAATCCCCGCGACGGGGTGAGCTCCCATTGCTCGGTCCCTGCTCCTGCCAACCTAGCAGTTCGAAAGCACGTCAAAGTGCAAGTAGATAAATAGGTACCACTCCGGCAGGAAGGTAAGCAGTGTTTCCGTGCGCTGCTCTGGTTCACCAGAAGCAGCTTAGTCATGCTGGCCACATGACCTGGAAGCTGTCTGCGGACAAATGCCGGCTCCCTTGGCCAGTAAAGCAAGATAAGCGCTGCAACCCCAGAGTCGGCTGTGCCTGGACTTATCAGTCAGGGGTCCCTTTACCTTTACCTAATTCTCCATATTAAATACATCTTTGATAAAATGAACTTTAAGGCTAGACACCATCTTCCAGATTGTGTGTTGACTATTGATTCCATTGTTAACATCCTGCCTCCTTTTTTGTAATTAAGCTTAACGTCCCAGAAGTATTTTTTTAGTCAATGGAACATTTCTTTGTTCTGTATGCATTGCACTGGAAGTTAAGATTTAATTTATTAATTTTGGATGTGGTTAAATTAATTTGATTTATGTAAGCTGTTTGTGATTGGCTGTTATTTCTAACTTAATTATTTATATAAGTGAAATTCACTTTTTAATAATAAATAAATAAATAGAATTATGTATAACTGCTCTGATATCAAATCATCATGAATGTACAATAGAAAAGATGTTTGGAGAGGCCCCCAGAAAAATATTCCCAACTCTTACTGTATTCAAAACATCCTCCCTGACTGAATCATTGGTTTTATGAATAAAGATACATATTTTTTGTTGTTTTATCCCTCCAGTTCCATGTGCTTTTTTCTTTTCTTTTCAGCACTTTCCAGTTGGATACTGATTCAGCTTTGCAGCTTTGCATTGAAACACAACTCCAGAATGCTAGCATGAGTCATGCTGAAGGGTATTTGGGGGGGCATTCTGGGAATCAGACTCAAGCATTGGTAGTGGCCAGAGCTGCAGAAACAATCCCTCTTCTGAAAAGCACTACTGACTTGGTTACAAGCCTCAGTGTAATGTTGCACAAGGTAAAACTTACAGGCTATGTTTATCCCCCAAACCTAAATTCCACAATTTCTATTCCATTGCATGGAATAGGGCAGTATTAATTAGAAGGATGGACTGATTAAGCCTAACAGTTTTTTGCAAATAATTTTTCATACTAATTAGAAGGAAGAGGCTGAAACTCTGTCTAGTTTCAACCCCACCGCTTTTAAGATGAGGCCACCCACAGACCAACCTGCACTTAACTAGATTATGACAGCCCGCTAGACCCATCTCAGGAAAGTACCTCCAGAGCAACTAACTTTTATTTAATACTTCATTACAGAAGATAGATGCCCAACATTACAGTCTCCAAGAGTCACAAGTTGTGCTCAATTTGCTGTCCCTGCCACATGTGATCATTACATGCACTTAATAGCTGCATGTGAATTTGACCTTGGAATGGTTAGTATTTAACTTTGTTCCATCTAAACCAGGGTTTGTATCTGGTTAGCAAACTCTGGTTATGAGAGAACCTGGTTATCACTATCCATGGTTAAGGTCAGCAGGGGAAGGGCAAGAGGCATTCATGTTTGTGACAGCAAAGTCACTGAGTGGAGGGAGCATGACCAAAGGCTGAGCTTTGTTTCTGTCCTCAGCAGCCTGACGTGTATTTGTTTTTATGAGCTTTATCTTCTGGGATTTATCCATTCCTTTTGGTTTGTTCTGTGTTTTTGTTTCCTGTTTGCTTCTAATCCCTGGAACAGCTTGATCCATATGACTATGAAAGGATTGAAAGTCTTCTGACAATCATAGAAAAGGCTGGTGTGGAAGCAGCAGGCATCTCTCTGAATCAGGTAAGATAATGAACTGAGCCAATTGACTTAAGGAATTGCAATCTGGCTTTTAAATGGGGGATCTGTTTGATGAACTATGGATTACTCTAACCCAGTGCTGCATATATAATCCATTTTGAAGAGAACCTCTAGAATCACCTAGAAGTTTCAAGTAATACTTGTTACCAGAAACAAGTAGTACTGCTAGTCCATTTGTAAAGTTTGTACTTTACAGGCATTATTCTTAAATAATTTGTTAAGTAACGACATTAGTTCAGTCGCCCTGCCTGAATCTTAATCCAGGTGTGTATATTTATCTTTTGAAAGCCAGCTCTGGAATGAGCATTTTGTCTTCGTCCCTCTAGGCCCTGAAGCTCATAAAACTCCTGAAATCCTATAAAAGAACTTCCACTCCTGGAGATCTGGAACATCAGTATGCCTTTGAACAGGCTATTCCTTTATCACCAGCTGCTCAAACCAGGCTGCCTTTCCACTTGATCTTCTTTAGAACATTGCAGTGTTTCTGGAAAATCATTTGTAAGTTTGCAAAAAATAACAAAACACCACTTTTTAAACCTTAAATGAAGAGAGATGCATTTAAAGAATTTTCCTGGCTTTCCTCAGCTGAAAAAAGTTCCCAGAACAGCTGGCAGCAATCATTAACTTAAAAGTAGCTTGCCCTCAGCCTTACAGTCTTACAAGACACAAGAGGAAAAGGGAGTAGGAAGGAATGTGGGGCAGGGAGAAGTGAACTCAAGCACTCTGTGCATGGAACATAAGAAGAGCCTCCTGGATCAGGCCGCTGGTCCATCCAGTCCAACATCCTGTTCTCACTGTGGCAAACCCACAAACAGGACCCTTGCACAAGATCACTCTCCCTTCTCAGAGTTCCCAGCAACTGGTATGCAGAAGCATTACTGCGTCCAAGTGGGGAGGCGGAGCATGGCCCTCCTGGCTAGTGGCCACTGATAGCCTCATCCGACATGCGTTTGTCTAGCTGTCTTTTCAAGCCCTCGTGCTGGTGGTCCGCGTTGCCTCCTGTGGGAGCAAGTTTCATAGTTTAACTATGCACTGCATGGAAAAGTCCAGAATCTTCAAACATTCAGCTTCATTTCATTCATTCACAAGTTCTAGTGTTATGAGAGAGGGAGAAAAACTTTTCTTTATCCACTTTCTCTGTGCCATGCATAATTTTATAACCTATCATGCTACTTCTTATTCTCCTTTTCTGTCAAGTCCCCAGTGCTGCAACCTTTCCTTATAGGAGAGTTGCTCCAGCCCCTTGATAATTGTGGTTGCAATTTCCTGTACTTTTTCCAATTCTACTTTTTTAAGGTGAGGCATGCAGAACTGCACACAGTATGTTTGCAAGTCTTCTTTCTGGCAGAAAAGCAAGCTCCCTGCAGCAGCTCATTCTTAGGCTGATGGTAAAGGTACATTTGCAGGTGTGGACGAGAGGATATTTGATTGACAGGATTACTCCTCCCACTGACTCAGATAGGCAGGGTTCTTTGATGTGTTCTGTCTCCCCACCCCATGCTCCCCCCCCCCCGGGGTACTCAGGTACGCGGTACTGGCACTCTAGGGGGGGTGGTTTAAAATGTGGCACTTCTGTAACAACTTAATGGTGAGTACCAGCACCTTTTTTTCTAGAAAAAAGCACTGCACTGGCAAGCCTATGGGGCCCTGTGGAAAGTTCCCCCAACTCCAGCGGGTGCAGAATGCCGTGGCGAGACTCCTTACTGGGGTCCTCGCTGCGAGATCACATTCACCCCGTGCTATACCTCGTACCTACGGGACCGTCTCTCCTGGTATGTCCCACAGAGGAACTTACGGTCTTCAAATAAAAACATATTGAAGGTCCCAGGCCACAGAGAGGTTAGGCTGGCCTCAACTAGAGCCAGGGCTTTTTCGGCTGTGGTTCCAAACTGGTGGAACGCTCTGTCACAAGAGACTAGGGCCCTGCGGGACTTGACATCTTTCCGCAGGGCCTGCAAGACGGAGCTGTTCTGCCAGGCCTTTGGTCGGGCTTCAGTCTGACCCCCTCTCCCCTTTCATAAGAACTTGCATGAAAGTGGCCTCCCAATTTTTCTCGCAGGCCAATATAAGTTCAGAACAAACAGTTGGGCCTGGTGTGCACTTAAGGTCCCCCACCCTAATCTGCGGGTTGCCATCCGATTGGATTTTATTCTGATCCTGATCTGATTTGAGGATGTATTTTAATTGTCTGATTTTATGTTAATGTATTATACATTTGATGTTAGCCGCTCTGAGCCCGGCGTTGGCTGGGAAGGGCGGGATATAAATAATTTTTTTTTTATTATTATTATTATTATTATTATTATTATTATTATACTTTTTAAAATAATTGGCATGGCTCTGTGGTGCTGTGCCATAAAGATGTTGGCGTTGAGGGGTCACCCGTAGCCCTGCCAGCTGATCTGGAGGCAAGATTACTTCTCCCCCTGGTTGGGGAGACGAAATGTTTGAAAGAGCTCAGCCTGTCTGAGTCAGTGGGAAGAGGAGTCTTCCCGTCAATTGAATATCCTTGATTCTGCTTCTCAAACCTTCTCAAAATCCATGGTAAGAGCCATTTTCTGTTTTCTGATAGCATTTGGAAAATCATTTATGGCTTTTCTTTTTGTAGATCCAGAGCTCAGTGAGGAATCATTCCCAAAAATTCTCTTGATCTCCAAACTTTTGAAGGTAATGATGAACATACTTTTGATCTTGCTTTAACTTGTGGAATTAGCTTGTTGCAAGATGAGATGAATGCAACACAAATTTAGGGGGCATCTTTCTAAAAGCAGATTAGGTAAATTCATGAAAGGCAGGCATATCAGCATATCATAAAAGTGGCTCATAATAGGTAAATGGACCCTCCATGCACAGTGGCAAATTACCTCTAAACACCAGTTGCTGGGGCAGACTTACTCCTTCCCCGCAGGAGAGAGTGGCAAGGGCATTCAGGGATGCCATTCAGATGGGGTCTAAACCAATGGTATCCCCAGACACTCAAGCCAGCCCCTTCATCGGTATGGTCTTTTATTCCTTGGCTACATTAGAATATGACCAAATGGTGAGAGAGTGAGGCAGAAAGTATAGAACTGACATATCTAGAAGATCCTTTTTTCACATCATCTCCCCAATTCAAGGTATTAGTGCACTAAGCCATAAACCGCTTGGAAGCCAAAGCCTGCAATTTACACTCAGTTTACTTAACACAATTGTAATCTTACGTGCATGCCTGAAAAACAAACAAACAAATAGAAAAGAGTGGGGAAAATGGGGGGGGGGGGGACAGAAGAAAAATGTCAAAAGGGGGTGGAAGAGCTGGAAAAATTATTGGCAAGCCTATCAGCCATTGCATTCACCCCAGGAGAGTGTTTGAGTGTGGTCAGACAGAGAGTGGGCCGAGCGAGAGCACGGAGAGCAATGGGGAGGTAGTTGGAGAGCACTTGCAGCTCTGGTCAGTGAGCATGGAGAAGGTGGTTGGAAAGAAAGCAGAGGTTCAATCTGAGCATGGTCACCAAACATAAGGCAGCTTCAACCTCAAATTTCAACCTCAAATTTGTGCACATGACTGGGGAGGCTGTAACTGTGGACAAAGAGGCAGCAAAACTAGCCCTTCTGGTCAGCGCCAGCGATTAATGGCGGACTTTTCCCAGAGCTCCGGGAGAAGTCTGCTCCGCGGGTTCGGGTCCTGCCACTACGGCGAAGCGGGGACCCTTAAAAATTACAGGTGGAGAAGCCTGTAAACAAGGAGGCTCGGCGGGTACCATTACGACCCCTCCGAACTGCGAAAGAGCCTTTTTAAAGGCTCTGGAACGGTGTCGGGGGGAGCGCGGTGCTGAGAGCCGCTACCCAGCCTGTGGAGCGAAGCCGCGTCGCCATTATCGGAGAGCGTTGATTTCTTCCGGCAAATTGATCCTGAAAGCATCTACTCGTGAGTAGGATTAAAAGCTTAAATTGGACTTTAAAGAGTAAAGATTTAAAGACTTAAATTGCTTGAAAGTTTAAAAGATTGGCCACCACGGGAAAGGTACAAAAAGGAAGTCTGCCTTACCGCATTGTAGTGAGAAGAAAGCAAAGAGACTATTAAACTGAAACCTTTGAGGATTGCATTTGAATAACAAACCCATTGCCTAAAAGCAAGATACCCCCTCACTTAGCGGGTAGAAGCGGTGAGGGAGAATTGTCATTGAACTATTTAACCTGCATGAAAGGAAAGAATTGAATTTTATCCATTGTCTTTTGTATCCTGGGAACGGACTACCCTGTAAGAAGGGAGAAAGAACTTTGAACTGTCAAAAGTGAGAGCCTTGAAATAACTGGGAAAGATACAGTGTTGAGGACTTTTACCTGGACTGTTACATATTCGTAACTATTTAAGGAAAAAGTGCTGGAACTGGGGACTTTTTCCCCTTTAGAGAGACGGGGGGGGGGGGGACTTTGAGACAATATATCTGTTGTAAGAACTGTGAACTGTGAATGCAAGTTGGGAATTCCCCCCTCTAGAGGAGACTTTGTTACATTGTGAGAAACAACTAAGCAACTAGAAGCTGAGCCACTGGAAATTTACTAGTAAAAACAAATCTAGGAGTGTGGGACTGACCTTGGCCTGGCTGATAGTGGCATGGCAGATGGCAAAGGAAAGATAGATCAGGCTCAGGAGAAAAACCTGAGATCCGGCAAAACTTACAGCACTACACAGCCAAGAAGGGCCTCAGTGATAGGAGCAGCTGCGGCCTCACAAACAAAACCTAAAGCCATGTCTGCAGAAGATGCTTTGGCGAAAGCTCTTGGAAAAATAAATGAATCTCTGGAATTTTTAACGAAACAAGGGACTGATACAAGTAAACAAGTAGCTGAGATCTCAAAAAAACTTGATCTGAATACTTCTAGCCTAAAAGAATTGGGAACTCAAGTTACTGCTAATGCTCAGAATATTGGGAGACTCCTAGAGGAATCAGCTACTACCCGAAAGATTGCTGAGGAGGCAAAGGAGGTTGCAACTGAAATTCAGGGAAAAATACCACCGGCTGTAAAGAAACTGGCGGACCATGATTTATCCTTTGCTATGATAGATCTTCAAAGGAGGGATCGTAACTTAAGATTAAGATTTGTCCCAGAAAGTGAACAGGACAACTTGGTGGACTTTATTACAAAAGAATTTTATGACTTTTGGCAAGAAGGCCTGCAGGGGGAGGAGGTTAAGATTATGAGTGCATTCAGACTTGGAATAAGACAAAAAAAGAACAAGCCAAGAGATTGCTTGATTACTTTGGGATCAAAGGAGGAAAGAGATAAAATTTTAAATTTGCACTATCAAAATACACTGCAAATTGAGGATTCTTTCGTGGAGATCTTCAAAGATATCCCAAAGCCCATTCTAGATGCAAGAGAGGACTACAAAGATCTGGTTGTACTACTGAAAAAAGCAGAATCTTCTTTAGGTGGGAATTCCCCCAAGGCCTATCTTTCAAATACAGAGGAAAGAAAGTTAGACTAAGGACACTGAGTGACAAAGACAAATTCTTGAGAGATCACGAAGAAGACTTAGTGAAGGAAGCAGAACTTGGAGAAGAGCCAACAATACCAGGAAAAAGAATATTGGACTTGGCAAATTTATCGTTTGGACTACAGCCACCAACAGAAGAAGAGCAACAATTTGGAGCAGTAGGAGGAGTAAGTAATAATCCCATCATGGCCCTGCGACTATTGAGCTGGAACTGTAATGGACTGAATATTCCTCGGAAGAGGAAGAACGTCTTTCATATTCTACAGAAACAACAATTGGACTTGATTTGCCTGCAAGAGACACATGTGACAAGAACACATAGCAAACCACTTATCAATAAAAAATTAGGACATGAATTTATTTCATCTGACAGAGTGAAAAAAAGAGGAGTGGTTATATATGCAAAGGATAGATTGATGCCGAAACAAATATTTAAAGATGAACAAGGAAGATATCTGGCAATTGAAATTCAAGTACAAGGCCAGAAATTTTTGATTCTAGGAATCTACGCACCAAATGAAGGCAAATCCGAATTCTTTAAAAAGTTGCATGAGATTTTACTGGACTACATGGATTCAAATATAATTTTGATGGGAGATATGAATGGAGTTGTCTCTACAAACATGGACAAAGCACAAAGACAAGTAATTTCTAAAGACGGAAGGCTACCAAAAACATTTTTTGAAATGACTGACAATATGGACTTAGTCGATATTTGGAGATTAAAAAATCCTCTTGAAAGAGAAGGAACCTTCTTTTCTGAAGCCAAAATGACCTGGACTAGAATTGACCAAATATGGGTTACTAGAGGACCGGCATCAAAGATAAAAAAAGTGGAAATCTGCCCAAAGACTTGCTCCGACCATAACGCCGTGAAGATGGAGATGAATCAAACAACAGCTGGCACTTCCAGATGGAGGATGAATGACTCATTATTCAGAGATAAAGAATTTTGTAAAAAGGCCCAAAAAACAATAAGAGACTATTTTGAAATTAACATGAGAACTAATGTGGAAAAAAGAGTAATCTGGGACGCAAGCAAAGCGGTTATGAGAGGTTTCTTGATACAACAAAATGCAATAAAGAAGAAAAGCCAAAACGAGAAAAAGGATAAGATATTAGAAAAAATTAAAGAAGGAGAAAAGAAATTGAGATCAAAACCAAAGTCTCAGGAGATCTTGAGAGAAATTAAATTACACCAAATGCAATATATGGAACTGATGAACCAAGAAATAGAATGGAAAATTAAACAAATGAGACAGAAAACGTTTGAATCTGCTGATAAATGCGGGAAATTTTTGGCTTGGCAATTGAAGAAGAGACAAAAACTAAATACAGTGACAAATTTAGAAGTGGATGGAAAGAACATTAACAACCCAACTGAAATTAGAAGCTGCTTCCAGAGATACTTTAAACAACTATATGCACAAGGGCCAGAAAAAGAGATTGATATAGAACAATTCTTGAAGAAAAATGGGATGAAGGAAATTTCATGTCAAGACAAAGTGCTTCTGAATCAGAAAATAACTGAACAAGAAATAGAAGATGCCATTCAAAACATGAAACTGGGCAAATCTCCGGGACCTGATGGACTGACTTCCAAATATTACAAGGCTTTAAAAGAATGGCTAATACAACCTTTGAAGGAAGTCTGTAATGAAATCCTTGAGGGGAAAGAAGCACCTGATACGTGGAAAGAGGCTTATATCACGCTAATACCGAAGACAGAGACTGAAAAGACCCAACTTAAGAACTACCGTCCAATCTCTTTATTAAATGTGGATTACAAAATTTTTGCTGACATTTTAGCTAAGAGATTGAAAAAAGTTTTGATGGGGGAGATTCCTAGGGATCAATCGGGCTTCCTCCCGAGAAGACATTTATCAGATAATGTAAGGAACATAATAGACATTTTGGAAATGTTAGAAGTTAATATAAACACAAAAGCTGTTTTGATATTTGTGGACGCGGAGAAAGCCTTTGACAATATTTCTTGGACCTTTATGAAGAAGAATCTCCATGGGATGGGGGTAGGCCAAGGTTTTGAAAACGGTATAGGCGCAATTTATTCTGAACAAAAAGCAAAGCTAATTGTAAATAATATTATTACAGCAGAACTTAAGATAGAGAAAGGGACACGCCAGGGCTGCCCAATTTCCCCACTACTTTTTATTTCGGTCCTGGAGGTTTTGCTGAACATGATAAGAAAGGACCAGCTGGTTAAAGGGGTTCAGGTCGGAGCGAGACAATATAAATTGAGAGCATTTGCAGATGATCTGGTACTTACATTGCAAGAGCCGGAATCCAGTACGAAAAGGGTTTTGGAATTAATTCAAGAGTTTGGTCAAGTGGCAGGATTTAAATTAAATAAATTAAAGACTAAGGTATTAGAGAAAAACCTAACAGTAAGAGAGAAGGAGAGGTTTCAGAATGAAACAGGTTTAACAGTGGTTAAGAGTGTAAAATATTTGGGGATTAATATGACAGCTAAAAATATGAACTTATTTAAAGACAATTATGAGAAATGTTGGAACCAAGTGAAAAAAGATTTAGAAATTTGGTCGAACTTGAAGCTTTCTTTGTCTGGTCGAATAGCAGCTATTAAGATGAATGTATTGCCTAGAATGTTATTTTTGTTTCAAACATTGCAAATTGTTGATAAGATGGAGTGTTTTAAGGGATGGCAGCGAGATATTTCTAAATTTATCTGGCAGGGCAAAAAGCCCAGAATAAAATTTAAGATCTTAACTGATGCAAAGGAAAGGGGGGGATTTGCCCTGCCAGATTTGAAACTTTACTATGAATCAGCAGCTTTCTGCTGGTTGAAGGATTGGCTGCTCCTTAAGAACACAGACATTTTAGATTTGGAAGGTTTCAATAATTTTTCTGGGTGGCATGCATACTTGTGGTATGACAAAGTTAAGGTTCATAAAGGTTTTAAAAATCATATTGTCAGGAAAGCATTGTACAATGTTTGGATCAGATATAAAGACCTACTGGAGAGCAAAACTCCAAGGTGGCTTTCACCAATGGAGGCAAAAGCTGTGAAAAAACTCAACATGGAGTGTATATGGCCGAAATATTGGGAAATTTTAGAACAGGAGGGTAGTAACTTCAAACTGCAGAGTTTTGAGAAATTAAAGGATAAAGTGAGAGATTGGCTCCACTATTACCAAATAATGGAGGTTTATAAGATGGATAAGAAAATCCAGGTGGAGAAATCGAAATTGGAAACAGAATTGTTAGAATCCAATACTAAAAATTTATCAAAAATGTATAACTTGCTGCTGAAATGGAATACGCAGGATGAAACAGTTAAATCAGCTATGATTAAGTGGGTGCAAGATATTGGTCATAACATTATGTTTGCTGACTGGGAAAGGTTGTGGACCACCGGCATGAAATTTACGGCGTGTAACGCCTTGAGAGAAAATATTATGAAAATGATATATAGGTGGTACATGACCCCAGTCAAGCTTGCAAAAATTTACCACTTGTCAGATAACAAATGTTGGAAGTGTAAAGAAAATGAAGGCTCATTCTTTCACCTCTGGTGGACATGCCCAAGGACTAAGGCTTTCTGGGAAATGATATATAATGAAATGAAAAAGATGTTTAAATACACTTTCCTGAAGAAACCAGAGGCCTTTCTCCTGGGTATTGTCAGCCATGTGGTGTTAAAGAAGGACAGAACTTTGTTTTTGTATGCCACAACAGCAGCAAGGATCCTTATAGCAAAGTATTGGAAGACATCAGATCTACCCACTCTGGAAGAATGGCAGATGAAGATGACAGACTACATGGGACTTGCAGAGATGACGGGCAGAATCCGAGACCAGGAGAAAGAGACAGTGGAAGAAGATTGGAAGAAATTTAAGGACTATCTTAACAAATATTATAAGATTAAAGAATGCTAGATTGACATGGGCTTAAAAATATTGGTCTTCAGAGACATTAAGAGTAAGAAAAGGAATGGAATTAGTAAGAAACTTTTGGGAAATAAGGGAATGGAGTTGCTGATGGGATAATGAAACTAGAATACAAAACGGTGAGGTATGAGGAAGTCGGGGAAATAAGGTTGAGAAAATAAGTTTTGAAATTATACTTGTTGTTTTTTGTTTGTGTTTGTTTTTATTGTAGTTGTTTTGTATTTGTATGTTCTTATTGGAAAATTTAATAAATATTATTTAAAAACAAACAAACTATTCCCTTGGCAATTAAAAGAGCTGCTTGGTTGGCATTAACCTGTGAGAGGGTCTTCTCGGTGGTCCCCTGTTTGTGGTCTACCCTCCCTGTTGTTTGCTCCTTTCTTTATAACTTTTTAGAGGAGTTTTAAAATGTTCCCATTTACCCAGGCATTTGATTTCTATTCCTGGTAATCTTGTGATTGTTCTTAGATATGTTTTATTTTTGTTGTATTGTTTTAAGGCTGGTGTGTTTGCCACCCTGGACTCCTTTAGGAGGAAGGGTGGGATAGATAATTATTTTTATTATTTGTAGCCAGCATCTGCTTGTAAGAGTTTGGGAGGTATCTGCATATTTGGAGGGGGGGGGGGCCAAGACTCGCAGTAGGTAGGTAGGTAGATATATGGAGGAATACCAAAACAGCCAAAGGAGGACTGGGTGTGTTCAGTAGCTGTGAAATGCTAGCTGACAGGGGGAGGGAGAAGTAGAAAAGGCGACAGGGAGAATGGAACGTAGTGTTGGAAATCTGAGCAAGGGAACCCCACACTTAAGCATTTTGTTGCGCATCCCACTTGTAATACCCTTTAGTTTGTTGGATAGAAAGATCTCACACTGCCCTGTCAGTTTTTGTGCTCTTTTTTCAAGGTTTCACTGGATACCCTCTACACATCCGCAGCTAACCACCTGTTTCAAGAAAAACTGAAGCCGAAAATGCTGGAACTGGCAAGAAGAGGATATTTGCTGACATCTAAGAAGGAAATTGCCAAGACCATGCAGACCATTCAGTCTTACTTGTTGTCTATAGCTAATCCAGAATGGGCTACAGCACTTGCCTACAAGATCTTGCAAGAACTTCCAGCAGGTTAGCGGGGAGTATAGTCTTTTTAAAAGGGCATTTTGCACATCAGTTACAGTGGTACCTCGGGTTACAAACACTTCAGGTTACAGACTCCGCTAACCTGGGAGTAGTACCTTGGGTTAAGAACTTTGCCCCAGGATGAGAACAGAAATTGCACGCTGGCAGCAGCGGGAGGCCCCGTTAGCTAAAGTGGTACCTCAGGTTAAGAACGGACCTCCGGAACAAATTAAGTTCGTAACCAGAGGTACCACTGTACTTGAATTGATGCCCATATGGATAAAGGAAGCTGCCTTATTGTGGACCATATTAGTTGTCTAGCCTAGCATTGTTTACTCTGACAGCAGTTCTCCAGGATCCCAGGCAAATGAGGCTGTTTTGCTCTGCAAGAAGATGCTGGGGGTTGAAACTGGGACCTTCTACGTGGAAAGGAGATGGTCTTCCTCTCAGATATGCCACTTCCCAATATGCCTTCTAGTTCTGATTTATTTAGAACGTGAAATGCACTCCATATTTTCTTTAAGGCAGCCTGTTGATTATTTATGCACCGGCAGACGAGTGATTCCTACACTCCCACCTCTTCAGACCCCCACCTGTTTGCCCTTCTAAAGTGAATGTTCTTTCCTGAAAGTTCATGACACGCTTGCATGGCTCCATTCCTTGCTCTTTTTGAACTGTGGGGACTCCATTGGTTGCTTAGGGTTGTATCCAATATGTTACTTAGTGGTACACTGTTTTCTGCTGGAAAAATGTTTTGCGCATACTGAACTTTGTTGCACAACAGATTCCACCATCTGCTGTACGGTGGCACCTCAGGACTTAATCCAGAACTTAATTCGTTCTGGAGGTCTGTTCTTAACCTGAAACTGTTCTTAACCTGAAGCACCACTTTAGCTAATGGGGCCTCCTGCTGCTGCTGCGCAGCCGGAGCATGATTTCTGTTCTCATCCTGAAGCAAAGTTCTTAACCCGAGGTACTATTTCTGGGTTAGCGGAGTCTGTAACCTAAAGCGTATGTAACCTGAGGTACCACTGTACAACTGTTGCAATGGATTCTTTGTTGCACAACGTTCAAACTCTCCCATCCACTTGAGCAAAAGCCTCTTGTACAGGAATATGGTGGAGCAGGCCAGACCTCCTGTCTTGACCGACTCCTTTATCTTCCGGTCCCTTGTTACTTTCCACATTCCAGAGTTAAGCTTTGTCATTGCAACCAGACTTTCTGATGAATGCCAGCTCAAACAGTTTTGAGATCTAAGCAGGGAGGAAGGGGAAAGTGACCGAGAGAGTGCTTTAATGTCTTCTTTCTTTTCTTTTTCCCCTTCAGGATCCACCAAGGCCCAGACTTTGAAATTCTGTTGCAGTTTAGCTGAAACGTGGCTGAAGAATACAAATGTGACGGTATTAACTCTTGCACCACAAGCCTGTTATCAATATTTAGAGAACAAGTTTGAATTACACACATGTGCATGTATAAGTAAAATAACATGCCATTTCTCAGATTCTGCTCCACTGGTGAGACCAGGAAACA
This sequence comes from Podarcis gaigeae, assembly GCF_964106915.1. Lineage (NCBI taxonomy): Eukaryota > Metazoa > Chordata > Lepidosauria > Squamata > Lacertidae > Podarcis > Podarcis gaigeae. Next base: position 40,668,788 of record NC_139693.1, read on the forward strand.
GAACCAGGGGCTGTGGCTCTGCAGATAAGAGGAGGCTTGATTCCAAGTGGTTGGGATCACTGGAGACAGGGCGTGAACTTTACTTTCTCTCCCCATTTGTTCCTATGGTCAGAAGTCGAGGACGGTGCTGGTGGGTATTGGTGCCATAGGGCACAAACCCTTCCCTTCATTACTGACCCTGAGTTGCCTTATCCACACTGACAGGGACTTTGTAGAGATGTACAGTCTGTCTTCCAGCAGAGATGCACGTGTCTCTTCACACAAATGCCGCCTTTCATAATGACAGACAGTATGCTAGCTTTTTGGTTTGTTTGGTTGCTTTTCCCCCCTTACAAAGCACATAAAGCTATGTGCTGTACAACCATTTTTTAAGTGTTATATTTTATTAAAATCTTTAATAAAAGTGATAGTAAAAGAAAACATTTAGAAAGAACCCCACAGAGCAGCCCACATCCACAGTTGTGATACAAAGGAAAAAGGTACCTGGAGGGGAAAGAGAGATGGAGAAAGTTCCAGGAGAAGAGAAGCCATGGGGTATTTTGGCCCAGCTGAGGCAGTGAAGTGGGGTTGTGCCTTCTGCAGCATTCAGGGAGTTCAGGAAGAGAAGAACATATGTAATAACCTGAAATAAGCTGTCACAGTAAGATGCAAGCTTTGCACGCAGTAGTTGAACTTACAGGTTTTACTGGCAATCCATTCTTATTAGCTTATTGTTTTCGTTTTTCCATTTGTTTGTTGATGCAGCCTGTTAGCTCTGCTTGTAAATAAAATGTTCTGTCTTCCGATAAAGGATGACTCTCGTGAAAAGGCCCGAGTGCATCTGAAGAAGCTGCAGATGCAACGCCAGAGATCTGCTACTGAGGCTGTACTTGCAGAGCACAAGCTGCACTCTGAGAGCCATCAGAAGCTCATTGGAAAACCTGCAAATCTGGTTGTTTTGCTTTATCAGCACAGCAGCATATCCGAAAGATTTCAGAATCCATCTGGCAGAAATTACCCAGGTTAGGTCACACCTCTCTTGCCTTCTGTGAGAGCCCACATTTGCCTGGGACCCTTATAAAAGCAGCGCTCCTGCGGACCAGACACTACTGTTTCCACTCTGCTACCAAAAAAGGCTAGAGGCAACACAAGGATTCTCTGTTTGCACACCTTTCTTCACAGTTAATTGGCTTGACTAAAGTCCTTTGTCAGAAAGGTGGCCTGTTAATATTTTCATTAATAAATGAAATAATAGTGTTTTGTTTGTAGCCCCCCCCCCTTTCACTGACTAAAGCTTTTACTACTGGCTCCCTGACAAACTAGTGGTACCTGGACAGAGCAATGGCTTAAAAACTGTGCCTGGAAACTTGACTCCCCCCTCCCCTCTTATTAAATTTCTATACTGCCCTTCATCAGAGAATCACAGGGCAGTTTACAATATAAAAACCCAACAATACGTAACAGTAACAAACAAACACAATAACTGCCCCCACCCAGTTTAAAAGGCCATAGACTGTTAAATCCGCCAAAGGTCTGGGAGAAGGTCCTCAGCATCTTACCAGGCAAATCAGCTTCCTTGAAATATGGCTTGCCTGCAACTGCCAATTATCCTCTGTGATGCCTGTTCACAGGAAAGTGTAAGACGCTGTCAGGACTGCCGCTAGGTCCCAGCTCACAGAGGACCAACGCCCAGTGGATATTATATACAAAAGTCTTTATTGAAGTTTAGTTTCCATTTCCAAGCTCTGGGCGCGCAGGCCCACGTCTTAACGCTAGACCGGCTAAGTCCCCTCTGACTCACTGCTCCACCCACACCAGTTTAAGATTCTAGCCTGGCTCCACCTCTTGCGCTGCTCTTTCCTGCGTTGGGTCCTTCTGCCCTCTGGGGTTCCCTCCTTCCTGGACTCCTCTGACGCGGAGCCTCCTGAGTCTTGCCCCTCCCTCCGGCGGGCTTTAGGACCTGGCTCCCTTCCCGGGCTCCCCGCTGTGCCGCGCTCCTGTACATTTGAACTTGGCGCGCGCGCCCAGCCGGTGACTTTCCTTCTGACCGTTTCCCCGCTTCCTGATGTGGGTGTTGCCAAACCTGACTCCTCTCCTCCCTCTGGTGGTGAGGACACTGGTCCCGACTCCTGGGACTCCCCCTCCCCACTGCGCTCTGGTGGAGACGCTGGCCCTGATCTCCAGCTGCTGTTCAGAGACTCCCCGCTGGCCCCTCCCTCTTGAGGTTTCTCCCTTGGAATCTCCCTTGCTCTGGCCACCGGCGCTCCCTTCTGTGAGTCCTCCGATTCGCTAGAGAGGCTTGTGGAATAACTCTGGCCACTGTCACTGCCTGCGCCCCCCTCGTACTCCTCCTCCTCACTCTCCATTTGCTCCCCCTCCTGTGTCTCTCCTTCTGAACCCCTGACATCCATCCCCCCCTCGAAGCCCCCCCTTCCCCCCTCCCCCTCTTCCGGTGCGGGTTCCGGGTGCTCCATTGTTGTAGGGGTGAGTCCAGGATACAGCTCGTCCCCTGAGGCTTGCAACCATCGAGATAAGTCCGGGAAGTCCCCCATGGGCTCGTCGACGACGACCTCCTCCGCTTCCATCTCCTGCGCGGTGTGCTCGAAATCTGCGCTCGACCCCAAATCACCCAAGAGCCCTCCTCCCCCTGTTGTTTGATGGGGGTCCACCTCCCAGGGCCCCTTCGGCATGTCTCTGCGCCAGCCCACCTCGGGTTGGTCCTCCCACCAATAAGATCCCCCCGTGCCAAAACCTGAAAGTGATCCCTCCGGAGAGCTGCCTCCCGGAGCCGAGTCCTCAGCTGACGAGAAACCCCGGAAAGTGCTGGCCGAGAGTGTGGGTGTGAACAAACAATCCTCGAAAAAGCCCGCCGGCATAGGCTTGTGCGGGAAAAGTGTGTGGAATTCTTCCTTGAGCAACTGCTCTTCCACTGCGTAATCCGGCACCCACCTGTTGGCGCTGGCCGGGGTGTCCTCCGTGGCGAGAAGATATTCAATCCCGTCCTCCCCCCACCTTGAGTCTAAAATCTCAGTGGCTTCATTAAGTGGCTCCCCTTTCGGCGACCCCCCTTTTTTGGGCGCTTCTCTGAGCGGGTCTGGCGCCTTCCCCGGTGCTTGAAACCTGTGGGGCTCTCTGTAGGGCGTGAGCACTGATCTATGAAAGACCGGGTGCATTCTGGAACCCTCCGGGAGTGTCAACCGGAAGGCCACTGGGTTGATCTGCGCCTCTACTTGGTAAGGCCCTAGCTGCTTGTGCCCTAGTTTCTTCTTGGCTAACGATCTGGCTGGAACTGCTTGTGCTGCCAACCAGACCCAGTCTCCCACCTGGATGTCCTCCCCAACCCTCCTGTGTCGATCTGCCTGCACTTTGTAAGCCTGTTTTGCCAACTCTAACTGCCTCCTGAGCTGCTCGTGGATCTCCTGCAACTCCGCTGCCACTTCCTCTGCTCCCTGTGGCTCCCCCTCCCGCACTGTGTCCAGACCCGGGAAGGTTCTGGGATGCCTCCCGTAGTTGGCAAAAAATGGGGTCACCCCCGTGGACCCGTGCTTCGTGTTGTTGTAGGCAAACTCGGCCAACGGTAGATAGTCCACCCAGGTCGATGGCTGCTGGTTCGCGTAGCATCTCAGGTACTGCTGCATGATGGCGTTGACCCTTTCCGCCTGCCCGTTAGTTTGCGGGTGTCTCGCCGACGCCAGGCTGACCTTGACGTTCAGGAATCCCATCAGCTTTTGCCAGAAGTTGGAGATGAACTGGCGCCCCCGGTCGGACAAAATAGACCGTGGTAGGCCGTGCACCTTGAACACGTGGTCTATGAACATCTTAGCGGTCTGCTCGGCCGTGGCCACCTTCGCGCACGGAATGAAGTGGGCCATCTTGGTGAACAGGTCCACTACCACGAGCACTGCCGTCTTGCCCCTTGAGCTGGGTAGATCTGTGACAAAGTCCAGGGCTACCCTCTCCCACGGTACGAACGGTGTCTGTAGCGGTTCCAACAGGCCCGCCGGCGGCTGGTGCACAGGCTTAGCCCTTTGGCAGGTGTCGCACCTATTGACATAGTCCGCGACATCCCCCCGCATCTTAGGCCACCAAAAGTCTCTGGCTACTAAGTCCACCGTCTTCTCCTTGCCGAAGTGCCCCGCGCTGGGCGCGTCGTGCAGCTGTTGCAGGACCTTCGCGCGGAGGCTGTCTCCTGGTACGTAGAGGACTCCCTTGCGTAGGAGCAGGCCGTCTCGCACTTGGAATTCGTCGCCCCTCGCCTTGCCACTGCACACCTCCTCCATCTTGGCTCGGGCGAACGAGTCTGTTCGCAGCGCGCGGCGCACCGCGTCCAGGTCCACCGTGGCTGACGCGCATGCCCACGCCTGTGGTGTGAAAATGTGCTTGGCCGCCGCCGGTGCCTCTGCCTCCAGATACTGCGGTTTTCTGGACAGCGCGTCCGCCAAGACGTTGCTGTTTCCTGGGATGTACTCAATTCTGAAGTCGAAATCTGCAAAGAACTCCGCCCAGCGGATGTGTCGCTGGTTCAGGAACCTCGCCGTGCGCCAGTACTCCAAGTTCTTATGGTCTGTGCGGACCTGCACCGTGTGCTTGGCTCCGACGAGGAAGTGCCGCCACGCCTTGAAGGCTGCATGTATGGCCAGCAACTCCCTGTCCCAAATGGTGTAGTTCTGCTCCGCTTTGCTGAGTTTTCTGGAGTAGAAAGCGCACGGCCTCCAGTCCCCCTGGTGGTCTTGCTGCAACAGAACGGCTCCCACGGCCCTGTCTGAGGCGTCCGTCTCCACTCTCATGGGCCTGCTGGGATTTACGTGCAGTAGGTTCTCTTCGGAAGCGAAGAGCTGCTTGAGCTTCTGAAAGGACTGCTCTGCCTGCTCCGTCCAGATGAACCTCTTCTTCTTGGAACTGAGGGTGTCGGTGATGGCCGCTGTCTGCATGGCGAAACCCTTGATGAACTTGCGATAAAAGTTGGCAAAACCGACAAACCTCTGTACTTCCTTCCTATTGCGTGGGCTCTTCCAATCCAGTACTGCACGTACCTTGGCACCGTCCATAGCCAGTCCCTTGTCGGACAGTTTGTAGCCCAAGAAATCCACCTCCGTCTTGTCGAACTGGCACTTCTCCAGCTTGGCGTACAGCCTGTGCTCCCGCAGCCTCTGCAGAACTTCCCTAACATCTCTCTCGTGAGCCTCCGGCGATTCCGAGAAGATTAGGATGTCATCCAGGAAGCAGACGCACTTCTTGTAGAGGAGACCCGCCAAGACATGATGCATGAAGGCTTGAAAGCAGTGGGAACCATTTTTTAATCCAAAAGGCATAACTCTGTATTCATAAGTGCCCAGCGGCGTAAACATGGTTGTTTTCCACTCGTCGCCTTCCCGTACGCGAATGAGATTGTACGCTCCGCGCAGATCCAACTTGGTAAAGATGCGACCCTTCCTCACCGTCGCCAGCAGGTCATCGATCTTGGGCATAGGGAATGCTGAGGGCTTGGTCTTGAGGTTCAAGAAGCGGAAATCAACGACCAGCCTCTTTTGGGGCGTGTCCCGCTTCTTTACAAAGAACACGGGACTGCCTCCTGCCGCCTTGGACTCCCGGATGAATCCCCGCTTCAGGTTGTGATCTATGAACTCCCTGAGCTCTTGCAATTCATCCTCAGACATGGAGTACAGTTTCCCCGTCGGGAGCGTCGCCCCGGGCAGGAGGTCGATCTTGCAGTCGTAGGGTCTGTGGGGTGGCAGCTTATCCGCCTCTTTCTCGCAGAAGACCTCCAAAAACTCCTTGTATTTGTTAGGCACCGCTTGCAACATGCCCAAGTTCAGCTGTGGTCCATCCTCGTGCCCCTCATCTTCCAAGTCCGCCAGGATGCAGTGTTCTGCGCAGTAAGAGGAGCCGAAGGTCAGTTGCCGCTGGTACCAAGCTAATGCCGGGCTGTGCCTATCCAGCCAACTCATTCCCAACACTATGGGCGTGTCTGACAGGCGGGTGACGTTGAAGCTGATGACCTCACGGTGGTTTCCAATGCGCATCACCATTGGCGGCGTCTGCTGTAGCACTTGCCCTCCCAGTAGCTCCCTGCCGTCCACTGTGACGACTTTCAGAGGTACCGCCGCTGGCAGAAGGGCTATGCCATGTTGCTGGAGGAACTGCATGTCTATAAAATCTGCATTGCTCCCCGAGTCTACGGTGATGGGAATTTCCACCAGTAGCCCATTGGGGAGCTGAAGGGATGCGGTGAGCTGCACTACTGGTTTGGGTGGGAGGGGGTCGGTGGGCTGTAAGATCCCTGGGGATTGCTTCACTGACTTGTCTGGCTGGTCCCCAGAGATGCCATCTCCAGCCAGACAGTGGAGTTTTCCTGCTGCGACTCCCTCTGCTGAATTGCGTCTGTTACTGTCGCTGCGGCTGCAGTATGCTTGTGAAACCGCTGGGGACACTCTTTTGCCATATGCTGAGCACTGTCGCAGATGTAGCACTTCCTGGTTCCTCTAGGAGGCTTCATCTTGACTGCTCCCGGAGTTAGGGCTCCGACTGTGGAGTGAGCCTTAGCACCACCTATCTCCATCGGCTCCTCTCCCCCTCCCAGCGGAGGCATGGATCGAGCGCGCGCCGCCTCCTTGGGGAAGGGAGGCAGTCCTTTCGCTGGCGTGCGTCCCAAATGCCCTTCCTCCCTGCCCCAAGGGCGTCCTTCCAACCGAACCCCAATGGAGAGTGCCCGTTCCACCACTTCCTTGGTGGTTTGGGGTCTTCCCCCCCTTGCGATCTCATCTTTCACAGCTCCGCTCAACCCCTCCCAGAACAGGTCTCTGACGGCAGGCGATTCTTTCTCCCAGGCTAGTACATTCACCAATCCGAAAAAACGTGCATGATATTGCCTCACAGTGGCTTTACCTTGTCTTAGTCCGTGAATCTCCCTCCTAGCGATATCCACATCAATCTCAGATAAAAAACACGCATCCATCACTTTAATGAAGGCAGCCGCATTTTGGAGGGCTGGATCCTTGTCTCTCCATAGATTGCGCAGCCACGATTTTGCCTCCCCCCGCAAATGCGAAATAATAAATCCCACTTTCTCTCCCTCATTTTTAAAGTCTTTGTCAAGCAGCTGCAATGTATAAATCACATCTGCTCTGAAGTTAGGATACTCCTGCAGGTCCCCATTGAAGTGAGATACCAGGCTCCCTCCTCTGTTTCCCAGCCCAATCCCTTCTGGTCTGGTGGCTGGTTGCCTCTGTGTACTTAGCACTTCTAACCTGGTTCGCAGATCCTGGCAGGCAGCAGCTGCTTCCTGTTCTTTCTTTCTGGAAGCCGCAATTTCTGCAGTCAACTGCGTCACTGCGTTTTGCAAACTCGCTATCCTCTCTTCGGTAGTCATTTCCCTGTTTTTCGTGAGCTCGCGAAGCACCAATCTTCACCCCTCGCTGCTTTCCCGCACTCCACGAGGTTGCAAAATTGGTGAAAATGGAGAGGGGACTTACTGTCAGGACTGCCGCTAGGTCCCAGCTCACAGAGGACCAACGCCCAGTGGATATTATATACAAAAGTCTTTATTGAAGTTTAGTTTCCATTTCCAAGCTCTGGGCGCGCAGGCCCACGTCTTAACGCTAGACCGGCTAAGTCCCCTCTGACTCACTGCTCCACCCACACCAGTTTAAGATTCTAGCCTGGCTCCACCTCTTGCGCTGCTCTTTCCTGCGTTGGGTCCTTCTGCCCTCTGGGGTTCCCTCCTTCCTGGACTCCTCTGACGCGGAGCCTCCTGAGTCTTGCCCCTCCCTCCGGCGGGCTTTAGGACCTGGCTCCCTTCCCGGGCTCCCCGCTGTGCCGCGCTCCTGTACATTTGAACTTGGCGCGCGCGCCCAGCCGGTGACTTTCCTTCTGACCGTTTCCCCGCTTCCTGATGTGGGTGTTGCCAAACCTGACTCCTCTCCTCCCTCTGGTGGTGAGGACACTGGTCCCGACTCCTGGGACTCCCCCTCCCCACTGCGCTCTGGTGGAGACGCTGGCCCTGATCTCCAGCTGCTGTTCAGAGACTCCCCGCTGGCCCCTCCCTCTTGAGGTTTCTCCCTTGGAATCTCCCTTGCTCTGGCCACCGGCGCTCCCTTCTGTGAGTCCTCCGATTCGCTAGAGAGGCTTGTGGAATAACTCTGGCCACTGTCACTGCCTGCGCCCCCCTCGTACTCCTCCTCCTCACTCTCCATTTGCTCCCCCTCCTGTGTCTCTCCTTCTGAACCCCTGACAGACGCATTCTCATTTTATTTATGTTGGGCACTGGTGCCTTCTGAACAGTGTGTATACAAGCTGGAATGAGGATTTTGCCATAAAAATACTGTGTCTCTCTCTGTGTAGATATCCATGCAATGGCTAAAGAAATAGCTGAAATTAACAACTTGGATATGGAGAAAATACGGAATATGCTATTAGAAAAATGGCTATGTCCAAGTGTGCCACCAACAGACGTAAGTGTGCCCTTTAGAAAGAGGAATCAGTCATATTGTATCTCCTGTATTGGTAGCAATCTTCTTAAAGTGCATAGTGCATGTTCATCTACACTCAGCTTCCCCTTGTCTGTATAACAAAGCCTAAGAGGACATGATAACTTCCTCCCAAGTTTCCCAATGCTTCCACTTTGTTGATCAGTTCCTCATTCTTGGTGAGGACCAGATCTAAGATAGATGACGCCCGTGTAGCTTCTATCACCTTCCTTTTCTCTAAACTAAAAGCCCCCGATTCTTTAGCCTTTCCTCACAGAGAAGTATGAATGGTGCCCAGATCAGTGTGAATGCCATTTTTTGCATTTTTTCCTAGTTTTTAATTTCTTTTTTTAAAAATTAAAAAATCAGTTGATATGTTCACACCAACACCCTTGGAAAGGGCTCAGTCTTACAAATTACTTGTTGTATTACTGGACCAATGAGGTGGAGAGATGGGGACAAGGGGCACACACTGCAACTAGATTCTTAGAAACTGCCTAGATCTCATAAAACCATAGAATCTTAAAAGTTGAGCGGGATCCATAGGTCATCTAGTCCAACCCCCGGCAGTGTAGGAATCTTAGCTAAAGCATCCATGACAGATGGACAGTATTCTAGGTGTGGTCTGACCAAGGCAGATTACAGTGGGGTTATTACTTCCCTTGATCTGGACACTATACTTCTGTTAATGCAGCCTAGAATAGCGCTAGCCTTTCCCCCTGCTGCATCACATTGTTGACTCATGTTAAGCTTGTGGTCCACCCAGACCCCTAGATCCTCTTCACATGTACTGCTTAGTAAGCCAGGTGTTCCCCCATCTTATATTTGTGCATCTGGTTCTTCCTGCCAGAGTGCAGAACCTTACATTTGTCCCTATTGAAATTCATTTTGTTAGCTTGGACACAGTTCTCCAATCTGTTACGGTCATTTTGAATTCTGATTCTGTCTTCTGCAGCATTAGCTACCCCTCTGTTTGGTGTCATCTACAAATTTGATAAGCACCCCCTCCGTTCCATCATTCAAGACATTTATAAAGATGTTGAACAACAATGGGCACAGGAGTTTATTTGTTTAAAAGTTTTATAAATGTCCTTTTAGGATACCTATCCTCACCTGGCAGCTTCCATACAGTATTAAAATACAGAAACCCAAATATTACAAAATCCTTAAACCATATTCAAAAGAAAACCAGAAACCAGCACAATAGCATTTAAGAGCCAACCTAGCAGTTCGAAAGCACGTCAAAGTGCAAGTAGATCAATAGGTACCGCTCCGGTGGGAAGGTAAACGGCATTTCTGTGCGCTGCTCTGGTTCGCCAGAAGCGGCTTAGTCATGCTGTACACCGGCTCCCTCGGCCAATAAAGCGAGATGAGCGCCGCAACCCCAGAGTCAGCCACAACTGGACCTAATGGTCAGGGTCCCTTTACCTTTACCTTTAAGCTTTAAAAACCACATAGTCAATTATATGCAGCTGCAAACCCTTAGAGTAAACTGCCCAGGTGTGGTCATGATGTCTTTGAGCTATGGAAAATGCAAGACATTTGGATTGGAATACTCCTGAGTAACTCTACACACTTTCCAGGACTATTTGGAAGTTTCCTCTTTCTTTGCTGGAAAGAGCCATAGCTCAGTGGTAGAATGACTGCTTTATAAGCAGAGGTTCTAGGTAGGCCTGGGAAAGACTTTATTCTTGAAAGCCTGGCGAGCAGCAGCCAGACAGTCTAGACAAGCCCAGGGGTCTGACTCAGGAAACATAGAAACATAGAAAGTCACCTTGGAGGATTAGGATGTCAAGATTTGGGATTCTCTGTTCTTAGATCAGCTCCAGATTTCTGTGTGTTCAGGAGAGTAATCTGCAAATCACAACCCAGTCGTAGCCGTGCCAATTTCTAGTTTTAACACAACACAGTCAGTTGGGGAATAATCTGCATCTGCAAGTGTAAATGTATGTTTGGGGTGGGATATACTCAGCTCAAATGCACACAGGATTTGGAAGTTGCCAGAAAGGCCGAGCCCCAGTTAAAATGCAGCAAAATATCTCACCTGCTAAGCAGGTTCTCTCCCCCCCCCCCCCATGGCACATTAAACTATTGGGCTTTGGCCTGGCCGAACATCTCAGTCTTGTCACTGAAAGCTAGTTTTCCAAAACCACCCTCTTCTACTTTCCATTTACTTTCCCATATCTTTTTTAAAGGTTTTTGAAAATATCCAAGATGACGACTTTAAGAGGTAGGACTTTGTTCTGATGCAACCCTCTGGTTGGTTGGTTGGTTGGTTCATTCTACCTTGGGCTTCAGGCTTGGGGGAGCCCTTGGGGAATATATCCTAATGTGAGTAGGGGCTTGCCAAGGAAGTATAACCCCCACTCACTGGACCTCTTCTTCTGTGCCCAATCTGCACAACTTCCCAGAGGGAGTTGCTGCTATGTCTCCCTCACTCTTGCATGTTGGAGGGGGCAGGTGAACAGGTAGCAACAGCAAGGAAATGGATCTGCAGGACCAGGAGGCCTCAGAGGTTGGGGGTGGGCCCTCTGTAGTGCTGTGGGCTTCAGCAAGGACCCCTGGCACTGACTACAGGTTTCCTTTAAAGACTTGTTCTTCAGTAAGTTATTGATTTCATCATATACGATGGAATTAAAATGTCAGCTTTACACACAGTAAAACAAACCACCTGAGGCCATCTGGAGTTGCCATTAATTTTTTTATTCTTTTCCAGAGTTCTCTATCTCTTACAGCATGGCCCAGTGGATAACCACTTGAGAATCCTTTATGAATGTACAGTATCCACAACTTCAGTAAGCTATTTGTGTGTGTATTATAGATGCAGTGACTGGACATTTTATGCTGCGCAAATTCTCTTACTTCAGAACTAATTGATGGGGGGGTGGCACTGAAGTCCCAAGTCTGAGCTAGAATTTGAACACAGTGGCTGCTGTTACAGAACCTACTACCCCTAGTCATAACACTTACCTGCTCTTGAAACCTTCAAAAAGGGTTTGCCATGCAGCATGGCAGGCTGTTGTTTATAATAATAATAATAATAATAATAATAATAATAATAATAATAATAATTTTTTATTTATACCCTGCCCTCCCCAGCCAAGGCCGGGCTCAGAGCAGCTTACAAGCAATAATAAAAACAAGATGAATGATTACAAACTTAAAAACAAAAATAAAACACAACAATTAAAATAATGGAACATTAAAATATTAAAATGTAGCCTCATCGCAGGAGGAGAAGGAAAAGAAGGGGGAAAAAGAGAGAGAGAGGGGGGGGGGAGGGAATCAAACTGGCTCCAAGCCAAAGGCCAGGCGGAACAACTCTGTCTTACAGGCCCTGCGGAAAGAAATCAGATCCTGCAGGGCCCTGGTCTCATGAGGCAGAGCGTTCCACCAGGCCGGAGCCAGAGCTGAAAAGGCCCTGGCTCTGGTTGAAGCCAATCTAACTTCCTTAGGGCCCGGGACCACTAGGGTGTTGTTATTTATGGACCTTGAGGCTCTCCGTGGGGCATACCAGGAGAGGCGGTCCCGGAGGTACGAGGGTCCTAGGCCGTGAAGGGCTTGAAAGGTCAAAAGCAGCACCTTAAATCTGACCCTGTACTCCACCGGGAGCCAGTGCAGCTTGAAAAGCACTGGGTGAATATGCTTCCATGGCAGAGACCCCGTGAGGAGCCTCGCTGCAGCATTCTGTACCCGCTGGAGTTTCTGGGACAGCTTCAAGGGCAGCCCCACGTAGAGCGAATTACAGTAGTCAAGCCTGGAGATGACCGTCGCATGGATCACTGTGGCCAAGTCAGGGCGGGAAAGGTAAGGGACCAACTGCTTTATGCGGCGAAGGTGGAAAAATGTCGCCTTGGCTGTTGCTGTAACCTGCGCCTCCATGGAAAGGGAGGCGTCAAGGATTACACCCAAACTCTTAACGGAAGGCAATGGCACTAATTGGGCCCCCGCAAGAGAAGGGAGTTGGTCCCTCATCCCCATGCCATCCCGACCTAGCCATAGGACCTCTGTCTTCGAAGGATTTAGTTTCAATCGGCTCCCACGAAACCATCCAGCCACAGCTTCCAAGCATCTGGTCAATGTGTTTTGAGAAACAAAAGCCCTAAATCCCCTTCAGTGCATGGAATTAAAACTATTCTTGGCCCATAACTACTGGATTCTAGCTCTGAAATATATCTTCAGCTAGAGCATCAGAAGAGACTGCCAGATCAAGCCAATGGCCCATCAAGCCTAGCAACCTGTTCTCAAATTGGCCAAGCAGATTCCTGTGGGAAACCTGCAAGCAGAACCTGAACACCAGAGCACTCGCCTCCTGCATTTTCCAGTAACTTGCAAAGAAAGAATATAGACTGCTGCCTTTTACCTGGTCATACTCAGCTCTGACTGGCAGGAGCTTTCGAGGACTGAGCCCAGGACCTTAAGTTTACAAAGCCAAGGATGGGGCATCCAGCCCTTCAGCTCACATCACCCCTGACCATTGGCCGGGCTGACTGGGGCAAATAGAAGTTGGGGTTCAACAGCAGCTGGAAGACCAAATTGTTCCTATCCTTTTACTAAGCTGTGGTCTGGTGTGAAAAACAAATGCTGCTGGCTCCATAACTTTGCAAATTTATCAATCCCTAAGTTGTTTTGTTTCAATTATTTTATTTATTTTTGAAAATTTTAATGCTGTTAGCTTTGGGAGTGAACACTTGACAGTGTATGAAAGACAATTTAAAACAATTTCACAAAATAACATACAAGTTTAGACATTATTTTGATGGTTTTAAACTAGCTGCAGCAGCAACTGAAGGCGGTAGAGTAGGTTGAATGAATGTAATTTCTAAAAGCACAATGGAGATGAATGGGCATCCTTCAGAAGATCATTTCAGGGCCATGGAAGAAAAGGTCCTGCATCCTGTAGCTCGCAGCCTGGCCTCTCTAAATCTTGGAACTTGAAGCAAGTCCTCGTCTGCTGTGTAATTTGGGGGAGGCATACATGGGCAAAGGCCTCAGTTGGCACCTTGAATTGAACTCTGAAACCAGTTGGTAGGCAAGTTGCTGGATAGGTCAATGCCAGTTTGGGTCTGTGAATCAGGAGCTGGGGCTCTAGCCCACTTGGTATCCTAAACTGTCTTCAGTGGCATCAATGTGGCAGTTTACTTCAACTGTAATATCCTCTCATTCAGTGAGCAGGTTCTTGCAGGGCTAGTTTCAGCAATATTTTCACTCGGCAGCTGTCCTTTGGAAGAATGGAACTTTTTGCAAATAGTCAGGAATAGCATCTCCCTCCACCCCCAGCACCATTATATTAAAAAAGCCAAATAAACTGGGGAAAAGATACTGTATAGTTTAGTGCTTTAAAAATAATAATTCTGTATTATTTTCACCCCCCTCCCTATTTTAGCCTATTGGAGTAAACAAGTTGACCTTTGCTCACAGAAGCCGGGCTCTCAAGTGTCTGCTCTGCCTGGCGGACCCTTGTGCTGTTGAGACCCTCTTCAAAAAGCCCCTAGAGGAAGTGAGGTAAGCAGAGTCTTGTTTTCCTTCAGACATACAAAATGCCAACCAGTGATGAAGTTTCATTCAGTTTCCCCAAACACCTTGTTGGCTCCCAGCCACAGCATGTGCAGCGCTGACAGTGCCTTCTCCCAAGGAACTCAAGGTGGAATGTGTTGTGAGATGTCAGGCAGATCAATCACCCAGGGCTGAGCAGGAATTTAAACCAGAGCCACCACATCACACTGGCAGACTTAAGAAGCTAAGATCCAGCCAGTGCATGGACGAAAGCTGGGTCCGGAATTCCATGCAACAACTCAGTGAAATTTTAGCATTTGAAAAAGGGCTCTGCATGCACAGTTTTGGATCAGGGAAGGAAAACACACCGTTCCTCATCTAGCTCAGTTTGGCTGCACAGACTGTTTGCGCACAGCTGTCTTTATTAGAAGTTTGTAGCATTTTGGTTTCCCTGTTGTGAACCTCTACAATAAAGCACATTTCTTTTTAATAGGAATTTCCTGAAATGCTTAATTTTCCTTGCTCAGTTTGAAATTCTGAATATCCCATACACCTACTCAACGTTTCATAGCACTCCCAAGGAAGGAATGATCAAAGGCTTGTGGAAGAACCATAGCCACGAACCCATGGTAATATGGCAGGGGGATGGAGATTGGAGGGGACAAAACACATATCTTTTTCCTCATGTTGTATCTTTTTTAATGCACAGTGGTATTCAGGACATTATCAGGTCCACAGAGAAGAGTAAGAAGTGTTTAACTCCTCCGTTACTGATGAACAGTAAAAGTTTTCTCTGCTTTGGAATGATTCACAGTAACATGGAGTTCAATAAAAAATAAAATAATTTACTCATTGGTTTCAGGCAGTGAAACTTGTGGCAGAGCTTAGCTTGGAATATAAAGTGCATGATCCTTTACTCTGGAATGGTTTGCTTCAGAAGCTAATTAGTTTCAACAAGGTAAGACTTCTTTGGAGAGGGAAAGGTCCCTCTATGTTTTGGTGTCCTGCGAGAAAAGCTTCCTAGTGCTAGTGCAGGTTTGGGTTCTAGTTAGTTAAATTTTATAGATTCAGGTACGTAGCCGTGTGTCAGGCCTGGTCGTTGTCCTCTTCAGATCACCACACAAACGCTTCTTGTTCTTTTATAACTTTTTATTGTGTATTAACAAAGCAATCTTATAAACAGTTCTTAACTATTCTTCCTCAGAGTCACTTCTTTCAGGTACCTTCTGAGCTCTGCTTCTCCGTGACCAGCCACCCTCAAAATTCCCTTCGCTTTCCCGCTCTTTTTCCTACCTTCCTGGCTAGAGCTGGCCTGTATCTCCTCTCCTCCCAATCTGAGCTAGAACTGAACCCTGGCCTTTCCTGGGAACAGCCGGTCCCTCCCTCTTGTTCCTCTTACTCCCTTCTCTTAGATTCATTGCTCTCCTTCCCCCCTTGGGGAATGCTTTCTCCCTCTGAGAAACTGGAAACTTCTATCTCTTCCCTGACACCGTGTTGGTCTGACGCAGTTGAGATATGTCCAGTAGTCCAGTAGCACCTTAGAGACCAACTAAATTTGTTCTTGGTATAAGCTTTTGTGTGCATGCACACAAAGTAGTATCTGAAGTATCTGAGGTAGTGTGCATGCACATGAAAGCTTATTCCAAGAACAAACTTAGTTGGTCTCTAAGGTGCTACTGGACATTTTTATTTATTTATTTATTTATTTATTTTTTCAGAAGGGGCTGTCTTTATCATTTAATTAACCAACTCAAGATGTGGTGATGGTCACCAAATTGGGATGGCTTTGCAAGAGGATTAGACAGATTTACAGAGGATGAGGCTCCCATTAGCTGCTAATCATAGAGGCTGTGTGCTGCCTCCAGAATCAGCAGCTGTGTGGCTCTCAATAACTCTTGCCAAAGCACCTGAGTTGGGAGAGGCCTGCTGTGCTTGTGTTCCACCTGTGGGCATCCCAGCACCACCTGGTCAGAATTGATGTTGATGTTTTATGTTATAAGACACCTTGTATGTATTAGGAAAGGTGGGTTAATTTAAAAAACAATAATGATAAAAACAAATCTATTCACTATTCATCCTTTTTTCTATTTAGGTTATTCTCATTTGCCTCATTTCATTTCTCATTTGGTTATTTGTCTCATTCTCAGACCAATTAATGGGGGAAGATTGCATTGGGGGACGTCTTGAATTCCATGTCAATGTTTGTTTATTAACTTTTGGGTTTTCATAGACAAGCTAGAAAACTCAAAGGTGCATGTTATCCTCTATTGTCTGATAAAGATGGGAGAGAATTAAACAACGCCATGCCCTCCATTAAAGTTGCATCTTAACAGTATCCTCTTGCTGTGCTTATACAATCCTTGAAAATGCCTTGTGTATTTCAGGTTCATTATCTGAAGAAGGTTTTGACAGAGGTTACTGGGATCTATTCCTTATGGCAGGTGTGTGAATTCTCACTCCCTCTCAAGCTGGAATATTTGCCCAACTTTAAAAAGAAATGAGTGTAGTAATTTGTTTATTTGCAGACAATTTAATATTTAATTTAATATTAAAAGGTCATTGATGTTACCAATTGCCTCCAAAGCACTGAGTGCCTTTCTACCAGCTGTGGCCCTGCCTGGACAGGAGGAGCCTGGTTGGCCTTAGTAATCTATGTACCTAGACTATATGTGAGGCTGCCTTTTTAAAACTCTTCAGAAATTGCAGTTAGTCCAAAATGCAGCTCCAAAGGTGTTCCAGTTAGGAGTTAAGATCACATTGCACTTAATGGTTTACCCACTAAAATGGCTCCAAGTTCAATTTCAGGTTCAATTCAATGTCCTCATTTTTAAGGTGTAAAATATTTCATTACTGGGACTGTAGTACAGTGGTGCCTCGCAAGACGAAATTAATCCGTTCCACGAGTCTCTTCTTCTTGCGGTTCTTTCGTCTTGCGAAGCACGGCTATTAGCGGCTATTAGCGGCTTAGCAGCTTTAAGAAAAAGGCAAGAACTCGCAAGACGTTTCGTCTTGCGAAGCAAGCCCATAGGGAAAATCGTCTTGCGAAGCGACACAAAAACCGAAAAACCCTTTCGTCTTGCGCGTTTTGCGAGGCATTCGTCTTGCGGGGCACCACTGTACCTGAAGGGCCACTTTTCTCCACATATGTCCCCCTAGACCAGTGTTTTTCAACATTTTTTGGGCAAAGGCACACTTGTTTCATGAAAAAAATCACGAGGCACACCACCAGTAGAAAATGTTTAATATTTTTTTCTTTAATGGCAAACAAAAACGTTGCGGACCATTCTCTGCTCAGCGGGGATCGATCCGCTGATCCCCGCTGAGCCGGCGGATGACAGCTCCGTCTCCGCACTATGTGCGGAGAGGGAGATGTCAGAGCCCCGCTGCTCTCTATGGGGAATCAGATGAGAGTGGACCGCCTGTCCACTCTCATCCGATCCCATCCGATCTGATCCCCACCCAGGACGGATAGAAAATAGGGTGGACACAGTCCGGTGCCCGCCTAGTGGGCGAAAATTTGACATTTTTTTTTTTTAAAAAAAATCTTTCGAATTTTTCAATTTTCCCCACGGCACACCAGGCAACATCTCGCGGCACACTAGTGTGCCGTGGAACAGTGGTTGAAAAACACTGCCCTAGACTCTTCAGACCTTCAGCAGAGGCCCTGCCTGAATGCCCTTGCCCTCAGAGATGCAGCAAAGAGCCCGACTTGGCAGTGGCAGCATAACTGGGTTGCACTTTGCAGGGAGACTTACTGGGCAGTTAACTCGAAATAATTTGTGCACAAGGCAAAAATACTTTAATTTCGCCCCAAGCTTTTTAATCCACTCTTCATTGCTTTCCTGCAGCTTGATGTTTAATTTTTATTTCACTGACTGCAGATGGGGTCCCCTGCCCACTGCTGCTAATCAGGGCACATTCATGGCGCCCTGTGAGCCTAGTACCGCTTTGTGAGACTTGCAAAAATGGCACTGGGTTTGTGGGGCGCTGTGAGCTGTTGTGTCCCTCTCAGCTGCCCTCTAGCTTGAGGGTGCTGAGAAGGATGCAACAGCTTACAACGTGGCAAGGCGCCGTGATGCGCCCCTCCGCCAAACCATGCTCAGGCCAACGGCCCCTCAGCCCCACCCACCCCATACTACACCGCTGAGTGGTGGCAGGTGACTCCCTACTTAAGGGGACAGAGCCGCAGTGGGTGGAGGTAACAGGATGTCCCAGGAGGTGTGCTGTCTTCCAGGTGCAAAGATTTACTATGTAACAGAGGTCGCCATGTCTTATAAAACCCATTGACCACAACCCCTTCCTTCTGATTCATGTGGGTACAAACAATACTGACACACACAGCCTTTAATGTATAGAAAAGGACTCTGAGAATCTGAGCAGGACGTTGAAGGGCCTTGGGGCATAGGTGGTTTTTTCATCACTCTTTCCTGTTGAAGGTCATGGCCCAGCAACAGAGAGGAAAACACTGGAAGTAAACCACTGGCTGCACAGTGGTTTTTGTTAGGGAAGATTTGACTTCTTTGACTGTGGTCTCCAGTTCCTTGAGGAAGGACTTCTGGCAAGAGTTGGGTTGCACATCACAGCAGTTGGCAAGAATGTTTGCTAAGAGTCTCACAAATCTGATCAGGAGAGCGTTAACCTATATTCTTGACAGGATCCACTAACCAATAAGTAGGGCATTCTCTCAGGCATTTGAAGATTTGTTTTAACTTTCCGCAGATTCCAAACTTCATCCTAGCTTGGCAGAATGTCATCCTGGCGCCATGCCTTTCAGGTTAGTTCTGTTTCTTTGCTCTTGAATCATGCTACCAAATCATCACTCGATGCTTTTGTGCATTTTAGGTAGAGCAAGTAAAGTGAAGGAAAAGCCATCAAAATTTGGAGGGTGGATGTGGAATTCAGCATCTTGGTAACCTCAGGTTTCATTTCAACCAAAGGATTCTAGCCTGTTTGGTAGCAAAAGAAGAGCCTTCAAAGCGTGTGCAAAATAACTGATGAAATCTCAGGCACCAGAAAGTGGCTCAGTGGGATTCCCAGCAACCATGGGGAGGGGCTCATAGAAACATACGAGCTGTAGAGCTGGAAGGGGCCCCTGCTGTGCAGGATTCGCAACTGAAGCATCCATATAGAATCAATAATTCAGTGCATTTCCCCTTGACCAACAAAAGCAGAATATGGCTGTAGTCTTATATACATTCCTAGGCAAGTCCTACTAAACTTAAGTTTTACTCTTGAATAACATGCATTGCAAATCATGTGCATTCTTAACTTATAGAGAAGTTTTTAAAATGTACAATTTGGATTGGAATGAGTGGGCAGCAGAATAGGACAAAGTGTTTATTCATGCAGTGCATAATGAATGTATGGTATTAAAAAGCCACAGGATGTGCTCATGGTCACTGGCTTATAGGGGAACCAGACAAAATCATGGAGGAGAGGCCTGCCCAAAGGAGAAGTGATAGATCCTTGTTCAAAGGCAGTATGTCTCTGAATTCTAGTTGCTGGGGAGCAACAATTGGGGAGGGCTGTTGTTGGCTTTCCTGGAGGCATCTGATTGGCTACTGGAGGAAGGAATATTGGCTCTTGGTCTGACCCAGCAGAATGTTTCTTAGTTTCTTATAGCACATAATTTGTAATTCATATTTGCATATCCCCCACCCCCAATTTAGCCTTATTCACTTATTTGGTCTTCTGTTCTTGCTTAAATACTATGTGGTATCTGGCCATCCTACTACAATAGTCACACATTACAAAGATCACTAGTTTTCTATACAGTGTATAGAGAGATTTATTTATTTGGAGCATTTGTGTCTCGCTCTTCAGCCAACAAGACGACTTATATACCATCAAAGCAAGATGGTCCCTACCCACAGGCAAAGGGGCAGGGAGGGAAGAGGAATATCAAATCTCAGTCACAAATCTTTAAACAGTTGTTCCTATATAGACCAGCTGGCACAGTTCAGGGGCTGGAGGTGCCTGAAGGAGCTGGGCCTCCAGCAAAGCTCTCCCACTAATGGCTGCCCCAGATGACACTTGTGGGGAGAGGAGGCCTGATGGAGCTGACCTGTCACAGCAGAGCCAGTGGAGGGAGCTCTGCTTCACAGCCCTCACAGAGGTAGTTTGGATACTATAAGCTCATCTGCAGAGCTGAAAGCAATCGCTCTGTAAATCAAAAATTCAGTGTGTAGAAAATCATACCTCTCCTCCCTTTCGTCTGTTGCCCATAGACTGGCCTTCACCAAAGCGAGGTTCAACGTTTTTCCCTCCAACGTCCTGAGACACAGATTCTCAAAGGGCCAAGCCCCCGCCATGTGCGAATGTGATAAGGAGACACCGGAGTCGCTCCAGCACATGATGTTCACTTGCCCCCTGTTCAATGTGCCACGGGCAAATTTGTTGGGACCAATCATACAGAAACTAGAGGGTACCCCACCAAAATTCCACCTTGCCCAAATCTTGCAGGATAAGGATACTCATACGACCCTGAAAGTGGCAAGGTTCCTGGTCGCTGTCCTTACCCAAAAGAGACGCCAAGGAGCACTACAAGCTAACTAAGGCGTAGTATGCCATTCTATCGTATTGTATTTTATTGTTATAGTGGTGTTTTAGCGGCTGTTTTTCCCACGTGCACAAGTTGTTATTTATGTGTTGTTTTAATTGTATGGGCCTACGGCCGTAAATAAATTTTGAATTTTGAATTTTTTCAGTGTGTAGAAATCCTTTCACTATGTGTCTGTTTTGTTTTTAAAGCTTCACAGCCACCAAGTGCTAATCAGCTTGAAGCATGCTATGAGTCTTTCAGAACATTATTGAGGTAAATAAACATCTCATGTGGGAGAAAGAGACACAATGTTTCCTTAAGAATTAAAAATTCCAGCACTCTCCATATGGAGCAGAATGAGGTGGCCAAATGGACCATACTACCTCAAGCTACGGGTGGGGAATAACACTTCTCCTATGTGTAAAAACAAAAACCTAGCACATCATGGAGAAAGTACTTGCCAATTAAAAAAGCTAGCCTTTTTCCTGCTTTGCTGGCTTTATAGTTGCAGGGAATTTTAGTGTGTGAAAGCAATTTTCCATTGCTGCTCTTGCAGTTTATTTGACAATTTCAGATGGCTTTGTGTGTGTACCAGGTCTGTGATAAGCAGTGCTTTTTTCAGGGGGTCCTCAAGGGTGTTGGCACCTCTTTTGTTGTTGTTAAAAAGTGTGGCACTTACTGTAACAACCTCATGGTGAGAACCAGCACCTATTTTTCTAGGGGGGAAAAGCACTGGTGATAAGAGCATTAAAGGAACAACTAAATCATGAAAAAGTTGAATGATTAAAATATGGAATTAGTGTGTACACTTATGCATCAAGCTGTTAGGCCACTGAAGGAAGGTTGTTACTCTGTTAATTCATAAAATAACTGTAGCTGATTACTGTTTCCTCCACTTAATGGCTACTTCCCAAAGGTGTCCTCTCGTGGCTGATCTAGATCTGACTGGGATTGCAAATCAGTATGCCCAATTAGACCTGCCAGCTTTGGCCTTGGGGTGTCTGTTGCTGATTCCACAACCTGAGAAAAGAGCTCAGCAGATTCAGGTGAGTGAAAACAGACACAAATAGTTGGTGTACTTCACAATCAGTTGGTGAAGCCCCTGAGTTAAAATTCTACAGTATCAATCTAGACTAAAGATGGATTGGGGGACCTGTGGCCCTCCATAAGTTTAGACTACAACTCCTTGGCAACTGGCCAGTCTAGCTGGGGCTGATGGGATCATGCGAGTGAGAGTCCAACACATGGAGTCACACGTGCACCCAGGAATTCCTACCACAGGCCTTATGTGTTCCACTTCAAGCGTTTATACAATCCTTTGTGCTTTTTTTTTTTTTTTTAAATCACCAGTAGCTCTGGGTTGGGAGTAGGTCACATCCACCCTGAGTAGATTTTGTATTTACAGTGGTACCTCCGGTTGCACACAGAATCAGTTCCGGAGCTCCAGTCGATCCCAAGGTGTGCGTATCCGGAGGTGCCGCTTCTGCGCATGCGTGCAGCACGGTTTAGCACTTCTGACATGTGTGCACGGCAAAACCCGGAAAAATACTTCCGGGTTTGCCACATATGTATCCCAAAGGATACATAACCGGAGGTGAACCTAAGTAGAGGAGATACCACTGTATTTGTGTTCTGTACACAAATGAAACACTTACTCTTCCATTTTCTTTGACTTTGGCCTACTTCTGTTAAAAAAAAAGTTGCACTCCTTCCTTCCTCTAGTTTTATTTTGTGCCTATCAATTTAGGAGAGCACTCTTGTGACGAAGATGATGTCACGAATCATAGAATCTTGGAAGGGACTCCAAGGATCATCTAGTCCAACCCCTGCAATGCAGGAATCTCAGCTAAAGCATCCCTGGCAGATGGCTACCCAACCTCCAGGGAAGGAGAGGCCACAACCTCCTGAGGGGGATACTGTTCCACTGTCAAAACAACTTTTACTGTCAGAAAGCTTTTCCAAATGTTTAGTCAGAATCTCTTTTAATGTAACTTGAAGCCACTGGTTCGAGTCCTGCCTCCCAAAGCTGGAGGGGGAAAAACACATGTTCCCTCTTCCATGTGACAGCCCTTCAGATATTTGAAGATGGCTATCATATCTCCTCTCAGTCTCCTCTTTTCCAGGTTAAACATACTCAGCTCCTTCAACCGTTCCTCATAAGGCTTGGTTTCCACACCCTTGATCATCTTGGTTGTCCTCTGTCCTCTGTACATGTTCCAGCTTGTCAACACCCTACTTAAATTGTGGTGTCCAGAATTGGACACAGTATTGCAGGTGTGGTCTGACAAAAGCAGAATATAGTGGGACTATTACTTCCCTTGATCTGGACACTGTACTTCTGTTGATGCAGCCTAGAACGTTAGCTTTTTTCCCCTGCTGCATCACACTGTTGACTCATCTTAAGCTTGTGGTCCACAGACCCCTAGATCCTCTTCACATGTACTGATAGTAAACCGGGTGTCTCCCATCTTATATTTTTGCATCTGTTTTTTCCTGCCTAAGTCCAGAGTCTTATATTTGTCCCTATTGAATTTCATTTTGTTAGCTTGCGCCCAGTTCTTCAATCGGTTACGGTCATTTTGAATTCTGATTCTGTCTTCTGCAGCATTAGCTTCTCCTCCCAGTTTGGTGTCATCTGCGAATTTGATGAGCATCTTAATTCCTTCGTCCATATCATTTATAAAGACATTGAACAACAATGGGCCCAGGACAGAACCATGCAGCACCCCACTTGTAACATTTTTCCAGGATGACGAGGAACCATTAATGGGTTCTCTTTGGGTTTGGTTAGTCAACCAGCTACAAATCCACCTAACAGTTACCTCGTTCAACCCCCATTTTACCAGCTTTCTCACAAGAATATCATGGGGGACTTTGTCAAAGGCCTTAAATTAAGGTGCACTATGTCTACAGCATTTCCCTGATCCACCAAGTTTGTGATGGCATTTTTAAAAAATGCCTCTTCTGCATGAAAGCTTCTACTGCAAAGAATGTCGACTTTAAGACCCTGCAAAACCTTTTGCTGCAATATTCAGTACAGCTCCTATATAGGATTTCATAGTTTGTGAAGCTATTATCCTTTGCAACCTCTTTGAACAAAAGTGCTGTAAGAATCAAGAATATTTCTGTAATGTTTGTTTGTTCTCAGATGCTTTAAAAGATTTGATCCTGTTTTTCCCCACCAGGGCTTCCTATCCTTATGTCAGCTTGGGACTGTGTTACTGCAAGTAGAGGAGCACATGAACCAGGGTATAGTAGCTGGCTTTGCCATACAGGTACCCAATTTCAGCCCTTTGGGACAAAATAGACAAAGACACAGTTGATTCTTTCTCATAAGCCGTGGACCTAACCAGAATAACTCTTCTCCTGCTTTGCAGATTAGATGTTTGATTTTAGACTACATCATAAATGAGAAGTGTGAAGGGTTTCTAACCTCGGAATACATTCCATTCTTGAAGTTGCAGGAGATTCACCCTGGGAAACTTAAAAGCTTGGTAGAAAAACTTGTAGAAAAGAATAGGTAAGTGAGTGCAGAATTCTCAAGTTTCATTTTTCTTTGTGCTAGGAGGGCCTAATCCTACTCTTCTCCACAACTGTGCCAAAGGATGTTCCCAAGCCTTTGCTTATATGTGGAAGGGAGCGGTCTTGTTCATTTACAGTACCAGTGAACCACGTGTGCATCCAGTGTAAACAAGACACTGTAGCTCCGTTGTCGCTTCCTGGGCAAAGCAAGGGAGCAGCAGGCACACAGTGGAGGAGGAGGAAGCTGGTGGGCAGCTTGAGCACTCTTTCTCCCGAGGCAGATGATGGGCGTGGAGAAGGCCAGGAGCGAAAATAAGCATCAGGGAGCAGAGAGTGTATGCAATGCAGGAGGAGAGCAGGTGGAGAAGGAGCCAGCAATGGCAGAGACAGCAGTGGGTGGATCCACCGCCCCTCCAGAGGTCCAGATCTGCTGCCCCGCCTCCCTGGCATGCTATGCTTCGTGCAGTGGTTTGCCATGTACGACATATGCAACAAACGCTGCATTGGATTGTTATCTAAATGAATACATACCTCTTCCTGCACTCCCACTGCAAAAAAAACCTACAGGTATTGTAATTTTAGAAAACACTTGCCTCTCTTCTCTCAGTATGCACTTTTTCTTTTTTGCATAGTTCAAAAATATTGATTTGTTTTCGGCTAATGACTGCGTGTATATGTTTTATGCAGGATGGATGATGCAGCAGCCCTAATAAAAGGATATCTTAAAACATCTAGAACTCCTCTTCCAGAGGACAGGACATCTTCAGATGTTGTGAAGGTAATAAAAGTTTTGTTAAAAAAAAGTCAACCCACCATTAGTTCTCCTGAAACGCTTTCTATCTACAGTGGTGCCTCACAAGACGAAATTAATTCGTTCCGCAAGTTTTTTCTTCTTGCGAGTTTTTCGTCTTGCGAAGCACGGTTTCCCATAGGAATGCATTGAAAATCAATCAATGCGTTCCTATGGAGACCGCCCGGGGACAGAGGGGAAGCGGCGCGTGCCTTCCCCTCTGTCCCCGGACCTGTTTTAAAGCAAGGGAAGGGGCAGCGGGGAGAATCGCTTCTCCCCGTTGCCGCCCCTTGGTTCAAAAGGGGTCCGGGGAGAGAGGGGAAGGCGCGCTGCGCTTCCCCGCTCTCCCCGGAGCTTGCGGGGCAAGCTTCGTTTTGCGAAGCAAGCCCATAGGGAAATGCGTCTTGCGAAGCGGCTAAGAAAATGAAAAACTCCTTCGTCTAGCGAGTTTTTCGTCTTCCGAGGCGTTCGTCTTGCGGGGTACCACTGTATTGAGTTTTAAATTTGTGTCCTGACCTTTGTTTCAAAGGAGCCAAGAGCATCAACCAAAATGATTGAACAAAGTCTGAGAGCATCTTAGCTGAAACATGTTAGGCCATATTTTGTGTGCATCTGCAGGAAACAAAACTGCCAGTCTGAAAATTAAGATTCAGTAACTAATGAATTATCAACATTTTTATTATTATATCTATTTATAGCCTGCATTTTCTCCAGACCTGGCACAGAAAGTGGTTTACACAAATTAAAAGAACACAGATAAAAATGCAAAAAGCTAAAAATAGTTAAAAAGCAATTAAACAAATGTCTTTTATAATATGCTTTATCTTTTTGTATTTTATCTGTGTTGTTTTATGTAAGCCGCCTAACAGATGCAAATGTCTAATAGACATAGAATAACATACATACTTAAGGGATGTGGGTGGCGCTGTGGGTAAAACCTCAGCGCCCAGGGCTTGCCGATCGCATGGTCGGCGGTTCGAATCCCCGCGGCGGGGTGAGCTCCCGTCTTTCGGTCCCAGCTCCTGTCCACCTAGCAGTTCAAAAGCACCCCTAAGTGCAAGTAGATAAATAGGTACCGCTTTATAGCGGGAAGGTAAACGGCGTTTCCGTGTGCTCCGCTGGTGCTGGCTCGCCAGAGCAGCTTCGTCACGCTGGCCACGTGATCCGGAAGTGTCTCCGGACAGCGCTGGCCCCCGGCCTCTTAAGTGAGATGGGTGCACAACCCTAGAGTCGGACACAACTGGCCCGTACGGGCAGGGGTACCTTTACCTTTACCTTAACATACATACTTAGTACACATTCTGTTTCTTATAGAAAACTGAGTGGCTGGTAATTTCTTTTTCTTCCCTCAGATGTACTTCAACGAGCTGGCGTAGAAGTCTTGTCATTCATATATATGCAGAAAGCCGTTTATGAGGTCTCATTATCCTGTATAGCTATGCTTTTTGCATTTTACTTGGCTCTGTATTTAATTTGCACCAAAAATTCACTAAAAATAACTGTTATAAATCTTGTTTGAGATTTCTCTGCTTATGAAGAGAGAAACTTTGCCTAAAATCAAGGCAGCGCTAAGTTTCAGGGAATTACTGCATCCTTGTTGCACTTTGAAATTATTTGCAAATCCTATGATACTTTGATATCAAGACTGTTTTTAAACTGCTTTTATTCCAGTGCAGATAAATCTGACATTAAACCCCAACATGGCAACCACAGTGTTTTGTCACGAGCCTGATACAAGCTATGGGGTATTTCACCCACCCAAGTAATTCCACTGTCATTTCAAGATGGCAGAGTCAACTTTCCCCCAAGCCCTACCCCCTGGGCACTGCTCAACATACCACCAGACATCTCTGCAGCAGCAGTTCCAAGCTTCAGGCTGTTGTTTGGTGCAGCAACAGTGCACAAGGCCTTGCGCTGGATGGAATTAAAATATGGACTTGTACTTTTTCAGGTTTTGTGAGGCTTCTCCCTTAGCTATTGAAAAAATATAGTTGCCTCTCTTTTCTCCTGGTTTTCAATCCATTGGCTTGAGGAACCACTGAAATACAGTGGTACCTCGGGTTACTTATGCTTCAGGTTACATCCGCTTCAGGTTACAGACTCCGCTAACCCAGAAATAGTACCTCGGGTTAAGAACTTCAGGATGAGAACAGAAATCGTGCGGTGGCAGCATGGCAGCAGCAGGAGGCCCCATTAGCTAAAGTGGTACCTCAGGTTAAGAACAGTTTCAGATTAAGAACGGACCTCCAGAACAAATAAAGTACATAACCAGAGGTACAACTGTCCACTCAGTAGAATTTAATTTTCTGTCTAATATGTGAGACTTTGTTATTGCCTGCACATAAGGGTAGATTTGCAGTGGATTTAAGAGCACCTCCACCTTGCTTGGAAAAAGCCTTGCACTTCAAGGATGGCAAGCAAACGAGATGCGTTCTCCACTGCTACAAGACACTATGACATATGTGGTCAGGCCTCAGATTTTCAGCTCTTCTAAGGCCCCCTTGCTTGGCCAGATCAGCCTGGAAACTTTCAGGCTCAGGTGACGTTTATCCCAATATTGCTTTCTACCTGTCCTGTACATTCGTCCCCCAGTATCATGGTTTCTTCAACTAGGATAGAGAGCCAAATAAGTTATTCTCAGCAAAGGAATCCCAGCCCAAAACAGCCCCAACCTCAAGGAAGAAGACAGAAACAGAAAGCTTAAGTGAGACCAATTCTTAGGTTCTTATATTGCTGGACAATGAGCCCATTTGGATGGGGTGAGAGAGGCCACTTCCAACATCTCTCTGCTCCACACTGAATAAATTTAGGTTGCCATTTCTATGCTATTTAACGTAATTCTTTCTCTTTTGGAGGGATACTCACAGCCAAGAATAGACTCCAAAATGGCCACATGGCTGAGGTCCCCCCCCCCCCCCAGTGTGCAATTAAGCATCTGGAAGATTCAAGAAATTCGTAACATGACTAGCTCCCTTTCTGGTGCATTCATCCACTGAGTGTAAAAGAAGAGAGGATGGAGACCTCTTTCAAGTTAATGTCCTGAGTCCTGCTTCTAGCAGCAATCAGACATGGAGCTGCAGTGATATCAGAGGAGAAGCTGGTTCAGGGCTCAGAGCTGCTGCTGGACGTAGGGTGAACCCCCCCCCACCTGAGCTGTTGGACAGGAGCCTCCCAGACTACCAGGGTCTATAAGGACCAGAGCCCTTCCCGCCACCCATGACCAGTCTGGCAATGCCAGGGCTTTTTCAGAAGGGAGGCTGCAGTGTGCCAGCCTTCAGGCCACAGGTTGGCTGCTCTTCAAGGTTGAAGGCTCTCAAAGCAGGGGAGCCTGGTGCCAGAGGCATCCAAGGTGTCTGTCTGTCTGCCTTTCTGCTCCCAACCTTTGCTGCAGCAAGCTGCTCCCTCAGTGCTTCCCTCAGCCCAGCAACCTTTGACCAGACATGCCTCTTTTTCTGTGGGATCCCAGTCTGGGATCAGAACATGACAAAAACTGTATTTCAGATGTATTTCAAGTTAGACAATAAAACTGTATTGAAGGGAGGGGGGTTAAACAGACATTTGTACACTTTTGTTACAAAACTGTAGAGCTACAATTTGTTGTAAAATCACTTTTTGGTCGGCAAACATTGCAAAATCTTTGTGTGCAATTACTGTGTATTTACAGGCTTCCTGTTAGTGATTTTCAATTATTATTATTATTATTTAGACAATAACATCACACACTCAACATAGGACATGGCTTAAGATAAATATATTAGTAAATAAATATTCTGAGAACATCTTTCCATAAAGGAAATGTGCTGCTATACATATACAGAATGTACACAAATTGTTTCCTAGCCTTAGAAACATTAAAAATAGTAATGGAGAAAGAGCCCTTTAACCATATTACAAATCTTTACAGTACATTTTATACAAAACTGTTTTAAGTGCTACAGAAGTTTCATTTTCTTAAAAAAGTTTTTTTTTAAATAGTGCCTCATGAGCCCATCTAAATGGCAACAATTAATTAAATTGGAAGGCATTTTGGATTAAAAACATCTATTGTACTGACCATTACAAAACCTTTGTCATGAAGCTCTAGGACAGGGAAATGAAGACACGCAGCAGGCAGAAACTGGAAGCACCCTTGTTGCTGGGGGTGAGGAGCAAGCGAGGAGAGAGACTTTCTAACCCAGCTCTTCAGGTCCAACTGCAAAGTGTCCAAGGCACGCAAACTCCACAGAGGAGCCTGTTCCTGCCTTCTGATCCTGAGACTGAGCTCAGGGCTGGGAAACCTGCTGTTGGGATTACACCCTCTCCTCGCCCCTGACCTCTGGCTGTCCTGGCTGGGGATGATGGAAGAAGCAGGAGACCAACAACATCAGCAGGAGGCCACAAGCGCCCCATAACCAGGGTGCTTACCTGTTGCCACTTTCTGAGTGGTTCCCCGCATTGTCACACACAGGTGGGATCTTCACCTGTGCAGAAAGCATTTGGGAAGGGCTTAGGAGAGCTTGCAGCCCCTGCTCTCAAGCAGGGAAGCTCCATGGCCACTGCACACCTCCGGCCTCTCCTGCCATTCCTTGGAGCAAGCCACAGCCCCGATATAAGAGCCTGGCCTTCATTCAACAGGGAAGGAAAGTGGGTGCAGAGGTGCATAGATGGCCACTCCAAAGTGTTCTGGTTCCTCCCGGAATGAAACTTGGCTGGTTCTGCGGCCTAGTCTCAGGGGTGAGCTCAGAGAGGGTGCATCCTGTGAAGGGCACTTCATATCTGTAGGCAGGCATCCTGAGAGGAGATGATGCCCCTGTCACGCAAGTCAGGCGATGAGGCCCTTAGGGAGAGGCTCCATTGCCATCAACAATAGATTGCCATCAACCAGTACCCAAGTATAAAGAGAAGGTCGGATTCTGGAGTGAGTCCTGAAGATTGATCTAAAATGAGGATCAACATAGAATGTTCCAGAAAGGAAAAGGCCACTTCCGATAAACACCAAGGCAAGACATCAGACCAACTAATCATTGCTCAAGTGGGGCAGGCAAGCTCACTGGACTTTGTAGCATGCCCTTTGTCCGATGAGGGTTAGCTTTCAGTTACCCAAAGTTGCCAATGTAGACTTCCCCCACAGAAAAGCAAATCTCAATTACCGGTAGAACATGAGAGACTTAATCTCATGGTCATGTGTTAGAGGCCCACATTAGGCAAACATTCCTGCATTGCAGGAGGTTGGACTAGATGAAGAGCAAAAAGTAATCAACTCCCAGGCTCTGGAGGATCGGAAATTGGCCTGAATACCCCAGGGGGGTTTTCAAGTTTGTCTCTGAAATGCAAATAAGTGGTCCAAACAAGCCTGGAATGGCTTAAACATGCTCAGGTTGGACACTGAGCAGAAAAGATCTGTTCGTTGTCTGGTGCTTTGAGCCTTAATTCTGTGTATCCTTCATAGCTTGGGAGCTGAAACACTGCTAGAAGACAGATGCCAGATTGTCAGACCTCATGGACAAGATTCTAAGAAAGTGCTAGTGACAGAAATCAGTGCAAGACAGAAAAGTGGGTAACAACCACTGAACCTGTTTAAGGGTAGTAGAAGGCACTCAAAATGGATCTACCCAATGACTGCTAAGGATCAGAGGCACTGCCTTAGCATTGCTAGGAAACAAAGGGAAGTGTGAAAAATGGAGGCTAGAGTTTGGCATCAGATGCTGACACCCAGCACATCATTAGCATGCAGACTGTTAAAACTTCTGGTACTAAGCTGCCGGCTGGGTAGTGTGTTATGGTTCTGGACAGTTAAGAGTTAGCACTCCAGGAGAGTTCTTATCAACTGGGTGCATTGCCCACATGACCCAGGCATGTTCCTTTGATCTGTGCTCTGTGGGGGCTGAGCTCTCTCTGGAGAGCAGTCTGTCTGAGAATGTGAGCAAGGTAGTTTCGTTTTTGTTAGAGGCAGAAGCTGCAAGCATGCAGCTAGATTCTGCAGGTTTTTCTTTTCTGTTTGTTATGCTTCTAAATAGTGTTAGAATAGAAGCACTGGTGTCGAGCTGAGTTATCTAAGACACCACGTTGACACAGACAAGCCATTTTACTCTGCGAATGAACTCTGCTATTATCCGGCAACTGAGGAGAGTGGCAGCGCGCGAGTGCAAGCGTGTGGGTGCCACTGGAGTTTGTCGTAGTGGCAATAAATCAAATTTATTGCAGGGCCGTTGCAGCAGACTCAGTGTGTCAAAGGATTAACAACCCACAAACTTTAACATAGTGAAATGAATTCACATCTTCTCCCATCTCATAGATATTAATCATTCAGAAATGACCCAGGTACCAAGACTGCAGAATTCATTTAAGTTCTAGAGCAGGGACCAGATCTTCTGCTGTTTGCAGAAGTCCACAAGATTATCTACACAGGTGTGCTGGGTTCCAAGGCCCAAGCTAGATCATTCCCACAAACCAGTAATGTTTGCTAGATATGCATCTAGGCTACAAACTGCCCTTATGCAAGATGCATCTGTATGGTTCCTGGTATGCACTGAGATGCCATCTATAAAGGTACAAGATCCAGACAATGTCCTTTGTGTTAAAGCATCTATACTGCATGTGCTGGACACAAAGTCTGTGTGTCCAGGCACCCAGGGGGTTAGTATACCAAGACCACAAGCAACCTGTAGTGGGAATAAATCTGTATCTCTGCCTGGTACGAAGACTTGGATGAAATGCCAGGACTCCATTATCATCCATTCAGAGAGACAAGAAGGTGCCTGCATTTAAACCACATGCCTCAAGTACAAAGAGGAAACCAGAGTGTCCTAGGTATCAAGATTGTCTGTACTGAGGATGCTCGTTACTGAGGATTGATCAGAGTGTGAGGCTGGCTGCACATGTGTTTCAGCACTAAGTTGAGGAGGGTGGATATGGAAGTCTTAGTCATCACTGGAAATGATGACACACTGGCTCTAGGTTGCCCAAAGGACGAGTTGTGAATGGAAGTGTCTGAGTATCCAAAAAAACCAGATTGCTGGGCCGACTGCAGAGGCAAAAACAGAGGTTGGAACCGATCATTGTGCAGTTTTGGGGATATGACAGCTCTTGCTATCAGCCTTGTGCCATTTTGAGCTCAAACACTGCTGGCCCCAGTCGGTATCATCACAAAACTTGGGGATTGACAAACCTGGCAGCACTTGGATGGGATACAAACAGGAGTTGAGGAAACAGCCTTCAGCAAGATGGTCACCCAACATAGAGAACTGTGGCTGGGCATGGGCCACAACAGGGTTCAGCCTGAGCGCCATGTTCCCTTCTGAAAAACCTTCCTGAGATGGACCTCAGCGGAGCACATTTCTGTCAGGCACAGGGGGTGTTCCCACTTGAAAGTGGCACCCTGTAAGGTGCAGAAGCCACAATTTTGGACATTAAAAATGAAGGCAAAAGTATGGATTCCTGCATTGCAAGGGGGTTGGACTAGATGACCCTGAGGGTCCTTTCCAACTCTCTAATTCTATGAAAGCAGATAGAAACTGAGGTACTCAAAAAGGAAAGTTTCCAAATTCAGTTCCTTCTCTCCTTTCTCGCTTTGGATGACACACATAACTTCAATGACAGGAAATAAAGTGAAATGAAATATATTTTGAGGATAAATATTTGTAAAGAGAGAGGGAGGGAGGGAGGGAGTTTTGCTTGAAAAGAAACTGAGGAGAAAGTGGAGGCCCCTGACTTGAGGGGTCCCCTCACTCTGGAACAGGGCTGCAAGCTCTTCTAGGCTCCAGAATGCTGCTGTGTGGTTGCAGATCCCGCCTACGTCACAGCACAGAGATCATAAGAGCACGAGGCAAGGAGGCCCATGGGCCAGGCCTTCACCTTGGCTTTGATCTCATATGCAGAAATCAAAACAGAACCCATTTTCCTTCCCTGTGCTCCCCTTGCACACACAAACACACGGCTGAGGGACTGCAGCTCACCAGGGAACTTCACTTGGTGAACGTGTACAATGCTGAGTTAATAATTACTGACGGGTAAAACACTAGGGTCTGTTTGTTTAACCTAGAACAGGTTAAGAGCTCTTTGAAATTTATACTATTCAAGCTTTCTTTTTATTTTCATGAGCTGGGCACAAATGGAGAGGTTAGGTACCTTTCTGAATCACACAGTGCCATTGGTTTTAGTAAATTAAACTGAGGCTGGGGCAGGGAGAGAGTTCTAGGCACATTCCATTAAGAAAACATTAAACACCCTCCTCCCACAATCCACATTTTGGACACAGTTTAGCAAAATGTCCATCACAGACATCACAGAGAAGATAGAAGCAGCCCGCATACAGCATGCATCCACAGACCCCCGCCCACGCAGACCAGGTGCCCTTTGGAATCATGCCTAGGGGAGACAGAAGCCATTGTTTCCACAGGAAACGATTAACAATTGGAAGCAAGTGACAACATGCATCAACAGAAAAAGAGGGAGGGATCTCTGCCTGCCGGGGCATGAGCGCAGGCAGGCAGGCACAAGGCACGGGCCTCAGAGCAGTGGCAGCAACCATCTCTGCAGCAGCGGACACAAGGCAGGGCTTAGGTCCAGCCTTAACCAACACACCCCTAGGAAGAGCAGCACCAGGCTCCCGCATCATCCCCAAAAGCCCTTTCCTGTTTCAGCAGAGCCCCTGAGATTACTGCAGCAGGTGTGCTCCTTGGAAACATTCATTGGTCCCCCGACCCCTCATCTTCTGGGGGCAGGTGAAGCTATGCTCCAGAACGCTCCTGACTGCTGCCCCCAACTCCTTGACTGGTGCTGGACTGGCTGTGAGGAGGAAGGGGCACTCCGCAGCCAGCCTGCTTTCCCTGCCCCCTCGCAGCCATCCTCATTGCTGCCACTCCTTTGGACTTCTTTTGCTTCAAGGTGCCATTTGCTTTCTAAGGCAGGCCCAGATGATCTCTGCAGGCAGCGGGGCTTGATGGCCCTCTCTGGGCTCCTGCCCAGCTGCAGGAGGTGGCAGAAGTGGCACGGTGGCTTAGAGGCTGCAATGCACACTGCGGAAGGTGCCTTCTCCAGTTGACCACTTCAATGGGTGAGCAAAAGCTAAAGACAATTGTGAAGTCCAGCAGAGATCGCGAGGCACAAAGACAGGCTCCTGCTCTCATTAGTCACCAACCTGGCCTGGGCCTGGAGGATCACAGCCTGAAAAGACAAAGGAAGTGCCTCGAGTAGGCAGCCACAGGGGAGGGCTTCCACAGCAACTACAAGCGGCTGAAATGTAGCAACCCTCAGTTTAGCCAAATCTGCTTCCCTGGAAGCCCCACACCCTGTGCAGTAGTGTCCGTTCCTGCTTGGGACCTTGCCATGGGTTCTGTGCTCCTGCATGCACAAAGGCAGGTGTCAAAGTGACACGCCACCCCACCCCACCGCCCCACGGCCAGCACACTCCCAGCAGGGCGAGGTATGAGCCTGGCAGGCTGCTCTGCCCAACGTCCAGCAGGAACACATTTCAGAGTTCACCATCCCTCATGAAGCATCTATGCAGATTAAAGAGCTGGTGTCCCACCTACAACACCTTTCCTGCACACCTGCTGGAGCTGCTGACTTACCCACCATCTGGGTGCCTCCTGCTGCTGCCGCCACCACAGCTGCCTCGGGACAGCTCAGGAGGGGGCTGGAAAAGAGCCCCAGGGCTTCCCCTTGCAGTAAGTCCCCCGGCTGATCCTGCAACAGCTCTCTGTGGGTCTCCCCTGGAGCCAGGCAGAGTTGGTTTGCGGCTGCTGTTCCACGTGGCTCCTCCCAAGAGCGGCTGCTGCCTCCGTGGCAATCCGTGTGAGGCAGGGGCAGCTCACAGTCCCGGTCCTCGGGAATTATGGAGATGCGCTGACCCAGGTCACATCCCCCCACGTAGCAGCCTGGCAAGGCAGAGGAGTCCTCTGGGCACGGCGTGTACTGCACATTGACAGCATAGTCCTCGGCGGCATAGCAGCCAGGCTGAGTCAGGCAGCTGTTGCTGGCCACCTGCTTCTCTTCATAGAAGCAACAGGGCACAGCCTCGCATGTCCCCCCCTCTGTCCTAATACTGTACAGATCTTGGCTTCTTCCTGCCTGCGGCTCTCGCCCAGAGCCACACCCTGCCCAAAGAGGCGGCCCAAGAAGCAGCATGCTGCACTCAGCTGCCCTGCCCAGCGACTCCCGGGGTGCAGGAGGGGCCTCAAAGCAGCAGGCGCAAGCTGGCTCCCGGAGTCCTCTGCAGGTCCGGCTGGCTCCCCCCGCCAGGCCCTCTAGCCCTCCCCCCTCGGGGATGGTGCCTGGAGGCTCCCGGTGCTCTAGCGAGGAATTGCTGCTGTAGTTCATCTCCAGGCTGCAGTTGGAGAGCTGGTCCCCTGCAGAAGTGGCCAGCACAGGCAGGCAGTCGCCGTCCACCACGTTTGGAGCAGGGGGCCCTTCCAGAAGAACCACGGTCCCTCTGCTTGCCCCACCCACCTCGCCCCCCCGACAGGGACTTTTGCTGCGGTAGATGTACGGGTCATAGTCACTGCTCAGGGAGCTGCGGAAGGTGGAGCAGCTCCCATAGACTCCCTGGTTGCTGACCTCGGTGCAGTCCACCATGGAGTCGCTGGAGGAGCAATGGCAGGGGCCCGAGCTGCTGCCGCTGCTGCTGCTGCTGTCGCTCCCAGGGCCATCGGCCAGGTAGCCGCTGCAGACGGAGCGGTGGCCGTGGTAGCAGCTGAAACTGGAGGTGCTGCCGCTCTCCAGGCGGGAGGAAGGCGCAACGTGGACCACAGGGGCGAAGAGCCTGCTGCTGCCGCCCCCACCGCCCACAGGCTGGAAGGCACGCGAGGGGCCCTTGGCAGCGACGCCCAGGGGCAGCTGTCCGTTCTGCTCTGGGTAGCTAAGGCCTTGGAAATAGTAGTGCTGGAACATGGTCTCGTACTGGGAGAAGCAAGCTGGCTTGGAGAAGTGGTGGCTGCTGAACTTGGGCCTTCGGAAGGTGTGAATGGCTGGGTAGGCCCTGTGCTCCACCCCGCACTGGTGTGCGTTCAGAGCATGGTCCAAGTGGATGGGCTGGTAGCTCCGGAGGAAGGCCGGGGCCTCCCCGTGCCGGTCCACTGTCAGGACGGTAATAGGGTTCCCGTGGGGGTCCATGCTGGTTCGTGTGGGGTAAGTGGTGACCTGGCTGGCTCTGTGCACTCGGCCCGGGTAATGGACGGGCAGGATCATGCGCTGCTGGTGCTGACGGCTGCGCATCTGATTGGCAAGGTCGTCGCACACCTGGCCGGTGGCACCCTTCTTTTGCTCTGTGCAGAAAGATGAAAGACGAGTCAGAGAAAGCTATTGCAGCCCATCAGACCCCGCTACAGACCACCCAAAGAACTCCAGGGGGGGGGGAGACTTCAACAAAGATGTCCTACCATGCTGGAAGGTGCATTTCCCCTCCCGTTCCAGCTCTACTCCCAAGTATTTGTCCATTTAGCCTTCCATGGAGATGAGAGCAAGAGCCATCTCCCTTGGTGGGCAGGAATGGACCTCATCTTCCTCTTCCCCTGGGACACGTGCAGTGCTACAGAACACGGCAGGTGCCTGGACTCACCAATGATGTTGTGGCGGCAATGCGGGCAGGTGTGGTGCTGCAAAAGCCACGGGTCCACACACTTCCTGTGGAACCGATGAGCGCAGGGAATGACACGCAGCTCCTGTGGAAGCAAACGAGAGCTGAAGGGCTGGAAGCAGCCATGGGTGGGGCCTTTGTCTAGCTGGCTTCTGGCTCATTCAGAGCAGCTCAGAGATGGGGCTGGATGCGGCTTCTCAAACCAGGACCAGGCACACATCCTGGCAAGCTCAGGTGACAGGGAGATGCTCAGCCAGGTGCCCCATCAAAGGGCAGCAAATGGCATGAATAGGGCCCAGAGCCCCTTTTCCTTGCAGAACAAGCCCCCCCCCCCCATGCAGCCAGGAAGACTCTTGTGTTGCAACAGATGCCAGAGGCTCTCTTGTCCCAGCACACTCCTCAAAACAGCCACCAACAGCAACAGGGAGGCCAGCTGCCTTGCTAGAAGCTTCTGATGAAAAGCAGCGCAGAAAGTGTTAACACCCTAGATCAGGGGTAGGCAAACTAAGGCCCGGGGGCCGGATCCGGCCCAATCGCCTTCTCAATCTGGCCCATGTACGGTCTGGGAATCAGCGTGTTTTTACATGAGTAGAACGTGTCCTTTTATTTTAAATGCATCCCTGGGTTATTTGTGGGGCCTGCCTGGTGTTTTCGTATGAGTAGAACGTGTGCTTTTTCTATGGCAAAGAAAGGCCACCTGCTCTCTTTCTCACCTCCCCATCCAGGTACTTCTCCAGGCAAATGGCGCAGTCAGAGGTGGAGCTGCTGCTCAGCGTGTCCAGGGCACCGCAGCTGCCTTGGCTGGGCCCTTTCAGCTTAGACTTGAACTTCCGTGTCTCCATCTTCTCAAGGGCCTGCACAGCAAGCCTGTTCATGGAATTCTGCAAGAGGAGAAAGACAAGGGCATTCCTGGGAAGCAGAAGCAGAAGCGGGGCAGCCCCACAGTGGCAGCAGCCCCCGTTCACTCAACCCCTGCATCACATTCTCAGCGCCGGGGTCAGGCCCAGGGGTGAAGCAATGGCTGGGGGTCTCCCCAGGGATGACACATGCCGTGAAGGGGGTGGGAATGGACCTATCTCCTCCTTTCCACCGGGCCACAGTATGGACTTCCTCCAGATGTTAACGGAATCACAGAATGGTACAGATGGAAGGCACCCCCCAAGGGCCATCGCAACTAATCTCACGCTGCTGAGCCCCAGTTCCCCTCAGCAGCAGCTCATATGGCCAACGGCCAGAGACAATGGGGATCTGAGGCCAACATCGGGGGGGGGGTGGAGCCGTTCCCCACCTCAAAGTAGCACAATGCAGGGCCTGTTGCCTGCAGAGAGCCCATCCTGAAGCATGGAGGATCTGGGCAACACCCCTCCCGGCACCGTGAGCCCCCACTGGTTGCATTTGCACTTGGGGCAAGCCTCCCTCCCTCCCTCCCTCCACATTTAGGATGGCACTGACTGGCACTCACTGAGGATCCACATGCCATGAGGCTGTCACTGTCAGCAACTCAGGCATGGCTGCCAATGGGACCCTCCAGGAAATGCAAGAGCAAAAGCAATGGACATTAGCACGTCAGGAAGGCTTTGAAATTACTACAAATGCATTTGCCAACAATGCCATAAACCTGCCTGTGCTAATTAAACCAACTCTCAAAACATAACCTAGGACATTTCCAAACTACATTGACCAGCCAAACGAAAGCAGAGGTGATCCTTTGAGGCCGCCTTCAGTTCCCAAGCCAGAAGAGGAGCCACTTTTCTTTTCACCCAGAGACTGTTTACCCCAGGGGTCTTGAGCAACCCTGCATGTTTCTACCCGCTCCCTCCAGAAGGTGCCTTTTCCCCTCTTCCCTTTTAAATCCCTCACCTTCTCCAGCTCTTTTTGTCTCTTTGCAGCCTGCTTTCCCACTGCAGGAGCCTCCATCAGGACAGGACTGGTGCTTCGGGCTTTGTTGAAATGGCTGCTGGTGGTCATGGCAAGGAGGAAGCCAAGAACTCCCGCCTGGGCACCCAAGAATCAGGGCAGACTCTCGGCCCACCTCACAAAGCCAGAGGCAGCAGTAGGGCAGGTCTGCCCAGAAGGCCCCTCACACCCCAAGGCCAGAGGAGGCCAAAGCATTTCTTGCCAGGAAGCTGTCTGCTGCCCCCTTTCCAGAGCAGCCCCTCTTCTCCAGAGGAAGTGGAACCTCCAGAGGAACCTTCCCAGCAACACACGGCTAGAGGCCCAGGCAGCTCGCTCTTACCTGGCTCCGGCGCTGCTTCAGTTTGATCTTGACCAGAAGAACAAGGCACACGAGAGAGACCACCACGAAAAAGGCCAAGAAAATCCCCATGTCGAAGTATTCGGTAGGTTGCTTAGAAGAAAAATCAGGGAGAGGAGGAGGCAAGAAATGGACAAAGATCAGTAGGGTTAGCTTTTTTCCAGCTCAATGGCATACACCTTTTGGATACATTCAAAGCAGGCAGAGATTTTTCAGCTGGCAGCAGCAGCTAACATGTTGAACTAAACTGGAACGGTTAAAGTTTGAGGTAGGCCACACCCAAAAGACTCCAAAAGGAATCCCGAGGTTTCAGAGTTTGCTGAAAGCTTTCATAAGAAATTCTCCAGGGTTTGTGCATGCACAGAACCTGTTTCCTATTCCTCTGACAAGTGTGTGTTTGCTGTTTGCAAAGATTTGTCCCTGGCTGGAAGTGAGCTGAATGCCAGGTGAAACCCCACCTCAGAGACCTGGTTCACAATCCTTGCCTGCAATGTGCCTTGGGCACAAAAGGTCCGGGTTCAATTCCTGACAACTTCAGGTAGCACTGGGAAAGATCTGTGGCTTGAAGAATCGCAGAGAAGCTCACTGCTCGGCAGCGTCAATGATACTAAACTAGATAGACCAAAGGTCTGACTCTGCATAAAATAGTTCTCTGTGCTCTCACTCTGTGAAAGGGAATTCTACATCCCAAAGCCTGGTGCTAATTCAGTCCATTTCTGTTCTGTGATGCATCAAGAGTTGAAATCAGCACCCTTCCCTATTACTAAAATCTCTGAGCAAACATTTTCATGACTGAATCAAGCCAGCTTTAGAAGAAGGCTTTCACATATGAAAGCCTCAACTTTTCATTGGGAAGTGATTTGCTCCTGTGAGATTAGTTTTCATGGAAAGGCACTTTCAAAGACCCCCCCCCCCCAATACAAGGACTTTGCCCATTCACTCAAGTGCCTTTTGAGCAACCATCACCCACCTGCCCACCAAGACCCAACCCCCCTGCCCAGCCTCCTACTAGGAATTGCTATGTCCAGCTCCACAAGCCTCTGTCTGAGCTGGCGACTCTTTCTTCCACTAGCTACTGGCTTCAGGGCATCCGCTGGTAACTGTGCCCTCTTCATTTGGAGGTGACAAGACTTCTTTCCCATGCAGCTGTTAACTGCAAGAGCCACGAGAAAGCAATTGCTTGGATTTCATTAGGCTCTTCTGAAGGCAGGGGAGGGTTTGGCTGCTTTTAACTGTCTAGTACTAAGAGGTGAAAGTCCCTGAAGAATGTTTACTCAACCCAAACATGTTTCTAGAAGCGCAGGCTTCACTCCAACCAGCCGGAAGTGATATCTGTATGCTCAGCCTTCCCCTGGAGCGAGGCAGAGTGCCACTGGGTCAGAATCTTACAGCTCAGCTTCGCCAAGAAATCCCTAAAAATGACCTTAACAAACTACACACTTTCAGCTCCATTTGCAAAAAAGAGGAAGTGAGAAAAGAGGCAGAATTCTAACTTAAGAAGACCAGCCCTCCACCGATGCCATGAGGTCAGTGGGTCCTTGGGGGAGCCTGATCAGCCCCTGGACCAAGAGGCGAGAGCCAAACAACCAGAAAAGGGAGCAGGGAGAAAGAAAGATGGAGGAGGTGTTCTGGAGCATGCTGCAGTCTATTCAACTGGGGGAGGGAATTATATTTTAATCTGAAGATTAATTTCCTAAACATTTCTATTATTTTTTCTTAACTTAAGGTTAAATACTAAGATCCCAGCTAGGCTTGCAGGGCTATGCCCACCAGTTAGCAGGCTGCAATAAAGAAGGGGAGCAGCCCACAGAAAGCCCCTGACAGGGGCCTGCCGGGTCGCCTTACCGGGGGAGGCCGGTGCTGAATCCTGGCACGGGCAACCTTCTGCTTGTTGACAATGTTCATCAATTTGACAGCATCTGCTCCTTTCACATACACAATGGGCCTTTTCAGGGGGTCTTCCAAGCCCTGGTTCAACTAGAACAAAATGGCGAAAGGTTAAGCTACTCCCCGCAAATCAACCTTTCTCTGGCAAAGAAGCAGATTGCAGGCTCACCAGGAAACACCAGTCCCCCATCAGCAGAGGACCAACAACTGTACAAACAAATGATGAGCACCCTCCCTTTTCACAATACAAACACACTTGATACTGCATACCTGGTCAATTGCATCTGGGTTCTCAGATACGTCAAAGATGACAGCTGTGGCCCCTCTTTGAACTGCCCGCTTGGCCTACAGGAAGTGGAGAGGGAAAGACGGAGGGAGAGTCAGAAAGAGAATCAACTCAAGCCCCTTAGTTGGTCTTTAAGGTGCTACTGGAAGGATTTTTTTTTGTTTCAACTCAAGCCCCGCTTGCCTTCCCAGCCTGTCAACAGCAGCTCAAGGAGGAGGAAAAACTCCCCTCCCAAGAAAGGCAGCTCCTTGCACTGGCCACAAGAGGCAGATAGGTAGCCGTGTTGGTCTGCCATAGTCAAAACAAAAAAAATTCCTTCCAGTAGCACCTTAAAGACCAACTAAGTCAGTTCTTGGTATGTGTGTGCATGCACACGAAAGCTCATATCAAGAACTAACTTAGTTGGTCTTTAAGGTGCTACTGGAAGGAATTTTTTTTGTTTTGGCCACAAGAGGTCAGCCATGAGCTGGACAAGCCTCCACTTGATGCCCCAAAGCCTTGGGCAGATCATCTCCAGTGGCAGGAACTGCCCCTCAAATCCCATGTCATCCGACACAAAGGCTACAAAGGCCACTGCTCTTCAAAGGAAAACTCAACCCTCTGCAGTGCTGCATGCAGTCTTTCCCTTCCTCTCCGGCCTTTTCTGTAGTTTTGACCACACAAACTGTGCCCAACAACCTCATCCTTGTCCACCCCCTCCTGTATGGGCACAGTAGCCTAACCTACTTGGAGGGGGGGGTGCAAAAAGGAGATCTCAAAGCACATCATTCTCAGAGCCCCTGCTCATAAAACAACACCGGCACCCCCCCCCTCTTCAACTCTTTGGGTCTGCTGCTGGAACAGCCCAGGGCAGTTATGCGAAGGCTGATGCCACCCCAACGACAGCTCCTCTGTTGAGTAAGAAGGGAAGCCAGGATCACACACACACACACCCACCCGGCTTGAGAGCCCCCACCCCAGAGCGAGAGATTAGGGTGGCTTGCCCAGGCGGGGAGGCTCCACTCCTGCATTCCAGTGTGCTCCGCACTCCACAGCTTCGCTGCAACTTGGCCTGACCTTCCAGGTTTCCCTGGCAGGAGATCAAAGCAGAGAAGCCACAAACACACCACAGAATGCAGAGTCCTCCTCCCTCCCTCCCTCCCTCTTCCATTTCCTCCTCTGCTCTGCTCTCAGGCAAGCTTTGAAGCCACAGGAGCAGCAGCAGCAGCAGCAGCATGGAGCAGGCTGGAGCCTCAGCCTCCTCCATGCAACTTGGGGCAGGAGGGATCTCCGCCAGCCCACCACCTGCTGGGGGGGGCGGGGTGACGGGACTACACAGGTGGCTGCCTGCCTGCCTGCCTGCCTGCCCCACGCAAGAAGGAAGAATAGGAAGAGGTGAAGGCCTTCCCCCTGCCCTCCCTGGCAGGGTAACTGAAGTGCAAAGAGGCCTTTGATAGCCCCCCCCCCAGCTGAATCCCCGGGAGGGGAGGGGAGAGCTAGAAAGACAGGCAAGTGGTGGTCCTCCACCTTCCATCCCTCCTCTGCCTGCAGCCCAGGGCTCCCTGTGGATGGGCTGTGTGTGGACACCCCTCTAAAGAGGACCTGGGTTGGCCAGCCTTCAAACAGAGGTGCTTGGAAAACTGCCTTCCCCAGGCCTTTGGAGTATCCTGGACCCCAAATAAGTGAGAGCAGAGGAGGGGGTGCTTGCGGCCCCAGGGCTACTGACTCATGGTCAGGATTCCCTTTCTGCTTTTATACCAGGGGCAGCAGCAGTTCTTAGAGCAGCATTTCCAGAGTTTTCCCTCAGCTCGCATGAGATACCTGCCACCTGGTACAAGACACGAGCCTTGGAAGGAATGCCATCCATTTCTGCTGCTGCTGCTGCTGCTGCTGCTGCTTCGGGCGAAGGAGATTCCCTGGCAACCTCCAGAGCAGCACTGGGGGGGGGGGGGCAGCTTGGCAGGTTTTTGCTCCAGGTCCAAAAAAGGAAAGGGGGGCAGTTGCACCCTGGGCTGCCCGCCATGCGCACGGATGGGCTGGACGAAAGTGGTACCCTCTTTTCAAAGGCAGAATCTGGTCCCCCAAATGCTGCACGGACAAGGAGGAGGAGAGAGGAGGAGAAAAAGAACAAGGGAGCCGGCAGTGATGAGTCTAAGGCGGCTCCTCCTCCTCCTCCTCAGCGCCAATTTCACTGGCAGCTTTGT
Organism: Podarcis gaigeae; assembly: GCF_964106915.1. Lineage (NCBI taxonomy): Eukaryota > Metazoa > Chordata > Lepidosauria > Squamata > Lacertidae > Podarcis > Podarcis gaigeae. Next base: position 40,711,745 of record NC_139693.1, read on the forward strand.
GAGCAAGGCTCAGTGCTGACACCTGAGCAAGGCTTCATCTTGAAAGCAGGATCAGGCCACCTTAAACAGCCATTGCTTCCTGGAAACTGCAGCTTCTTTAGGGTGCTGAGAGTTATTAGAACACCCCTATTCCCCTCTCAGAGCTACAACTCCCAGAGTTTTATTTTATTATATTTATTTATTAAATTTGTATTCCACCCTTCATCTGAAGATCACAGGGCAGTACACAACCTAAACATGCAAAATGAGAAGACAAAATGCACACCAAAACATCAACAACACAACACAACAATGCACACCAAAACAACAACAACAAACCCTGGGAAGAGGGACCATAGCTCTGTGAGGGGACTAAGGTGAATAGGGCTGTGTGTGAATCTGAACTTATTCTGTAGTTTATTACTATGGATCATGGCATAGGGAAGAAAAATGGCATAACTCTAATATGACAGGAGATGCTCCATGAGGACCTGGGTACAAGTCTGATCTCAAAACACGTCTAGAAGGCATTCAGGAAGCATCCTGAGCTCCTTCCACCTTGCATAAAGGTCAACTCATGTAAAATTAGTTGTCATTGCAGTCTCTTCACCACCTGAATGGGGGCCATCAAGATAATGGCTAACACAACTTGAAGTCAGAGAGCAGACAAAAGATAACCAGTTCAGTCACAGCCCTCTAGGATGATTTTATTTCAAGCACTAAATTTGGAAGGTGAGTGAGGTGAAGCTGGGCAGGAACTCTGGACAACAGGATTATTGGAAATTGTATAAATTGCTCATCTCAAGCCCCCCCCCCCACTGGGATGCCTTGACCAAGGTCAGCTGGCTCCCCCAGACCCACAGAGGACCTTCATGCAGTGATCCCACGGAAGAACAGGGATCCTCTTCCTCCCCTCCCTTTCCATTTCTTAACTTAGGAGCAGTGTGGGTTCTGTTTGTTGCCAGAACTGTCACGCTCATGTTCCTACAGACTTTTGAAAAAAATGGAATAATCTTCCACTCTTCAGATCAAGGTGTGGGTACATTGTAGGATTTCCTGGCTGCTTAAACTGTAATTTTGCTGTCTGAAGCAGCTTTATAGGCGTCTCCCACTTACCTGCATTCAACTCGCAGGCACCAGGAAATAGTGAAATCAATCAATTTAAACTGCAAAAATGGTGTGAAAAGAGCAGCAAAACAGCTAGCAATCCCAGGAGCCTTTGCAACTGCAATCCCTCTGCCCCAGAGCCATAGCTAGGAGATCTTGCGCCCCTGGCAGAACCGTACAGATTGTGCCCCCTAGCGACGGACAAATTGGCTCTTCTTTTCACCTCTCCTCCAACCCCTCCTTCACCCATTCAATTCCTCACGCACTTCACCTTGTAATGAATTTTTTCACAGAAAACCCAATATTTAATTTATTATTTCTTAATAAAAGGTTTCCACAAAGAAAATGACATTTTTATGTGAGTTGAGAGGGTTTTTAAAATGTAATTCAGTTGTAAAACAATACAGATAGGTCTAAAAGAAACATACAAACAATAACATACAAACTGATTTGTTCCACAATGATAATTTTACATTATAATACCATATTTTAAAAAATCTGGGAGAGGAGATCCCAGCAAACTTTAGGGGTGCCAAAATTATCAATCTCTTTAAAAAAGATGACAGAACGGATTGCAGAAACTATTTTTTTTTTTAAAAAAATTATTGAGTTTTCACATTTTATATAAACATAACAAACACACAAAGACACAGACAAACATGTACAATTTCAAATTCTTACTTTCATAACCACATTCTCTGACTTCCCCGCATCCCCCCTTCATGCATCCTAGTTCCAGTAGTTAGTTCAGCAAGTTCTTATCTCTTTTCTTTACAATATTAGTATCATTTTTTTAAACTTAGTTCTTCTTAATTATCCAATTTTAACTTATACAGATCCATTATAATCATTACATCCTTTCCAAAGGTCGACCTAAATTCCCTTCCAACAATTTCTCAATTATCATATTAATTACTGAACATAATAACTTGACATAAAAATCATAACCTTATATTGCTTTTAAATTCAAAAGAGAAAAAAGAAAAAGAAAAAAAAAGAGAACTCTCACCCCCCCTCTTTCCAGGTTTCGATCCCCCAAAGAGGTGTCCATAATATCAGTTCTTAGCCTGGATTTCTCACGTCCGAGGCCTTCAAATCTCTACCAGTCGCTCTTCGTCGGTTTTGTTGGTAATCTTTTATGTTGGCCATCAAGTCTCGAAGGAGCTCTATCCCAATACGGATTGCAGAAACTATTGAGGCATCTCTTTATTGGCTGCGGCCGGCAAAATTATTGCAAGGATCTTAGCAAACCGTCTCCTAACAAGGCGACCCGCCCTGAATCCCAAAGTGGTTTTAGATCTTCTAGGGGGACAGTGGACGTGATTTTCACTGCTTGACAGCTTCAAGAAAAATGCAGAGAGCAAAACCAACCCTTTTATATGGCATTTATTGACCTAAGGCCTTCAACACTAAGGCCTTCAACACAATGCCCTGTGAACTGTCCTGAAAATTGGCTGCCCAGATAAATTTGCGAACATCATTCGGCTCCTCCATGATAATATGACAGCAACAATCGCAGATAACAATGGCTCCCAAAGTGAACCATTCACAGTGGGATCAGGTGTTAAACAGGGTTGTGTTATCGCCCCAACTATATTCATTACAGTGGTATCTCTGGTTACAAACTTACTTCATTCCGGAGGTCCATTCTTAACCTGAAACCATTCTTAATCTGACGTACCACTTTAGCTAATGGGGCCTTCCGCTGCTGCCGCGCCACCATGGCACGATTTCTGTTCTCATCCTGAGGTAAAGTTCTTAACCTGAGGTGCTACTTCCGGGTTAGCGGAGTCTGTAACCTGAAGTGTTTGTAAACCGAGGTACCACTGTGTTTTCATTGCCATGATCCTACAATTTGTCGATGGGAGACTCCCCTCTGGAGTAGAAATCATATATCGAACAAATGGAAAACTCTTTAATCTGAGCAGGCTGAAAGCAAAGAGTAAGGTAACTTCAGTCAGAGAGCTTCAGCATGCTGATGACAACGCAGTGTGCGCACACTTAGAGAATGACCTCCAAACTATCCTAAGTATCTTCGCAGAAGCTTACGAAAAGCTTGGCTATCGCTCAACACCCAAAAAACCAAAGTGCTGCACCAACAAGCACAAAACAATCCCTCTGCAGCACCACAAATCCAACTCAATGGTGTGATGCTGGAAAATGTCGATCACTTCTCCTACCTGGGCAGTTATCTTTCCACAAGGGCCGACACTGATGCCGAAATCAGAATTATGAACTTTGTTTGGACTGATTTGGACATTAACACAGTAGCAAGAAGATGATCAGAATCCCCCTTCGGATCTTGAAATATGGGTCCCCTCAACAAAATTTAAAATTCGGCTTTGTAATTCGGAATTTATGTGATGTGATGTGATTTGATTTGATTTGATTTGATTGGCCGGTTAATAAAAATTATTAAAAAAAAAAGACACTGATGCCGAAATCCAACATCGCCTAAGCAGAGTGCGGAGTGTTTGAGGACTGGGACATTGGCAGGGAAACCAAAATGCTTGTTTACAAAGCTCTTGTACTACCAACCTTACTGTATGCTTGTGAAACATGAACTACTTATAAACGCCATCTCCAACTCCTCAAAAGATTCCATCAACAGTGTCTCCGAAAATGTTTACACATCACTTGGGAAGAGAGGCGAACTAATGCCAGTGTACTGGAAGAAGCAAAGCTCACCAGTGTCAAAGCAATTATTCTTCAACATCAACTTCACTGCACTGGTCATGTTGTGTGGAAGCCTGATTATCGTCTTCCAAAGCAACTACCCTATACCAAACTTAAAAATGGAAAGCGTAATGCCGGTGGTCAACACAAAAAGTTTAATGACTGTCTCAAGGCAAATCTTAAAAAATGGAGTATAAACACCGACAATTGGGAAACACTGGCCTGCAAGCGCTCCAGTTGGAGAACAGCCTTGACCAAAGGTGTCATGGGCTTTGAAGATGCTCGAACTCAGGACGCAAGGGAGAAACGTGCTAAGAGGAAGGCGCACTTGGCAAATCTTCACCATGATGAACTCCTGCCCGGAAACCTCTGTCCCCACTGTGGAAGGATGTGTGGATCCAGAACTGGCCTCCACAGTCACTTACTGTGTTAAAACCGTGTATATGGAAAACAATCTTACTCGGCTACGAGGGATTGTCGAAGAAGAAGAAAATATGATGTAAAATGGCCTGAGGGGGCCCAGTGCTCCCAGGCTGCAACTCTGCAGATGGTCACCTTAACTCAGCCAAGGCTTCAGGGAACTGAAAGAGACAACATGAAAGCCTTGCCCAGGTTTGCTCCTCCTTGGGGCTCGAATGAGGAGAGGGAGCAAGGACAAGAAAGGAAAGGAAAAAGGGAAAGAAAGGGAAAGGGGAAAAAGGAAAGATGAGACAGTTTCTCCAGCCAAGCCGGAAAAAGTGTCTTTCCTGTAAGAGCAGAGGCAGGCAATTAGAGAGGATCCTTAACTTCGCACACAAGAGAGAGAGAGAAAGAGTACAGGAGCAGAGCAGAAATAGGAGAAATACAGGGCAAACTGTCCTGTATTGAATCAACACAGGACACAACTTTGAAATAAGGAACAATCCTATATTAAACAGGACAGGTGGCAAACCCCTTTGATAATTCTCAATGGAAAGTTCAGTTCTCATTACAGTGGTACCTCGGGTTACAGACGCTTCAGGTTAGAGACTCCGCTAACCCAGAAATAGTACCTCGGGTTAAGAACTTTACCTCAGGATGAGAACAGAAATCGTGTGGCGGCGGCGGCAGCGGGAGGCCCCATTAGCTAAAGTGGTGCTTCAGGTTTTTCAGGTTAAGAACAGCCCTCCAGAACGAATTAAGTTCTTAACCCGAGGTACCACTGTACCGGTAATTGGTGGAGAACAGTTTTTTGAAAAACAAACAAACAAAATGTTGTTATTTGTAAAATTTATATCTTGAAGCAACTCTCTAAGCTATGTGGACCCTGTTGCTTATTCCTGAGTGGTGGTGACCTGGCCTTCTGTCTCAAAAGTCCTACCCTGGTGGGAAAGACTCTTCCCCGTATTTTCCGTGATCCAGAGCAGCGGGCGGCACTTGGCTCTTCCATGCGGATGAGAGGCAGTCCCTGGAGAGAGAGGCTGGGCCTCTCCCCGCCCCAAAAGCCCTTCGGGATGGCATCAATCCGCACAGGCCACAGGCCCCTTTCGCAGCCCTCCTACAAGGGAGAAGAGCACCTACAAAATTAAGGGAGAAACGGCAAGGCTGCTGCTCGCTTGTTTTAAGTTCACATTAAATGCGAGGGGTGTGAGAATCCGTTTGCGCCTTCCTGACCCCGTTGTGCTTTCGCCAGTCCTCTGCTTCTCATGGGGCGATGGTGGGCTCAGCCCCTGGTGGCGGTGGCTGCCAGCAGATGGGACTGGCAGGTGGTGGGCCCCTGCTGGTGCGCACCCGGGGAGGGAGGCAGCCGTGTGGATCCCACCTTCCTCCTCGGGGGAGGTAAGGGAGCACCCGGTGACTGCGCACAAACTCTGTGGGGGCTGCAACTGCCTCCCCCGCTCCACCCCACCCCAGGAGAGTCAGCACTTTGGAGAGCGCAAGGCGAAGGCTCAGCCCGTTCCCTCAAAGTCTGGGGTTATTAAGGGGTGTGGTTGGGGGGGCTGCCTCTCCCTATGATTTTGCGCGCCCCCTCGCCTGCACCCGCCCAGCCTCGCACTCACTCCTCAGTGTCACCAGGGCTCCAAATGCGCCTAAGAGCAGAGCAGGAAGGCGGGACGGGCACAACCAAGCATGATGGTGGGGAGGCGGAGCCGGCGCAGAGGCAGCCACCAGGTTTGGTTGCGGTGGCAGATGGGTTTGAGTAGCGCTGGATGGAGCGGTGGTTGCCGGGCATGAGCCCTCCTCTCCTCCAGCACCAGCCAACCACCCCAGCGCAGCCCCGAGGGTGAAAATGGTGCCGGAGCAGCGCTGGGAGCATGCCGAAAGCCGCCCGGAGCCTCCTGCAGCACTGGGGTGCCAGTTTCAGGAAAGGCACCGACTTTGATTTAGCGCCCCCCTCTCGCCTGCGCCTCTGGCGGCCGCCCACTTCGCCACCCCCTCGCTACGGCCCTGCTCTGCACCAAACTTTGAGGCCTGTGGAAAGCTGGAGTCCGACAGATTTTTGGTGGAGTTTTGCTTTTTAGATGGTGCTCCCCACTATATGTGATTTCACATGTAAGCGCAGTACCTGGGAACGTAACCCCCGCAGAAGTGGGGAGACACCTATATCTATTTTGTCAATTTCATTTCATGTAAAAAACAACCTTCTTTTCCTTTTGTGTAATAATATTTTTTTGTGGGCATAAGGGTTAAGGGTAAAACACATATTCATAAATGGAAAGCAGGCTATAGCTCCAGCAAAAGCATCCAAAACTCTTTGACAGTATGTGTATCTCACCACGAGTGGTGACACACATACATGTTCAGGCACACAGAAACACTAACAGCTCTCAGCACCCTGAGAAAACTACACCTTCCAGGATTCTCTGGGACACGCCATGGGTGCTTTAAAGTGGCATGAAGCTGCTGCAAATGTATAGGTGCAGATGGGAGCGAAGATGACCCTGACGAAAACAAGCGGACACTGAACAGAGCAGGTGCCTCTGCTTCTCATCTCCTGGCAAGTGCTGGGCCCCCTGAAAGACGATGCTGCTCTAATAATAATAATAATAATAATAATAATAATAAATAATTTACATGCCGCCCATCTGACTAGCTTGCCCCAGCCACTCCAGGCAAACAAAAATGGTAAAAACACAACAAAACATCACACACTAGAAACTTCCCTGAAGGAGGGCTGCCTTCAAATGTCTTTTAAAAATCGCATAGCTGTTTATCTGTTTGACATCTGCTGGGAGAGCATTCCACAGGGCAGGTGCCACTACCAACAAGACCCTCTGCCTGGTTCCCTCTGTGCTTTGAGGAGGAGGTGTGCATCTCCTCTAACATTGCAGAGTGGCCAACTGGGAGAGATGGGGGTAGGGATAAGAGCAAGAACCATTCCACCAGGCAGATGCAAATCAACAGCTCCATTTTTCTTTCTATGACTGAATGCTTGGAATTTTTACTTCTCAGATGTGGGGTGGGGCACAGAGAAAGAGAGGGCCACCCACCCCACCTGCAGCCACGTTCTGTGCAACTGCAGCATTGCAACACCCTTCCGCCACCACTGCAGGATCAGGACCTCAAAAGAGAGGGACCAGAAATTGCACTGGCACCATTAATAACTTGCAAAGGTCTATCACAGTTCCCAGGAAGACGTGCAGTGAATGTGATCCACGCGATGGTCACCTCCAGACTGGATTATTGTAACTCGCTCTACGTGGGGTTTCCCTTGAGACTGACCCAGCAACTCCAGCGGGTGCAGAATGCTGTGGCGAGACTCCTTACGGGGTCCTCGCTGCGAGATCACATTCACCCGGTGCTATACCAGCTGCACTGGCTCCCGGTGGAGTACAGGATCAGGTTTAAGGTGCTGGTTTTAACCTTTAAAGCCCTATACGGCCTAGGACCCTCGAACCTACAGGACTGCCTCTCCTGGTATGTCCCACGGAGGACCTTACGGTCTTCAAACAAAGACATCTTGGAGGTCCCAGGCCACAGAGAGGTTAGGCTGGCCTCAACCAGAGCCAGGGCTTTTTCAGCAGTGGCTCCGATCTGGTGGAACACTCTTTCACAAGAGACTAGGGCCCTGCGGGACTTGACATCTTTCCGCAGGGCCTGCAAGATGGAGCTGTTCTGCCAGGCCTTTGGCCAGGGCACAGCCTGACCCCCTCCTTTGGCAATCCTCACAGAACTCTAGCCCAATGGTTGCCATTAATCTGATTTGAATTAATTTTATAATGAAATGATTTTAGAATGTTGTATTTATTTTACTGTTGTTAGCCGCTCTGAGCCCGGCTTTGGCTGGGGAGGGCGGGATATATTATTATTATTATTATTATTATTATTATTATGAGATTCCTTCATGCCAAGGAAGAATGCATGCCTTATCATTCTGTTAGCCAGGGGAAGCCTCCTTCTCTCAATTACTGCCCCCCCCCCAGCAACACACCATAGGCAGCACAGCCCCTTTCCTCCCCAGCTGCTGCTTTGGTCCCCGAGAAGCATCTTCCCTTCCCTATCGCTTGGGAAAGCTGCTCTGTGGCCAGCCTGGCTCTGTGGGGTTCTTGCAGAGCTGCTCCTGCTCCCTGGATGGCTCTTGTGGAGGCCATGCCACTCTGCGCCCCAAATTCACATGTTGCTTCATTTCAAAAGGAAGAGTTATTACAAAACTGGAAACTTCTCTCCACACAATCAGAGGAACAGAGTTGCATTGCAGAAGCCTTGGGACAAGGATTACAAAAAAACAAAAACAGAAACCCTTCCACCTCTGATTAGGGGTCTCATTTGCCAAAGCCGCTCCACAGCAGACCAGCTGAGATGGAAGGTGTTGCTTGGAGAACGTCTCCCAGCAGGTTGGCTCCTTTTGGGAAGCCTGCTCCAAGCAAATGTTTCTGGTGACCGAGAGGCAAAGGGCCTGCGGGTTGTTCCCCCTGGCCTTGCATTGCAGGAATAAAAAGCTTGACTAGGAAAGCCAGACCCATTTTCTCCTGCATGCTCTCCAGCGTGGGCATTCTCTCCTCTGCCCTCTCTGCCATCCGTGCCTATTTGCCTGGCACCCAGCCCCCTCACCACGGACACTGCGGTGCTGGCGGTTGCGGCCCTGGCTTGTGAGGGAGCGCTAACTCGCAAGAGGTTAACCACTGCCAATAAACAGGCAGGCAGGCTCATTAGTCCCTTGCAGACAAGCAGGCCAATGCCATAGTCTCAGGGCGGGTTGCAGGCTTTGGCACCAGCCATATTGCAGGGCCCACGTGGAGAGCATTTTTGCGAGGAGAGTTTGAAGTCAGTTCCCGGCCCCCACCCCAAACAGAGCAGCTTGTCCAGAGGCCCCCTGGAACTCCTAATATTCCTCCATGCCTGACACTATGGCAAGAGGGGAGCAAGAGACCCACAGCCATTGCTTCCCCAATGCTGGGTCTTTCCATTTATTTAGCTTGCAAAGGAGGAACCAGGAGGGAGGGGAGGGGTTTCCTTTTCGACTTTACAGGTAGCTCGTGTTTAGTTTGGAATTGCACCTCAGCTCTGCTCTGGAATCCAAGAACACCGGCGATTCCCTCGGCCACTCTGGACACTTTGACTGAAAGCTCCCAAGTTGACCATGTGGAACCAGATGTTATGGTTCATTTCAGGGGTGGGGAACCTCTGGCCCAATGGCTAAATTTGGCCCACTAGGCCTCCCCACCAGATGCCAAAGAGAAAAACAACTACCTGACTTTTAGAAGACATCTGAAGGCAGCCCTGTTTAGGGAAGCTTTTAATGTTTAATAGACTATTGTATTTTAATATTCTGTTGGAAGCCGCCCAGAGTGGCTGGGGAAACCCAGCCAGATGGGCGGGGTATTAATAATAATAATAATAATAATTATTATTATTATTATTATTATGCTACACATGAAGTCATACATGGCATCGTGGGCTGGAGGTGGGACTTTAAAGGAGCAGACTCCTGACTGCTCCTTTGCTGGAGCAAGGCATGCTTCCCACTGTCTATCAACCGGCACCCCTTGCTCAAAGGGGGGGGGCACTTCTCCCTCCCAGGGCTGCTCTTTGAAGCTGCCCCTATTTCCACCCATTTTTCCATTTCCACCTCCAACATCAGGGAAGAAAAGGAGACACATGGGAAGGCTTTGAAAGCCCTTTTTCTTCTATGTGTACAAAGGAGAAAGACATGGGGGGACAGGGGAAACAAAGGGGGGGAAGTGCCCAGTATCTACACCCCTGTCCAGAGGCTTGCAAACCCTCTTAAAGAACCTAGGAGCCTGGCAGCTGGATCAGGGTCAAGGAAGCTCATCTAGTCCAGCATCCTCTTTTCACCCTGGCCAACAAGATGCTCCAATAAAAGCCCCCCCCCCCACACCCCGGCAATGCCCAGCGAGTATCAGAGACCTGCAGCCTCCTGACAGTGGAGATAGAACACAGCCATTGTGACTAGAAGTCATTGCCCACCTTGCTATCATTTGCTTATTCATAACGCTTAGAGATTCTCCTTGATCATGCTCTCCACTTATTTATTGCCCAGAAGTGTTGCTGGCCCAAGAGCTCACAGGCTTCCTCACTCCCCACCCGATTGGCCGTATCGCTCACTTTCCAAGAAGCCCAACTTGAGTGAAAGTTGCAAATCTTGTTAGCCAAAATGAGCCAAAATCCCACCCCCCCAGTGGGGGGGGGGTCACTGCTAATGCAGAGAAACATCTCTCCACAGACAAGGTCAGGTATTTCTGACTCACAAAATCTGGGAAGAATTTCTTCAGCTAAGGATCCTCAAACCCGTCTCCTCGATGGAGAGGTTTTTGGCCAGCCTCCCAGTCCTTTCGCCAAAATCTCCAGGGAAAGGGAGGACTGATATGGAGCAACCTGGTGTTGACAACTCCAGAGAGGCAGCCTCTGCTCCTTTTCCCCACAACACAAAGGCCTGGTGGTAGGGGTGGGTGTCCCTTTGAAGCAGCCGGCATCAGGCACTTTTTGTGGTGGCCATGGAAACAGGCTCAGTGGGTTCCCAGCCTGGGAGCCAAGCAGCAGAAACAGCAGCCTGTGCACCACCATGGCTCAAAGCAACCTCCCCCCCCACCTCCGAAGGAAGGGGGCAGGATTAGCCTAGCAGAAACAAGCTGGCCTTCAGGAAGGAAAATCTTGTCCAGATGAGTCCAGGGCTTCTCGACTCTTCTCCCCTCTCTGCCCCCAGACTGACCATTCTATTCAGAAGATCATCGGATCAGTCAAGAACAGCCCTCAAGATGCCTTGATCAGTCAAGGGGCAACGCCCTCTGCAAAGGCTTCCACGGCATCCCTTCCAAACACCCCCACCTGCCACAGCACCAGCAGAGCCAAGTCCTTAGAAAGAAGGGCAGGGGGGGGGATGCGTGTCTTGCTGCGCCCACTTCAACAGAGGAGTCAGAGCATGGGGGGCGGAGAGGATGGGATCTTCTCTTCCCTATAGAAAAGCAGCAATAGCACCACTGCCTTTCTTGCACAATGCTTCAGGCTCAAGGTAGCACCCGAGCACAAACACAAAATCACAGAACCATAGAACTGTACAGCTGGAAGGGATCCAAGGGTCATCTAGTCTGACCCCCCTGAAGTGCAGGAATCTCAACTAAAGCATCCTTGACAAATGGCCCGGTGACAGCCCTTGAGATCTCTGAAGATGGCTAGCATATCTCCTCCCAGTCTCCTCTTTTCCAGGCTCAACATACCCATACTTCATTCTTCAACCGTTCCTCATAAGGCTTCATCTTGGTTGCCCTCCTCTGCCCCCATCCCAGAAATAAAAGCAAGGAGATGGATAGTGCCACTTCACAGTTGTCCTAACAGCTTCTTCTGACCTCACTAAGCCCTCTCTCACAACCAGCCACCGTCAGCCACCTGCCTTCATCACAGGAATGCCCTCTTGGCCTCCTCATGCCGCTGAACTACAACTCCCGACAGCCCCCATGCCCAATGGTCAGGGCTGATGGGAGCACCAGCAGCACCTGGAGGGCCCCCACAGGTTCCTCAGTCCTGCCCTAGGGGAATCCTATTCCTCACCCTGGAAAGGAGCAGGGCCCTTGCAGCTGGAAGCCAGGATGCTCCCTGCATGCTCTCTTGGTGTCCTATCCCCAACTAGGCCTGGTCAGCCTCACGAGGAACGGTACTTTGCCCAAAAGGAACATCAGTCTGAGGCAGCAAAGGTATCCACCCAGTACTCTTCACTGCTGTGGGGGGTAAGTCCTCCACTTTAGAAGTCAGACAGTAAGGCAGCTTCTTCCATCAGTGGACACCAGTCTGCCAAAATGAACTGTGTGTGTATGTATGAACAGTGCGGGGGGGGGTGAGGAATCACTGAACTAATGCAGGTATTCCCTGGGGGCCCTTGCTCCCTGGAGAGCTGCTGGGTGAGGGTGCCCACATTCTCCAGGGGAACAACAACCTGCTCAGAAGAACATCTGCCCCCACCTGGGTTAAGTGAAGATACCCAACAGGACCACAACTCAAGCCCTTCTGGCTCAGCTGCCCATTGCACAGTGCTAAGAAAAAACAGTATCAACTTCTCACACTTTTCCAGGTGGGTAGGAACCTCATAAGCATTCTTTTTTTTTAAAAAAAAAAAGGTATGCCTCAGCCCTGCCAATGGCCCTCTGGCAAGAGTCAAGACTGCCACTCCCTGCCCCCGCCCCCCATCCCGCCCCACTCTTTGCCTGGTGCTGCTCCCAAAGGCTGTCCTGGCCTCAGCCTCACTGACCACCACAGCTCTTGGTCTGCCAGCAGCCATTTGCAGCCCCAGCTGAGGCTGGGGGGGGGGGGACAGCGATGGCTCCCTTGCAGTGATGCCTGCGGTTGTCTTCCCAAAAGGGGCTACCTTGGAATGCATCCAGCTTGACCTTTGCCACAAAACACAGACTTAGAGTTGGAAATATGCCAGCTTCTAAGTTTGGCAAGAGCAACATCAGGAGATGGAAACGGAAAACTGAACAGCCTCTCTGGCAAGGAAGAGTTATTCATGGACTAGGGTCATTCTCCAGTGGAGGGAGACTCTCAGGTACCTCTGCCTGACCAAGGCAGAAGGAGCTCTACGCTGTCAATGGGAGGGGAGCGGAGGGCCCAGGAGGGACATTATTAAGAGCAGCAGTGGGCTGGGGCACTTAGTGCCTTGCAACAGACCTGGCTTTAGACAGACACCCAGCATCTGGTGGGAGTGAGGGTTCACTCTGAGTCTGAAGGAAAGGATGTTCTTGGGAAGGAAGGGAAACAGATTACAATGTGGCAGCCCTAAACCATCCAGCATAAAAGCCCTGAATCTGCACCTTCTGGGTGAACATTCATTGCCCATTTGGACTGTGCAGTGCACACCAAATCTCCTATTGTTTACTTGGCTTTGCAGCAACTGGTGCAGGATCAGGTCTCCGTGATGGAGATCCAGCAGCACACCAAGAGATCACGGCAGCCTGGAAGCACGTTTTGAAAAAGGGGCATCAAGGAGTAAACTTCCTGCCAGGATCGTGTGTGTGCTCTACCAAGCTCACATCTACCTGGGAGTCAACCAGCACAATGAAGAGGCCTGCCAAACAAGTCTCCTGGCAGCATGGTGTGGCATGGGGCAAGGGCATGGCCCTCTGCACCATCAGGGAGGGTCTTCTTACCTTGCCCAAGACTGTCAGGCAGGGCTTGGGTTCCACCTCCGGCTGCTCCAGCTTCACCACTCCAACCCAGCCATATTCGTACAAATCCTCTTCATCATTGCTATTGCAGAGTCCCAAGGGATGCATCTAGAAGAGGAGGAAGGGAAAGGACACCATGAAGCAGATGAACAGGTTCATCTCATTTGCTTTCCATTGTGAGGTCACCAACATCCGTGCCCCTGGCGCCCCGCCCATCAAGACATCCTCAGGTTCCCATAGAATGGTCCTAAAGATATTGCTGAGCACAACTCCAGGCAGGCCTCTCAACCTGCTCCTACCAATGCTGTGACCAAGAGAAAATCCAGAAGTCGTGTCTCCTGCTGGGACATATTTGCAAAGTCCCAATGCCCTTGAGACTGAAGGGAGATGAACAGCATTAATACTGAAAAATGCATAAGTCTTTGTGGGTGTCTGTACATGGGACTGTTCTAGGTCAAAGCAGTTGAAGCAAATTGCTACAAAATGAGATACTGCCAAAGCAGATATCCCTTCAGAGGCAAATGGCCAAGGCAAAAGGGGAGATGTCTCAAAGTGGTTTGCTAACAGCCACAGAAAGAGCAACATCTCACTCATTTCTCTGAGCCTGCTGAATCAAAGCTTGTGGCCATGGTTAGGTGCAGTGCAAGCAGAGTTTTCTTTCCTCATTAAATTTTTATTTCATGGAAGTAAAGAATATGTACACACACACACATATAAACATACAAAAGTAAAAGTATTACACAGACAAATAAAGATAAAGAAAGAGATAAAAGTAAGAGAAATATATAAAAACTTAATTTTCACTTTGGTCACATTTCTTAATCTTCATTTTCAAAACTTCCTTTAGCTTTCCCGAAAATCATTCGAAGTAACACTTTAAATTACACATTTCTTAGTATATATTGTCATTGTACCTTTTTATATACGTTTCTTAGTGTATATTAACCTTACATATTATTTAGTCTCCTATTCTCTTTAAACAATAACTCACAATCTTTCACAGTGCGTCTCTAAATCCCTTTAGCGTTATTTTCCCTTGACTAATAAGTTCCAAGTAATCTACATATTTTCCCCAATCCTCAGTGAACTTTTGGTCTCTTATGTTTCTTACTTTGCCTGTAAGTCTGTCCAATTCCATATAATCCAACAGCTTAAATCTCCATTCCTCCACCGTTGGTGTCTCCTGCTTTTTCCACATCTGGGCCAGCATTACTCTTGCTGCTGTAACTGCATAATATACTAATCTACGATCTTCTTTTCTTATCTCATAACCCAATATACCTAGTAGGAAAAATTCTGCTTTCTTTGGAAACGTATATTTTAAAATCTTCTTCAGTTCTATATAGATTTTTTCCCAGAACTGTTTAACTTTTCCACACTCCCACCACATGTGATAGAAGGAACCCTCACTAACCCTACATTTCCAGCACTTGTTATCCACCTTATACATTTTCGATAATTTCATAGGTGTTAAATACCATCTGTAAAACATCTTCATTATGTTTTCCTTTACCGTTACACACGCCGTGAAATTTAGTCCTTCCTTCCAGAGTTTTTCCCAATCTTCAAATGGTATATTATGTCCTACATCCTTTGCCCAGCGAATCATTACACACTTAACCTCCTCATCCCCTAAACTCCAATCCAACAGTATCCTATACATTTTCGAAACAATTTTTTCTTCTTTGTTTATAATCTCCGTCTGAAACTTAGATTCCTTCTCTGCATAGCCTCTTTCTTTAAGATCCTTCCTGAACATTTGGTTCACCTGGAGATGGTGTAACCAGTCATAGACATGTTCTTTAACCTGGTCGTATGGTCGTACAATCCATTTCCCATCTTCTTTAATTATTAACTGGTTATATGTTGCCCATTTACTTCTCATATTAATAGTCCTCGCACACATGACTTCTAGAGGTGAAAGCCAATGTGGGGTTTTTGGTTCCAACAGATTTTTATATTTATCCCATATTTCAACTAAAGGTCCTCTGAAAATATGATTCCCAAATCCCTTGTGTATCTTCCATTTATCCCGCCATAAGTAGGCGTGCCAGCCGAAGTTGTTATCGTAACCCTCCAAGTCTAATAATTCCCCGTTCTCTAGCCTTACCCAATCTTTGACCCAACATAGGCAAACCGCCTCATAATATAATTTCACATCCGGCAAGGCGAAGCCCCCCATTTCTTTTATGTCTGTTAATAGTTTAAACTGAATCCTAGGTTTCTTTCCCTGCCATATGTATCTCGACAACACTCGTTGCCACTCTTTAAAGATTCGGCTTCCTTTAATTATAGGGATAGTTTGAAATAAGAAAATCAACCTCGGCAGCACATTCATCTTAATTGTGTTAATCCTTCCCCAAAACGGCAGTGCAAGCAGAGTTTTCATTTAATTGGGTGCACTCTCATTCTTGTTTCATTCTTGGGATGGTCCCTAACCATCTCTCCTTTCCTACGGCTGCTTCTTTTTAAAGCAAAACCATATTGCTGTTTCTTCCCTTTAAGAAGAGACATCAAGCGCTTGCCTGACTTTGCTTGCCTCTTCCTCATGCTCTGAAGCAGCTTTCTTTGCGTTATCCAAAGGCAAGGTGTACAACTGCATTAAATGGTGCAGCAGACGGAGCCATCATTTTCCCCATCAGCATTCCCAAAGGATCTTCCTATACCCCTCACTGCCTGCTTGGAGTTCCTGGGTTGTGAAGGGGCATAGAAATGGCACATTCTTGTGTTTGCGGTCAGGTTCATTTCCTGCAAGAATCTGTTGCCTCCCCAAACACAGCTTTTACGTCATCTGCATTTCTTCACAGACATTACACGGAAAGTAGCCTTCAACATGCTCTCCTGGCAACCTTATTTCCTCATGTGGGCAGAATTTTATGTTTTATCAGAGGACACTTGAGCACCTTAGAATAATTTTCAAGGATCCATTTGGATTAAGTCCAGGGAAGTGACCTGCTGGTCTGTTCCACTGCCAGCTATTCTAGGGCATTCAATACATCTAGAAATTTTACCTGCTTGTTGTGACCGGAACACGCATGTACTGGGCCTGTTGTTGTTCAATGTTTTATAAATGACTTGGACAAAGGAACTGAGGAGATACTTATCAACTCATCATTGAGGAAGCCAATGCCCCTGAAGTCAGAATCGGGATTCAATGTGACCTTAACAGATTGGAGAACTGGGCCCAAACTGACAAAATGAATTTCAATAGGGACATATGTAAGGTGCTGCACTTAGGCAGGAAGAACCAGATGCACAAATATAAGATGGGGGACACCTGGCTTACTAGCAGTCCATGTGAAGAGGATCTAGGAGTCTTGGTGAACCACAAGTGGAACATAAGTCAACAGTGTGGAGCAGCAAAAAATGTTAATGCTATTCTAAGCATTAACAGAAGTATAGTGTCCCAATCAAGGGAATTTATAATCCCACTCTATTCTGCCTTGGTCAGACCACACCTGAAATCCTGTGTCCAGTTCTGTGCAGAATTGACCAGCTGGAACATGTGCAGAGCAAGGTAAACAAAATGATAAAGGGTCTGGAAACCAAGCCTTGTGAGGAACGGTTGAGGGAGTTGGGTATGTTTAGCATGGAAAAGAGGAGACTAAGGTGAGATGTGACAGCCATTTTCAGATATCTATAAACGGAACAAGCTACATAGTTTCCTCCTGCTCCAGACTCTAGGACCTTTGGTTTCAAGTTACAAGAAAGGAGATTCTAACTAAACATCAGGAAGAACTTTCTCACAGTAAGGGTTGCTTGACAGTGGAACAGACTCCCTCAAAAGGTGGTAGACTATCACTCGGAAACTTATCTATAGATGGTACCTAACATCACGTAAGCTGGTGCTGGTACACCCAGGAACCTCATCCAAATGCTGGAGAGGCTGCACCTACATAGGCACATACCTCCACTTGTGGTGGGAATGCCCCAAGGTTCAATCCTTTTGGATATGACTGCCGCAGGAAATCTCCAAAATAACAAAACAGGTAATAGAAGCAACTCCAGAACTAGCCCTATTAAACATATTCCAGGTCAACAACACACATGCACATGACAAGGAACTCATGTCACTTGCTCTCAGCAGCTAGAAATATTGTAACTAGACACGGGAATAACCTATTAGGAGTGAACACGGACCACTGGTACCAAAATATACATGAAACAGCCCAATTAGAAAAGTTAGCCGACAAACTTACAACTAGCACAGGAACAAGCAAAGGAGTTCCCCTTCATCACATGCACAGCACCAACAAGACAACAAACTATCCCCCACAACAGCACACAAGTCAATGTGGTTAACCAGAAACCACAACCTACCGCCCCTCCCCCTGATAAGCCACACTGCAATCAACTGAACGCAACTAACCAAGCTCTGGACCCCTCTCTCTCTCACAATGCAAATAAAAACAAATAACTATATATGGTAAATAAAGGGCATACCCACGATATGGTGACACAAAAACCCTGCACAAACACTATGCAACTGAATGAAAAAAATCATTATTCCTCCCCAACCCTCTCCCTCCTCCCTTTTCTCCCCCCCCCCATGTCTAGTACAATAGTGTCTCATGCTGAATATAAACAAACTGTGAAAAAGAATATGAATCAAAAGTCTGCCATGTACTATCTAGTTGAGATTCCTGCATTGCAGGGGGTTGGACTAGATGACCCTGAGGGCCTGTTCCAACTTCACAGTTCTATGATTCTATGGGACCTGCCTAGGAGGGGATAACTGGAGTCATCCACTACCATGTAGCACTTCTGTCTTTGGGTGCCTCCTTGTTTTTAGGATCCAAAACCCATCCTCTCCTGAGCATTTGGGTCAGGGGCATGATAGCACATTGCCAGTAGTAAATTACTCTTGGGGATTAGTGGGGGTGTCTGACCCTTTGGGAATTTCTAGCTTGTTGGACTCAATGCCTTTGCTGATGTAGAGAGTGAGGCATTCGCGTAGGTACACTTACAGTACAATGTCTCTCGTCAACTGTATTTGGAACAGACATCTTTAACCTTCTGTGCTTCAGCCTCCTCCAGCCCCCCACCACACACATGGATGTTCCTGCTTCAGCTTCCCCCAAGCCATCAATTTATAGGCTGCTCTGTTGCCATCTCAGTAGCTAAACTAGGAGAGAGTTCCTCTTCCCTCTTCAGTCCATCTCCAAGAAGCAGAGCAGAGCCAAATTGGGGGTGAAGGATCAGCCAGCCGTTTAAACCACCAAGCTTTTGCCTTTAAATAAAATCACTGAAATAAATGAGTGGGGGTGGGCAGAGATCTTCCCAGATGTCTGAAACAGCCTGGCTCAAAGGGGGCTGCTGCTGCCTTTATCCAAGGTCACAGTATCTGCACACACTCCCAAGGGTTTAAAATAACTTCTAAAAGGACCGCACAACTTAAGTGGGGCTACTGTTACAGAGCAGGCCCAACGTGACTGGGAGGAAGAGTGCAGAACAGTCCCCCCACCCCAAGAAAAAGCGGCTTAGTGATTCAGAGGGGAGAAACTTCCTCTCTTTTGTCCTTCTAGCAAATAAAGCTCCCAATCTTAAAAAGGCAGAATAACCAACTTCACCATTTAAATCCCAAACCAAGTCCTCTCTAAATCACAGGCTCCTTAGGGGAAGTGACCCCACTTGCACAGGGAAGCCAGGACACAAAAGGAAACCTTCTGGAAGGCATCCAACAAGGTTTTACTCAGAGTGGCCTCATTCATTACTCATTCATAGACCTACTCTGAGTAGAAGTGCGTTGGCTGCCACCTTCCTACGGAGACTCCACCCTGGGGCTCAGGCTTCCTATGAAGGGAGGGCTAGCAAGGCAGGGGTTGGCTCATGGCACTCCGGGAGGCAAGGCTGGGGGCAGTGGAGGCAGGTTCTTCCTGTGCTCTGCTTCTGGGACTCTGATCCTCAAACTCCCTATTTGTAAACTCTGTGACTTCAGAGTCTTCATGCAAGACACAATCTGAGATATTGGGGAGGGGAGAGAAAGCAGACACTGGAAGAGTGAGGAAGATCATGAAACTGCTTCTGGAAGGGAGAGAAACAGCCTCTGTTCTGCTCCTTCCATCTCCAATGTGAGAAAAAGACTGTTGTTCTTCAGCAGCAACAGAAAGGCCAGAACTCATAAATCTGTTGGTCACTGTGAGAACAGGACACTGGACTACGTGGGCCTTTGGCCTGATCCAAAAGGGCTTTCAGAACTTGGCATACCTAAGATACAAGACTATCCTTCTAGCACAGTCAACAGTTCTATCAATTGCTTTATCCTTCATGGATCTGTTGCATACTTTTGAAAAATCACTGCTGGCTCAGGTTGAAAGTGTCACACCCCAGAATGCCACAGGGAAGCCCAAAGCAATGTGGTCCCTGAACTAGCATGACTAGCAGCCGTGGAGAGCCTTATTCTCCTCCATGAATTGCTTCAATCCTCTTCTAGAGCTACCCAAGGGGTGGGGGAGCAAATCCCATAGTTTAAGCATGTGCTGTGATAAGTAGCATGTACATTCGTCTGCCCCGAACGTCCCAACATTTGGTTTCACCGGATGGCCTCAATGGGCTTTACCCACATGACAGAGACAGAACAACTTCTCTCTTTTCACTTTTCTCCATACCATCCATAATTCCATAAGCCTCTCATCAGTTCTCCCACTTCCTCAATTCCTTCCCCTCACCCCCAATTAATTAGTCTCAAACTGTGTAGTCTTTCCTTACAGGCGAGTCTGCTCCAACCTCCCCATCACCTTGGTTGTCCCTTACTGCACCTTTTCCAGCTTTACAAGTTGTGGCAGTTGTAAGAGCATACAGGTGTGGCCACAATATCAATTTGTATAAAGGCACTATGATGTTGGCATTTTAATTTCTGATCCTTTCTTAATGATTCCTAACATGGAAGTCACCCTTTTCATGGCTGCCGCACACTAGGACCAATTCTTTCACAGAGCTTTCTGCCACAGCCCCACTATCGCTTCCCTGATTAGTTCACCGTGAGTTTAGTTCCCACCTGTGTGAAGTTAGAATTTTTTGCCCCAACATGCATCAGTCTCACTTCAATAGACCAAAATACATTTTCCACTGTAATGATCATTCAACAAGTTTGGACTCTTTTGGAGCTCATTCCCAATCACTTTGAGCATCTGCCAGCCTGAATAATTTGTTGTCATCTGAAAACCTGGCCGCCTCACTGCCCACCTCTGCCTTGAGAACATTTCTGAACAAGCTAAAGAAAAGCCTCTCTCCCAATGTAATATCCTTGGGAAGACCTCATTTCTTATACGCTTCAACCATGAGACCGCCCAGTTAGTCCTACTCTCTTCTTCCTCAGTCTATGTATGTTCAGAGGCAAGATGTTGAGTTAAGCAGACACACTGTGACCTGACCTAGCTGGGCTCATCTTATGTCAGGTCCAGACACAGAACTCTTACACCAGTCTTTTCTTCTTGTTGATTTGGACCAATCCTCTTTGTGCTGTGGGCTTAGGGGGCTTTATGCCTAGAGGCTACAAATTCTTCATAAGAATTTTACTGCACAATACTGATTAATTGCCCTGATGAGATTACAAACAAGTGAGATAATCCTGGCAATATGCACTCAAGGCCAGGATATGCTTCTGCGAATGACCCCAATTTGTTTTAGAAGCATAGTCTTGGCTCAGCAACACTCCACTGTGGGCATGAAGACCTCATAGGATGAGGAAAAGTCAGGCTGACTTTTGAATATACTATTGATGTAAACTGCCCAAGTTATGAAGCCTCCTCCTTTCTCTAATTTACAAAGCAAAGTTGGGAGTCTGCCCTGCAGTCCCATCCACAGGCTCCCATTTGCCCAGGAAAAGGCTCAGGCCGTGATTCCCCTCCTTCCTGTCTCTCTGCCAGTGTGACATGTAACTCAGGAAAAAACACCCCTTAATTCTAGCCATCAAATGCGAGTGAGAAGATTTCATAGATCCATTAACCTTTATACAATTTCTGGTCATGACTGAACAGTAACCTTGGTAGAGTACCATATTCATCTTATCTTAGTATGTGATCTATAAATGCTAAAACCTCAAATTCCCAAGTTTTCCATGCCTGAGGCAGTGGGGATTACTCACAGATAGGTCCAGGCCACGCTCTCACCCAGCTTGAACAGAACCCAGAATAAGTCAGCCTGGAAGTCTGCCAGGGAGTGATCTTCCAAAGGCCAAAGAAACACCATGGGATTATGGGTTCTTCCACTCCCTCCCAACTTATAATGCATCCATTAGACAGGATAACCATAAGCATTTGGTCTCCTGCAAGTAGAATAAGTCCCCCCCCACCCCACCCACAACACATCAAAAGACCTGGCCACAGCACTGTTGTGTCTTCTTCCAATGCTGGCCAAAGGCTTATGGCACATGGCCCCCAAGGAGAGAAAAGAAAAGACAGTGAGGTGAACAATATTATGTCCAGACTATTCTGGCAGAAGAGATTTGCCAGTAACTCCAAGAGCCAAAAGTTCTTGGCACTATCTGAAAGGAAAATAGCCTGAAATACACAGATGCTGTAGTTAAAGCTTCAGGAGGGATGCAAGGCTTCTCCCACCACCTCCTCCCAATCACACACACCTGCAGCATGGGAACCATGTACCTGGGGTGCAATCCCATGCCACTTGGCAGCGTGAAAGTGAGAGTGTGAATGCCAATGGGCATCGTCACCACACTTGGGTCTATACAAAAAAATCAACATCCTCCCTCTGTTTGGAGTGGCTTCCACACCACTGAGTGCAGGTCCGGCTTGGCCCCTTCTGATGGCCAACAAGGAAAGTACACTGCCACCAACAAGTTAAGATGCAGACAACATGGGGACACAAGTGTGGTAAGCTCACAAGTGGCCTGGGACAGCCATCTCCAATTTACACACATGGCAGAAAGCATTGCCACCTTCTCCACTCTCACCCCAGTCTTCTCCAGAAGGATTAATGGGCCTTACAAAAACTGCTCCAAGGTGAAAGACCCCCAACCACCACATAGACAAGGTGACAGCTTGAAAAGACACCCCACTCCTTTGCGAACACAGAGCGGCTTCTCTCTCACCCTGGAAACTTTCTAGGTGCCAAAGCAATTGGCCCTGTGCTAAGCCACCAAAATATTGCTGACACTGCAAGACTGCTTTAAGGAAAACTGAAAAAGTCTGAACACCCTAAAGCATTTAAGGACAGTGGCCCTCCTGGCCTGCATGCTTCTGCTACTTGAGGCTGCAGAGGTGGTGATGGAAGGGGCATGATCCCAGTACCACTGGGCTCCCCCAGCTTCATTCACAAATACTCCCAGGGTGCCTTTGCCTGGTCCTCCTTGTGTCAGACATGGCCAGCAAATCCACCTGCAGAGCCCCACGTCTTCACCTCTCCTCTGCAACCTATTGCTCACTAGAAACTTACTTACTAGAAACTGGGATAGAAAAGCTAGGAGCCCAGTGTATCCTGGGATCTGGGTTGTGGGCGCCAAAATGGAATGTTATCTAGTCACCACTGGGGGGGTGGGGAGGTATCAGCAACACTTTATTATTTTGAGAAGCATGAACTAATACACAACTCACATACTTGACACGTTGTTAATATCACATTTTTAGCAGAAATTGTTAATGCATGTTTAATTTGGTGTTTACAATAAAAAGATTGGTACCGTACTTCAGTTTTCAAAACACTCTACTCTTTATTGTTAAACTCCTTAACATATTGTCTATCCTTAACATATACTTTTGAGACTTCAAAGCACATACATTTCAGTAATCCTTGAATGTCAGCCAGGTGCAAAAAATGGCACCCAGACTTTTTGAGATTCTCGCAAATGGAGAATCTTTAGGCGCAAAATGAGCCTGGAGCCCTGCTAATTTTGAACCCTGCATCTTATGTGAGGATCAAACCTTCTCACTGCTCATAGGGGCTCCACACCAAAACCCCTTTTCTGTAGCAGCGCTCCAATCTGTCAAGGAGTCTGGCTAGCATCAATATTTTCTCAGTGCCAGGCAAAGACTTTCCACTTCTCCCACTCATCTGACTGTCAATATCTAGTCTGCTCTGGTGGATTTCTAGTTGATTTATCTGCTTTTGGGGGTAGTTGGGGTTTTGCCTTGCTGTTCTTACAATCAGGAAATGATGGTGTTCACTGTTCTAATCTTTTGTGTGCTTCATATTGAATGGATTATTTGTTAGTAGTAAGCAACTGACAAACAAATAAAGGATAAAATAATAATTAGTCAGCAGTATGGGGTCATGTTATATAGCACTAGCTATAGCACCGCAGAGATCTAAGTTCAAGCCCTCATTCAGCTATGAAGTTCACTGGATGACTTCAGGCTAGTCACTTTTTCTCAGTCCAGCCTACCTCACAGGGCTGTCATGAGGATAAAATAGGGACAGGAAGAATACTGTAAGGAAAAGCAGGCCTTAAAATGTATCAAATAAAATGGGGGGACAGACTGCCTCAGGCCAGGCCAGGCCATTGACCCATCTGTCCCAGGACTGCCTCCACTGACCGGCACAAGCAGCTCTCCAGGATAAGGTACCGGGGATGGGAAGAAAAGTCTCCCTCCATGCCCTGGAGAGGCCTGGGGTTAAAGTGGGATCCTTCTGCACACAAAGCCTGGGCTCTGCCATTCAGCTGACATAAAAATAAAGACAGTGCATTAAGAAAAACTAAAGTCATCCATTGAAATGCTTCGAGGATTCTGGTTTTGGTAGGTTTTAACGTAAACACTTGTTGGGAGTGACTCTGGAGTTCAGAGGTTCCATAACCACAGATGGGCCTGTTGTCAAATTACCATATTTTTCACTCCATAAGACACGCCTGACCATAAGACGCACCTAGTTTTTAGAGGAGAAAAGTCATGTCAGACTAACCTGATCTTGTTTTTTGACAGAATTACAAGCCTGGTAGATGAAGAGAACGCAGTGGATGTAGCCTACCTTGATTTCAGCAAGGCATTTGACGAGGTGCCCCATGATATTCTTGTAAAGAAGCTGGTAAAATGCGGTCTTGACTATGCTACCACTCAGTGGATTTGCAACTGGCTGACTGACCGAACCCAAAGGGTGCTCATCAATGGTTCCTCTTCATCCTGGAGAAGAGTGACTAGTGGGGTGCCACAGGGTTCTGTCTTGGGCCCGGTCTTATTCAACATCTTTATCAACGACTTGGATGATGGACTCAAGGGCATCCTGATCAAATTTGCAGATGACACCAAACTGGGAGGGGTGGCTAACACCCCAGAGGACAGGATCACACTTCAAAACGACCTTGACAGATTAGAGAACTGGGCCAAAACAAACAAGATGAATTTTAACAGGGAGAAATGTAAAGTATTGCACTTGGGCAAAAAAAATATGAGAGGCACAAATACAAGATGGGGGACACCTGGCTTGAGAGCAGTACATGTGAAAAGGATCTAGGAGTCTTGGTTGACCACAAACTTGACATGAGCCAACAGTGTGAAGCGGCAGCTAAAAAAGCCAATGCAATTCTGGGCTGCATCAATAGGAGTATAGCATCTAGATCAAAGGAAGTAATAGTGCCACTGTATTCTGCTCTAGTCAGACCTCACCTGGAGTACTGTGTCCAGTTCTGGGCACCACAGTTCAAGAAGGACACTGACAAACTGGAATGTGTCCAGAGGAGGGCAACCAAAATGGTCAAAGGCCTGGAAACGATGCCTTATGAGGAACGGCTAAGGGAGCTGGGCATGTTTAGCCTGGAGAAGAGGAGGTTAAGGGGTGATATAACAGCCATGTTCAAATATATAAAAGGATGTCACAGCGGACAGCGATGATC
The DNA here is from genome assembly GCF_964106915.1 of Podarcis gaigeae. Taxonomy (NCBI): domain Eukaryota; kingdom Metazoa; phylum Chordata; class Lepidosauria; order Squamata; family Lacertidae; genus Podarcis; species Podarcis gaigeae. Next base: position 40,736,864 of record NC_139693.1, read on the forward strand.
AAATTACTTTAATAGCGGCCGAATTTTTAAGAGCTGTCCATGAAGAAAGAATGGGCCATGATAAGGAGATGGGCCATGATAAGGAGACTTAGTGGTTGTTAATGGTAGGTGATGATGTTGCGTTGTATTATTATTTTATATTGTATTATGTTATTTATGTGTGGTGTGTTATGCCTAATAAAGGATTTTGAATTTGAATTTGAATATATAAAAGGATGTCACATAGAGGAGGGAGAAAGGTTGTTTTCTGCTGCTCCAGAGAAGCGGACACGGAGCAATGGATCCAAACTACAAGAAAGAAGATTCCACCTAAACATTAGGAAGAACTTCCTGACAGTAAGAGCTGTTTGACAGTGGAATTTGCTGCCAAGGAGTGTGGTGGAGTCTCCTTCTTTGGAGGTCTTTAAGAAGAGGCTTGACAGCCATATGTCAGGAGTGCTCTGATGGTGTTTCCTGCTTGGCAGGGGGTTGGACTCTATGGCCCTTGTGGTCTCTTCCAACTCTATGATTCTAAGAAAAAAAATATTCTGAATCAAATGTTGTACTAAACTACTTAATAAACTACTGGTATATCAGAATAATATTTCAACCATGTAAAGTGAACAGCTGTTAACAGTGGCATTAAGAACCATCATCACTGTCATTAACAAATGAAGAGAGACTTTAAGGTTTGAGTACTCTTCTAGTCTTCTGTGAACCCCAAGAACTTATCAGTGCTGTTGTTGTTTAGTCGTGTCCGACTCTTCGTGACCCCATGGACCAGAGACCACTGTCCTCCACTGCCTCCCGCAGTTTGGTCAAACTCATGCTGGTAACCTCGAAAACACTATCCAACCATCTCGTCCTCTGCCGTCCCCTTCTCCTTGTGCCCTCCATCTTTCCCAGCATCAGGGTCTTCTCCAGGGAGTCTTCTCTTCTCATGAGGTGGCCAAAGTACTGGAGCCTCAGCTTCACAATCTGTCCTTCCAGTGAGCACTCAGGGTTGATTTCCTTCAGTATGGAGAGGTTTGATCTTCTTGCAGTCCATGGGACTCTCAAGAGTCTCCTCCAGCACCATAATTCAAAAGCATCAATTCTTCGGCGATCAGCCTTCTTTATGGTCCAGCTCTCACTTCCATACATCACTACTGGGAAAACCATAGCTTTAACTATACGAACCTTTGTTGGCAAGGTGATGTCTCTACTTCTCAAGATGCTGTCTAGGCCTGTCATTGCCCTTCTCCCAAGAAGCAGGCGTCTTTTAATTTCGTGGCTGCTGTCACCATCTGCACCATCTATCAGTGCTAGAGTCAGAATTTATGAAGCTCAGTTGTTCACAATCACTGACATCACTTTCTTCACTATCTTCATATAAGATACCATCTTCGTTTCCATCCAAAGCATTGCTAATGCCACATTTTTTTATCGTTCTGTACAACGATTTCCTCCTTCACTGAGTGCCATGATGTTTTCACCCATTCACAAACTTGAGTGATAGTGGGCCTCTTCATTCGTCCAGTAGGGGTCAGTTCATGATTACCAGCAGCCATCCACTTGTTCCACTCTTCTCACATAAAGACCTTAAATGGCTTGTAGTGGAAACATCGAGAGGTTGCAACTGGCTGGTAAGACCTCCAGGAATTGTAGCTAGATGAGTCTTCATTTCTTTAAAGCACTTTTTTGTAGTTTTGCTAAAATGTGCTCTAAACTGGTCAAGTACTAATAAGGCAGGTTTTTTCAAAAGCCCTCCAGGACGTTTGGACCACACTTTTTCAGCCCATACTCTCATTCCATTTCTGTCCATTCATCCTTTCTCATGAACATGTACAGCAATTCCTCTTGGAATCACTTCTTTTGGAAATGTTTTCCTTTTGAAAATTAACATGAGTGGCAATTCGGGGCCCTCTGCACAGCAAGACAACACAACCGTGTAATGGGTTTTCTCATGTCCGAAGGTTTTCACGGCAATAGTTTTGGCACCTTTCAGATCAACAGTCCTATTAGATGGCACATCAAAGGTTAGCGGGACTTCATCCATATTCCCAATCTGGCCAATTTCAAACCTATTTCTCTTCCTAGCATCAATTACAAATTTATGAAAAGACAAAATCTTATATTCATATTCTTTTGGCATTTTTTGTGCAATTCTAGTTATATAGCAAGGCCATATCGCTTCATAAATCTGTAGCATCACGATGGTAATCCTGTAAAATCGTGAATGCCTTTCTCTACAGCAATGTGTTTGGCTTCATATATTATCATTTTTTTAGAGACTGAGAAGCCATTATTCCGGTGATTTGTGATCCATTCTTTCATGGCCACGTCCAACTGTGGCCACTTTGCAGCATTTCCACGAAAAGTCTGCTTACTTTTATCTGCTTTTTGCAGCTGATCCTCCTGTTTCCTCCACTCTCTTTCCATTTTTTCAGTTGGAGGTGGCCCAAAATGTCTCTCCGCTGCTCTGTTTCCATGCTCCTTAGTATATTTTACTACCTCTAGTTTAAAAGGAATCTTATATGCTAATCTTTTCTGCTTTATCATCCTTGTACGTAGAATGCCTCCGACCATGCGAGCGTCGTCCTAAGGGGGTGGTGCAAGCGCGCGAGCCAATCGCAATGGGGCAGTTGAGTGCAGCAGGAGAAGGATTACACGGCCCCCACTGTGCTTGCTTTACACCTTTGTAAGCGGCTCCTTTCCCACTTTGCTGCTTTAAAGCGAGCTGCAGAGGAGGAATGGACGGGAGCCATGGCTCCCGTCCATCCCTCCTCCACGCAGCATTCACTTCATCACACAGACATTTCCCTTTACTTTTTAGGAGGAAAAAAGTGTGTCTTATGGAGCAAAAATTACAGTATATCTTGGCCTGCCACACACTTTGGATCTGGTTTTCTGTAGTAGAATGGGGGAGGGGAGGATCTATGGGTGGGCAAGCAGTGGTGACTCCATTACTCCTGCACAGAACATTATCTGACGCAGGTGGATCTTGTGGCAGGGGTAGAGCATCAACTGTGATGGCTTGGCCCAGAGACCAATGGATCCAGATGGCTTGCCAAGGTCCTTCAGGGTGTGGCTTTAGCTGGCAAGCCAGCTAGGGCCCTGGTCTTCTCCTGAAATAGGGAGATGACCGAGGCTACCAATATGATCACTCTGGAACATCCTTGAGCAGCATCCTGCTGTTCTGAGGAGCTGGAGGGAACCAAACAGTCGGGCCCACAAGTCATACTCATACTTTGGCTCCTGGGATAGCTCAGTTGGTAGAGCATAAGTCTCTTGATCTCAGGGCTGGGGGTTTAAGCCCCACATTGGGTAAAAGATTCCTGCATTGCAGGGGGTTAGACTAGATGATCCCTTTCAACTCTACAATTCTATGGTTTCTATGATTTCTCCTCTCCCTTACTCTCTCTCTTAAGAAAGTCAGACTCTGAGCAAGACTCAACAGTCATAGCAGCCGCTGTGGAGTTCATGTTCAAGCTACGGCTTCCTTGCCAATGGTTCTGGGAGGCATCCCAAAGAGTGCACTGGAGCAGAGCCATGCCCACTGAGTGACACTTCAGAAAGACACAGCACCCAAGGGAAGAGCCTCCAGGGCCTGGATTAGGCACCAAGCAGGCTCAGAGAAAGTTTCCCTTTCTGAGCATCCCATGCAAGTTCCCAGGTAGGCTCAGTCCAAAGCCATGTCCCTCAACAGCACCCCTCCCCCACTTTGCCTAATACAGCTGGACGTACATCCAGAGCAGGATATCTGATCAGATCAGTGGTCTCCCAGCTGTAGCATCTTTCCCACACACCCAAAGCCATGTGCCTGCTGTTTCCCAAAGCACCCATCTACATTATGCCAGGGACCCTAAATTCTGGCTTGTGGAGAGTTGCCTGGAAACTCATCCATGCTTGCAGTCAAGAGAACCCAGTGCACGGCCATGCTGTCTCTTCACCATCTCAGGCTCGCCAATCCCACACCACCAAGTCAGAGAAGCTCTCTCAGACTCCTAAGGAGGAAGCTTCCTTTTTCTGAAAATATCCCAGGATTCAAGGAGCACAAAATCAGAAAGGGTGCTTGGCTCTAAAGCGGGGGGGGGGGGCAGGGAAGGGGCCTCCACTCAGCCAGTAGGGCTAATGAACCTGCCTCATCGTTTTAACAGCCATCTTAGCTACGTTTCATATTATGTCATATGTAACAAAGGAATTCCTTCTCTTTACCCTGAACTTTCATTGGGTGACCACAATGTTCAGAAAGAGGGGACTTGTCTCTACTATGGCCTCCTTTTCTGTGTACCAAAAACTGGTCCCCACAGTCTCTGCCTCATCACAGAAATCAAAATGGATGTTCTCAAGGAGGATTGGACATTCCTGCAGAAGGGGCTGTGGCCTCATTCAGCTCTTCTCCCCCATCATTACACCTTGGAAATCCAGTCTGTGGGTATAGATGGCTGGGGGGTGGCATTGGCAGTCCCGTCAGGAGGTGTGGGGAGCCTCCGGCCTTCCAGAAATGATTGCTGGGAACCACATTCCCAAGGTTTCCCCCCTTTTCTTAGGATTCTGCTCTTGCATTTCCAGACTGCCAGTTGCAAGATGGTAGACAAGAGGAAATCTGAAAGACTAGAGTCTGTGGCAGGACTCTCTCTCAGCCGCTGAGCTCCAGGGAGTCCTGCTCAAGCAGAGGGAGCCTCAGTCGGTGTCTCCACTCCAGACTTTTCTTTTTAAAGAACAGTCAATCTTACAAAAATGTCTCCTTAAAAATAACCTGGTGAAAAAACAAAGTTGAATGAAACAGAAAGCTGCCTGACATGCATACTCTGAAAATGGAATGCACAACCTTCTGTCAAACACAGAAAGTAAAAAATCTACTTTTCTGTGTAAAGGAGCAAACCAGAGGCAAGAGGATGGGCCTTCGAAGCAGGACAAAGGCTGCAGGCAGCATTTATTATTGAGCAAGGAATACTAACAGAGTCATTTGCTTTCCATCAACATAGAGAAGTCCTCTCCAGCTTGCATTATTACTAATTTAATTTATTGCCTTTTACTCTAAGGCTCCAGGGAGGTAACGATAATTTAAAATACAACATTAACTGCCAGTCCCCACCTACACCCCGCAGTTTACCACCCTGTGCCCAAGGGCAGCACACCAAACAAAAGCTATTTTTTCTTAGCACAAAAGTGAAAAATGTGTTCAGAAGATGTTCCTGCTCACCAAAAAGACTCTGCCATTCCAAAAGGTTGGCAGACAGGCATCTTACACACTTCCTATAGCCATATATGTATTAGAAACCTGGGAACTTTTGTTTAAACCTGTTATTCAAATTGGTATTTTTCTTTTTTCTTTTCTTTATTGAAAAATAAGTACAAAATTAAAAGTGTGCAAGGTAAAATAAAACACAAATAGAAATAAAAAATAATAACACCCACGTTATAAAAAACTATAAACTCTTCATGATTGTTATTGTAGTTAAGCTAAACTTACCCTAATACAGTGGTACCTCGCAAGACGAAATTAATTCGTTCTGCGAGTTTTTTCGTCTTGTGAATTTTTCGTCTTGCGAAGCACGGATTCCCATAGTAATGCATTGAAAATCAAACTTGCAAGACATTTTCATCTTGCGAAGCAAGCCCATAGGGAAATTCGTCTTGCGAAGCAACTCAAAAAACGAAAAACCCTTTCGTCTTGCGAGTTTTTCATCTTACGAGGCATTTGTCTTGCGAGGTACCACTGTACAGTGTTTATAAAAATGAATTCCAAATATAATTACATTTGTCAATGGTGAATCTACATTTGTATGCGACTGGTTCATGTATTGCAAGCTTCTACATATCTTCTATCCATTCATTGAAGGGTGCAACATTTTTATTTTTACAGTTCAATACCTGTCTTTTTGAGTGCAGAGAGTCTATTCATACTGACCCTTTGTTAGGTTTCATGTACTGGTATACAAAATGAAAATTTAATATTTTACTGTATAGTTACATTAGGCGTCTCTATTACCTTGTCCCCCGAAATTATCCATATAGGACATTGTAAGAACATATGTTTTAAAGAAGGCTTATCCCTGACGCAGGTGGCCACCCTGGACGCAGGTGGCGCTGTGGGTTAAAGCCTCAGCGCCTAGGACTTGCCGATCGAAAGGTCGGCGGTTCGAATCCCTGCGGCGGGGTGCGCTCCCGCTGCCCGGTCCCAGCGCCTGCCAACCTAGCAGTTCGAAAGCACCTCCGGGTGCAAGTAGATAAATAGGGACCGCTTACCAGCGGGAAGGTAAACAGCGTTTCCGTGTGCGGCTCTGGCTTGCCAGAGCAGCGATGTCACGCTGGCCACGTGACCCGGAAGTGTCTCCGGACAGCGCTGGCCCCTGGCCTCTTGAGTGAGATGGGCGCACAACCCCAGAGTCTGTCAAGACTGGCCCGTACGGGCAGGGGTACCTTTACCTTTACCTATCCCTGATACATGTCCAGCAGCTCGATGTCTTGGATAGCCCTTTAAAAACAAGCGCAATGGAGTCCTGTAAGTTCTAAATTTTATCTTTGTTGTTGCATGAGTCTGAGCTTAAGGTCCAGTGACACCCTTGCTAAAGAGCTTAACAGTTTCTCATTGCTTGGTTGAGATTGAGACCAATCTGTGTATCGAACTGGTTGGTGGCTAATAAACATTTATATAAAGTGATAGTGGGAGATTTCTTTTGTTAAAAAAAGGTAAAGGACCCCTGACTGTTAGGTCCAGTCGTGAACGACTCTGGGGTTGCGGCACTCATCTCACTTTATTGGCCGAGGGAGCCAGCGTACAGCTTCTGGGTCATGTGGCCAGCATGACTAAGCCACTTCTGGCGAACCAGAGCAGCGCACAGAAATGCCGTTTACCTTCCCGCCAGAGCGGTACCTATTTATCTTTGATGTGCTTTCGAACTGCTAGGTTGGCAGGAGCAGGGACCGAGCAATGGGAGCTCACCCCGTTGCAGGGGGTCGGCAAGTCCTAGGTTCTGTGGTTTAACCCACAGCGAAATATAGGCCATCATAAAACATCCATATATAAAAAATTAAAATATATACAAATAAACAGCCATGTAAAAATATGTACAGTCATAACAAGGATTTTCATTGGAGTTTCTTCCCACTAAATAGTGCCATTCACCACTCTAAGAGATACTATTGATTAAAAATTCAGCCACTTTTGGAGTTACTTCCGGGTTAATGTCAGACAGATAAAATCTGATATTTTCATTGTGCCATGATGTCAACTACCAAAAAAAGGGGGATAGCATGTGTTTGTATAGCTGGTTGTACAATGGACAATAGAAAATAATATGTTCTACTGTGTCTGGCACATTCAAAAAACTTTTATAAAATCCAGTGGAAAGCCAAATTTTTGTAGTACTTTTTCCATGTGTTGTTTATGGACCTTATCAAAAGCTTTTTCCATGTCTAGAGATAATATAGCTAAATCATATTTGCTCATATTTCTCAAATCCACAACCACCCTGATATTATCTGCAGCTTGCCTTGTCTTTATAAACCCTGTTTCATTGTTTTTAACAATAGTCAGTATTACTATTTGCAGCCTTCTTGCCAATATTGCCGTTAAGATTTTTGCATCAATATTAAACAGAGAAATTGGGCAATAGCTAGCGCATTGCATTTGCCGGGTTTGGGAATAATAGTAATGTATGCCTGATTAAATAATATTGAGCTAATTCCTTCTTTATATATCTCATCATATAATGGGCATAACCTAGGCGCCTAAATATCAATATATGTTTTGTACCATTCCACTGGGAAAGCCTCTAACCCTGGTGCTTTACCATTTACCATGTTTTAGATTTTTCCCCTAATCTCAGTTTGTGATACTGATTCAGGCAAGGCAGATCCACCCTAGATCATTGCTTTTTTCCAGCACATCTCATAGACGAGTAGGCTATGAAACCACGTGGTGTGCTTTATGCAGCTTTCATCAATTTGAAAGCTGCATTTGACTCAATTTCGCAAGTAAGACTCTGGGATAAATTGAACTCCTCAAGTATAGACAAAAGACTACTGTACTTGATCAAATGCTTATTTGACGATAGTGTTGAAAGTGCGCTGCTCCACAAATGGACAACTTACAGGATCTGTACCAGCCACAAAGGGAGTCAAGCAAAGGTGCATTCTAGCCCCCGCACTGTTCAACCTATACATATATGATATTGTCTAGTGTCTAACGTCTCCAGAGTATCATGCCCCTAAATTGGCCTCAAAACCCATCTCAATATTATTATATACAGATGATGCGGTTCTTCTATCCCAAACAAAAAAGGTACCCCTGCCCATATGGGCCAGTCGTGTCTGACTCTAGGGTTGTGCGCCCATCTCACTTAAGAGGCCGGGGGACAGCGCTGTCCGGAGACACTTCCGGGTCACGTGGCCAGCGTGACGAAGCTGCTCTGGCGAGCCAGCACCAGCGCAGCACACGGAAACGCCGTTTACCTTCCCACTATAAAGCGGTACCTATTTATCTACTTGCACTTTAAGGGTGCTTTCAAACTGCTAGGTGAGCAGGAGCTGTGACCGCAGACGGGAGCTCACCCCGCCGCAAGGATTCGAACCGCCAACCATGCGATTGGCAAGCCCTAGGCGCTGAGGATTTACCCACAGCGCCACCCGTGTCCATCCCAAACAAAAGCAGGCCTAAAAAGACTGGTGAGGGCATTTTCAGGATATTGCCAGAGAGAACATCTGGCTGTGAATTACAAGAAAACCAAAGTCATGGTTTTCTCAAGAAACTACAGGGCTCATAGACAGCACATGGACAATCAGCTAATAGAACAGCTTAAAGTTTTCAAATATCTTAGCCTTTTTTCCAGTCTACGGGGTCATGGGGAGCACACCAGAAATGTGCAAAAGAAAAAGCATTCCAAAGTGCCAAAATTTTGACATGCTTTTTCTACACAAAAGGTGGTAAACATATACTGTAACATCAGTCCTGGAAGTGTTCCAGGCTAAATCACTAGCAGAGTTATTATATGGGGCTCATATTTGGACAGACATCACCTTGGATCTATGGAAGCTGTCCAAACAAAGTTCTTAAGGCAAATTTTCTCTGTACCACCCTATTTCCCAAACGCCTCGTTGCCCCTAGAGATAATCTTCCCTCAGTAGATTTACGGATTTGGCATAGGACACTTAACTATTGGCTTCGCCTAAACTCAGATTCCCCCCAGTCTAATATCCCTAGTGCTGCAAGATTGTCACAAGAGCACCTGGACTAAAATTGTCTATCAAAAACTTCACTCTTGTGGTTTATCACAACAACAGCTACTCACTTTGGGTTTTAGTAAAGCAAACAGTCTAATTTGTCAGCGCCTAAATGATTTCGAGCGTCAGAACAACTTGGCCACAATAAGGAAATTTTGCCCATGGTATGACAATTTTCCACCTACCCATTTCGACTCTCTGGCACCCTATCTGCATAACCTAGCAATTCTAAAATATAGGTGCGCTTTTACTCTTGCAAGGTTGAATGTATTGCCCTTGGCTGTAATTGAGGGACGATTCCAACAGATTCCACATGAAAAACACTTATGTAGCTGTGGAGATGGCAGTACCAAATTGGTGGCGCATGCCCTTCTGGCTTCCACTCTTTATAAAGACTTGAGGAATGAGGCTATCACCCCTCTTTTAATGTCCATCCCGGGTCGCCCAGTCAGTGCCACAATGTCCTTTCTCTTAGCAGATCAAGATGAGCAGGTGACAGCAAAGGCTGCAAGGTTTCTAGCTGGGGCAATTAGAATAAGATCCACTATCTGACTATTGATTCAAAACCCAAAAATGTATTTCATATAATTGACTTTTTATTTCTATTATTTGTATATTGTATTGTTGTTTTACTACTATGGCCAATGGCTGACGCAAATAAGAATTCATTCATTTCTGATATTGGAGACATTAATAGTTGTTTGTGCATTGTCTCAAGAGCTGGTAGATTTATTAATTTTTAAGTTCTCCATAACCTCTTCAGATAGCTCTTTTGGGTTACTATACAGAACTGAGTAACATTTTAACACTGATTGTTCATATTTGTTGAAGATATATGCACTTCATCTGATTCCTCTCTAATTTGTGGGCTTGTTGACCTTCCTTCCTTCCTTCCTTCCTTCCTTCCTTCCTTCCTTCCTTTCTGGTTAATTTGCCAGAATCCTACCCACCCTTTCACCTGTTTCCCAATGCTTTTGTCCCATACACATGAACATGAATTCTACTTGTTGGGATAATATATTATTTAGTTCAATTTTCTTCTTTTGTGGCTTACTGTACAGTTAGGTTGTTAACTATTAATGTGCATAGATCTTTTAATTCCTCTTTTCATTTTTTCCTGACTATTTCTAAGTTTATTTCTAAATTTCTAAATGTGATGTGTATGCTGTAATTTGACCTCAAATAAAAGCTTTATATCCTTCCCATTTATACATTCTAGTGGTCAAAGCCTCAGCATTTAAGTCAAAGACTTGTTTAGTCTTAGCCTTCTTTCGTTTTATGAATAGTTCATCATTAAGTATGATGTTAAGATGCTAGTTTCTTGATATTTCAGTTGTACTATGACATCTCCAATCCAATGTTATTGCTCTGTGAGTAGATACACAACAAACAACAATGTCCCAGTCTTGAATTTGATAGTGCAGGGACACTGTTATTAAGAAAATGTCCAATTTTTATGAACTTGACTATAGAATGAAAACTTCCTCTCAGTGGGGTGTCTTAAGCCTCTGGAGCACAGAAAACAAGCTTGCTCTATCAGGTGACAACCCTTCAGATATTCGAATACAGCAATCATATCTCTCTGTCTCCTCTTTTCCAGGCTAAACATACCCAGCTCCTTCAACTCTTCTTCATAAGGCTTGATTTCTAGACCCCCGACCATCCTGGTCACCCTCATCTGCACACATTTCAGCTGGACAATATCCTTCTTAAACTGTGATGGCCAGAACCGGACACACAAATCCAGGTGTGGTCCAGCCAAGACAGAATATAGTGGGAGCATAACATCCCTTGATCTGGAGACAATTCTGCAGATGCAACCTAGAAGAGCATTAGACTTTTCTGCTGCTGCATCACACACATAACTCATGTTATGTTTGGAGTCCACCAAGACCCCTATATCCTTTTCACATCTACCACTAGTAAGCCAGGTGTCCCACATCTTATATTTGTGCATTTCGTTCTTCCTGTCAAGTGCAGCACATTACATTTATCCCTATTGAAACTCATTTGGGCCCAGTTCTTCAACCGGTTAAGGACATCTTGAATCCTGATTCTATCTTCTGAGGCTTTAGCTATCCCTCTCCATTTGGTGTCATCTGCAAATTTGCTGAGTGTCCCTTTGTCCAAGTCATTTATAAAGATGCTAAACAACACCAGGCCCAGGGTGAACCCTGTGGCACAACAACCTGTCCATCTTTCCAGTATGATGAGCATTCCCCGATCCAGCAAGCTCGTAACATTATCAAAGAAATAGTCTGGCATGACTTGTTTTGGAGAAACCCACCCTGGGTCTTAATAATCACAGCATCTTCTTCTAAACTTTCATTCTAAACAATGAAAGAAAACAAGGCTGCCTGCTTCCTTCTACACCAGGCTTGAGGAAACTTCTCAACCTTCCTGCGAGGCTCAGCCATCAGCTCCGCAGCCAAGCAGGTACTCTTTCCCTGCCTCCACCATACACGCTTCACCTCTCTGAGCAAACAAGGGGTGCCTTTGTTTTTCTCTCTCTCTTAAAAATGCTTTGAAACCTGTCTCACAGGCTATGATTACATCAGCCAAGAGCCTTCTGGTTTTTTGTATCAGTTCTGCCTTACTCAGGCTTTGAAGAGCCTCTGTGTGCTGCTGCTCTGCGCTTTGATCTTTCCATTTCATTGCTCCAGGGCCGGAGGAGCTGATAGCATCTGCTTTGCCTGCACAGTTTAGGGCAACGCAGCAGCACCCATTCCTGCCTAGCTGAGGTTTTGCTAGATCAACTGGAGGAGCAGGAGCGGACAAGAGGCACATGTGCACAAGGGTGCAGTTCTGCGCACAAGTCCACCCGCCCCAATCTAGGTCCAGAAGCCGAACATGGCTTCCTGCCTGCCAACCCCTGGCCACATCTGCACAGCCGGCACAGATGCTGGGAATCTGCCTGCCCCTCAGTGGTGCAGTTGGCCCCAAACCTAAGTGTCAGTGCTCCCCTTCACAGCAACAACAATGAACCTGCAGGAGCAGGTGACGAATGGCCCTGGGCTGCATCGAGGGAGCTAGCTTCATCCCATCATCTTTTTATAACCTGCTCTTTATTTTTTAAAAAACAAAAAAAACCACTATTTGCTCACGCATAAAAGTTGAACCGCACACAAAGTCAGACCACTGCTTCAGCTGGCTCAGTACTGTCTACAGTGGCCTTCCCCAACCTTGTGCCCTCCAGATGCTATTGAAGTACAACTCCCATCATCATCTGTGACCACTGGCAATGCTGCCTATTGGGTCTGCTAGGAGGTGGTCATGAAGAGCACCCAGTTGGGCAAGGCAGCTGCCTGGCAGCAACTGTTCTCCAGGGTCTAGTTATGATGCTTCTAGCAGAGTAAGCAGCTTATGAGTTTTTGTGTCATGGGAGTGCACATTATTGCCTTGGGATATATTTAGTAGAGCCAGTTCTGGAGTTGCTTCTATTACCAGTTTTGTTATTTTGCTGATTTCTTGTGAGACTGATATTCAAAAGGATTGAATTTGGGGGCATTCCCACCACAGGTGGAAGAATGTGCCCATGGAGGAGCTACCTCAGCAGCACTTAGGTGAAGTTCCTGGATGTATCATCACCAGCTTCTGTGGTGTTAGGTAACATCTATAGATAAGTTTCAGAGTGAGTTCCCTTCTTTTGGTTGAGATAGATCTAAAGGGTTTAAAGAAACTCAGATATGTATGCTAATCAACAAATGGCATCTTAAATCTAGGTTATGGTGACAACAACATAATGTCTAGGTGCCAGTCCCCTACCCTGGTGGGGGGAATGATGATGATGATGATGAACATCAAATGAAACAATCTAGAAAAACAATAAATTCAAACTTCATGGAAAATATTCCAGATCCTTCCCTAAGTGACATTTTGCTTTCCCCATATTGTTTTACCTACTTATAGCAGAAGTACTTTATGAAGTCAGTGTGGTGTAGTGGTTAAAGTGTTGGACTGGGACCTGGGAGTTGAGGGTTCAAATCCATACTCAGTCATGAAGCTCACTGGGTGACCTTGGGCCAGTCACAGCCTCTTAAAGTACCTCACAGGGTCACTGTAGGGATTAACTAAGGAGGCAGGTAAGCCATGTCCTCAACCACTGGGTTGAGTTTATTTCGTATCCTATGTCATGTTCCCATTGGTCTTTGATTGTTGTAATGGGGCCTGTAGTGTTGTGGAGTAGTATTTTGTAAATTGCAGACAGTGTTAGAAACTCAGGTATATAAGCTAATCACCAAATGGCACCTTAAATCTAGGTTGTGGTCACTGCAACAGACTGTTTAGGAGCCTTTGGGGGGGCTCGGCAGATTTGTTGTGTTGGTTAATTTCATTTCTATACCACTTTATATTTTAAAGGAAAAAAATCTCAAAGCAGTTTACCATCATTAAACCAACCAGATAAAACAATCCAGAATTAAACAGTGACAAGACATCTCCCCAGATTGGCTGGCTGGCTGGCTGGCATGCAGCAGCATCTTTTGACGCTGGGGCAGGCGGGGGGACATGCCGCAACTCCAATTCCAGTTGGTCAGCACAATTCCTTTTGTGTCAGCCAAGAAGGCAACAACTATAATATCACTGAATGTTGTTAACTGTTTTGGGAGTCCCTTTTTTTAGCTGATGAGTGGGATAAAAATATTTTAAGTACGTTTATGTACCATTAACAGTGGCATCAGAACACCCTTATTTAAAGTACCCACAGAAGACCCCTCAGAGATATGCCAGACGATAGTGAGCCTTGGGAGGTCACCCCAGGGTGGCACCACCTTCTGGCTCCATAGGGGAGATGGCACTTCCATGCCCTGGGAAGACTTCTAACCCTACTGCTGCCGCCGCCTGAGGATAGGGAACAGTTCTCAGGACCTTGTGCAAGGATAACACCTCTCTGCACAAAGCCCCTGGGGGGAGGGGGGAGGACAACTACTACTACTACTACTACTACACCTTCACGGAGACCTCCTTTCTCTTAGACCCATTTTGCTTCCTTTAGAATCCCCAAACTAGAACTACTCGTGCAACTACACAATAAACTACCATTTAGAGATTTTTAAAATATCCAGCAGTTAATATATACTTTCAAATGCATAAACATAATATGCAGTACACTGACATGCCACCACTGCATTTTATAGGACGCCTCTGGAGAAAAGCTGAGCAAGGCACCATTCAGCTCCCTAAGAAGCCTCACTGCTTTCCTTTTGCCAGGGGAGCATATATAAAACAACATGAAAACCAATAAAACCAGGGTGATCTTCCGGCACCACCAAATACTGGAATAATCGGCCAAAAAGGCTCTGTGTGCAGCCTGAAATCAGAGGATGATGGAGGAGGAGGAGTTTGGATTTGATATCCCGCTTTACCACTACCCGAAGGAGTCTCAAAGTGGCTCACATTCTCCTTTCCCTTCCTCCCCTTCAACAAACACTCTGTGAGGTGAGTGGGGCTGAGAGACTTCAAAGAAGTGTGACTGGCCCAAGGTCACCCCAGCAGCTGCATGAGGAGGAGCGGAGACTTGAACCCGGTTCCCCAGATTATGAGTCTATCGCTCTTAACCACTACACCACACTGGCCTGGTGGCTGCCACCACAGAGAACAATGGCCAACCACAGTGCTGGCTGCATTACTGCAATGAAACAGTCTAGTGAAGAGCAATGCATGCAGGATCAAAATAAGAGATGCATTTTGGGAGAAGATCTGCAGCAGCACAACCAGACGCCTTCGTCTGCCCCAGCTGCAACAAAACATCTTTCCCTTATCAGTCTCTACAGCCACAGCAGGCACTGCAACCTTCCAACAGATGCACTCCTCTGCTGTCTCCAGAGTCAGCTGGGTGCCAATAACAACAAGAGGGTCCATGGCTTGGCTTCTGAAAAACAGGGGGTCTGCAGTACTTGGGTAAAGGTAAAGGTACCCCTGACCGTTAGGTCTAGGAGGTAGTAAAGAATGGGGCAAAGAGGCCATTAATAGGGACTGAAAGATACAAGAACATCACCTCCATCCAGTAGGACAGTCTATCCCTGGACACCTTCCCTATAAAGAGCTATGTAAAACAGGGTTGTGTTCTGGCCCCAACTCTCAGCTTGACTGAAGACTCCATTCAAGGAGTGACAGGTTCTGTTCAACCTGGTGCATCTCCACTCCAAGACAAAAGTGTGGTGGGTTCTTATCCGCAAGATGTTATTCGCAGGTGGTGCAGCCTAGACAGCGCACTTAGAGGAAACTCTACAGAGGCCTATCAACAGTTTTGCCTAATCCTGCTTGGAGCTGGGCCTTTCCACCAGCCTGATGAAGACCAACATCCTGGGTCAGCACTCCATGCATTGGCATTGGTGACCACACCCTTGAGCAGCGTTCAAAACCAGCCACACACATTTTGTGACTGGGGATTGTCAGAAAGTGAGCCCTTTGAAAAGTCTTGTCGCCATGTATGGCAACTGAGACTCAATAATAAAATTGTCATCGCTGGCGCTAAGAGAACGGGAGGAGAAACACCTCCAGTCCATTTTAGGATTTTTGTGTGTTGTACTTTGTTCTTTTCCTTTTGGCTGCCTTTTAATGGATTTTGTTCGTATTTCATACTGTTGTTAAGCCACTTTGAGACCTTTTTTCCTGCATGATGTGATGAACAAGTGCAATTAATAATCACCCCCCCCCCCGGCCTTTAGCCATGTTAGCTGGGGCTGATGGAAAGGGCACTACGACAAAATATGGAGGGCCCCACAGCTGCTGGCTACCCCACCCCCATCATTTAAACAGAGGCAGCTAATGTGATGCCCTCCAGGTGTCAATGGACAATACCTGGTCATGCGGCTGAGGGCTGGGGGTGATTGCTGCATTGGGGAGGCCACGCTCCTCCTCTGCTGTCAAGAGGCAGCAGTGCGCCTCTCAATACCTTTTTAAAATGAGCTTTTTCTTTCTTTCCCCAGAAAGAATGGTAGGATCCATACCAATGGATTCAAGATACAAAAAAGGAACAAGGATGCTTCAGTTGAGATTCCAGCATTGAAGGGGCTGGACTAGTTGATCCCTTCCAATTCTACGATTCTATGAGTCTGTAAAAGCAGTTTGCCTTTGAAGTGCCGGAAGCACTTTGAATACAAACTGCTTTCCCTTCTGCAGAGACTTGACAAGGGGCTCAGCGGAAAGAGGGTATTCCAAGGCCCATCAACCTGTCTTCAAAGTGGCGTCAATGCTGCCACTTCCAGGTGGCCCAGAATTGCCTCCTCTCACAATGAGGCACTAAGGAGAGTGGTGGATGATGGCACTTATCAGGCACATATCACGCCAAAGCTGAGGGACTGGCGCTGGCTGCCTCTTTCATAAAATTTATACCCCACTCGACTGTAAGGAACAACCTCGAAGCACCCCCCTATGATTCACCAAGCCAGTTTCAAGGTCCGAAAAAACCTTCCTCTTCGTCGTCTCTTCCCACGATGCTCATGGAACCTGGTTAGTTTTGTCACAGCCTGGTGATTATTGGCTTGTGGCAACTAGGAGGTGGCCTTTTTCACTGGCACTACCAGTGCTGTGCAGCACCCTCCCTGCTGAAATGCAAGAGGGCCCATCAGTGCTGTCATTCCACCAGCTCCTGAAGACACACCTGTTTGGGTGAGCATTCCTCTGAACTGAATTGGTGATTTTATTGTTTTAACTGTTCATTAAGTGTTTTAATTGTTATGCTTTATAATTGTTTGTTTTAAGTAATGGTGTTTTAATGTTATTGTGTATTGTAATTATGGGTCGATTTTATGAGAAGTCATTTTGGCATGTAAACAGTATTTAAATTAAGATCACCACCAGCACCTCCCCAGTCCTCTTGGCTTTCCCCTCCACGCTTAATTTGAGAGGCCAGGAGGGGAAGAATGCAAGTGGCCACTTAAACCTGTCCACATCCTCAAGCCACACTCACTGAAACTTGCCCAGTAACACAGATGCAGGTGGCGCTGTGGTCTAAACCACAGAGCCTGGGGCTTGCCGATCAGAAGGTCGGTGGTTCGAATCCCTGTGACGGGGTGAGCTCCCGTTGCTCGGTCCCTGCTCCTGGCCACCTAGCAGTTCGAAAGCACATCAAAGTGCAAGTAGATAAATAGGTACCGCTCCAGTGGGAAGGTAAACAGTGTTTCCATGCGCTGCTCTGGTTCGCCAGAAGCGGCTTAGTCATGCTGGCCCCAGGCCCCAGAAGCTGTCTGCGGACAAACGCCGGCTCCCTCGGCCTATAGAGTGAGACAAGTGCACAACCCCAGTGTCATCTGCGACTGGACCTAATGGTCAGGGGTACCTTTACCTTTACCTAACACTGGACCAGGCAATACTCTGGAAACCCCGTGAGGGTGATCTGCTACAACAGCAGCATCAGGGTCCCTGCCGTTACAAGCAACTCTATCCTCCAAACACCTTGCAATCAAGTTGCAGCAGATCGCCAAGGATACTAGTCTTTTGGGGGCCAGTAAGTAAAACATCCCACATGACTCCAGAGGGGAAGCAATGGCAACAGAGAAGCAACTCTTCCTCATCACCATCACCAAGGAGGAACTTATCAAAATGAGACCACCCAGAACTCGGCTGCTCCACCTGCAGCTTGCCTCCACTAGCTTTCTAGCTGCCACCTGAGTTGTTTTACTGCAGCAATTGCAGCGCCGCCCAAGATGCGCCCAGTGGGAAGGGGCACTCAGGAGTACAGGCAGCAACTGCCTGGGTCATTTCTGCATTCCCTCAATCAGCCAGGGATTCAACAGGAGAATCAGTTCTACCAGCTGGGAAATCCCCCAGAGCCAACTGGAGTCCAGGGCTTCCCCTGCCTCTGAAGAGAACAGTTGTTGTAAGCTTAACCCTCAAGAAGTAGTGACCTGACCATGACAAGAGAATGGTGCTAAGATCCTCACACCTTCAGATCGCATCTTCCTTCTTGCCCCATTGAGAAAACCAGGGGCAAAATGCCTCCAAGCCAATGCAGAGAGCCAGTAACATGTTGTGACAGTCCCACAGTGCTGAGCCATCCCAGAGCTGGTGGCCTCAGCCTGAATGAGAAATCCTCCAGGTCTGAAAGCTTGGGGGACTTCAGCACCAGTCAGAATCCGAAATTCCTCAAGGCACCAGGTGCACTTTAGGACTGGCACAGTCCAATTGTGACTAAGTGAAGATGTCTTGTCGCCAGGTTTGCAGATCACCATCTCCACTATCCGGCTGGCACACAGCAGAGGTTTCTGCTGCTGCAGGTCCCAATCAAAAGGAGCTGCTGCATGCCAACCAGCCAGCCTGCTGATCTGGGGAGATGTCTTGTCACTGCTTAATTCTGGATTGTTTTATTTGATGTTTTAATGTGTTGTAAACTGCTTTGAGATTTTTTTCTTTAAAATAGAAAGCCGTATAGAAATGAAACAAATAATAAGAATAAGAAAATCCAGTCAGGCAAAAGAAAAAAGCTGTCTACAGTGGTACCTCGGGTTACAGACGCTTCAAGTTACAGACTCCACTAACCCAGAAATAGTACCTTAGGTTATAAGAACTTTGCTTCAGGATGAGAACAGAAAACGTGCAGCACTGGCATGGCAGCAGTGGGAGGCCCCATTAGCTAAAGTGGTACCTCAGGTTAAGAACAGTTTCAGGTTAAGAACGGATCTCCAGAACGAATTAAGTTCTTAACCCGAGGTACCACAGTAGACAGTCTGTTATGGTGACCGTAACCTAAGTTTAAGGTGCCATTCAGCGATTAGCTTATATATCTGGCAACAGCTCAGCCCCATCTCTATCAGCTCAAGCAGGGAAGCTGCTAGGCAGTGAGGTGGGCAATACATCAGCAGAACCCCTACTCTGCCCTATGTGCCCAATGCCAGCTACAGACACCCAACTGAAAAGAAGCCTGGACAGAGGGAGAACTCAAATTCCTATAGCAACCGCTTCTCAACCCTAAAGCTTGCTCTACTGCGGTGGTGAGAACCATGGGAGGCACAAATGGGGAAGACCAACCTCTTCTTTTAGGGACGCAGGTGGCGCTGTGGGTAAAACCTCAGTGCCTATGACTTGCCGATCGTATGGTCGGCGGTTCGAATCCCCGCGGCGGGGTGAGCTCCCGTCATTCGGTCCCAGCTCCTGTCCACCTAGCAGTTCGAAGCACCCATAAGTGCAAGTAGATAAATAGGTACCGCTTTATAGCGGGAAGGTAAAGGGCGTTTCCGTGTGCTGCTCTGGTGCCGGTTCGCCAGAGCAGCTTCGTCACGCTGGCCACGTCACCCGGAAGTGTCTTCGGACGGCGCTGGCTCCCAGCCTCTAGAGCGATGTGAGCACGCAACCCTAGAGTCGGACACGACTGGCCCGTACGGGCAGGGGTACCTTTACCTTTTTAACCACTTCTTTCGCACTCACACAAGTTTTTGCTACACATGGCAGATTCAGCTGGAAACTTTCCAGTCATCAGAAAACCCTCCAGATCTATCACCCACCAGGAGAAAATGGATCACGGACCCTTCTTGCAAGGCCTTGTAACCTGCATCCTCCTATGAGAGACGGCTCAGAAGCACCTGGAGACATTGAATTGGCAGTCACTAGTTTGTTTTCCTTCAATGGAGATGCTCATTTATGAAGGGAAACGAGAAGAGCCCCAACCTGCCCCTTTGAAAGTCCCAGCTCATATCCTACATCCAGTTCTGGCAAGAGAGAAGAGCCAACCAGCAGAACTGCTGCACCCAGCCCAAGTCAAGTCAGCTCCCAGTCCAGGTTTTCCCCTCAGCCGCTGCTCGCTCCCAAGACTTCAAAGGAGAAGTATTTTTGTGCAGCCCAGCAAGGAGTGTAAACTGGCCAGCTGCTTGCAAAGCGCAGGAAATTAACTCTTTAGCAGCGAGCATCTTCCACTATCACTGAGAGTCAACCAGCAACAAGAAGAGGGAGGGCAGCTGGGGGAGGAGCGGGGAGCCATCTTTGATGTGGCTGACAAACTTGGGGAAAGCAAGGCAGGCAGGACTGCCCAGCACCACCACCAGACCTCCAGACAGCTCCATGTTGTGCTTCAGAAAGCCAGCTCAGTGACTAAGGCAGAGTCCTCCGTTCCTCTAGCAATGCCAGTAGGCAGCTATAAATAGCTTCCTCACAGGCTGGAGGTTCAAAGGACCTTAGCAATTTGCCACTTCAATGGAAAATGCCCCTCAGATCCACTCTGGTGTCACTAATCCAAGCCCTCTCAAAAAGTGGAAAGGAAGGCTTGCACTGGCCCTACCACCAAAGACAGGTCCCATGGAAGGGGCTGCATGCAGAAGGCCCTGCAGTTTCTCAGCTGCTACCCTGCAAAGGAGCCCCCCACCCCTTCCTTCCAACAGCTGAGTCACCCATTTCCCTCTCTCCAGGCTGTTTCAAGGGGGGCTTGAGGTCACCTTTTAGCTAATCCAATTCTTCCTCAGAATGGAGAGAAGGAAAAGGCAGGATTTGGCTCCCTCAGCCCAAAGGGGCACTGCCAGGCCAGGAGTATTTATCTTTGTGTCTTAGCAAAGATGTGCCAAGGTGCAGGTGGGGAAATGGGCTCTCTAGAGCTATGGCTGCCTTGACTGAGGGAAGTGTTGGGAAGGGATAGGAACTATAAGACAGCTTTGCATTTAAATGTTTGCCTGGCCTCCACATGTGACAGAGAGCTCCATGTGGATGAGAGGAATAGATAGATCCGGGTGACCAGAATCGGGGCTAGCTGCCAAGGCTTCTCTCCCACTCAGCAACGCAGTCACAGGGGTGGTCATGGCCTCCCCCCAGGACAAAACAAAAACAGCACCTGCCATGCACGAGGACCAATGGCCCCTTGATTGGAGGAGTCAAGGGGGAGAAGGCAAGGCAGGAGGGGAGGCGGGGCTGGGGGGGCTCCTGTCACAACATTGCCAACAAGGTTGCATAACTTACCAGCCTGTTTATGGACAGCATGGAATTGCAAGAAGTATACTCAGAAGGAAGTCTTGCTTTAGTCACTGGGGCCTTGGCAGATGGGGAAGAAGAAAGGAACAACTTAACCTCTTTCAACACCTTACCTGGTAGGAGGAAAGGGACATGCAGAGAGGAGGAGGAGAGGGATGCTTAGTTTTTATTAATTTGTACATTGCGTTTATATCCCACTTTTTTCTCCAAGGAGCTCAAGGTGGCTAACCATTTTTCTGAAGTGGTGACAGCTGCCCCAACAGCCACCATCTGGTGGCCTCTAGCCACGTCCCCCTCCCTCCACCTGCTCTGCTGGAGCCTGCTGCTCCTCTCCTCGTGACCCTTCAGCCTTGCTCTTTCTGGTTCTCCTTGATTCCCTCAGAATCTGCCAGGGCAGGGAGGCCTGTGGCCTCTTCTAATGCTGCTGGACTGCAGTTCCCCTGCAACACAGAGGGCACCCTCTCTCATTCACCACCCAGGAGAAAGAGGCCAACTGAACCTGCCGCCAGTGCCTTCAGCTTCCAGGCCGCATCAGTCTAATCCCGTACGCAGCCTCAGAAGTAATTGTGCAATCAAATAAGACAAAGGGTTTTCAGTAGTTCATTAATCAAGCCAATCAATTAAAACCATTTTTTAATCCACTAAGCAGCAAAACTGTCCCTGCTGGTGGCTAGCAGCCTCTGCTAGGATGGTGCCCCAAGAATCCTTTCCAAATCAAGAAATGTTGTGCTTTAATTCAGAACTAGTGCTTTAACTCATATGCAGAGCAGATTAAGTTGATTGGTTTAAACAATGTGTGCACTTAATCAGCCATGATCTGTTTATCCGAGTGGCAGACGTGGCTTGAAGAGATGCTTTCATCACAGTACACCAAAAGCAGGTGTGGAGTCTCTGGGGAAAGGGAAATGTCTGAGGCCAAGTCAAGAGGCAGACCCCTCCAGGACCCCACCCAGAGGAAGGGGCTCGCATTCCAAAGACACAGAAGCCTCCTGGGAGTTAACAGTGTGCTCCCAAGTCCACGGATATAAGAGGAGCTGTTCAGACAACCCAAGGGCAGGGAAGGAGACATCAAGCAGAAGGTTGCAGAATACTAATGCAACAAATACATAACAACTCCCTCCCTATTACCCGGAATCACATGCTTTGTACTTCGCATGCACGGGGCCAGCTTAGCAGGGACTGGCTGTTCCAAATAGCACCCAGTATTGACAGCCTCCTCTAAACAGGAGGGCCAGGCACAGCCAGTACATGCCAATTGTCTTCTCTTCTTGCATTCTTTCCTGCTCCTGCACAGATACTGGTGGCAGCCCTGGAACAGCCCACCCCCGTTTTGCAAGGGCTCCTCTTTCAACTACACATGTGCTTTCTTCTACACCTTTCTTTCCAAAGTGGATCAGAGTCCTGCTTCTTCTAGTCCTCAGACTGTCAGTGCAACCTCTAGGTGAGGCAACCGACACAGAAGGCAGCTGCCCCTCCAGCCCTCACCACCCTCAACCAGTGTGCCTAGGGCAGTGCCCCAGAACACTGGCACTGCTCACAGAATTTCTCCTGGGTGCACCTTAAAGGTAAAAGGTAAAGGTACCCCTGCCCGTACAGGCCAGTCTTGACAGACTCTGGGGTTGTGCGCCCATCTCACTTAAGAGGCCAGGGGCCAGCGCTGTCCGGAAACACTTCCGGGTCACGTGGCCAGCGTGACAAAGCTGCATCTGGCGAGCCAGAGCTGCACACGGAAACGCCGTTTACCTTCCCGCTGGTAAGCGGTCCCTATTTATCTACTTGCACCCGGAGGTGCTTTCGAACTGCTAGGTTGGCAGGCGCTGGGACCGAGCAGTGGGAGCGCACCCCGCCGCAGGGATTCGAACCGCCGACCTTTCAATCGGCAAGTCCTAGGCGCTGAGGCTTTAACCCACAGCGCCACCTGTGCACCTTAGTGGCATACAAAAAGGGGAGGATGGTCACAGAGCTCTGGGTTCTTCAAGGAGGTGGCATCATGAGATAGCAAGAGGGTCTCCCTAGCCTTCTCTGATTAGGATGGCTTCACACACAAAGCTGAATTGGTGTAGGGTGTAAGGGGAGGGGAATACAGGCACCATATCACATATTTGTGAGTACACATCTTAGAAATCAACTTCAGCACATGGCTTCAAATGGAGTTGTACACGACCTTCACCCACAGCTGTTCAACTTGTTCTTTCCCCCCACAACTTAGACAAAAAATGGGTCATGTGTGAAAGCTCCCAGAAGAAAGGAGGAGGTGGGCAGCTGAGGAAAGCAGAAGCCTGTTGCACTCCCCCAGAGAGAAAATGATGTGTGCAAGTGCTGCATTCCTACCCAGGACCAGGGATCTTGAACTCTGTGGCTTTTGGAGGCTCACCTGCCTGTCAGGACATGCTTGACCTGTCCTCAGTAGCTGCCCTTCTCTGTCTTGCAGCAGAGAAAGTGTCAGTAGGAAAGGGAATGCCCTGACCACCCCTGTCCTTCCCCTCCTTGGCTCAGGATAAGGGGCATCTCTCAGCACAACACCCATCAATCTGGGCCAGGGGTCTGTCTTTTTAGGAGACATCTGACACATATCCAAGACTCTGCAACTGGCAGCCAAGACTGCTGCTGCTGCTGCTGCTGCTGCAGGGCTCATTTCTTCTGGGAGTCAACTTACAATGATCAAATTCCAAATTGTATCATCAGAGCAGTAATGAAACTCTACTATAAAGGATGCTTCAGCTTCCCAGGCAGCGCAACCCAATGCTGGCTAAACTGGGAGCCAAGGATCTGTTTACTAGAAGTGTGCCCACTCATAAGTCACCAGCAGCCAGTTAGGAGGAGAGCAAATATTTCCTTAGCATCACAAACCCTTGACTCAGGTTCAGGCACTCCGATTTGGATTAGGACCGAAAGCAGCTCTCAGAAGCCTTGACAAGACCACTTGCAGAGTCCTGGAAGCCATCTTCAATGCCCTTAGGGAACAGAGAGAGTTGTGGGGATAGAGAGAGAGAAAGAAGGGGGGAGTCACCCACAAAGCTCTCAGTAAGGCACCTGCAGTCCAAGGACAGTCCCCAACGCCTGCATCTGCCACCGTTGCATGACCAGGTCCCACTGTACCATCATCGGAACAAGAATGGAACAAGTGGGTGATCTAGAGTGGTGGCCGCTGAACCACCCAAGACCACAACACAGCACACCTATGGTGGGAAGAGCGTTGTCACTTTTCTGCAAAGGCAAGGCAAGGGAATTTCCATGTCCTTGAGTTGTCCACAGGCTATTCGTGTTGTGCCTGATTTCCATACACAGCTGTGGCTTAATGTTCTGCTATAACATTCCACACGCTAACCTAATACCGCCCCCACCCACCCAGCCCCAATGCCTTTTCCTGGTCCCTGGTCCTCCTGCCCACTCCCTCCACAACCAGACACTCTGGCCTCACTCTCCATGCAATTCTCAGTAGCCTCAATGCAACTCCCAGTTACACGCATTTCAAAGTGCTCTCTGCTCAGACACAGCCTGGCTGCTCCAGAAGTGGCATTTGGCTTCAAATGTCAGCGAAAGCAGGAAATTAAAAGTGGTTATGTGCGATATGCTCTGTTTTTAACTGCAGTGTTTATTCTTGGCTGCCCATACCATGGTTATTCCACAAGAACTCAAAATGAGCCTGCCACAATAGCCCTCCGTCCCCGCCCCTGTTACTGACACAACTTGCTCACACGTTATGGAGAATCCAGGCAACATTCCTGCCAAGCCAAGCTGTCCTGAGTTTTCCTCATCGTTGCCCTTCCTCTTACTTGTCAGTGCTGTTTTAGAGCACATCAAGGCTGCTGAATTACAAGGTGAATTGTGAACCCATTACAGGTGAGTTGAGCACAACTGTATTACCTAGTGTGGAGGACTAATCTGGACAGGATTGCTAATGCAAAAGCTCACTTTTCTATCTCCCGTGCTTCACCTCTGGGGAAGGTCCTTTCTCTTTCACTGCTACCTTCTAATTTCTTAGAATTACAATTATTTTCCACTTCACCAGTAGAACACACTTGTGCCCTTATAGAATGACCTTCTCTACTTCCCTGAGTATCAAGATCAGCCTCCAAGGCCTTTCCCAAGTCTCTCTCAGATCAGAAGCAGGGCAGACAGGAACTAGAGAAGGGGCCCACCAATCTTTGGGCTCTGTCCCCTGTGAAGCTCCTCTCATGCTATACCAGTTTTCTGTTGGGACCTGGTGGTCAAGATCTTTTTACTTGCCCAGGACTTTTAGATCTATCAGCCTGAAAGAGTTTCAGTGTATTTTTTGTAAATTAGTCAAACATGGGTTGCTCTGAGAACCTGCTGACTGAAGAATGGAAAAGACTGTAAATAAAATAAAATAAAAGGGGAAATTGCCCCTCCTGAAGCTGGAGCAGCAGTAGCAGCAGCTGGCTGAGGAAAGGGAGAGCACCTTCTGCAGGTAAGGAGGGCTATGTACCACCACCACTCCAGCCCAGCATCAGGACTGCCAATGCCTCCATGAGAGCCTGGCTGCTGGACCAGGCTAAACATTCACCTGGTCCAATTTCCTGCTCTCCAGTGGCCAAACAAATACCTCTGAGAATCCTACAAACAGAGCCTGATCACAACAGCACCCTCTTTCAGCAACAAGTATTGAGAGCCACACCGCCTCTGATATGCTGGAGGTAGAATACAGGCATCATGGCTAGTAAAACACTGATAAACAAATTCATGGAAGATAAAGCTAATTCTCTCTAAGTAGGTGCCAGTGCCACATTTTGCAGAAGAAAATCCCACAGTGCCTGGACTTAATGAAGGCGAAGAAGCCAGCTCTGAATCCTGCAATATGGAGGTGCTGAAGGGTTCCAGAGCCTAGATGATGGGTCAATTGCCTGCTTTGTTTGGAGTCATACACCCCCTGAAAGAGGAGATCCACAGTCTGTGCATGCCCCTGGATCCATGCCCATCATAAGAGACACAGGTGACCTCACTCAGTGGCTAGGACCAGCTTCAGGTGGCAAGATAGATAGGGTCATTTCTAGACTGGAGGAGACTCTTGAGAGTCCCATGGACTGCAAGAAGATCAAACCTATCCATTCTGAAGGAAATCAGCCCTGACTGCTCACTGGAAGGACAGATCCTGAAGCTGAGGCTCCAATACTTTGGCCACCTCATTAGGAGAAGACTCCCTGGAAAAGACCCTGATGTTGGGAAAGATGGAGGGCCCAAGGAGAAGGGGACGACAGAGGACGAGATGGTTGGACAGTGTTCTCGAAGCTACCAGCATGAGTTTGACCAAACTACGGGAGGCAGTGGAAGACAGGAGTGCTCTGGTCCATGGGGTCGCAAAGAGTCGGACACGACTAAACAACAACAAAGGAAGTGATTAATAAATGAAATTAATAATAATAATTTAACTATGCCAGCCAGCCCCAACCAGATGACCTCCAAATGTCTTGGAATATAACTGCCGGTGGCCCCAGCCAGCATGGCAAATGGTCAGGGTTTTTGGGCGCTGTAGTCCAACGCTTCTGGGAGACACCAGGTGAGGAAAATATGGAGTCAAATACTTGTCTTTGTCTGTCTGGAATATCCCGGCTTCACTGGATGACCCCACTGGGTTCTAGTATGATGAGAGAGGGCAGGCTGGGGGGTGCTTCTTCAAACTTGCATAATTTTTTGCACCCCTCTATCCTGTCTCGTCAGATATGCAGATGACACAACCTTGATGGCAGAAAGTGAGGAGGAATTAAAGAACCTTCTAATGAGCAGGAAAAAGGAGAGCGCAAAATATGATTTGAAGCTCAACATCAAAAAAAGGAAGATCATGGCCACTGGTCCCATCACCTCCTGGCAAATAGAAAGGGAAGAAATGGAGGCAGTGAGAGATTTTACTTTCTTGGGCTCCATGATCACGGCAGATGGTGACAGCAGCCACGAAACTAAAAGACGCCTGCTTCTTGGGAGAAAAGCAATGACGAACCTAGACAGCATCTTAAAAAGCAGAGACATCCATCACCTTGCCGACAAAGGTCCGTATAGTTCAAGCTATGTTTTCCCCAGTAGTGATGTATGGAAGTGAGAGCTGGACCATAAAGAAGGCTGATCACCAAAGAACTGATGCTTTTAAATTATGGTGCTGGAGGAGACTCTTGAGAGTCCCATGGACTGCAAGAAGATCAAACCTATCCATTCTGAAGGAAATCAGCCCTGACTGCTCACTGGAAGGACAGATCCTGAAGCTGAGGCTCCAATACTTTGGCTACCTCATGAGAAGAGAAGACTCCCTGGAAAAGACCCTGATGTTGGGAAAGATGGAGGGCACAAGGAGAAGGGGGCGACAGAGGATGAGATGGTTGGACAGTGTTCTCGAAGCTACAACCATGAGTCTGACCAAACTGCGGGAGGCAGTGGAAGACAGAAGTGCCTGGCGTGCTCTGGTCCAGGGGATCAGGAAGAGTCGGAGATGACTAAACGACTAAACAACAACAACAACAATCTTGTCTCTCCCCTTTACTTGCCTTTCTTTCTAGACTTGGCAATTAGTTTAGTTTGATTAATCTTCTTAGATACCTTTTCTAAAGAGAGATGCATATGGAGGGGGCATGTCTCTCACCCCCCCTTTCCTTTAGCTGAGGCAGTTTCCAGCGCCATCAGCAGTTCTCCTGTGGTGTTGCTAGGGCTGGCCCTCCCTGGGATTCCCCCAAGGTTCAGGCATCCAACTCCCCTCACACAAACACCCTCAGCCCTCCTCCCACCCGCTCCACCCCCCTGCCTTGCTTCGTGTTCACCCTGAGTCGTTCTGACTTGGGGAGTGGCCAGCAAAATGTTGGACCAGCTTCAAGCACTGAAGTTGGTACAACTCAGATCAGGCTAACCAGCAACATGGTGTTCACACAGGACTACAGTTCCACTTGCAGGCAGGGAGGGGAGGGGGCTGCAGCTCCCAAGAGGCCTCTTGCCTCATTTTATTCCTCCCCCCCCCCTTCCCATTTTCCACAGTGCCCAAAATAAACAGCACGTCCACAAAGGATACAAGATGAAAGGAAGAACTTCAGTTTCAGTATAAAGAAGTGCAAGCTGGAGTGATCTGAAGCTGCCTATAAATATGCAAGATCAAAGCCGGTCCTGTTAAATTAAAAATGCTGTCACACAGATAGGAACTAGCCTCTAGCACTGCCGGCTGCAACATGCGAGCCTCTGATCTGAGGCAGAGAGAGGATCAGCGCCCCAAGAAGCTGCATTCACCAAAAGGAAAAAAGGAAAGTGGAAAAAGAATTTCACCACCAGCAGATGAGTTTTAATAAGGATATTAAATAGCTTATACGCAAGTTATTAGAAACTTAACTCTTTCAAGGCAGCCTCAGGGCTTCGCAGAGGAGGAGGCACTAGCAATTTTCCAGGCTCCAGCAGGCCCCTTCCAAGTCAGAATGTGACGCAGCCACAGCAGCCGTATGGCCTCTCAGCCACGTAGCTGCAGCGCTGCAGGACCCCCTATAAAGCAGGAAGCCATGGCTGTCCGGGGAAGGGGCATCTGGAGACACAAGGGATGGATGTCACTGCAAGGCAGAGACCGAGAATCTGTTACACCACCAGACCTCAAGAGCCGCCACATAATAATAATAATAATAATAATAATAATAATAATAATAATAATTATTTATTATTTATTATTTATACCCTGCCCATCTGGCTGGGCCTCCCCAGCCACTCTGGGCGGCTTCCATAGAAACCAAAAATACAGTAAAATATCACACGTTAAAAACTTCCCTGAACAGGGCTGCCTTAAGATGTCTTCTGAATGTCAGGTAGTTGTTTATCGCTTTGACATCTGCTGGAAGGGCGTTCCACAGGGCGGGCACCACTACCGAAAAGGCCCGCTGCCTGGTTCCCTGTAGCTTTGCTTCTCGCAATGAGGGAACCGCCAGAAGGCCCTCAGCGCTGAACCTCAGCGTCCGGGCAGAATGATGGGGATGGAGACGCTCCTTCAGATATACTGGACCGAGGCCATTTAGGGCTTTAAAGGTCAGCACCAACACTTTGAATTGTGCTCGGAAACATACTGGGAGCCAATGTAGGTCTTTCAAGACCAGTGTTATATGGTCTCGGCGGCTGCTCCCAGTCACCAGTCTAGCTGCCGCATTCTGGATTAGTTGTAGTTTCCGAGTCACCTTCAAAGGTAGCCCCACGTAGAGTGCATTGCAGTAGTCCAAGCGGGAGATAACCAGAGCATGCACCACTCTGGCGAGACAGTCCACAGGCAGATAGGGTCTCAGCCTACGTACCAGATGGAGCTGGTAAACAGCTGCCCTGGACACAGATTTGACCTGTGCCTCCATGGACAGTTGTGAGTCCAAAATGACTCCCGGGCACAGTTACCCCATTCAGGGGCACAGTTACCCCATTCAGGACCAGGGAATCCTCCACACCTGCCCGCCTCCTGTCCCCCAAAAACAGTACTTCTGTCTTGTCAGGATTCAACCTCAATCTGTTAGCCGCCATACATCCTCCAACCGCCTCCAGACACTCACACAGGATCTTCACCGCCTTCACTGGTTCTGATTTAAAAGAGAGGTAGAGCTGGGTGTCATCCGCATACTGATGGACACCCCGTCCAAACCCCTGATGATCTCTCCCAGCGGCTTCATATAGATGTTAAAAAGCATGGGGGAGAGGACGGAACCCTGAGGCACCCCACAAGTGAGGGCCCAGGGGTCTGAACACTCATCCCCCCCCACCACTTTCTGAACACGGCCCAGGAGGAAGGAGCGGAACCACTGTATGACAGTGCCCCCAGCTCCCAACCCCTCAAGACGGTCCAGAAGGATGAAAATGAAGAGAGAGTTCAGTTCGCAGGTGCCTATTCCTTTCAACCTGGATAAACCAAAAAGGCAAGTGCTGAGGTCAGACTGGTACCGTAAATGCAATTCAGGAGGCCAGGTGGTCAAACCAGCTCACCCTCTTCAACCATTTATCACACCCTCTTCTTCCCACACTGCAGCTCTCATCTTTTTGCCTGATGGTGGCGGAGGGACTGGATGAAAAAAGCAATGGGCCAGCTTTGGGAGTTTATAAGTCCAGTTCAATGAACCAGGAGGCTGGTAAAGAATCTCCCCCTTATGCTTTCTTCCTCTGCTGCTCTGGCTGTAAGGGCCACCACTAGACCAAGCCATGGCTGGTCCCAAGAGGAGCAACTCGTAGATTTGCTGATCATCAGAAATGCAGCACCAACAGTGCCAACATCAAAGTATCACTTCCTTTTTCGAGTTAAAAGCGAGACAGAAAGACCTGGAGTGTACAGGCATCCTGGCATGCAAAGCCACAGACATCCGCAGGTAGGCCACTCAACCAGGTATCATAGAATTATAGAATCATGGAGTTGGAAGAGACCACAAGGGCCATCGAGTCCAACCCCCTGCCAAGCAGGAAACACCATCAGAGCACTCCTGACATATGGTTGTCAAGCCTCTGCTTAAAGACCTCCAAAGAAGGAGACTCCACCACACTCCTTGGCAGCAAATTCCACTGTCAAACAGCTCTTACTGTCAGGAAGTTCTTCCTAATGTTTAGGTGGCATCTTCTTTCTTGTAGTTTGGAACCATTGCTCCGTGTCCGCTTCTCTGGAGCAGCAGAAAACAACCTTTCTCCCTCCTCTATGTGACATCCTTTTATATATTTGAACATGGCTATCATATCACCCCTTAACCTCCTCTTCTCCAGGCTAAACATGCCCAGCTCCCTTAGCCGTTCCTCATAAGGCATCGTTTCCAGGCCTTTGACCATTTTGGTTGCCCTCCTCTGGACACGTTCCAGTTTGTCAGTGTCCTTCTTGAACTGTGGTGCCCAGAACTGGACACAGTACTCCAGGTGAGGTCTGACCAGAGCAGAATACAGGGGCACTATTACTGTAGGCCAGTCAGTTGGTTCTCTCTCTCCAAAACAAAGCATCAAGTCCAGCCAGCCCCGACGTCTGCTGCAGGACTAGAAACATAGGCAGCACTCTGAAGCTGAGCCCCTGTTTTCCGGCACTGGCCTCTGAGTAAGGCATCACCTTTGAGAAAGCCACACTGTGGCAGAATGCCCAACTCTGCACCCAAGAGAGGATCTAGCTCTTCAGGAGCATCTTTTTCACCATGCTTATGTCAATACTGGTAGACCTCACTCACACTTAACTGCTCTTGTAAGCCAAACTTAAGCTGCAGGATTCCCAGCGGAACAGGAAAATTCCTGCTCAAGGGCTACTGAGCATAGAGGTGCTATGCCGGACTTTGCAGGACCAACCATCAGTGTGCAGAAAAACAGGGCACAGAGGTTTCCACATCAGAGGCTCCCCAGCTGTCATCCAACAGGCAACAATCCTCATATACTGCCATAGCAGCCTGTGATCAAGACTTGCAAATGGCAAACTAAAGCAGCATTGAAGGAGGTTGCACCAACATTTCTAAATAATTGCTTGAAAACAGATTCCTAAAACAAAAGTATCAACCTGGGAGTTGCAAGAAGCTTAAAGGTTTCGCCGCCATGGTTTATCCTCCTCTTCAGATATGCACAACCCACATCTGAGGCACACCAGTGACAAACTGTGGAAGTAATTGGTCTGACCCAAGAAGCACAGACATCCCCTCAGAGCAGCAATTCTGCACTCTGCCACTTGCACAGTCAACATGCTCTGGGCCAGGACTCCTAAGGTGCTTCACACACCACGCCACAGGCTGCAATTCAGGCTGAGCAGGTGAACTCCTGCCCCCCTCACAGATGGCCAAGGCTTCCCCGCCAAGAACCTAGCCTCAAAACTGGAAGAAGTGTACACCGTGGGGGAAGCAGACGCTCCATGCAGCCCAAAGAGCTGCCAAAACCAGGGGCCACACCCAGCCTCCTTGTCACTTGCACAGCCGTGCTGCCCAGCATCATCTCCTTGCCACTTGCCTGCCTGCCAGGAAGAGTCAAGGGTTTCCTTTGACACATACAGGAGGAGTGAGTAAGACACCTCAGGCAGGCAGCTGCACTCATCTCACTCAAGCTTCAGCAGCGAGAAGAGAAGATGACATTTTGGGCCCACCTGGAAGACAACCCTCCTCCATTGCTTTTTATTGCACATTCATGATTATCTGTGCTATTGGGGCAGTCATATGCTGCCCCCCTTTCAAAGCTGGCTGCACCTATAAAAGGTTCAAGGCAGCCACTCTGCTGCAAATGTTCTGGTTTATTTTTGTCCCACTTTTCTTGTGCTATAGTCTATTCAGACCCCAATAATGTGGCAGGGATGCGGGTGGCCCTGTGGGTTAAACCAGAGCCTTGGACTTGCCGATCAGAAGGTCAGCGGTTCAAATCCCCACAACGGGGTGAGCTCCCGTTGCTCGGTCCCTGCTCCTGCCAACCTAGCAGTTCGAAAGCACACCAGTGCAAGTAGATAAATAGGTACCGCTCCAGCGGGAGGGTAAACGGCGTTTCCGTGCGCTGCTCTGGTTCGCCAGAAGCGGCTTAGTCATGCTGGCCACATGACCTGGAAGCTGTACGCCGGTTCCCTCGGCCAATAAAGTGAGATGAGCGCCGCAACCCCAGAGTCAGTCACGACTGGACCTAATGGTCAGGGGTCCCTTTACCTTTATTGTGCTCCTTCAACACAGCTGGCTAGAATTATTTAGACATGGACACTCAAACTAGAATGTAACTGAATGGGACTGACTTGAGTTCAGATGCACTGGATTGCACACTGAGTGGTTAAGAACAAGGCTTTGCATTAATGATGCCCATAGTTATGTTCTGATCCGTTTTTACACTTCAATGAAGATCAGCTAATGCATCCTCACACAGCTGTATTGAACGTCAAGATCAGGAACTTTCCCCAATCTACACTCCCAACCCTCAGAAACTCTCAATCCTATCAAGGGGGTGTGGGGAAATGACAGATATAGCATCTGTTGTGCCCAAGCGGTCTGCCCAGAAGTAATAGCAGCAGCTTCTGTGAGTGGGACACTTAAACTGAGGAAAGGAAGAAAGAGTTAAGATGCAAATGAAAACCCACAGGGGAGCCTAAATTCAAAAAAACTCATTTGTTAGGGTTTGAAGCAGAGAGACAGGAGTCGTGTGTTTTTTCATCAACAGGGTGACCTTTGAGGTGGCTTTATAATTCTAAATACTGCTTCATGTTGTTCTGTGGAGGTTTTCATTACTGCAGAGCAGTACAGAGCAACTAAGAAAGCAGAATAAACCCACCACTAACATCAGTAACACATTGCAAGATACACCCACCATAAAACAGTGTCTGGAGGGGCCCTTAGTACAGGCATCCCCAAACTTGGCCCTCAAGATGTTTTGGCACTACAAGTCTGCTCATCCCTAGCTAACAGGACCAGTGGTCAGGGATGATGGTAACTGTAGTTCCAAAACACCTGGAGGGCCGAGTTTGGGGATGCCTGCCTTAGTACAACAAAAGCCAGTTTGGGACCCAGCCCTGGGAGATGGATGCTTCCCCTGCCTTTCCTTGCCGGAAGAGCTACATGGCTGACCAAGCGCCTCCTATGTGGAAGGGAACTTCAGCAGAGGTCCAACATGCGTGACGCGTCTGAGCAGGTGCCCACAATTCCTTCAAGAGCTGCTAAGAGAGATGCGAGTTTCTCACAACACTTTCAGTCCTGTGTAGCTGCTTGACAAGGCCCTTGTCAGCATTCACTACAGCACCAGGAGCTTGCAGAGGACGGGATGAGACAGACTCCTTCTCTGCAGGCTGGCCAGATTCCGGGGAGCAGGTTCCCCCCTCTCCAAAACAGGGCCACTACTGGCTGGACTTCATTAACCGCAAAGTTAGAAACATGTACGCTTTTGACACCTGAGCTGCTGTTGCGCTTTTGAGTAAAACAGCCTTCTACATGTTTGAACTACAACCTCCCACAGAGGTTGATGGGAGCTAAAGTCCAAAACATCTGGTGGGCACTGGCTTTGGGAGGGCATCCTGGACAAAAAAATTCTTGCCGGGCACTTCGATTTGGGAGACAAAGCCTCTCTGTTTAGCAGGTTAGGACTAAAGCATGTTTAGAAACTAACGGGAGGAATGAGGCATTTTTCATTAAAACACGCAGGCGCTGCATGCTTATGGGATTCAGGCTGAGAGCCAAAGCCACCTTGCTTGGGGCGCCTCGTCCACCCAGCAAAGCCCCTTCCTCTTCGCCCTGCTCCGAGGCGGGTTTGGGATGCCCCCCCCCCAACTTAGCAAGTATCCCCCGCCACCCGCAAGGCGTCCCGCGCAGCACCCTCGGCTCGCAGGCCAAGGCGACGGGGCGCAGCAGCCGACCGCCAGGAACCTGCAGCACCTGTCCAAGCCCTCCCGGCCACGCCGCCCCCTGCCGCCCCCTCCGCGGCGCCGCCGGAGCCCCGGAGGGCTGGCCAAGGAGCCCCGCCAGCAGCCCTCTGCACCCTTCCCACGTCCCGCCGGGACCAGGCACTCTGCAGATGCTCAGAGGCCCCTCCCCGCGCGGGAAGGCCGAGGGAGGGCCGCCTCTCGCCCAGCGCGGCCTGCCCGGAGCCCCCTTTCCGCGGCCGGCCGCCGGCTCACCTGCACGATCTCGCCCTCGGCGCTGAGCGTGGCCCCGGCGCGGGAGAAGCGGCCCTGCAGCCCCGTGGTGTAGGTGGTGTAGTCGCCGCCGGGGCTGGACTCGAAGAGCACCACCTCCACGAAGGCCGTCTCCTTGGCCAGCGCCGCCGCCGCCATCCTCGTCGCGGCCGCCGCCAGCAGCGCCAGCAGAAGCAGCAGCAGCCCCGGCGGGGAGAAGGGAAGCGCCGGCCCCGCGAGAAGCCTCATCGCGCCGCCTGGCCCACCGCGCCGACCACGGGCAGCAGCAGCGCAGGAGGCGGCGGCGGCGGAGGCGGCGCCCGGTGGAGGCCACGCATCGCTCCCGCTGCGGCTGGCCCGCCCGCCTGCCTGCGCCGGCGGCTCCGACCCCAAAGCGCGGCGGCGGCGGCGGCGGCTGCTGCTGGTGGCCGGGCTGGGCTGGGCTGGCCTCCCGTCCTGCGGCTCCCTCGCCTCGCGTCTCTCTCTCTCGGCGACTGCCGCCTCCTCCTCCTCCTCCTTCCTTCCTTCCTTCCTTCTCTCCCTCCGCCTCGCTCTCCTTCTCCGCCCTGCCGAGCCGCTTCCCTTTCATCCGCTCCACGTGACGGGCACCGCGGGGTTATCTCCGCCTCCGGCCCGCCTCGCTGCTTGCCAGCGCAGCCCTCCCCGCCGCGGCTGCGGCCTGGGCCGGCTGGCTCAGAGAGAGCGAGCCGCCTCCCGGCCGCGCCGGGACGCCTCCAGGCCGGCGAGGCGGCTCCCCGGGGGCTGCTGCGGGGAAGGGCCTCGAGCGTCCCTTGCTCGCCTGCCTTTTCCTGAAGCGTCGGGGAAGGCGGCCTGGCGAGGAGCCCGGGGACCGTCCCTGGGCGTAGCCAGGATTTGGGGGGCAGCGTCCCCGGGCCCGCAAGGGGGCGCCAGGGGGAGGCCAGGGCTAAGCCCTGACCCCTCGCCTGGGGTGGCTGCTTGGCCCCTGGAGGAGGAGGCATCTCGGGTCAGAAGGCAGCATCTGCAGCGCTTCCAGCTTGGGAAAAGAGGTTCCTCCAGACCTCACCCCGGCCTAATTCCCCCATGACGGGGGGCACCCAGGGGCTTCAGTGTGACCCAGGTGGCCACTGCAGATCCCGCCCCTTTACCTGGCTGCTCCTAGCCAAGAAAGTGGAGAGATGAGGGTGGGCAGGTGCCTAAGCAGGTGTACCTTCACGGCCTAGGACCCTCGTACCTCCGGGACCGCCTCTCCTGGTATGCCCCACAGAGAGCCTCAAGGTCCATAAATAACAACACCCTAGTGGTCCCGGGCCCTAAGGAAGTTAGATTGGCTTCGACCAGAGCCAGGGCCTTTTCAGCTCTGGCCCCGGCCTGGTGGAACGCTCTGCCTCCTGAGACCAGGGCCCTGCAGGATCGGATCTCTTTCCGCAGGGCCTGTAAGACAGAGTTGTTCCGCCTGGCCTTTGGCTTGGAGCCCATTTGATTCCCTCCCTCTCTCTCTCTCTCTCTTTTTTTTCCTCCTCTTTCTTTCTTTTCCTTCTCCTGCGATGAGGCTACATTTTAATATTTTAATGTTCCATTATTTTAATTGTTGTGTTTTATTTTTGTTTTTAAGTTTGTAATCATTCATCTTGTTTTTATTATTGCTTGTAAGCCGCTCTGAGCCCGGCCTTGGCTGGGGAGGGCGGGGTATAAATAAAAATATTATTATTATTATTATTACCTGCGAGAAGAGACCTCCACCTCTCCAGCCACCGGAGGGGAAATAGAAAGAGCCAGCCTGCCTGGCCTGTGGATGGATATGGCTCCCCCCAGGAGGCTCTCCATACAGCAACCTCCCTTGGGCACTTTCTCAGCCCAAAGCACCACAGAGTTCCCCCCAAAGGGGCCTAGACTGGCCGTTTTCCTTTCTTCCTCTGGGCTGGAAGGAACTTCCTGTTTTACGCGTCTACCACGCACCTGGAGTCTCCCTGTTCCTGGCGCAGCTGACTGTTCCTGCTGTGGCTGCCTCACTCTTTTTATGTAGGTATGCTGCTTATATCTTCCCATGTAGCCTTTGAAAAGGCCCTTGAGGTACAAAATGGAAACACTTAACATGAAGAACCATCGAGAAGGATAAGTTCAGCCGTTCTCTTAGGGCAGCAAAAGCCAAACTCACAGGCCTATTTAAAATGCTGTTGTCCTTTGCTCTCCAAAGGTTGATGGAGAGCACTATTTTAATCATGTTTGCTCATTTTTGGAAGGTGAGAAGGACCCCCAGCCTTGTTCTTCCGGAATGTGCCTGCCCCCTTTCCCCCACTGCGGTCCATCAAGGAAGGGGCTTTGGCCTCTGCCTCAGGCCCCAGAAGATCTGCCAAATTCTCACTTGTTGCAAGCATTTTAATTTAAATGCCATTCAAGGTAACTCCTAGCCAAATGGCATAGGATTAAGAAGCAGGAAGTCCGATCCCACCTTTGTTCCTCCAAGGAGCTCAGCAGCAGGTGTGGTTATCGCTTTCCCTGTTTTTCCATCAAGTAAGTTAGATCAAGAGACGGACTGGCTCAAGGTCACCCAGTGAGCTTTATGTCTCAGAGTGGAGATTTGAACCCTTGTTCTGAAATGGCCCAACTCGGGTGTGCCATCCCTGGCCACAAATGGATGGGACTCCCACTGCAAATGCCACAGAATAGCTGGAAGCTGGCCCCTCACAACATGGGCGCAGTCAAGGGGGCAGCTGCCCCCCAAATCAATAAAAATCAAATACTTAACTGACGTTCTGCACCCCCCAACAAAAATCCAGGCTACGCCCATGTTTCTCAAGGCATTTCCCGGCCCACAGTCTCAAGAAGACCCACTTGCAGGAGGATCCCTGACTTTGGGTGGGTCAGCTTGGGGTTCATAGGCAGGAGCCCCTGCCCCTCACAGATGCTCAAATGTTGACACATGGAGGGGCCTTTCTGGGTCCAGCGTGACATTCCCCCCTCAGTCTCTCCCTCTTGCCCTGAGCAAGGGGCTTGCTTGCCGTGTCTGTTTCCTTCTGTGGTTTCAGGCTCTTAAGACAGTCTCATGTGGACAAGTCGCGTTCTGATTCCTATCTATAAACCACCCCAGCAGGTGGAGTGGGGGCTGTGGACCAGGCTTAGCTGTCATGAAGAAGCTGCCAAGTTTTGTTACATATGTTTTAGCTGGCCTTTGAGCTGCTGCTTTGTTTTTCCCTTCTGACACCCACTTTCAAAAATTTTCTTCATAGTGAAAGCTAAATGGAGTTGCTTGGCCAGTGATATGTTAAATGTAGTCTTTAAAATGGTCTTCAGCTTAGATAAATAGGTTCCTGTGGTGTTGCGGTGGGTGAGCTGCATGTCCTGAGTTGTATTTAGAGCAGGCATAGGCAAACGGCCCTCCAGATGTTTTGGGACTACAACTCCCATCATCCCTAGCTAACAGGACCAGTGGTCAGGGATGATGGGAACTGTAGTCTCAAAACATCTGGAGGGCTGAGTTTGCCTATGCCTGATTTAGAGGCATGGAAAGGGTCTGAGAGGAAGATGAAGGTGGAAGAGGACAGAGCCAAGGCAGTGGGAGTGGGGCTAAATGGGCTAGTTTTCAGTTTTGCGCCGCTCCTGAAATAAAGAAGTTTCCAGCCCTTATCTCTGGTTGTTTGTAATTCCCACTATGGTACACACATCTATATAGGTCTGAGGAAGGGTTGGCAACTTGTGGGTGATGCAAGTAGTCCCACAGCCCTGGAAGGGAACTTGATGGGTCAAGGTTGGAATCTGGGTGGTGGATTTCATATGAAACATTATTTAAGGTAAAGCCTTTTCAATTATTTAAGGTAAAGGCCTTCATTATTTAAGGTAAAGCCTTCATTGTCCAGAAAGTGTGAGAAGCAACAAGAGGAACAGCCATTTTAGATCTGGTCCTAACCAATGTTGATGACCTGGTTAGTGGGGTAGAAGTGGAAGGATCATTAGGCGCGAGTGATCATGCTCTTCTGAAGTTTACTATACAGCGGAAAGAAGCAGCCAAGCATACTAGGACTCAATTTCTTGACTTTAAGAAAGCCGACTTCATACAACTTAGGGAAGTGCTGGGTGAGATCCCATGGACAGTAATACTAAAAGGAAAGGGAGTTCATGATGGCTGGGAGTTTGTTAAGAGGGAGATAGTAAAAGCACAACTTCAGGCAATACCAATGAGACGGAAACATGGAAGGTGCCTAAAGAAGCCAGGGTGGCTATCTAAAGAACTTTTAACTGAGTTAATATTAAAAAAGGATGTGTACAAAAAATGGAAAATGGGGGAAACCACCAAAGAGGAATTCAAACAAATAGCCAGCACGTGTAGACGCAAAGTCAGAAAAGCTAAAGCACAGAATGAACTCAGGCTTGCTAGAGAGGTTAAAAGCAACAAAAAAGGCTTTATGGGTATGTTCGTAGCAAAAGGAAGAACAAAGAAACAGTGGGGTCACTCAGAGGAGAAGATGGTGAAATGCAAACAGGGGACACAGAAAGGGCTGAACACCTCAATGCCTTCTTTGCCTCAGTCTTCTCCGATAAAGAAAACAATGCCCGACCTGAAGAATTTGGAGCAAATGATTCAGCAGAGGAAACACAGCCCAGAATAACTAAGGAGATAGTACAAGAATACTTGGCTAGTTTAGATGTATTCAAGTCTCCAGGGCCAGATGAACTGCATCCAAGAGTATTCAAAGAACTGGCAGATGTGATCTCAGAACCACTGGCAGTCATCTTATGAGAATTCCTGGAGAACAGGCGAAGTCCCGGCAGACTGGAGGAGGGCAAATGTTGTCCCTATTTTCAAAAAGGGGAAAAGAGAGGACCCAAACAATTACTGCCCAGTCAGTCTGACATCAATACCAGGGAAGATTCTGGAGCAGATCATTAAGCAAACAGTCTGTGAGCACCTAGAAAGGAATGCTGTGATCACCAATAGTCAGCATGGATTTCTGAAAAATAAGTCATGTCAGACTAACCTGATCTCATTTTTTGACAGAATTACAAGCCTGGTAGATGAAGGGAACACAGTGGATGTAGCCTACCTTGATTTCAGCAAGGCATTTGACAAGGTGCCCCATGATATTCTTGTAAAGAAGCTGGTAAAATGCGGTCTTGACTATGCTACCACTCAGGGGATTTGTAACTGGCTGACTGACCGAACCCAAAGGGTGCTCCTCAGTGGTTCCTCTTCATCCTGGAGAAGAGTGACTAGTGGGGTGCCACAGGGTTCTGTCTTGGGCCCGGTCTTATTCAACATCTTTATCAACGACTTGGATGATGGACTCAAGGGCATCCTGATCAAATTTGCAGATGACACCAAACTGGGAGGGGTGGCTAACACCCCAGAGGACAGGATCACACTTCAAAACGACCTTGACAGATTAGAGAACTGGGCCAAAACAAACAAGATGAATTTTAACAGGGAGAAATGTAAAGTATTGCACTTGGGCAAAAAAAAATGAGAGGCACAAATACAAGATGGGTGACACCTGGCTTGAGAGCAGTACATGTGAAAAGGATCTAGGAGTCTTGGTTGACCACAAACTTGACATGAGCCAACAGTGTGACGCGGCAGCTAAAAAAGCCAATGCAATTCTGGGCTGGATCAATAGCATCTAGATCAAGGGAAGTAATAGTGCCACTGTATTCTGCTCTGGTCAGACCTCACCTGGAGTACTGTGTCCAGTTCTGGGGAACCACAGTTCAAGAAGGACCTGACAAACTGGAACGTGTCCAGAGGAGGGCAACCAAAATGGTCAAAGGCCCAGAAACGATGCCTTATGAGAAACGGCTAAGGGAGCTGGGCATGTTTAGCCTGGAGAAGAGGAGGTTAAGGGGTGATATGATAGCCATGTTCAAATATATAAAAGGATGTCACATAGAGGAGGGAGAAAGGTTGTTTTCTGCTGCTCCAGAGAAGCAGACACGGAGCAATGGTTCCAAACTACAAGAAAGAAGATTCCACCTAAACATTAGGAAGAACCTCTTGACAGTATGAGCTGTTTGACAGTGGAATTTGCTGCCAAGGAGTGTGGTGGAGTCTCCTTCTTTGGAGGTCTTTAAGCAGAGGCTTGACAACCATATGTCAGGAGTGCTCTGATGGTGTTTCCTGCTTGGCAGGGGGTTGGACTCAATGGCCCTTGTGGTCTCTTCCAACTCTATGATTCTATGATTCAATTATAATAAGTCTTAGTAACATCCAATATATTTAGTGGGTCCTCATGATGTAAGGCCCTAGGTCAGTGGTTCTCAAAGGGTGTGGGGCAGCACACTGGTGTGGCAGAAGAGGATGGCAAGTGTGGGAAGATCCAAGGACCATCAGAAACATTTCATTATTTTTTTTTAAAAAATTTTTTATTAAATTTTCCATCTTTAAAAGACAAAACAACAACAACAAACAAACAAACACATAAAATCATATTTTCGTAACCTCATTTTCATAAGCCTCTTTTCTCAGACTTGCCCGTACCTTCCGCTTTTTGCATCCTTATTTTACAATTATTCAGCATCTTGGTGAACAGGTCCACTACCACCAGTACCGCCGTCTTCCCTCTGGAGCTGGGCAGGTCAGTAACGAAGTCCAAGGCTACCCTCTCCCACGGTTGCTGTGGTGTTTCCAGCGGTTCCAGCAGCCCCGCTGGCTTCTGGTGTACTGGCTTGGACCTTTGACAAGTGTCACACCTGGCGACGTAATCCGCTACCTCTCCACGCATCCGTGGCCACCAAAAGTCTCTTGCCACCAGTTCTATTGTCTTCTCCTTGCCGAAATGGCCCGCACTGGGGGCGTCGTGCAACTGCTGCAGAACCTTTGCGCGAAGCTCGTCGCTTGGTATGTAGAGGGCACCTTTGCGAGTTAACAGCCCGTCGCGTAGTTGGAACTCTTCGTCTCTCTGCAAACCTCTGCGCAACTCCTCCATCTTGGATTGCGCGAACTGATCTACTTGCAACGCGCGTCGCACCGCGTCCAGGTCTACTGTGATGGCAGCGCACGCCCACGCCTGCGGCGCGAAAATGTGCTTGGCCGCTACTGGCGCCGCTTCATCGAGATATTGCGGTTTCCTGGAGAGCGCATCGGCTATAACGTTGGAATCTCCCGGGATGTACTCTATTCGGAAGTCGAAATCCGCGAAGAATTCCGCCCAGCGCATGTGTCTCTGGCTCTGGAGCTTCGCCGTGCGCCAATACTCTAGGTTCTTGTGGTCCGTGCGGACCTGTACTGTGTGCTTGGCTCCTATGAGGAAGTGTCGCCACGCTTTGAAAGCTGCGTGAATGGCTAACAGCTCCCTGTCCCATATGGTGTAGTTTTGCTCCGCCTTGCTGAGCTTTCGGGAGTAAAAGGCACCGGGTCTCCAGTTCCCTTGCGAATCTTCTTGTAGGAGTACGGCTCCAACCGCTCTGTCTGACGCGTCGGTTTCTACTCGCATGGGCCTGCCTGGATTCACATGCAGCAGCTGCTCCTCGGAGGCGAAAAGGCTTTTAAGCTTCCGAAAAGAGCGCTCCGCCTGTTCCGTCCAAACGAACTTCTTCTTCTTGGAACTCAGAGTGTCCGTGATGGCTGCCGTCTCCTTTGCAAAACCTCTGATGAATTTGCGGTAGAAATTGGCGAAACCGACGAATCTCTGGACTTCCTTCCGATTGCGTGGGCTCTTCCAGTCCAACACCGCGCGGACCTTGACGCTGTCCATGGCCAGCCCCTTGTCGGACAGCTTGTAGCCTAGGAAATCCACCTCCGTCACATCAAACTGGCACTTCTCTAACTTGGCGTAGAGCCTGTTTTCCCGTAGTCTCTGCAGGACTTCCTTTACGTCCCTCTCATGGGCCTCTTCCGTTTCCGAAAAGATCAGAATGTCGTCGAGAAAACACACACATTTCTTGTAGAGGAGTCCCGCTAGCACGTGATGCATAAAGGCTTGGAAGACGTGAGATCCATTTTGGAGGCCAAACGGCATAACTCTGTATTCATACGTGCCCAGAGGCGTGAACATGGCCGTCTTCCACTCATCGCCCTCCCGGATGCGTATGAGGTTATACGCTCCACGTAGATCCAATTTGGTGAAGATCTTCCCCTTCCGCACGGTCGCTAGGAGATCATCAATCTTGGGCATGGGGAAGGCCTTGGGTTTGGTCATACTGTTTATGGTCCGATAGTCCACAATGAGTCTTTTTTGGGGCGTGTCCTTCTTCTTCACAAAGAACACAGGACTGCCCCCCACTGCTTTAGATTCCCGGATGAATCCACGCTTCAAATTGTGCTCTATGAACTCTCTGAGTTCTTGCATCTCGTCCTCAGACATGGAATACAGTTTCGCAGTCGGCAGCTGCGCCCCCGGCAACAGGTCGATGGCACAATCATAAGGTCTGTGGGGCGGCAACTGGTCAGCTTCCTTCTCGCAGAAAACCTCCAGGAACCCTTCGTACTTGCTAGGTACTGCCTGCACCATGCCAAGTCGCAGCTGCTGCTCAGCCCCCTCCTCCTGGCAGGACTGGATGCAATTTTGAGCACAGTACGATGAGCAAAAGGTGATCTGGCGTTGGTACCACGCTACAGCAGGACTGTGTCCCTCCAGCCAACTCATGCCT
This sequence comes from Podarcis gaigeae, assembly GCF_964106915.1. Taxonomy (NCBI): domain Eukaryota; kingdom Metazoa; phylum Chordata; class Lepidosauria; order Squamata; family Lacertidae; genus Podarcis; species Podarcis gaigeae. The sequence continues at coordinate 40,780,026 of NC_139693.1, forward strand.
AATACTATAGGCGTGTCAGACAGGTGGGTGACATTGAAGCTAATGACTTCTCGGTGATCTCCAATACGCATCACCATGGGAGGTGTCTGTTGCACAACTTGCCCTCCTAGCAATTTCCTGCCATCCACCGTGACTACGTTCAGAGGCGTTGTGGCGGGCAGAAGCGCTATGCGATGCTGCTTGACGAACTGCATCCCCACGAAATCGGCGTTGCTCCCAGAATCGATCGTGATGGGCACTTCTAGGGTGGTCCCATTCGGCAACTGAAGTGTTGCGGTGAGCTGCACCGCTGGCTTGGGTGGCAAAGGGTCTGTGGGTTGCAAAGACGCTGGGGACTGTTCTATAGATTCGCCTGGCTGAGCCCCAGCAATTATGCTTCCAGCCAGGCATTGTCGTTTCCCTGAGGTTCCTCTTCTTGGATCACTTCTGCTGCTACTGTTGCTAAAGCTGCAGTGTGCTTCTGGAGCCTCTGGGGGCACTCTTTCGCCATGTGCAGTGCACTGTCACAGATGTAACACTTCCTGGTCCCTCTAGGAGGCTTCGCCTTTACTGGACCGGAAGCTGGGGCTCTGGCTGTTGCTTGAGCCTTAGCACCACCAATTTCCATTGGCTCCTCCCCCTGCCTCACCAGCGGCGAGGGATGTGCCTGGCCGAAATCCCTGGGGATGAAAGGAGACGTCCTTGCTGGTGCACGCACCTGACGTTCTTCCTCATTGTGCCAAGGACGTCCCTCGTGTCGTATCCCTATCGCAAGAGCCCTCTGCACCACCTCCTCCAGCGTTTGAGGTCTGTCTCCCCTGGCAAGCTCATCCTTTATGGGACCGCTGAGACCCTCCCAGAACAAATCCCTCACAGGTGTGCAGTCTTTCTCCCAGCGTAACGCAGTCAGTAACGCAAAAAATCTGGAATGGTACTGACGCACAGTGGCTTTGCCTTGCCGCAGTCCAAATATTTCCTTGCGCGCAAGATCCAAATCCACGGTTGACTGAAAGCACGCATCCATCGCTTTAATGAATTCATCAGAATCGCGGCGGGCAGGGCCATCTTCACGCCACAAATTGCGCAACCACGCTCTGGCCTCCCCATGCAAATGAGAAATAATAAATCCCACTTTCTCCTCCTCATCTTTAAAATCATGACGAAGCAAGTGCAGTGCATACAAGACGTCTGCTCTGAAACTGGGGTAGTGCTTCAGGTTCCCATCGAAGTGGGTGACTAGACTGCCCCCCCCGCCTTCCAAGTCCAATTCCCTCTGATCTGGACCCTGGGAAACCTTCCCTGCTTGCACGCTCCCACCTTGTTTGCAGGTCCTGGCAGCGCTTCTCCATTTCGTCATGCTTCTTCTGAGACGCAAGGACTGCAGCGGTGAGTTCGGAAACTGTAGTTTGCAGCGCTGTCAGCTGATCCTCCGCACTCATGGCTGTCACCGTTTGTGAGCTTTGCAAAAAAAAATTTTGCGTTCTTTGGGAGGGGACTTACTGTCAGAGCCACCCGTGGTCCCAGCTCACAAGAGACCAAAGTCCAGTCCAAGTTATATACAAAAGGTTTTATTGAAGAACATTGTTGGCATTACATCCAAGCTCCGTGGCTCCGGACCTGTTACTCTTAGATCGTAGAAGTCCCCTCTGAATCCGTCCCGCCTCTGCACCAGTTTAAGAGGCTTGTACTGCTCCACCTTTTCCTCTCCTTCCTTTTCCGCAGGGTCTTCCTGCCCCCCTGTGTTCCCTCCCTCCGGGACTCCCCAGAGGCTGAGTCCTCTGACGCCTGCTCCCCCCTCCTTCGCGCTTTGGGACCAGGCTCCTCCCCAGGACTCTCCTCACTTCCGCGCGCCTCCACATTTGAACTTGGCGCGCGTACGTTGCCTCTGACCTTCCTTTCGACAGTTACGCTGCTCTCGGTGCTACTCTCCACCCCTCCCGGCAGGACGTCTTGCTCCGAACTCTTTCCCCCCTTTGTTTCCTGTTCTGCTCTTTCTGACACACTGGTAACTCCACCCCTTTCACTCCGTTCCGACAGAGGAGCCGGTCCCGATCTCCAACTCCCACTGGGGGTTCCCCCTCCGCTCTCCTGCTTCTGACTGCTTCCCCCTCTATCGCCCCTCGGCCTGGCCAGGGGGGCTCCCTTTTGGGAATCCTCCGAATCGCTTGACGGACTCTGAGACAACCTCGGGTCGTTGTCGTCCTCCTCCTCATCACCCTGGGACCCTTCCCCCTCGCTCTCTGTCTCTGAAACCCTGACAACATCTATCAGTTACTGCAAGAACAACTATTATTAACTATGGACCAATGATATAATACAATTTGATAAACAGCATTATTGGAAAAACTAACACAAAAACATTAAAACTAGTAAGAAGCCAAAAGAAAAATGACAATTTTAATGCAATCTGGTGTCACATTATTGATTACACAAATATTGAGGCATATGGTAGAACAGTAACCAAAGTACTGGCATGCATGAAGTACATATTTTATTGTTTTCCCTTTCAGCCCTCCCCCACTTCCTATAAATTCCTATAAATTATAATTGATATTGATACAAAATACCTTATAGTTATGGTCTCCAATCTAAGCAATACATTATTTCATATCTGTAATAACTAATAATTTTGGTATATACACTGACACAGTTTTGTTAATATATTCAGAAACGTTTATCTGCGTTTTGTTTTTTGTTTTTATGTGATTGTTGTATGCCATATGCTCTGTGTAAACAAAACTATATCTCAATGCAACCATGTTAAACAATTTAAAGATGCAAACGAATAAAAACCACATTACAAACAAGAAACAAATAAATTGGCAAAGTCCAATCCTATATTGATGGAGTGGATCCTGAAACAGAAAGACACATGAGATTGCCAACTTTGTGGCTTGAGCTGAGTCATGTTAAGAGCAACGTCACCTGTGGCACAGCAGTCTGTCATGGAGCTTGCAAGGCTACAGGAGGCCGACTGAGACAAGTAGGTTGGCTGAGACAACTAGCTTTGAAACCCCAAAGAGGAAGAGCCAATAGCAACTGAGTCCTTGCTTTAAATAAAAAACAAAGTTTATTTATTGCAGAGGTTGGACTAGATGACCCTCAAGGTCCCTTCCAACTCTACGATTCTATGAAACAGAATTAAGAAATTGAAAGCTACTTCAGCTACATGGTTATTTTGGTTATTTTGCTTAGGGTATGGGAAGACATGTAGCACCTGCTTATTACCTGAAAGGCTTTTTTTTAATCGAGTGGACATCGAGTCAAATGCCTTCCCATTTATCCTGATCAATACTGGTTGCAACATCTTGTTCCCATAGCTACTTCAGGCTATCAGTAGAACCTTTAGTACTTTTCCTTAGCACTGCATGTTTCCATGTATAAGACCCCCCCCCCCATGCATATGATGACCCCTATTTTTTGGAATCCAAAATTAAGAAAACAATATTTTAGAGTCACCAGAACCCTAAAATTGAAATGAAAATCCAGACAATTGGATTCGTCCTATACACGGAAAAATATGGAAATTCATATATGTCAGATGTTAGAACTTCGTTTCAAAAAGTGTTAGTGCCAATGTAGCCTATGTTTTTACCTCTAAGAGTGAATGGGAGTGTTGCTTCTGGCGTACCTGGAGCTAGCTGAAGGACACCATAGTGATTTTGTCTTAAATCTGTGCAGCAGTTAAGGGTTAAGTTGTTTCTAAATAAATCTTGTATGTGTTTTGAGTCCCACTTTGCCCTATGAATTTAATTGTTGTAATGGACCCTCACAGTAAAATATGTGGTGATACAGGAACAGAATGAGTGGTGATGTTGGTGGGACTAATTTTATCAACAATTCCTTCCAAATTTTAAAATTTCTATTAAAAATAGGTTGTCTAGTGTGTTCAATTTTTTCCATTGTATGAATTAAGAGTGCAATGCTTTTGATTTTTATTTGTTCCCAATTTTCAGGATATTCCACACTCAACCAGATTTTAGGATATTCATCTCCAATAAGTGCAAAAAGACATTTTATATGAGAGACATTGTTCTAGCAGAGCACATCTGGAACACCCAGGGCTCATGTGACTTCTTTATAAAATGCTGAATTTCTGATTCTTGGTTTCCCTCATTAATAAATTTATTGATTAGTATCTGTCAGTTTTTCAGTTTTGGTTCAGCTGTTGCAATTAGAATTACTTGCTATAAAAGTAACCGCTCAGGAATACCAACCATTTCAATTACTGCAATTTTACCTAGGTAATATAGCTTAAGCTTATTTTGTTGAAAAAGCTATCTATCTATCTATCTATCTATCTATCTATCTATCTATCTATTTTTAATAGAAGTGAATAAGAATTAATTTTAAGATGTCAACTTCCGGAGGCGGCGCAAAACAGCAATGGCAGTCCTCTTTACTTAGTGAAGAGGGGCTCCGCGAAAAAGGGTCGTCCGCTACGGCAAAGCGGAGACCCATCAAGAAAAACCGCAGGCAGAGCGAGCCTGCGGCCGTGGGACTCGGCGGGCGCCCAAAGCCCCCCCGGAAACGAAGAAGGAGCTCCGTAAGGGGCTCCGGAACGCGAAAGGGGGAGCGGCGCTGTGAGTTCATCGCTCTTTTCGTGGACGCAAAGCCGCGCTGCTGCTGCTGATGAGCGCCGACCTTTCTTCTTGAAAACATCAAAATTGGCTGCTACATACCCGTGAGTAAGGGGAGTTAAACATCGGAAAAATTTGGGAATTTGGTTGAAATTCGGCTGAAAACGGGAGGCGAGTAACAGGAAGTCCGCCTCCCGATCCTGCTAGCCAGATTAAAGCAATTGCGCAGAAGAGCGCTGAAGCGCTTAAAAGGGACTGTAAAAGTAAAACGAGGGTGCATTTGACAGAAGTGAAAAGATAAGCTGGAAATCTTTGCAAAAGTTGTGGATCTTATTTTTGGGACCTTCTTCCTAATTTTGAGCTATGTGGAGTTAAAAGGGACAACCCAGCTATCGGGCTGTCAGTGTGTAAAAGAGAACTGTCAAACTGCTGATACTGTTATTGGAGTTTAAACTGATACATTGACTGAGACACTAGAGTTTAAACATTGTTGCTGGGACCTTTCTTGACACCTTGTGGCCTTTCTTCAGGAGAAAGAAAGCCTGGGGAAACTTCCTTTTGTGCTCTGGAACTACTAAAGATTTAACATAGGGAATATAAGAACTTCAATGGCGGACAAGAGTTCTCTCCTTCCTTGAAACTTTGAAATACCCCCACCTAGAGGATTGTGGAGATATAGAGGCCTGGGAACTGTACTTTATTGTGACTCTCTGTGGTTAAATTGTTTACACTCTGGTCTTGTCTAACTTATGAAACAAAAGAAAATTTGACCTTGAACAGAGGCAGGTGTGGAATGAGTGGCACAGGGAGAACAAGAGCAGCTAAAGCTAAAGAAAAAGAAAAGAAACCAGGGCAACTTGTTCAAACAACCCTATCTCATCAACGAAGATCATCCGTCCCAACTGTGCTGACAGCACAGGAGGTGGAAATTGAAGAGCTTGCTGTAGAGCCTGCTGCAGAAGATATGGCAACTGGAGGATCTGAAACAGTCCTGAAACAAATCTTGGAACAACTGGCAATTTTAAACCAAAAAGTGGACAATCAATCATCAAAAATTGACCAAGCTACATCCTCTATTACTAAATTATCTGAGCAAGTTTCTCATCACACTCAGGCAATTGAAAAATTGCAAGGGGCAACGACTGAAAATTATAAACTTGCTGTGGAAGCTAGTCAAAAAGCAGAACAGGCGAACGAAAAGGTTGATGAGATTAGGGGGGAAGTAAGGCCTCTGAAAAGACAGGTAGGGGAACAACAAGCCTACCTGTCATTGGTTGAATTGAAAAGTAAGGAAAATAATCTCAGATTAAGGGCTATCCCAGAACTGGAGGAAGGAAATCTACAGGGATTTTTAACACTTTTGTTCTCCAAATTCTGGGGGATTGAGGAAGATAAGGATTTTAAGATTGTGACTGCCTTTATACTGGGAAAATTGATAAAGAAGGACAAGTCCAGAGACTGTTTGGTTATTCTCAGATCGAGAGAGGAAAGAGACAAGATACTAGGCCTACATTTTAAAAAATCTTTGGAGATAGAAGGTAAAAAGGCTGAAATTTACAGAGACATTCCTAAACACCTTTTGGATCTTAGGACCACTTATACAGATTTGACCAAACTGTTGAGATACAACACAATCCCTTATAGGTGGGAGTTTCCGCAAGGACTATCATTTACCTACAAAGGAAGGAAAGTAAGAATTAAAACACCGGAGGACCAACAGAAGTTCTTACACAACCACGAGGAGGACCTCCAGAAAGGAGCCGCAGCTTCTTGGCCTCCACCACCACCGGGACCATCTCCAAAGCCTACACCGCCTGGATCTGGACCAGCACTACCACCTCCGGGATCGGAGGGAAACCTAGACACCCCATTGTAGACCCACCAATTAGACCAGGATGTTGCTGCAGCTTCTTAGTTGGAATATAAATGGCGGAAATTCTCCGGAAAAAAGAAGAAAAGTATTTCACATTTTGAAAAAAGAACAGTTGGACATTATTTGCCTGCAGGAAACGCATGTGACAAGGCTCCACAGAAAAGTGCTAATTAATAAAAGACTAGGCCAAGAATTTATCTCTTCGGACAAAGTGAAGAAAAGAGGAGTGGTGATATATGCAAAGGAGAGCCTGTCACCGAAATTCTTATTTAAAGATGAACACGGCAGAATTTTGGCGATTGAAATTCAGACACAAGGATAAAAATTTTTGATATTAGGAATATACGCCCCAAATGAAGGAAAATCGGAATTTTTCAGGAAGCTGCATGAGATTATGCTGGATTACTTAGACTATAACAACAACATCATGATGGGTGATATGAATGGGGTTGTGTCTGTAAATATGGATAAGTCGCAAAGTGCTAACTTAACGAAAGATGGCAGACTACCTAAAACTTTTTTTGAAATGACTGACAATGTGGATTTAATTGACATATGGAGGGTTAAGAACCCCCTAGGAAAAGAAGGGACTTTCTTTTCTGAAGCTCATCTGACATGGACACGAATCGACCAAATATGGATAACTAGAGGACTGGCACCCAAGACTAGAAAGGTGGAAATCTGCCCAAAAACCTGCTCCGACCATAATGCTTTGAAAATGGAATTGAGACTAAATACAACCGGATCCTTCAGATGGAAAATGAATGACAACTTATTAAGGGACGAGAAGATTGTTAAGAAGGCCCAAAAAACTTTAAAGGACTATTTTGAGATAAATTTAAATACCACTGTGGAAAAAAGAACAATCTGGGACGCAAGTAAAGCAGTCATGAGAGGGTTTCTAATACAACAAAATATGATCAAGAAAAAACTCTGGAATGAAAAGAAGGAGAAGATATTGGAAAAAATAAGAGATGGAGAGAAAAAACTAAGATCCAGGCCTAAGTCGAAGGAGGTGCTGAGAGAAGTGAAATTTTTCCAAGCACAATATTTGAAACTGATAAATCAAGAGGTGGAATGGAAAATTAAACAAATGAAACAAAGATCTTTTGAATCAGCAAATAAGTGTGGGAAACTGCTAGCATGGCAGTTGAAAAAGAGACAAAAACTTAATACTGTTACAAATCTAGAGATTGAAGGGAGAATGGTTCAGAAACCCGAGGAAATCAGAAAGTGCTTCCAGAGATATTTCAAAGAACTTTATTCACAAGGGCCACAGAAAGATTCGGAGGTGGACCAATTTCTCAAAACCAATGGATTACAGAAAATACCTCAGGAAATGAGAACAATCCTGAATAGTAATATCACACATCAAGAAATTGAAAGCGCCATTCAGAACCTCCAATTAGGCAAATCTCCAGGCCCGGATGGACTTACCTCCAAATACTATAAGGTTCTGAAAGACTATTTGATACAACCTTTGTTGGAGGTCTGTAACCAGATTATGGAGGGGAGGAAGGCACCGGAAACGTGGAAAGAAGCCTTCATCACATTGATACCCAAACTAGAAACTGAGAAGACCCAGCTTAAGAACTACCGCCCCATCTCACTCCTAAATGTGGATTACAAAATTTTTGCAGACATTTTGGCAAGTAGGTTTAAAAAAGTGCTTAATGAAGTGATCCATAAGGACCAGGCAGGCTTTCTCCCTGGTAGGCATTTGTTTGACAACACAAGCAACATCATCGACATTTTGGAACTTTTACAAACAAAGCTTAACACTAGAGCGGTGTTAATCTTCATTGATGCGGAGAAAGCCTTCGACAACATTTCTTGGATGTTTATGAAGAAAAATTTGGAAGGGATGGGAGTGGGGCGGGGGTTTGAAAATGGAATAGAAGCAATATATTCAGAACAAAAAGCTAAATTGATAGTAAACAATGTGGTGGCAGAGGAGTTTAAAATTGAAAAAGGGACACGACAGGGGTGCCCTCTATCCCCTCTATTGTTTATTTCAGTTCTGGAGGTGCTATTGAACATGATTAGAAAGGACCGGTTGGTACAGGGAATTGAGGTCGGAGTGAAACAATACAAATTGAAAGCATTTGCAGATGACTTGGTATTAACATTACAGGAGCCAGTCTCTAGTACTAAAAGAGTGCTAGAATTAATTTCTGACTTTGGTCGGGTGGCGGGATTTAAGTTGAATAAGCAAAAAACTAAGGTTTTAGCAAAAAATTTGATAACTGCAGAAATAGATGAGTTCCTGAAAGAAACAGAATTAAATGTGGTTAAAAAAGTAAAATACCTAGGGGTGTATCTGACCTCCAAAAATTTGAATTTGTTTAAAGACAACTAAGAGAAATGTTGGTCAGAAATCAAAAGAGACTTGGAAACGTGGTCAAGATTGAAACTTTCCTTGTTGGGCCGAATAGCAGCTATAAAGATGAATGTATTGCCAAAAATGTTATTTTTGTTTCAGACCCTACAGATCGTGGACAAGGTGGAATGCTTTGGAAGGTGGCAGAAGGATATTTCTAAGTTTGTTTGGCAGGGCAAAAAGCCCCGAATAAAGTTTAAGATATTAACTGATGCGAAAGAAAGAGGGGGATTTGCCCTGCCAGACTTGAGGTTATATTATGAATCCGCAGCCTTCTGCTGGTTGAAAGATTGGATCTTACTGGAAAACACTGATGTCCTAGATCTGGAAGGGTTTGACAACGCTTTTGGGTGGCATGCATATTTGTGGTATGACAAGGTTAAAGTGCACAAACTGTTTAAAAACCACATTGTCAGGAGAGCAATTTTAATGGTCTGGACAAAATATAAAGACTTATTGGAGAGTAAGACTCCGAGGTGGCTCTCACCGGTGGAGGCCAAGGCACGTAAGAGACCTAATATGGAAGCCAATTGGCCTAAATATGAGGAAATTATTGAAAAGATTGGAGACAATTGGAGGTTGCAGAGCTTGGAAAAACTAAAAAACAAGGTGCGAGATTGGTTGCATTATGCACAAATTCAAGAGGTCTTTAAAGTAGACAAGAAGGTTGGATTCCAGGTGGAAAAATCGAAACTAGAGACAGAACTGTTAGAGCCAAAAAGTAAACTACTTTCGAGAATGTATAACCTGCTGCTTAAATGGAATACTCAGGATGAGACAGTCAAATCCGCCATGATAAAGTGGGCGCAGGATTTGGGGCATAACATTATGTTTGAAGACTGGGAAAGGTTATGGAACACCGGAATGAAATTTACGGCATGTAGTGCCTTGAAGGAAAACATTATGAAAATGATATACCGGTGGTACATGACCCAAGTCAAGCTTGCTAAGAGATATCACCTGTCTGATAATAAATGCTGGAAATGTAAAGAGGCGGAAGGGACATTCTTTCACCTCTGGTGGACCTGCCCGAAAGTGAAGGCCTTTTGGGAAATGATTCATAATGAACTAAAAAAGGTACTTAGATTTACCTTACCCAAGAAACCAGAGGCCTTCCTCCTGGGCATGGTGGACCAGAGAGTGCTTAAGAAGGACAGAACTTTTTTTATGTACGCTACTACAGCAGCAAGGATCCTGATTGCAAAACATTGGAAGACACAAGATTTACCCACACTGGAGGAATGGCACACGCAGTTGATGGACTACATGGAACTGGCCGAAATGACTGGCAGAATCCGAGACTTGGGAGAAGAAACAATTGAGGAGGACTGGAAAAAATTTAAAGACTATTTGGAAAAATATTATAAGTTGTATGAATGTTAAAAAACGCACCTTTTAGGAAATTCTAGCTTCAGTAAGGTTAAATTAAAAAAATGGAAATTAAGGTACAAGAAGTCAGAGATAGAATAATGAAACAACTTTTTATTGTGTTAAAATGAAAACGTACATGATTTGGGTCATAATATATTTGAAATTGGGTAACATGATAAAATGGAAGATACAATAAGTATTGAAACAAGTTAACAAATTGCAGATGTTATGTATCACAGAGAATGCAGGGTTGGGAGGACGCGGGGAAGTCCAGTAGATTTGGAAAAAAGAACAAGAAAATTTGTAATTTTTTTTCCCTACTTTTATAATATGTTCTTTATTCTTTTTTCTGTATTCATAAAACTAATAAAAAATATTATATTAAAAAAAAAAGAATTAATTTTAAGATGTCATGTCCAAGTTTTAGGAATTGTGATAATCAGGTATTTAATTGACGAGTATAAGTCCAGTAGTAGTTTGTTGCATTTGGTGTTGTGGTGTGTGTGGTATATTTAGACAGAGCATTTCCAGTTTTTGAAAATTAATTTGGAGATCAGATAAAGCTCCATAAATGTTAGCACAGCTCATTATACCTAAACTAATCTAGACCTCTGCAATGGTTGTTGTAAGGGCCATTTCGTCTGCAGAGAAACATACTATGTGGTTCAGTTTATACATGCTCTTAATAAGGGTCCCATGGCTTAGGTTGCATCTCACTTTTTGATAAAGGGCAAGAGGGCTATGGCAGTTTCCCTGCCCCCCTCCCCCTCCAGAGAGACGCTCTATTAAGTTTCCAAAATCATTTTTCTAAGGACTTCAAAAAGTAAAGGCAATATAATTTGCAAAATACTTTCCCCCCATTGTCACAGTACTGAAAATGGGATATATCTCTTTCTTCCTGTGGTACAAAACATTCAGAATCTTACTGGGTCACCTGTAGATCTTTTCCATCGTCATCATCATCATCATCATCATCATCATCATAAATTAAATCTATACTGCCCTTCATCTGAGGCTCACTGGGTGGTTTCCTCAATCTTTTTCAGCCTTCTGGCTGTTACACATAGGCGCCGACTCCATGGGGCCTGAGGGGGCCCGAGCCCCCTCAAAAATTCGTTTGGGGGGGCTCTGCCCCCCCAATAATTTAAGAAAATTATTACCGTAAATTTCGCTCTATAACACGCAGATTTTTTCTCCTAAAAAGTAAGGGGAAATGTCTGTGCGTGTTATTGAGCGAATGTGTGGTCCCTGGAGCTGACTCGCCGGAGCGCAGGGGCAAAAATAGGCAAAAATCAGGCAAAAATAAGATCGGGCGGGCGGGCGGGCGGGCGGAGGGAAGGCGGAAGCTGCTGCTTTCCTGCATTCTGCCTCAGGGTCTTACTGCCCACCCGCTTCTGTTGCTGTGTTTGCTCAAACTCAACAAAGAGCAGGGAATCCCCTGCCCTCCTGGCAAGCAGAGGGTTAAGGAAAGGATCGAGTCCTTCTTTCTAATTCTTTCCTAGTCACACTGCGTGCAGGCTCCAGCCCACCACCTCCTCCTCTCTGTGCTCTAGGGACTCGCAGGTGGGAGAGAGAGAGAGAGGGCTGGCTGGGGGGGGACTTTTGCCTTCCTTTCCTCCCCCCCCACCCCGTTAAACTCCTCCCCTGCATTCTTAGCCAGCTGCTTCTCCGCACACCCCTCTTGTGCTTCTTGTCCCTTCTGTGTTTTTCCTTCCCTCCCCATTTAAAACGTGGTGACAAAGCACGGATCCACATGGATCCTCAGGATTTTTGCATTGGGTCACTCCAAATTCACCATCAGATCACATTACATGTCCATGGCTACAGTCTGTACCAAAAAAATCACGCACCCACTGTTGCCTGGGGCTGCAATGGTGCAAAAACGTGGTTACAAAGCATGGATCCACAGGATCTTTGCACTGGGTCACCCCAAATTCACCATCAGATAACATAGCATGTCCATGGCTACAGCCTGCACCAAAAAAATCACACACCCACTGTGGCCTGGGGCCACAATGGTGCAAAAACGTGGTTACAAAGCACGGATCCACATGGATCCTCAGGATTTTTGCATTGGGTCACCCCAAATTCACCATTAGATCACATAGCATGTCCATGGCTACATCTTGCACCAAAAAAATCACGCACCCACTGTTGCCTAGGGTCACAGTGGTGCAAAAACGTGGTTACAAAGCACGGATCCACATGGATCCTAAGGATTTTTGCATTGGGCTACTCCAAACTCACTGTCAGATATTAAAAATCTTTATAAAATAGAGAATTAAATACATACAGAATGTTAAATTTTCAGTTTTGAAATATTAGTACTAGTTTAGTACTGTATTTCTATATTACTATAGTACTGTATTAGTTATTTTCAAATACTTAAATATTTTTAGGGTGTAAGACCCAATTAAAGCCCGTTATTTACATACAGTATTACAGTATTTACATACAGTATTAGGCATACTGTATTAACTTTATTAACTGTATTAAAGCATTAACTTTGAGATATTATTTTTATTTAATGAACCCTCAGCCTTATTCAAAGTAAGCTTAAATTAGCTATTTCACTTATTAATCAAAGTGCTATTACTGTGCGACAGCAATATTTTATGTTTTATTCTTTTAATGATAGTTTAGGATTTATTTAAATATCATTTCAGTCATTTCAGAGCTATATATTCACTGCTCTGTAATAGTCTATAAGCATAATTGTTACGGTAAATTAAATTAGCTTTTTATGAAAATACTGTGCGTGTTTATGTTTTGTTTCTTTTTTCAAAGCCAAAAAGTGTTTCAGGCTTGTCGAGTTTCCCGGAGTGTGGAGTTATAGAGAGTCGAGTTTTCAGGGTTCTAATGTTGATCATAAGACTCTAAAATACTTTTAAAAAACTTTAAAACTCACTAATTTTCATCTAAAATTTAGAAAACTTCCCGGGGCAGGACCCCGGTATGGGCCCCCCAATATTTTTTATAAGTCGGCGCCCCTGCTGTTACACTTATAAAAAATATGCATCTATTTTAAAAGTATCAGTCTATATGAGTCTATTCTTTCTGCTGGCTTGGTTTGGGTATAGCTATGACTCTTGTATCTTGCCACAGTTCTGGAATAAGCATTCAAGATTTAATGTCATTAAATAACAGGCACAAGAAAGGAATCAGTTCTTCTTTAAAACTATTAAAATCCACCTACGCATCCATCTTGTCCAGGGGATTTGCCTGGCTTTACATTTTTAATGACTCGGTTTATATTGCCGAATGTGATTGGTTGGCTTAAGTGAGCTACTTGATCCTCATCTAGTTGTTGCACTCCTGTCCTGCCTAGATGTGTATTTATTGGTGTTTGGTCTGATTATTTCTCAGTACTGTATACAGGTTTCCAAACAATTATTACAATTCCAGTTAGGTTTTTTTTCTTGGTTCATACAGTCTCCTGTTTTGTTTTGTTTTTAAAGGGGGAAATAGCATGTCCTTTACATTTTTGTTTCCATTTGTAAGCCAATCATATCGTTCAGTATCAAATTCATAATATTTCTGATTAATATACTGGAGGGGTCCTGCAGTTTTATTTACCTCTAAGAAATCTATTTCTGGGTTTCACCTCCTCCCCAGTTAATATTCAGTGCATCCTCTTGCTCCTAGACCTTTTATGTCTAAGTTCTGAATTCTTGATTTCTTAATTACTGTAATTAAGGCTGCTTCTGTTCCTGTCCGATCTTAAGCCAACTCCCTTCTCATATAAAGGTGCCCCTCAAAACTGCTTTCAGTGTATCCCATAGCAGACTGGTGGAATAAGCCTCTAGGCTAGCTGATAAATTGCAAAACAATAACAAAAAACAAAAAACCGTTTTATGTCATCTCTGAATTTTTTCTGTTTCAAGCGTGTTAGCAATAAAAGGTCAGGCAGGTCACAGAACTCACATATAGCAATTTTTTGGAGGGGGAGAGATGAAGGAGTTGCCACAGTGACCCTTGGCAGCATTAAGGTTTCCTTTGCTTTCTTTCGTAGGGTGCTCTCGGGCACATTCTGTAGATGCTGACAGGACCTAAATTAGCAGTGTCCAGCCAGTAAAGGGGTTGTGAGGTCATAGCGAATAGCTTGAAACCACTGGCCAAATGTGTGGCTGCAATGTGGAGGTGTAAGCAGCCATTCAAGGCTGATCCGTTCTGCCATTCTTCATGGGGACAGGACGAAGTCTCCTGCCCCACCTCCTTGCAGATTTTAAAGGGAAAACCTAAAATCCACAGAGAAATATGAATGTTGACAAGTTGGATTTATCAGCTGGTTGACCAATTTGTTCTTTGCATTGCACATCTGTTGAACAAAGAGGGAGCCAGCAAACAACTTTGTCTGACCCCTATGGTTGAATCTTTTTCCTGTGACAACTGCCCTTCACTGCCTGCTCCGACTTGAAGCCTGGTGCATGTGAATCATCAGGCAAGGTATAAAAGTCAGACATTTTGCATACTGTGTCCTTTAATGGGGTGCTGATTATTAACTTTATTGTGGAAAGAGGAGTGGGGGAATCTGTCATCCTGGTGCACGACCAGAGAGATGGAGAGGAACAGGACCACTGGTAACATCCGCAGAATGGGAATGCCAGCAATGCTCAGATGACTTCATTTTCCAGCTTCCTGGTCCTATGTAGGATCTTGAGACATTCTGAATCCCAGTTTTCCTCAGTTCCTTTATTCTGATGGGAGTGATTCTGTGCATGCCCAGACATAGGACAGCAATCAGCTCCCTCTGCTGTTAGCAAAAAGAAAAGGATTGGTCTGCCCAAAGTTGCTGCTGCACAGTCACACCTCCTGCCTCCAGCTGCGATGAACAGTTAGGGATTCTTCCTGCCAAAAAGTGCGCAGCTGTGCAGGGTGTCAAACAGTGGCTCAGTCCACCTGCTTCCGGCAGTAAGGTATATATGGGCTAGTTTACATGCCTTTACCTTCAGAGAGAATACCATTGTGGGGAAATTGTAAGGAGAAAAGGCCTTAGAGCAGAGGTCCTCAAAGGGTGTGTTGTGCCACACAAGCATGTCAGGAGAAGAAGCCAAGGGCGGCAGGAGGATTGAAGGCCAATTATGTGAACATTTCAGTACAGTACAGTATGGTATGGTATGGTACAGTACAGTATAGTATCAAATAATTTTATACACACACACACACACACACACACAAGTATCTACACCTCTCTTCAAGAACAGTGGCTATTCTTCTACAGTTCTCCACAACTGATGGTTGTGAACAGGGATTTCCAACTTTGACAAATATGAAAGGTCAAAGAAAAGCTTATTTGTGTTGATGAAGAGAGGAGAGTTTGTCTCAAATTAGACCTGATATAAATAAGATTGCCCGGCAAAAGCAAGCCAACACCTTAAAGTACATATTTAAGAGGCTCATTTATAATTATATTTTGGAAATGATTCATGATTTTCTCTAGCTGTATTGTTTATACTTTCTGGGTGTCCCACAATCATATAATAAAGTAGCTGCGTTCCATGTTATAAATCACACACTGCTGGGAGATGTTTCTTTTTGTTTTCCAATGCAATTTTACCAATACACAATTTGGTGTCGTGTGCACAAAGTTTTATTCTGAATGTGTGGCCCAGAGAAAAAAGTTTGAGAACTACTGCCCTAGAAAGACTGAAAAGGGCTCTTGGTGTTGCCTATATTGCCTGCTCAAATCCCACAGAAATATCAATTCAGACTGCTGAAAATTATTTTTACAAACGAAACTTTCTTGTTCCCATTTGTGCTGGTGTACATAGAAGGGATTCAGTATTCAAAAGTGTTTTGATACAAGGCCATTGGAGAGGAGGTCGGAGGGGGAAAGGGATCTTGGGCAGAGGCGGATTTCAGTTGCACTGGGTGTAGCACCTTGCAGGTACTGTTGTGGGCACCACAACTATTATTTAGAATGGAGTTTGAGAGGCAGAGGGGCACCAAATTTTGTTGTCACACAGGCTCCTGCTGAAATTTTAGACCCCAAAGTCTCCCACTATCTTGGGGTTGTGGTAGACAGCTGCATACGACCAGCATATCTCTGAATACTTGCACTGCAGAACAGCAGCAGCAGAATACTAGGGCAGCCATGGGCTGCTTGTGGGCTTCCCTTAGGGGTGTGGTTGGCTACCACTGTGACAGACAGATGCTGGATTAGAAGCTAGTCCCTTGCTTTAAGACAGCGGGGCTTCATGTTTTCTTTCATTTAACCAGATGCCTCAGGGAAGGCCACGGACAGGACAGCAGTGCCTGCTGTTCTTATGATGCAGGGGCTGAGGATTTCCTACATGCAGACAAGGAGGGATGTTCCCAGCTGGTTCAGGGAAACCTCTAAGAAGCATCTCCTCAGATAACTGGCAGCGACTGTTCCCTCCCTGATGTGCATAAGGGCAAAACCTGCCATGTGGGCCAGGACTTCTCAGAAAAGCACATGCCAGCTGCTCTCAGTGCTGGGAAAAGGGCTGCTGCTGGGAATGCAAGTGGCACAACCGCCCACACAGCCTCACTGCTGCTGCCGCCGCCACCTGCCGCATAAGTGTCCTAAAGGGCACCCTGGGGGTCCATAGGGCCAGGCCTAAGGCAGTGCCAGGCTTAGCTCATCCCTGCCTCTCCAGCCCCTTGCCGCCACTGCTGGATTCATAGGCTGGAGGCAAAGCCACTCCCCGCCTTTTTGATTTAGTACTTCCATATTATGCTGTGCTATTGTTCTTCTTGTGTTTTCTTTTTTATTGCAAGCTGCTCTGCTTCTTATGTTAATGAGATAAGAACAATATACCTCGGGTTACATAGGCTTCAGGTTACAGACTCCGCTAACCCAGAAATAGTGCTTCAGGTTAAGAACTTTGCTTCAGGATGAGAACAGAAATCATGTTCCGGCGGCGCGGCAGTAGCAGGAGGCCCCATTAGCTAAAGTGGTGCTTCAGGTTAAGAACAGTTTCAGGTTAAGTACGAACCTCCGGAACAAATTAAGTACTTAACCTGAGGTACCACTGTAAAGCCAACCTGAACCCCAGGAGGCTGCTGCTGTGCTCCAGGGCATGGACTACCAGCTGGCTTGGGTTTGTGGCTGCCCACGGCTGATCTTTGAAGGTAGAGGAAGCCAAGGACGAGACTGGCAGTGTTGGGTGCCATGCTACTCACATCCCAGCACAAGAAAGGCTCAAGGCAGGGCTCACCTTTGCCTTCTCCCTTTACATAATATAATTCCCCTGGGCATTCACAAAGAGTCTTTCCCTCAAAAGCCTCAGTCAGACATTGTGGAATTCAGGTGGGTGGCGGAGAAACAGTCTTCTTTGGCTTCCAATGCTCTAGTTTTGGAAGTTATGCTGTAGAGTTGAGAACAGCCGCATGACTGGCTTGGCAACAGCCTGCTCAGAAAAAGAGTGGCAAAAGTAGCCCGCTCAAGCCCATGGGTCCATATGCAAATGAAATCTCCCAAAGACCCGCGTGGAGCTAGACCCTGAAAAGGCGCCTAGGCCTGATTGCTCCAACGAGAGGACCATCTGCCTTTTCCTCTTCTCTCCTGGGCTGGGGAGGTAGCTCAGTTGCTTCAAGGCAAGGACAATCTGGGCAGCATAAGAAAGGCAGGCAGGCTTTGGATCAGCAAGTGGCTTTTGTTTGTTCTCCACCCCAGCTCTTCCCTCAACAAGAGAGAGGTGAGCAGCACCTGGACTTCACAGGTAGTTACAGGAAGGAATTCCTGCTCCAAACCAGGATATGCAAATAAGCAGCAGCTTACGGGAAGGGAGACTGCCAAGATCTGTAAGTTTCCCATGATAGCCGGTTCAACCAGCTGCCTTTGGAGCACAGCCAGCCTGAGGCAGCAGAGGAGGAGTGCCCGTCAGCTCAGACCCTCAGCCTTCTTCCCCAGAGGCCTGTTAGACACAAAATGGCCAAATCGGAATGGCCAAATCTAATGCACCTCTGAGGCTAGAAAGAAAGAAGGCAGTCTCCTTCAATAACTGATAGCAGTAGCAACCCTATTTAAGGAGTATAATGGTAGCAATGTTGGCATGGTGGAGATGCTCCTAGTATAGTGGTACCTCAGGTTATAAACACTTTGGGTTACAGACTCCGCTAACCTGGAAGTAGTACCTCGGGTTAAGAACTTTACATCAGGATGAGAACAGAAATTGTGTGCCACTGGAATAACGGCAGCGGGAGGCCCCATTAGCTAAAGTGGTACCTCAGGTTAAGAAGAGTTCCAGGTTAAGAACGGGCCTCCAGAACGAATTAAGTTTGCAATTTCTCAGCACCATATGTATACATGGTCATGCACAAGCAGAATGCACACATGTCGGGTGTGTGCCTGTATTATGTTGTGAATCGTCCTGTGATCTTCAGATGAAGGGTGGTATACAAATGTAATAAATAAAATTAAAAAATAAATCCAATGGCTCTGCTTGGAGAAATTTTAAATGCTTTACTTGCCCTGTTTCATGAGCAACTAAAAAAAGGGGGGACAGCTCCTCTGAGTGTCATCTTCTTGCTTAGTTCCCCTCCCAGAAAACCTAGACCTAATCTGGAGAGAAAATGCTTCTTTCTTCCCTTCTCTCCACACTTAAGTGAAATCCTCATCCTGTCTCTCCGCTTCCTTTGCTAATTCACTTCCCCTAGATATTGTTTTTCTCCTTTAAAGTCTGTTTATCCCACTCTTCAGTGCAATTAGAGAGTCAGTCATTGCTCTCAAGCTTGCTATCTAAGTCAGTGGTTCTCAAACTTTTTTCTCAAAAATTTGCTCATGTCACACCAAATCTTTTTATTGGAAAAACCTACAAGTAGCAGTGATTGATTTGTAAAGTAGAACACAACTACTTTATATGACCATGGGACAGCCAGAAAGTACAAAACAATGTGGCTACATAAGACCATGAATCATTCCCAAAATATAATTATAAATGAGCCCCTTACCTATGTGCCTTAAATATGTATACAAACTCAATGAGAGGTGTGAGCTTGCTTTTGCTGGAAAATCTCATTTATATTACCGGTAGGTATAATTTGAGACAAACTCTGATCCCTTCATAAACACAAAGAAGCCATTCTCTTTTCTGATCTTTCATATGTATCAGAACTGAAAATCCCCGTTCATGCTGTGTCGTGGAGAGACTGTAGAAGAATAGTCAGTGGTCTTGAACAGAGGTATGGATACTGTTTCTGGTTGTATATCAAAAAAGTGTCCAGTGACATTTTCAAGGTGCAATCATTGGAAATTGATGTCATTGCCTCATCCTGAACAGCTGCGATTTGCAAAGGAGTCTATAAGCCAGTCAAAATTTTATGTAGACAATGATGCAAAGTACTAAATCCTTCCTACCATGTTGCAAGATGTTCCTGTATGAGGCTGTTCAGTTCATTGATTGCTTGCCATCCTCTCCTGCCACAGCAGTGCGGAGTGCCATACCCTCCGAGAACCACCGATCCAAGTCATGATACATAGTTGTCACTCGGTGACAGCTGAAGGAGAGCCAAAGATCTTGGAGAACAAGTTGAAGGAGAGCCAAAGACAACTGCTAGCCCCTCAAGGGAGCTGGTGGAAAAGCCTCACTTGATTTTCTCCTTTGCTACCTTCCTTCCATCTGTTTCTGGCTCAATCCAGCCACCCCACTGAGCTCTGCCTACTGCAACCAGTCCCTGTCGCCATCACTGCCCCTCCCTGTGAGAGGGGTGCGTGGCAGAGTAGCTGTTGTGTGCAGGGCCAGAATGGCATGCTGAAGAAGGGCACAGCGCCCCCTCTGCAGTCTGCACAACTGGATGCCAGGAGGGCCAGGAAGAGGGGCAAGGGTGCTTTTCTCTCCACAAAGCATAGGGAGAGCGTCCTTTGCAAAGGTCTGGCCCCACCTGAACTTCAGGAGCGCTGCCCATCTCCACAAGGCCTGGCCCAGGCTCACCTGCTGCCTCAGAATGGCTTCTCCCAGGAGAAGGGACGGAACAACTCCTGTGTGAAGGACGCCGGCAGCATCGGGGACTTTTTACTTTAGAGCCAAGAGAAGTAACAGGGACATGAGGGACCGTGTAAAATGCTCCATAACCCTCGAGGCTGGAAGGGGGGCGACCGGGGAAGCGAAGCTCTCCTGCCTGGTCGGACCACGAAGCGCCTCCGCGGGAGCCCCAGGCTCCGGGGCCAGAGGCAGCGAAGGCTGCCAGCGAGGCTCTTCGGCCTGGGCGCTGGGCGAGGGGAGCCCGCGGCGGCCTCCTCCAGCCGCAGCCAGGCTCTCCTCCCGCTCCGGCCCCGCCGTCGCCCTCGTGCGGGCGCCTCGGGGCAGAGCCCAGCGAGCGGCGCGGACAGAGGCGGCTGCGCAGGAGACGTCCGCCCTCTGCGTTGCTTCTGCGGCTGCGCGGCGAGGGCGGCCAACGTGGCGCTGGTTGGGGGGAAGGGCGAGAAGAGGGAGCATGCGCAGCGCGGGCAGTTCCTCCGGCTGACGCAACCGCCAGATGACCAATGAGCGCTCTCTCTGCGGTGGCGTCGCCGCACGCTGACCAATGAGCGCGAGCCACGACGTTAGCTACGCGGAAGGGTCTGTTGGCGAGCCAGTCCGCCGGAGCGAGAGGGACCCGAGAGGAGCCGCCGCGCCGAGAGGAGGAACGAGGAGCCGCCGCCGCCGCCACCATGGTCCCCCTGCCGGTCCCCGCAAGCGGGCCTCCGCCTCCCCACGCGCGGCTGCTGCTCTTGCCGGCGGCCGCCGCTTCCTCGGCATCCGCGCCGCCAGCTCCCGGCGCGGCCTTATCTCCGCCGCCGCGCAAGAGGCAGCGCCTGGCGCACCTCAGCCCCGAGGAGAAGGCGCTGCGCCGGTGAGGGGAGCAGGGAAGGCGGGCGGGCGGGCGGGCGGGCGGCAGGGAAGGGGGCTCCGGAAACAGGCCTGGCCGCTGACAGCCTGCCGCCTCTCTCCGCAGGAAGCTGAAGAACCGCGTGGCGGCGCAGAGCGCGCGGGACCGCAAGAAGGCGCGCATGGGCGAGCTGGAGCGGCAGGCCGTCGAGCTGGAGGCGGAGGTAGGTGGGCCGCGGAGGGCAGCGCGGGCCGGAGAGGGCTCCCGGGGCCGCATCCCGCCGCTCAGCGCCGCCTCTCTCCTCCCCGCAGAACCAGAAGCTGCTGGCCGAGAATCAGGCGCTTCGCGAGCGGACGCACAGCCTGGCGCGGGAGAACCGGGAGCTGCGCCTGCGCCTCGGGCTCCCCGCTCTGGAGGCGGCGGCGGCACCGCCCGCGGGAGCAGAAGGAGGGGCAGCACCGACGGCAGTAGCGCTCAAGGTAAGAGAGCAGCTCCAAGAGGCCCCACCTGTCTCCCTGAACTGGAGCGCTCACCTGAGTCTCTCTCTCTCTCCTTCCCCCTCAAAGGTGGAGATGCTGGAAGAAGATGAGGGGGAGCAGCCCGAGAGGGGCAGCACCACTGGGGCAACGGCCGGGTCCGCTGAGTCTGCAGCACTTAGACTACGTGTTCCTCTGCAGCAGGGACAGGCCCAGCAGCCGCTTGCCTTGGTGGTGGTGGCCTCCGCTTGGATCCAGACAACTCTGATTCTTCAGATTCTGAGGTGAGTTCGTTGCAACCCTTTCTGGCCTGCTGTGCACAGATGCAGATGGAACATGGAGCCCTTTGGCTTCCTAGAGCACAGCTCAGACTGGGCTTCATCCCACAAAGAACGGCCTTGATTTCCTCACATTCTCACAGCAACGGCTAGCCACCTTACTTTCACCAATAGGTTAGGCAGGTTGTTAAGAGCTGGGGAGCTGACTGGGACATCTTGGAATGGGATGCTTTTTGTGCTAATGAGAGGACTTATTCCTTTTGCAGTCTGATCTCCTCTTGGGCATTCTGGACAGCTTGGATCCAGACTTGTTCCTGCACTATGGAGGAAGTGCAGAACCAGCCTGTGTGGAGAAGTTGCACCAAGAAGCGAGTGGAGAAGCAGATTCCTTACCAGCCTCCCCCAGTTCCTCTCTGGGGTCCACAACACCCAAGCTGGAGGCCATTAATGAACTGATACGGTTTGACCATGAGTATACCAAACCCTTCTTCCTGGAGATTGTGGCGGAGGGGGAGGGCCAAGCCAATATGCTAGTGAGAATAGAGGAAGTTGTTCCTCCCTCCTCTGAAAGCGTTCCCCTGGAGTACCCCATCTCTGTCAAGGAGGAGCCTGTCAATGTTCTCTTACCTGAGCTGGGCGTCTCCCACCTGCTCACCTCAGACCAGAAGCCTCAGCTCACCCCATGTCTGCTAGATGCTTCCAGTGATTCAGGTTACGAGGGCTCCCCTTCCCCTTTCAGTGACCTGTCCTCCCCATTGGACGCAGAGTATGGCTGGGAGGAGGCCTTTGCCAATGAACTTTTTCCGCAGCTGATCAGTGTGTAAAAGAGTCTCTGACTCCCCCCAGGGAGCCCCTGCCCTCACAGCCAAAAGGAGAGCAGGGCTACTTATAAAGAACATTCCTCTTGAAAGTGTTTCAGCAGAACCTTAAGTATTGTTCTCATTTGTATGTTTTATCTACCCAACATTTGCCTAATGCAGAGATGAGGCGATCTAAGAAATTGACATTTTACAGGGTTTGAAGTGGGTACCTGTGCTCTTTGAGTAAGACATTGCCCTATGAGGGGTGGGTGGGTTTTCCCCTTTCATTTATGTAAATAATGGGGCAATTTGGGATAGAAATCTTTTGTAAAACAAAAAAGTGTAATAATTATTTTTCCTCTGCTGCATATTTAAACAATTATCTGCAATTTAAAAAAAATGGAAGTGATTTCTTGCCTGCCTTCCCCACCCTATTAAACGTGTAAAATACTTTTCCTATAGACAGTATTGCACAATTGCTGGCAATAAGGTGGTTTAGGGTTTGAAGAAAGATGATTATTATTATTATTATTATTATTATTATTATTATTATTATTATTTGGGCAGTCAGAACAGAAAGTATGGCATTGATGCATAAAGAACAGTCACTAGCTTTGCACCATTCCTTTTCATTCACATTAAGATCTTGAAAGGAACAAGGTATCAAAATTGAGCCAGTATGTGTTCCGGTTATCAGACTTTTTTTGAAATCCGAACGGGGGGTACACTTCCATTTTGAGTTCCACACTTCTGTTGCCTGCTTGCTTGCCACCCGACCTGGGCTTCCCTTACTCGGTGCCAGCGCCGGACACTGGCGACACCCGGAAGCGGTGAGGGGATGGCTGATGCTGCAGTGACAAAGGCAGCAGAGGGACCCAGCACCGGGGGGGGGGGGGGGCGACGGCAGCACCGACCGCAGCAACAGCCCCGCACACTTGTCCCTTCAATGGCAATTGGTAGATCAGTGCTTGGTAGTAAATTGCAGTCTGGTCTATTGCTGTCATTTTGTGGATCAATGGTCTCGTCAGATAGTAAAATTCATGTTAAATTGTTGTTTTAGGGATTGTTTTTAATTGTCTGGAACGGATTACAGTCATACCTCATGTTACATCCACTTCATGTTACGTCCCGCAGCAACCTGGAAGCACCAGAAAGGGTTGCTTCCGGGTTTCGCCACTCGCACATGGGCAGACGTGCAAAATGACGTCATGCGAAGTGGCGAATGGCAACCCGTGCGTGTGCAGATGCGCCGCTGTGGGTTGTGTTCCTTTCATGTTGTGAACAGGCCTCCAGGACGGATCCCGTTCATATCCAGAGGTACCACTGTAATCCATTTTGCATTACTGGACACTTTGAATCCATTCTGGAAGTCTGTTCCAAAACCAGTTTGAGAACCAAGGTACCACTGTACTATTAAATGCTGTGAAACTGCTTTTGATCCAGACCAGGAAGCAAGAAAATAGACCCACCTCTGATTTGGAGGAGGGCTTAGTAAACTGGACAAAAACTTCTGGCTGATAAAAATAGCAGTTGCATGAAAGCAGCAGCTGTGAAAGCCCAAGAACTCCCCATATTGTTCTGAGAGAGCCACGCAGAAGCGGTGGATGCCTTTTTTGTTGAAGTGGTTTCCAGCAACTTCCCTGCTCGATAGTTCTCAGAGGTGTACATCTCATAACAGCGGAACTTGATGTCACCCATCTGACTGGGTTGCCCCAGCAATCCTGTTAGACAAGGAGCAGGCAGGCACAAAACAAGTCCATGTTCTGTAATGAGGCACAGTACATGGTGCCTTTCCATTAGCTCTTGCATTGACCTGCAGCTTCATTTCAGCTGACACAGAAGTCACAACACTTGGAGGGGTCATAGGCTTAAAAACTCTGCCCATGACTCAAAATCCAAGGGTGCCACTAGACGTTGTGGGGGAGAGCCAGATAAATAGTTACCAAAACACAAAGTGCAATGTGGTAATGTGTCCCTCAAGGCAGTTTTTTTGGGGGGGGGGGTCGCATTTAGGCCGCTGTTAGTGCTTGAGATGCAAGACACCTGCTCCACCTTATACAGCAACTGCAGGTGCTTTTATTGCTTTAGCGACACAATGGCACTTGCTGATTTGCGACACAGCTTGTTCAGGGAGATGGTTTGATCACTTCAGTAGGTTGCGAGTGCTCGGTGGTGTATATTTTTCAGGGCCTTCTGGAGGGGCAAAGGCTGAACTAAAAAGTCCAAAGGAGCTTTTCATGGCAGCTAGCTAACGCAGCATCACCAGGGGCCAGTAGAAACTTGCAACTATTCCACCACCTCTTCAGTGGTCAAAACAGCAAGACCATCCCACAGCATACTACAAACGTTAAAAAAGTTTATTGACATACAAATTGGTCCAACCAAAGACAGACCACAATCCAATGTTGCTTATTTCAAACGGATGGACCAGCAAACACACTCGGAGAACTCCCCCTCTGAGCTATACCTGTGTGGCACTGTCTTCCTGTGGGGAAGCCGAGACAGGTCTCAATGACAAAAAATGAATTGGAAAATAAATTAAAGTGATCTATTTACTTCTGGAATCAGAAGAATTCCCCTTCTCTCACCAGTATTTGTCGGATAAGCAGCCTCATAACCAACATGCTTACATATGCTGTCCTGCCAGGCTTAGCTCACCTTGAGAGACTAGATAATCAAGTCTTTGTCCGCTCCCTGAAAAGCTCAGCATGTGTTCCAGCTTAGCCGCATGGCTCTAACAAACCTCCCTTGAGTTCCTATACCAATAATTTAGGAACTTTCACCACTTTGTAAGTAAGCCAAGTTTTACAGCCTGTGCAACTTTCTGAGTGCTGTTGCTGTATGGAAAAGCACATGAATCTGACCTTTGGAGAGTTTTAGACAATTTTAAGCTTACCAAATGTGTTCTCCTTTAGAATACACAAGGGCATATTCTAAAGGTCTGTATTCCCCCACTTTGCTTGTGTCCTCACCATGGAGTGCTTGCCCCAAACCTGGATCCTGGCATTCAGGAATTCTTTCTTTATATACCTATTTTATCCTTCCACCAACAGAAGTAGTCTTCATTAAACAGCATTTAGCCAGCATGAATGGTAACTGCAACATCTGAAAAAGAACCACCACTCACTCCTTCTGACATGTGGGCCAATGGAAGACCCAATGCCAGAGCCAGACATTTGCCTTCACCATCTTCTCACATCAGCTGTGGAGGCCCTTCCAACATGCTACCAGAGTGGGAACCAGCAGATTCTAACCGCTTTGTGTCCTTCCCTCCATCCTCTGAAACCTGGGCAGTTTAAAAGCCGCTTCTGCTTGCATGTAGAGGACTACCAGAAAGGAAAATAACAATGGGATAAATGCTTTTCTCATACTTCTTTGGCCCACCAGTTGTTGCCAGGCTATACCTCCAATCTCTTGACCACTAGCCCTGCTGGCTGCAGGTGACAGTTTAGTCTTAACAAGATTGGAGGGTGGGGGTGGATGCACAGGGTTTCCACTCTGAATTAAGATGTAAATGTTTAGGTACAATTGTTCTAACGTTTTGAAGAAGACGAGTGTGGGCAGGGAGGATTAATAATAATAAAAAACACCAACAAAAAGGACATATACATAAAGTCAAGTGACCATCCAGGAAATGAAGCAAGAACAGGGGGAAATGAGTGTGGTTTTAAGGATGTCAAAAGGATGTTTTGCTGATGTTGCCCTTCCTGGTAATTCTAGATTTATGAAAGGACCATTTTGTAGCTTCCTGGCAGCCAGGAAATGGCTTTTCTGAATAAAGACACGAGGTATCGTTCCAGAGGAAAGCAACTTTGTGTTCTATGGCATTCAGAGTTGTCACTGGAGGACTGGCAGCACCAGCCATGGCTCAGATTCAGGCACAAGGTGAAATGAACGTTAAAGCTGCTGTTTTGGGCAGGCTGATACTTGTATGACATTTGTTTTGGGAATGGTTGGCCCAAAGCCATCAACTGTGTCCTGACTCCCTCAACCCAATGGAGCAATCTTTGGGAGGAAGGGGAGAGTAAGCAGGAGTCAGCCAACAGAAATGGCTCTTGACTCTGTGGCTTGGCCTCTATCCCGCCCCACCTCTTGACAATTTCTAGGCCACACTTGAGCCGGCAAGGATGCCTGCAAGGTGCCCTTTCCTCACAGCAACACTTAAGCCACATGGCTCAAGGAGCAGCAGTGAAAGCGAACGCAGACAACCAAACACTCAAGATTGAGACTCTCCTTTTAAAGCAGGTGAAAATCCTCCACTGAAGTTCCAAACAGAACAACACTTGTAGCTCAGTGGGCATAGAGGGTGGTCTGAGCCAAAACTACACTGTCAGCTCCTGACTTTTACTCCATGAAAAGGGAAGAAAAAAGTCACACCCAAAAGGAAAAATATGAACCCTACCCATCACGTTTCTTTAAAAGGACTCTGAAAGCGTCTTCTGCTCCATGTTCCAGACATGTTACTATTCCACCCTAGACTATGGTCCTCACAGTCCCCTCCCCCGAAAAGTCCAGTCTCAGCATGTCTGGAGAACTCTGCCTCAGCCCCTTCTTCTTTGCCTACAACTCCATCTCTTCGTCTACACCTGCAGGGCGCCCCAGGGGGCCATAGAGGGCCGAAGGCATCTCCTCTTGCTGAGGCTGCTCAGGAAACTCTGCCGTCTGTGGGCAAAAGGCAGCTTCCTGGGCTGCTGGCTTCGTGGGGCATCTTCCTGTGATCAGTGGCTTGAAGTTTTTCACAGAAACAGGCGTCCTTTCAGTGAGGAACTCTGGGAGAGGCTTCCAAAGCACCAGCTCCATGGAGGGGCGGCTCCTGCGTGGATGAGAGCACAGGAATCACAACAGAGAATCCTGTTGCATCAACCCCTAGCCAAAGCCCTGCAGTGTTACTGCTGCTCTGGAGTTCATCCCCACAGTTGCCTATTTTTGGTCCCTTCAACAACCCTCTCCTCAAGCCAAGCAGGAAGATCCTGTCCCAGCCTGCCTTGCTATGGTCCCGGGGGGCAGGGTGTGTGTGAAACTGGCAAATGCATTGTTAGTTCAGTGGATTGTGCGGCCCCCTCCCAAGCACCACCATGAGCCAGGCTTTGCTCTGGCAGCTCCTTACATGGACTCAATCATTTGCCTTGTCAGGTCTCCCTCGTAATCCCTCTTCAGTCCTGTTTTCAGGGTGTCAGAAAGAACCAAGGTGGGAAGGGTGCAGACACCCCCTGCCGAAAGGGCGCTCTCATCTTCTTCATCCTCGTCAATTATTCTAGCAACAGAAAGGCAGGGATATGATTTTTTTTCTTTCAAATATAAAGCTGTATAGAAATGAAATGAAAAAATAATAATGATGTCACCACAAAAAAAGGAAAAGCAGCTAGACATTCCGTTGCGGCAACTGCAAATTTAAGGTGCTGCTTGGCAATTAGCTTATACTTCAAAGTTTCCAACACTGCTGTGAAGGCAACATTGGAAGTGTTTGGGCAATTTCTGATGGAATCATTGATGTGGTGGGGGGAGGAGAAGATGAGGTCTATCAATCTCACCTATTCACCTCTGCACCTACTCACTTTCAGCCAAAGTAGAGGAAATACCAGTGCGAAAACAAAAAACAAGCAAACATCAGGCCAGCAGCAGCAAATCCAGTCCAGGGGGTTGCAAAAGGAGGCACCTTTCCTCCTCCTGAGCTGAAGTGTCCCGGCCCCTACCTGTCCTCGATCTCCTGCAGCTTCCTGCGGGCCGCCTCGCACTGCAGCTCCCCCGCCGACTGCTCCATCTCTTCCCAGGGAACGTCCAGCGGACCAGGCAGGTGACTCTGGCCCTGCGGAGAGAGTCCTGGGCCGCACGGCTGGCCCGTGACAAGGAGCCACTCTCCCAAGGCAGGCACCGCCTCCGCCAGCCTCTTCTTGGCCTCCGGGCAGCTGGCGAAGGAATGGCGCAGCTTAGACGGGGCTCCGCGGCGGCCGAAGCTCCCGGGGGCCGCTCCCCGCCGCGCCCCCTCCCCACTTCCCCGCCGGCCGGCCGGCGCTTACCCGTCGGGCTCCCCGTCCAGGCGGCGCTTCTGGCTGCTGCGGCGGCGGCGCAGGGCGGGCGGCCTGCGGGGGAGAGAAGGCTGCGCTCAGCGGGAGCCGCCAGGGCGCCCAGGCCCGGACCACCCCGCCCCCCGCCCGCCCGCCCGCCCGCCCGCCTACCGTGCGCGGATCCTGGGCGGCGGCGCGCAGAGGCCGGCCCGGCGGGCCCCCAGCCCCTCCATGGCGCTCCCCGCCGCCAGCAGGCCGGGCAGGAGCTGGGCCGGCGGGGGCGCGGCTCCTCCCCCCGGAAAGGCCCCCTGCAGGGCCGCCATGGCGCGCCGGGCGGGGAGCGCAGGGCGGGTTCGCGCGGGGCCTGCTCGTCCTCTGAGGGGCCGCCCGCGCCGCCGCTTCCGCTCCCGCTCCCGGAGGACGCCGGGAATGGCAGGCGGCGGCGGCGCCCTGGGCATGCCGGGAGCGGTAGTTCCGTCGGGGAGGCGGGGCGCCGCCCTTCCGGAAGCCCCTTCCGCCCGGCCGCCTCCTTGCGGGGCTCCCCTCCTGCCCTCGGCTCCTGGAAGCGGGGCAGCCGGAAACGTCAGTAAGAAACACACGACCCATTTCCCCCCCTTTCCCTGTTTAAGCGCCGCCGGGAGACGAAGGGATCGCGGGGCGTCTCTTATGTTGACGGCTGCTTGCGAGGCAGCGCCCCCTAACGAGGACCCCCGGTACTGCAGGTGTAAACCAGGCATCCTTGCCGAGGAACCCCGCGGAGTCAGGGAAAGTGGGGAACTGACTTGCAACATTGTATCCAGCCTTGTTACTTTTTACCCAGTAGAGCCGTGATCTCATTTTCTACAGTAAAAAAAATTCAATATAAAATCACATCTGTGATGGATTTTCATCATTCCTTTTTTTAAATTAATATTTATTAAAATTTTAAAGGTTACAGAAAGAAAAAACAAAAAAACACCATTTTAAACAAAAACAATACAACACATCACAATAAAGAAAAAAAACAGAAATGAGAAAAAGAAAGAAAAAACTAGAAAAAATAAAATCCATTAAAAAAGCAAAAAATAAGAATACAGCGCATCTTCCCATAACTTATCTTTCATTAGCTTATTTCCTTGACCTCCTCACACTTCCCTTTTTTGTATTCAAATTCAATTATCTGTTTCAGCAAATCCTTTCCATCTTTTCAAATTTTTATCCTGCAAGTGTATCTTTACTTTCCCTCCTTTCACCAATTAACAGTCAGTTTTTCTCAAATCCTTTATAACATTTCTGCTAAAGCCACATAACACCATTCCAACATCCTACTAACATTCATTAATTTTGCAATGTTTCTGTAAATAGTCTTTAAATTTCTTCCAATCTTCCTCCACCAACTCTTCTCCCTGGTCTCAGATTCTGCCAGTCATTTCCGCCAGTTCCCTGTAGTCCTCCCGGGTGGGTAGATCTTGTGTCTTCCAGTACTTTGCAATAAGTATTCTTGCTGCTGTTGTGGCATACATAAAGAAAGTTCTATCCTTCTTTGACACCAATTGGCCGACCATGCCCAGGAGAAAGGCCTCTGGTTTCTTCTGGAAGGTATATTTAAATACCTTTTTCATTTCATTATAGATCATCTCCCAGAAAGCCTTGATCCTTGGGCACGTCCACCAAAGGTGAAAGAATGTACCTTCAGTCTCTTTACATTTCCAACATTTATTATCGGGCAAATGGTAGATTTTTGCAAGCTTGACTGGTGTCATGTACCACCTGTATATCATTTTCATTATATTCTCTCTTAAGGCATTACATGTCGTGAACTTCATACCTGTGGTCCATAACTGTTCCCAGTCAGCCATCATAATATTATGTCCAACATCTTGTGCCCATTGAATCATAGCAGATTTCACGGTTTCATCCTGAGTATTCCATTTCAACAGCAAGTTATACATTTTTGACAGATTCTTAATTTTAGGATCTAGCAGTTCTGTTTCCAATTTTGATTTTTCCACCTGGAAACCATTTTTTTTGTCCAGATTATATGCCTCCATTATCTGGTAATAATGAAGCCAATCTCACACTCTATTTTTTAATTTTTCAAAACTCTGCAGTTTTAATCTGTCTCCCTCTTGTTCCAAAATTTCCCAATATTTCGGCCATTTGGCCTCCATATTGAGCTTTTTCTGAGCCTTCGCTTCCATTGGTGACAACCACCTTGGGGTTTTATTTTCAAGCAAGTCCTTATATCTTATCCAGACACTGAACAGAGCTTTTCTGACAATATGGTTTTTTTAACGCTTTATGTGCTTTAACCTTGTCATACCACAGATATGCATGCCACCCAAATACATTGTTAAAACCTTCTAAATCCAGCACATCAGTGTTTTCAAGAAGCATCCATTCTTTCAGCCAACAAAAAGCGGCTGATTCATAATAAAGTTTTAAGTCTGGCAGGGCAAATCCACCTCTTTCTTTAGCATCAGTTAAGATATTAAATTTTATTCGAGGCTTCTTGCCCTGCCAGACAAATCTAGAGATATCTCTCTGCCACTTCTTGAAACACTCCATTTTATCCAAAATTTGCAATGTTTGAAACAAAAACAGCATATTTCTAAATCCTTTTTCACTTCGATCCAACATTTTTCATACTTATCTTTAAATAAATTCACATTCTTAGTGGTCATGTTAACCCCTAGGTGTTTCACTTTCTTAACCAGTGTTAATCCTGTCTTCTTCTGAAACCTCTCTCAGTCACTGTTAGATTTTTCTCTAAAACCTTAGTTTTCATCTTATTCAACTTAAATCCCGCTACTTGTCCAAATTCTTGGATCAGTTCCAGTACTCTTTTAGTACTAGGTTCTGGCTCCTGTAATGTCAATACCAAATCATTGGCAAATGCTTTCAATTTGTACTGTTTAGCTTCGACTTGTATACCTTTAACCATTTGGTCCCTTCTAATCATATTTAAAAGAACCTCCAAGACCGATATAAAAAGCAATGGAGAGATTCGGCAACCTGGTCGTGTTCCTTTCTCTATCTTAAATTCTTCCGTCACTACATTATTCACAATTAAATTAGCCTTTTGTTCTGAGTAAATTGTACCTATACCCTTGCCAAAACCTTGACCAACCCCCATCCCCTGTAAATTCTTCTACATAAAACTCCAAGAAATGTTGTCAAAGGCTTTCTCCGCGTCCAGAAATATCAAAACTGCTTTAGTATTAATATTCACTTGTAGTTTTTTTAGAATATTAATTATGTTCCTCGTATTATCAGACAGGTGTCTGCCCGGGAGAAAGCCAGCTTGATCTTTATTAATTCCTTCTACTAGCACCTTTTTTAATCTTTTAGTCAAAATGTCTGCAAAAATTATAATCCACATTAAGCAAAGCTATAGGGTGGTAGTTCTTAAGCTATGTCTTCTCAGACTCTGTTTTCGGTATAAGTGTAATCTATGCTTCCTTCCACAACTCTGGTGCCCTTTTCCCTTCCAATATTTCATTACAAACTTCTTTTAATGGCTGTACTAACCATTCTTTCAAGGATCTATAATATCTTGAGGTCAAACTATCCGGTCCTGGAGATTTACCTAATTGCATGTTCTGAATGGCCCCTTCTACCTCCTGCTCCATTATTTTGCAATTCAACATTAGCTTATTGAGAGATTTTTTGTAGTCCATTTGTTTTCAAAAATCGGTCAATGTCCATTTCTTTCTGCGTCTCCTGTGTATATAATTGTTTAAAGTACCTCTGGAAACACTTCCTGATCTCCACTGGATTATGTATATGTTTTCCTTCCACTTCCAAGTTTGTAATAGTATTAAGTTTTTGTCTTTTTTCATTTTTTTCATTTTTCGTTTTCCGCATTTATTTGCTGATCTTGTCTCATCTGTTTATTTGCTGATCTTGTCTCATCTGTTTAATTTTCCATTCTATTTCCTGGTTCATCATTTTCATATATTGAACTTGATATAACTTTACCCCTTTCAGAATCTCCTGCGACTTTGGTTTCGCTCTCAGTTTCTTTTTTCCTTCCTTTATTTTCTCCAAAATCTTATCTTTTTTCTCATTTTGGACTCTCTTTTGAATCGCATTCTGTTGTATCAAAAATCCTCTCATAACCACTTTGCTTGCGTCCCAAATTACTCTTTTTTTCAACAGTGGTGTTCATATTTATCTCAAAATAGTCTCTCAGAGTTTTTTGGGCCTTCTTAGTCACTTCTTCATTCCTAAATAATGTGTCATTCATCCTCCATCTGAAGGAACCAGTTGGTGTTAGTTTCATTTCCATCTTCACAGCATTATGGTCGGAGCAGGTTTTAGGGCAGATTTCCACCTTTCTAGTCTTCGGAGCCAGCCCTCTAGTTACCCAAATTTGGTCAATTCTTGTTCATGTCATTTTGGCCTCAGAGAAGAAGGTTCCCTCTCTTCCCAGGGTTTTTTTCATTCTCCAGATGTCAACTAAATCCATATTGTCAGCCATATCAAAGAAAGTTTTTGGTAGTCTACCATCCTTAGTAACTACCTGTCTCTGTGCATTGTTCATATTTGTAGACACCACTCCATTCATATCCCCCATCAAGATCATATTATAGTCCATATAGTCCATCAGAGTCTCATGTAGCTTCTTGAAGAATTCCGATTTTCCCTCATTTGGTGTGTAAATGCCTAATATCAAAAATTTCTCTCCTTGTGATTGAATTTCGATTGCCACCAATCTTCCTTGGTCATCTTTAAATAGAAATTTTGGTAATAGGTTCTCCTTTGCATAAAGTACTACTCTTTTTTTAACTTTGTCTGATGAAATAAATCCATGTCCCAGTCTTTTATTACTCAATATATTCCTGTGTAGCCTTATCACATGTGTTTCTTGTAAACAAATCAGGTCCAATTGTTCTTTTTTTAGTAAATGAAAGACTCTTCGTCTTTTTTCCGGGGAGTTCAGTCCATTAACATTCCAGCTTAATACTTGCAGTGCCATGATGTAGTTACTTTAGTTCTCCTCCAACTGCGCCCAGTGCTTGCTCTTGTTCTGTCGGTGGTGTTAGTATCGCTTTCCCTGGGCAGTCCAGTTCAAAAGGTAGCTTTGCTATGTCCACTATAGGTGATCTTCTGTCCAGTACTCTTTGCTCTAGTCCTCTATCTGGTGATCTTCTGTCCGATGCTCCTGGCTCTTTTCCTAGCCCCTTCTGTAGATCCTCTTCGTAGTTACTCAAAAAATTTTCTTTGTCCTCAACTGATCTTATTTTCATTTCCCTTCCTTTAAAGCTAAAGGATAGGCCTTGGGGAAATTCCCACCTGAAGATGATTCCGTTCCTTCTCAACAGAGCAACCAGATTTCCATAATTGGACCTAAGGTCCAAAAGATGTTTTGGGATATATTTAAATATTTCCACTCTTGACTGTAATATTTCCAAGGTCTTCTGATAGTACCAACCCAAAATTTTATCTCTCTCTTCTTTAGATTGGAGGGTAATCAAACAGTCTCTTACTCTATTCTTCTTTCCTCCTCTTCCAAGCCTAAAGGCACTCACGATTTTAACTCCTTCTTGTTCCAAATCCAGATCCCAAAACTCTGCAAATTCCTGCGTGAGAAAGTCTATCAAACTACCTTTCTCCAATTCAGGTACAGCTCTGATCCTCAAATTTGTCTGTTTTTCCTTAAGCTCAATCATAGAAAGCATCGACTTATGGTCCTCAATTTGTCTCTGTATATCTGGGACTCTCTTTGTTTCCAGTTGTGTTACCTTGACTTCCACAGCAGGAACTTTTTCCTTGGCTTCCTCTGCGATCTGTCGGGTCAAAGTAGATTCCTGTATCAATTTCTGAATGGTTTCTATGTTAGTATTCACCTTTTGTCCCAAACTATTTATACTTTCTGTATTTGTATCAATTTTAATATTTGCAGCGTCCACCTTCGCATTTGACGCATCCACTTTTGCATTTGTCGCATCTACCTTCCTGCTAAGTTGTTCCAAATATTCTTTTTTTTAATGAATATTTATTAGCATTTTCAAAAAAGGACAAAACATATAAAAACAAAAACAAAAATAAACAAAAAAATACAAAAATCCAAAACTTAAAAAAACAATTAAAAACACCTAAAAGTTCAAATACTTATTTTCTTTTAACTTGTTTCTCAGACCTCCTCACACCTCCCCTTCTTGTATTCCAATTTAAATTATTAGCTCAGCAAATCCTTAACTTACTTCTCCATTTTAACTTAATTTAATTTATTCTAACATGTTATTATTTTACTTTTCTTCTTTCTTCCATTTCCTCAATTTATATTTACAAACCTTATTTTCATTTAATTTAGACCATTTTAAAAACCAATTTTAACTTATCCAAATTTACACATCAATATTTATACCTCATTATTTTTTCTTAAACATTTTTCCTAAAGTCGACCAAAATTTCCCTTCCACGTCTTTCCCAATTTCCATACCAATAGCAAAGCAAAGTAAAAATAAAACAAACTATATTTATATACCCTTCGGATTCCCAAACTCCACCCACCCTTTTCCTGGTTTCAGTCCTCAACAAAATCCATCAGTCTCAATATACTGTTTAGCCTGGAGATCTCACGTCCGAGGCTCTCAATTCTCTCTCAGTTCCTCTCTGCCGGTCTTTTTGATAGTCTTTAATGTTAAACTCCAAATCTCGAAGAAGCTCCGGCCCAACAGGATCCATGTTTCTACCAGCCATACCTCCATATTTAAAAATAAAGCTTATGGAGTACTTCAAATCTTGTTTTATACTCCTTTCAGGTCCAAATGTCCCCCAAGCTCCAGCTTCCACCTCCAATTCAGGCCAGGCTCTCCACATCCGATTTTTATTTTCCTTTTTTGTCATCATGTCAGGCCTCAAAATGCTGCTCTCCTTTAACTTCTGCAAAGTTTCAGCTCCTCCTTCCTTTTCTTCAGGGGCAACATATGTCACCTGCTCCATATTGTCAAAGCTCTCCGTTTTCTCAATTTGTTCAGTTGGATAGGCTCCTTGTTTCAAGTCCTTATCAGATTCAACAATGTTATTTACTGCTAAGTCCAGAGTTGTAACATTTGTAGCCAAAACATCAGTTTGGCCTTGTAACTTTCCCAAGAGAACAAATGCTCTGTCCAATTCAGCCTGGATTTTCCTTCCTCCAGCCATTCCTGTAATGACACTAAACCCCTCTAGGGGGATTTTAGTTCCTTAGTATTCCTTTCAGCTCAGGTTATTTTGTATCAGCTCTTCCTTATTTTCAACAAATTATTACAAATTAACCAACAGAGGCAACAAAAACAAGGTTCTCCTTTTCCATCTCGACAGCCAACTTGACAGCTGTCAAACTTTTCAGTCTTTCATCAACAGGCTCTCTCGTGGGACACTCCCGGGTCCGGGGGCGGGGTGAAACTTCAGCTCCCAAAATTAATCTTATTATCCTCCAGCAAAAATTCTTATCTCGACCTTAGCTAGCAGGTCATTTGCTTTAAATTGTTTACAAAGAGGGGGGTGGACTTCCTTTTTAACCCTTCCCCACTCGTTCCTGATCCGCCAAATTTTTCTTTAAAATTCCAATTTCCGTATTACTCACGGGTTGATGTTTTAGAGTCCAAATGTTCCAAGGAAAAAGTCAGCGCTCTCCGATAATGGCTTGCGGCTTCACTCCGCAGATGAAGGTGTACTCTCAGCACCGCGCCACACCCCATCCCCGTTCCGAAGCCTTTAAAAAGGCTCCTTCAAGGATTGGGGGGGGGCGTAAATGGTGCCCGCCGAGTCACTATGTTCACAGGCTTCTGCGCCTGTGATTTTAAGCGTCCCCGCGTCGCCGCAGCGGTAAGATCCAGTCTCTGCAGAGCCGATTCCCTCCGGAGCTCGGAGGGAATCCGCCATTAATCGATGGCGCCAACCCGGAAGTCAGTTGTTCCAAAGATTCATTTATCTTACCTAATACAATCGCCAAAGCTTCTTCTGATGACATTCCTCTTGGTTTAAGTTGTGTTGGTACGGCTGCAGGTGAGGCAGAAGGACCAGATGCTGATGCTCTTCGCTGCCAAGACTTCCCAGATCTTGTTGTTTTTTCTGGGAGTGACGAATCTACTTTTTCTTTCCCATCTGCCATAACACTTAAAAAAGTCCAAGGTCAGTCCCACAGTCAGGCAGTTTTATCTTTCAAGTGGAAAATTTCCCTGATCCAACTCTTATAACAGTTTCAGAGACTTCCTCTAGGGGGAAACAGTTGCAATCCGTACTTGTATTAATCCAAAATAGCACCTTTTAAAACGTAACTCAAGCAGGAAATTTAGTTTCAATTTTCAGTTACTTTTTTCTCCTTTTTAAAGTCAGAGGGGGACAGCTAAAAACAATGTATCTCTCTTTGACAGCCAGCAGTCAGTGCGCATTTCAAAATATGGCAGTCTTATTATCCTATTGGCAGCCCGTTCCCAGGTTCTGAGCAGTGGAATTTTGACTTCCTTCCCTCTCTCTCGCAGGTATATTTAGTCCAAAACTCCCCCCCTTCTCCTGCTTCCCAGGGGGGGATTTACTATTTTTTGAGGTTGAAATTAGTCCTTTCCAATCGGCTTTCCAAGACTTTAGCTTGCAGCCTCTTTGCTTTGTTCTATTTACAAAAGCGGAAGGCGGACTTCCTGTTTATGCCTCCCCGCTACAGTTCCAAATTGAGTCTTTTTTCTTTTAAAAATTTCCAATTTGTTCTACTCACGGGTAGTATCTTTTAAAGTCCAATTGTCCACAGGAAAAAGTCAGCGCTCTCCGGCAACGGCTGTGCGGCTTCGCTCCGTTAAAAAAGCAGTCGATTCACAGCACCGCACTACTCACCCCACTTCGCTCTGGAGCCCCAAAAATGGGTTTCCCCGCGAGTAGGGGAGGCGCAGAAGGTGCCCGCCGAATCCCACGTTCATAGGCCTCACCCGCCTGTGATTTCTGAAGGGTCTCCGTCTTCGCCGTGACGGCCAGACCCAGTTCCCACGGAGCAAATTCCTCTTTGTCAGAGGAATTCCGCCATTGCCGATGGCGCTAACCCGGAAGTCCCTGGATTTTCATCATTCCAGTGGTGTTTTGCTCAGGGAAAGGATGGCGACCAGAGGAGGGAGGTCAGGCCTGGGGGAGCCATAATCCCCAAGGGGAATGGTCACGTACTCCCTGCAAACCCTGCCCATACCCAATAGGTGCTAGGTCTCACCTTCCAGACTCAGACAAAGGGGGATATTGGACTTGGCCTGGATGTCAGAGATTGCGGGCATCACCTTTTGCCTTAACCAGTGCCAGGAATGCTAAATATCCCTGACTGACAAGGCATCAGTTTTCAGCCAAGATGCCACTCCTAGTTTATGACATGCTTGTGACATATGTGTGACGATTTCAATGTGGTGTTATGGGCAATTTGGGAAAACCTTTAAAAGAGAGTGACACCCTTTGTTTGGGGCTTCTCTCTGCATCTTTTATGTTGTAGTTTGGAGTCATTGTTGCAACAATAAAGATCAGGCCTCTTGGCTGCTGTTTTGCTTCTATATCCTGGCTATGTTCTTTGCTTGACTCTTCAACCTGAGCCTGCAAAACTCTTTGCAGCAGTGGCCAGCATGGGACAGTGGCCACACCCTGTATAATGACTTTGACTGGCCCCACACCTGTGAGGCCGAGATGGGGGTGTTGTCATCTGCATAGCCCATGACACCCCCGCCCCCCACTCTGCCCAGGCTTGCCCAGAGAGGTCACTTTGGTGCTGCTAACACAGCAAAAAACAATGCAGAATGGCAACAGTTACAAGTGACCAGTCTCTGCAGCCACAGCAGGCACTGTGATTCCCCTGCGGTTTGACTTCACCCCTGGAGGCACACTCCATTGTCTCTCGAGACAGATGGATTGCAACCAAACCTGCTCTCCACCTGACTTCCACTCTGCTGCTGCAGTCAACTTTACAGCCCCCTCGCCCCTCTTTTTCCCAAAAAAAGAAAGAAAGAAAAGAAATACCGGTACTAGGCTAACAACATCCAGCTATTCTTCAGGGTTGTCTTCACTTCTTCCCGCCTCCCTTCAGCAAAATGGGGCTAACAACAGGGGGCTGTTCTGCAGGGCTGGCATAGCTCACATTCTCTCTGCTCTTAAAGCACATTCTTGCAAACCTGCTCCATGCAATAGGGGTATAATCACAGACTTCATCTACATTGGTACTAACAGAGTAATTTTAAAAATGCTTACAAACTCAGGAGAAAATCACCTCCCGTTTTGGCATGAAAACCTAAATGAGAAGGATTGTGACACACCACTCCCCAGTTGCAGCTGCACTTAAATCCCAGGTACCATGAAGTGGTGGCAGCAGCAGCAGCTCTTCACCAGGGGAAGCCAGTGGGGAAGGCTTAAAGTCAAGCCAAAAATCTCTGGTCACCTCCAGGGTTGTATTTTATGGGAGAGGTTTGAGGGCACACTGGAAATTTAGGTTTGTGCAATTAAAGTGGATTAAAGTGCTCCATTGTCCTGGTGCAACAAATCCACTTCAATCAATTAGTCTCCTATATTGGCATATAATACGCGCATCATTTACATGGATCAGAACACAACACTGTTAACAGAACATAGTAGGAGATACTTTAGGATAAAACTGTCCA
Organism: Podarcis gaigeae; assembly: GCF_964106915.1. NCBI lineage: Eukaryota > Metazoa > Chordata > Lepidosauria > Squamata > Lacertidae > Podarcis > Podarcis gaigeae. The sequence continues at coordinate 40,819,127 of NC_139693.1, forward strand.
GACACCGTGAGGTATGAAAATGGCTCTTAGGACCTATAGTGACGTAATTTCATGGTTTTATTCAAAAATCTTGCTACATTCTCCACAACGTCATTCCTACAATTTGTCAGTCTGCATTTCTTAGTAAAGAAAGTGTTGATTTATGTGTAGAGATTTTTCCTGTTCTACTTAATTCAAGAGTGTTCTGGAAAGTTTTCTTTCTATGTGAAAGAAACAGGCAGAAGGTTATTGTTTGGGTTATTTATTCTGGGAAGCTGAGTACAGCTGGTTTAAACTAGTTCTGTTATCTTTCTGTCAAGGTTGTGCTGACTATTAAAGTCAGACCAGGAGGAGCCTGGGTTTCACTTTTTCCTTTTATCTCATTGTTCCTGTGTGGTATTCTGTATGCTGTAGTGTTAAGGTTTGGTCTTATTACAACTGGATTTTGAATGTACTGGATTTGTGACCATTATGCTCATTTGCTTTCAGTAGCAGTAAAGCTCTGCTGGATGAAGTACAGTACAATTGCCTTTGGTCTATTTTTGGGAGCTCTGCAACATGTTTAAGTTTTTTTCTCCTCTGAAGAAGCTGGGGCGACACAATTGTTCAACAGATAAGACATCCTGGAAGAGTCAGAGCGATAAATCCCCTTCTTCTACTTTTCATATATTTTTTTTGCATAAAATGGGCAATAAAAGAAAATGTATGTGATGGATTCAACCTGTTTTGTGCCACAAGGGCAGTATCTCTTATAGGATGGGTTTTTTAAAAATCCACCTTGCAAAACTGCATATGGTAAGACGTTAAATCTTGCAAGGGAAAGAGCTCTCCCTAGGTGGGGATCATAAAGCTGATGTAAATATGGAGTGTCCTGGCCAAATGAGGGTGGAATTCTCAGCCCCAATGGGAAACAGGTTTTACTGGCTACGCTGCTAAGGGTTTGGAATTAAATATCTAGGATTCTGTGCTTGATTGTTTAGAATGCTTCCAACTGTGGGAACATAAGCAGTGACTTGAGTGATAGGCCACAGGTTCTGATTCTGCTCTCAATGCAAGCTAGCCATTCAGATTCTGCCAGTATGTGGAAAGTTAAAGAGGAGGAATCAGGCATGGAATGTAGGCGGAGTCAGTACGCTTTGGTTTCCAGCAGCTCGTCCAGTTTCCAGACAAATAGCTGCATGTGGCACACAATTTGGCAGGATTTAGTGCAATAATTTGGATTGGATGCGTTCCAACGACTGGTTAACTGCACCAGTCCATAATGGGATGCCATAGAGGAGTTTGGGGGCTACTTTGGCCTTAAATACCTTTACACTCCAAGAGTTGGGGTGCTTTTCTTCATATAACACCCTACCCTGAGTGCCTAAAGCAGGCATCCCCAAACTCTGCCCTCCAGATGTTTTGGGACTACAACTCCCATCATCCCTAGCTAACAGGACCAGTGGTCAGGGATGATGGGAGTTGTAGTCCTAAAACATCTGGAGGGCTGAGTTTGCCTATGCCTGGCCTAAAGGGTTGCTGGCTGGTCAGAAAGGAATGACCTTGGCTTCCCCTGTTCCTTTGACCAAGGCTCAAGATGCAGGGATCTGCAGGGGAGGTTTATCAGGTGAGGGACCACAGAAACTCCAGGTTTCTCCTCTCACCTCCCTCCCTGGGCTATCTCTACTGACATCCTCTTTTCTCCTTGCTGGCCTTGGACCCCCTGCACATTCTGGGAAGCAGCTCCTTGGGTTTGTCTGCCTCTTCTCCCAGTGAAGAGGATTCCTTTGCTAGCCTATCCACCTGGGTTTCTGGCTGGCTGCGGCCATCTTTCGTGAGCTTGCAGGGCAGCAGCTGAAGAAGGAGCAAAAAGGGTTTTCTCGTGTGTGTGTTTCTTTGTGGCTGATTAGCTGCTCTCCCTGTGCAAAGGTCAGAGGGAGGTGGGAGGAGCTTATCAGAGCTTGCAGGGCAGCAGCGCACACGTAGTGGCGCATGCAGTTTGATCCATCTTTTAGATTTAGGGGAGCTAGTCTCAAACGTTTGTTGGGGGAGACCTAGGTTTTTTTTGGGGGGGAGTTATTTGTCCTGTCTTCATGCATCTTATGATGGAGGACCGCTGTAGCCACCCCCAACGACACGTTCTCAAGATGGAGGGTGAGGGAACAGCTGCAGTTGCCTGCGGTTCCTGCACAATGTTTGCCATCTTGCCAAAGGTTGCGGGCAGCTTTACCTGCAGCAATTGCATGTTGATTGCCCTCTTAGAAGACAAAGTCCAGCAACTGGAGGAACGTGTAGCTACGCTCCAAAGAATTAGAGAGCTGGAGCTCTTCTTGGAAGCAACAGAGCACACCGTCTCCACCAAGGAGGAGACAGGGGATTCCCCTGCGAAGGAGGCTAGTTCACCAACACAGGAGCCAGATATATGGAGAAACGTGACTCAAAGAAGTAGGAGGCCCAGGGTTCGCTCTGATTGTTTAGAAATGCACAATCGCTTTGAGGTCCTCTCCCCTAGCATGGAAGACGAAGAGCAGACTCCATTTGAGGATCTCTCCCTCATTACAGTCGATCAGGTATATGAAGACGAGCAGCAAAGTCAGTCCTCAGGGAATGTGCAGGCGACCTTGGAACGGACAGCTCACGGAAGAACCCCGACCAAACCTAAGAGGAGGCGTGTAGTGGTGATAGGGGATTCCCTACTGAGGGGAACAGAAGCAGTGATCTGTGGGCCTGACAATATGTCTCAGGAAGTGTGCTGTCTCCCCGGGGCTAAGATCCAAGATGTAACTGAACGACTGCAAGGAATCATAAAACCCACTGACAAATACCCCTTCCTCTTGGTTCATGTGGGAACCAATGACACTGCAAGCAATAGCCTCCAGAAGATCAAAAGAGACTACGAGGCTCTGGGCAGGAAATTGAAGCAATTAAATGCACAAATTGTCATCTCATCTGTCCTCCCAGTTGAACGACGTGGCCCAGGGAGAGAGGGAAAAATAGTGGAAGTGAACAGCTGGCTTCGCAAATGGTGTAAACAGGAACGGTTTGGATTCTTAGATCACGGACTGCAGTTTCTTGAAGATGGACTTCTGGCAAGCGATGGGCTGCACCTCACAATGGTTGGGAGGAATGCTTTTGCCAAAAATCTCAGAAACCTCATCAGGAGGGCTTTAAACTGACTAATGTGGGGGAGGGAGACAGTGCTCCCGAAGGTAGGAGTCTATCAATTGAGGAAGATGATCATCCAAATGTCATAGACCAAATGGAGCAAACAGCACGCAGACCTAGTGGTGGGAGGAAAATTCCTTAAATAAGAGACACGGGGGAATGATTAATGGACTTCAATGTCTGTACACTAATGTGCAAAGCATGGGAAATAAACAAGATGAGCTTGAGCTCTTGGTACAGCAAACTAAATATGACATAATAGGCATCACTGAAACCTGGTGGGATAAGTCCCACGATTGGAATGTAATAATGGAGGGATACGATCTATTTCAGAGAAACAGACCAGACAAGAAAGGAGGAGGAGTGGCGTTATATGTCTGGGATGTGTATACCTGTGAAGAGATCCAAGATTTAGAACCTCAAAGCCAACGTGAGAGCGTTTGGGTCAAAATTAAGGGAGAGAAGAATAACAGTGACCTCATTGTGGGAGTTTACTATAGATCCCCAAGCCAAACGGAGGACATAGATGATACCTTCCTGGAACAGATGGCCAAGCATGCAAAAGGAAGGGAGATAGTAGTAATGGGGGACTTCAATTACCTGGATATTTGTTGGATGTCAAACTCAGCCAAGAGCAGAAGGTCAAACAGATTCCTCACCGGCCTTGCAGACAACTTCATTGTCCAGAAAGTGGGAGAAGCAACAAGAGGAACAGCCATTTTAGATCTGGTCCTAACCAATGTTGATGACCTGGTTAGTGGGGTAGAAGTGGAAGGATCATTAGGCGCGAGTGATCATGCTCTTCTGAAGTTTACTATACAGCGGAAAGGAGCAGCCAAGCATACTAGGACTCAATTTCTTGACTTTAAGAAAGCCGACTTCATACAACTTAGGGAAGTGCTGGGTGAGATCCCATGGACAGTTATACTAAAAGGAAAGGGAGTTCATGATGGCTGGGAGTTTGTTAAGAGGGAGATAGTAAAAGCACAACTTCAGGCAATACCAATGAGACGGAAACATGGAAGGTGCCTAAAGAAGCCAGGGTGGCTATCTAAAGAACTTTTAACTGAGTTAAGATTAAAAAAGGATGTGTACAAAAAATGGAAAAGGGGGAAAACCACCAAAGAGGAATTCAAACAAATAGCCAGCACGTGTAGACGCAAAGTCAGAAAAGCTAAAGCACAGAATGAACTCAGGCTTGCTAGAGAGGTTAAAAGCAACAAAAAAGGCTTTTATGGTTATGTTCGTAGCAAAAGGAAGAACAAAGAAACAGTGGGGTCACTCAGAGGAGAAGATGGTGAAATGCAAACGGGACACAGAAAGGGCTGAACTCCTCAATGCCTTCTTTGCCTCAGTCTTCTCCGATAAAGAAAACAATGCCCGACCTGAAGAATTTGGAGCAAGTGATTCAGCAGAGGAAACACAGCCCAGAATAACTAAGGAGATAGTACAAGAATACTTGGCTAGTTTAGATGTATTCAAGTCTCCAGGGCCAGATGAACTGCATCCAAGAGTATTAAAAGAACTGGCAGATGTGATCTCAGAACTACTGGCAGTCATCTTTGAGAATTCCTGGAGAACAGGCGAAGTCCCGGCAGACTGGAGGAGGGCAAATGTTGTCCCTATTTTCAAAAAGGGGAAAAGAGAGGACCCAAATAATTACCGCCCAGTCAGTCTGACATCAATACCAGGGAAGATTCTGGAGCAGATCATTAAGCAAACAGTCTGTGAGCACCTAGAAAGGAATGCTGTGATGAGCCCCTTGCCATGCTGTGATCAGCATGGATTTCTGTAGTCAGCATGGATTTCTGAAAAATAAGTCATGTCAGACTAACCTGATCTCATTTTTTGACAGAATTACAAGCCTGGTAGATGAAGGGAACGCAGTGGATGTAGCCTACCTTGATTTCAGCAAGGCATTTGACAAGGTGCCCCATGATATTCTTGTAAAGAAGCTGGTAAAATGCGGTCTTGACTATGCTACCACTCAGGGGATTTGTAACTGGCTGACTGACCGAACCCAAAGGGTGCTCATCAATGGTTCCTCTTCATCCTGGAGAAGAGTGACTAGTGGGGTGCCACAGGTTCTGTCTTGGGCCCGTTCTTATTCAACATCTTTATCAACGACTTGGATGATGGGCTCAAGGGCATCCTGATCAAATTTGCAGATGACACCAAACTGGGAGGGGTGGCTAACACCCCAGAGGACAGGATCACACTTCAAAACGACCTTGACAGATTAGAGAACTGGGCCAAAACAAACAAGATGAATTTTAACAGGGAGAAATGTAAAGTATTGCACTTGGGCAAAAAAATAATGAGAGGCACAAATACAAGATGGGTGACACCTGGCTTGAGAGCAGTACATGTGAAAAGGATCTAGGAGTCTTGGTTGACCACAAACTTGACATGAGCCAACAGTGTGACGCGGCAGCTAAAAAAGCCAATGCAATTCTGGGCTGGATCAATAGCATCTAGATCAAGGGAAGTAATAGTGCCACTGTATTCTGCTCTGGTCAGACCTCACCTGGAGTACTGTGTCCAGTTCTGGGCACCACAGTTCAAGAAGGACACTGACAAACTGGAACGTGTCCAGAGGAGGGCAACCAAAATGGTCAAAGGCCTGGAAACGATGCCTTATGAGGAACGGCTAAGGGAGCTGGGCATGTTTAGCCTGGAGAAGAGGAGGTTAAGGGGTGATATGATAGCCATGTTCAAATATATAAAAGGATGTCACATAGAGGAGGGAGAAAGGTTGTTTTCTGCTGCTCCAGAGAAGCGGACACGGAGCAATGGTTCCAAACTACAAGAAAGAAGATTCCACCTAAACATTAGGAAGAACTTCCTGACAGTAAGAGCTGTTTGACAGTGGAATTTGCTGCCAAGGAGTGTGGTGGAGTCTCCTTCTTTGGAGGTCTTTAAGCAGAGGCTTGACAATCATATGTCAGGAGTGCTCTGATGGTGTTTCCTGCTTGGCAGGGGGTTGGACTCGATGGCCCTTGTGGTCTCTTCCAACTCTATGATTCTATGATTCTATAATTCTATTCCTTTGGCTCTTTTTCTGCATCCACTTTGGTGTCGCCAGCTCCATATTCTGGAGGCTTTAGCTGCATCTCCAACAGAATTCTGCCCAAAGGGGGCTAGTTTGAAAAGCTCTGGACTGTGACCCGCTCTTTCCAGGCAGACGTGAAGCCTGGAGACACCAAGGGATTCTGACAGCCCCATTTCTTCCCAGGTCTTTTCTCTCACATTGTGTAAGCAGCACTCAGCTGGGAGCCCTCCCTCCCCACCGGACGGAGTTTGTACTTTAAAGCCAGCTTAAATTTTTGAGCCAGCAACATGTGAAAGCCAGTCAGGTGAGGGGCTCAGTCTTTCTTATTGGCGCTTCAAGGGGCCTCTAGGTGGAAGAGCTGAGATGCGAGAGAAGGGCCCTCGGATGCTTCATCAGCTCTGTGCATTGCTCCATACTCCATGGACTGCTCCAAGTGTCCTACCAGAGGCTCGAGGTCCAAGGGAGGAATGAGGGAAAATCACAAGGTAATTGTCTCCTCCCAGCTCTCTGTTTGCTTCTTTATATCTCTCTCTTCACGGACAAATGGGGGCCCACAACAAACTGGTCACTAATGTGCATGTTTCCCTGAGCAACCAAAACGAATGGACTTTTCACAGTTGGTGAAAAAGTTCTTTGTGGGGTGACCCCCAAAATGCTTTGACTCGCTGGCAGGCTGTGATGAGTCCCAGCCCATAAAACTCCATAGACAGCCGAGTACCTTGGCATGAAGGCTCTGGGGTCTGCTGCAACAGCACTTTGCCACCCCAACGGTGGCACCTCTCAGCCTCCTTCTGCTGTAGCTCAGCCACCTTGGTGAGAAGGCCACCTGCCAGGTGTGGAGAATGGAGCACCAGCCGCTGCTGAAAGGTGCTGGACAGCCTAGCAAGGTAAGCAAGCTTGCAGAGTCACAGGCGACAAGGCGGCCGTGGGCTTAGGTTTCAGGGAAAAGGCAGAAGTATTGAGTCTCGTAATGCAGGAGGGTGTGTGTGTGCGTTGTAGAGGCAACTGAAATGAGGATGCAGATTTACATACCCTGATTTTAGAGGAGATCCCTTCTAACAAACAGATGGTGGGTTGTGTGAATACTTTCATGAGGCAACTGATAATAGAAATTGCAACATGAATTTGAGAAGTATCTGCCTGACTATCTATCTACCCAGCCTTTTAGGATACAAATTCTTCTAGAGAGGCTTGCAGGTAAGATTACACTACCTTCTTAAAAGCCCCCAAATACCCTTAGAGACCATCTTAGGTGTTCAGATTGATGGGGTGTGTGTGTCCTCTTGATAGTTCTGGTGGCACTAGCTGTGTCATCCCTCCTTCCCCACAGAGAAGGGGCATCTGGCACCTTTGTCATTCGGCTCCCATCCTATGCTGAAGAGGCACCGCTTCATCCTGGCCTTTGATACCTATGAAATATATATTTCAGGACCCACCCTATTATTCCGATTGTAAATGATTTCCAGTGATTGTAATATTGTTGCAAGCTGTGCAGCTACCTGTTGATAAAGGCTGGCAATAAATTTGATAGATGATAGATAGATAGATAGATAGATAGATAGATAGATAGATAGATAAAGTCAACAGCATCTTTTTTACAGGGCAGTTGATGGTAGGTACCTGAGGGGGGATTTGTTTTGATTGTTAAATTTCAATTTTCTACCCACTGCACTTCAACCATTTTGACACCACTGTCAGTGAGTGAGCAAATATTTATATATTGGTGACTCGTGTAGAGAATTGTCCTCTCTCTCTCAGGGTGCAGAACAGAGAAATAAAAGCAGAGTTTAATTCTGTAAGTAATAAATGGGGGTGGGGTCAGAGTCTGGAATGGCTTCCAGGGAGCGTATGGCTGCAGCTACTGCTTCACCATCATTTCAGCTTTGGCAAAGGCATGTGTTGAGCTCTGATACTTGCTGCTGTTGGCAAGAGACTGATGGCCCAAGTGACCGCACGGAACTCTGTTTTGGGTGAAGAGTCTAACCAACTGTGCTGGAGCATCCATGTCCCTGAACAGACACTTCTCCCATCCCTCAGCCCCCATTTGCTTGTCTCAAGGCGGGTCAGTTTAATGTTGTGGCATGTCAGGAGTGAAGGAAAGGAAGCAGGAATGTGAAAAGCTAAGAGCATAATGAATGACAGCTCCTCATCCTGTCAAGTGATTAATTCCTCAGATAATCCATCCACATCAGCATCACAAGCAGGAAGTCACAAGGCTCTCAGCAGTGGTGGGGATGGTTCTCCTGTGTGGCTGCCCTGCTCTGCACACGCAGCTTGTTGCGCGAGTGCTTGGTCATCTCCTTGTCTGCCAGCCTTGGGGTGAAGCCAAGGCCCGCCCACCGCCCAGTCTAGGACAAAAGGGGAACAACGAGGCACTGGCGGTTGTGTCCCAAGGAAGTCCTTTCCACCTTGCCCTCTCCCCCAGGACAAAGTCAAGAAACACAGCAGCCCCAGAGAACTATAGTGAGCAGTGGGAAAGGGTTTGTTTGTTTTCCAGTTTGGGGCTTTGATTTCCTCACGATTCAAAAAGTCCAGAGTGAGTCATGATGTAGCCAGTAACTTTGGTGTTGGGGTGGTAGTTTTGTGTGTGTGCATTCCTTTGTGCTCAAGCCAGACTTGATCAGCCTGGGTCACATGCCAAGGGATTACCTGGCAAAGAGGCTATTCCTACTTGAGGACCAAGGCGGGAGGCCAATGGGCAGGTTTCCAAGTGGGGACAGATGCCAAACAGCTCATGCCTCTGCTGCCTGGTGGAGCAGGATTCCTCCATCAAACAGGGCAGCAGTTCTGTGGGTCAAATGAGGTGTCACCCGGCAAAGCTCGCTTTGAACAGTTGGGCCACTCAGCAACACTGTTCTGCAGCAGGCTCAAACCTCATGAGCCACCCCCAAACTTGCCTGCTCTCCTTGTTTTCCATTTTTTGCTAGAAATTGTTGTCTGCCACTTTTTTAAATTCACAAAGCAAGAATGCAAACTCACAAAGAGGAGAGCTCTGATGGGCAAGAGTGAGCTGTGCTCAGGGATCCTGATTCTGCAACTCTTGCTAAAGGTCACAATGATTGTCTTGTTGGATCAGGTAGTAGCTAGTCAGGTCCTGTGTGCTTTGCCAGGATTCTAGCGACCAGCAAGCATCTGAGGTTTGTTGGTGCTGACCCTGGGAAGCTGAACTGCATTCAGGAAAAGGAAGGCCAACACCTCTGTAGTGCTGGGAAAGATCCAAGGCAGGTGGGGAATGGAGAAGCTGAATCCTAGAATCCTAGAATTGTAGAGTTGTAAGAGACCACGAGGGTCATCTAGCCCAACCCCCTGCAATGCAGGAATGTTTTGTCCAATGGGCATGGGAGTAGCCAGGATTTTTGTGGGGGGGGGCAGGACTTTCTATTGTTTTACTTGATCTGGAGGGGGGGTTAGGTGCCCCCTGCCCCCCATTGGCTATGCCCATGCCAACGGGGGACTCAAACCCACAACCTGAGATTAAGAGTCTCATACCCCACAGACTGAGCTGTCCTGCCTCTGCTTTAAAATGGAAGAGGAAGAGAAGAAGACAGGTGGATGGGGCACCTGGAAGCAGAGGCAGCACAAGGAGCAGAAACCCACAGGCCAAAGGGCAATAGCAGACCTGCTGTTCAGCAGGTGCCCAATTGCTGCCACTGTGCCATGCAATCAATGGTGCTTGCTTGTGTTTGTTCTTAATTCATTGGTATGCTTCTTAATTAATTGCTTGATTCAGTTTATAAACCATCTGTTCACATTTATTATGCTTGACTCCAGTGTGAGTACAAATCCGCTTCTCCCTTAGTTCAGAACTGTGGGTGTTACAGGTAGTCCAGCATCAGCGCACCTCTGCGGCAGCCTCTCTGCTGGAGAGGAGGGTGGCATAAAATGCCTGCCCCCTGGGCCTGAGGGAAGCCTTCCCCAACCTGTTACCCTCCAGATATTTTGGACTGCCACTGTCATCCGCCTCCGCATCATACAGCCATGCTGGTTGGCTGGGACTGATAGGACTGCTAATCCATAACATCTACACAGCTTGGCAAAGGCTGCTTAGGTGTCAGTTATAATCTGCAAAAGTGAGAGATCCCATTCTCTGAAGGAAGGCTCTTGGGATGAGAGGTTGTGGGGGAAGGCTCCAGTCGGTTCCAAGTAGCATGACTCTCTGGACCATGAGGGTCTCTGGCTTCTTTCTCTAGCTCCCGACTTGGACGCTCCTTTTGGCTGTTTGTGCGGCAGGAATCGGAGGCACCTTTCAATATGGGTACAATGTTTCAGTCATCAATGCACCCACCGAGGTGAGATGCTGTTTTTATCTCTTTCCTATTGCTGGAGATGGGAGGGTTACTCTACACTATTCTCTGACCTATCAAAGGCTTGGAGCAAAGTTGCCTGTTGCTTTCGTAAACCTCTTCCCCAGAAACACTTCTTATCAAGCTATGAGGACAAATAAAAAGCTGTCAGGTTGTTGGCAGGACGCACCATCGTTCAAACATCTGCATCATGCAGTTGACTCATGCAGTCCAAACTAAGTGAACACTCCACCCCAGATTTGTGTCAAGGAACGGGGGCCACTTGCCCTCCCCAGATACAGGGGGGCTTTGTCCCTCTCCCTTCCCTCAGGGCTACTTTGGCTGCCATCATTGGGCAGGAGGCCACAAGGGCCAACCAGAAGAATCTCCTCCTCCCAGTCCTGCCTCGCCCCAATTGCCCCTGAGGATGGGGAGCCTGGCTCCATTGTGCTGTCATAAATCGACAGTAAGGCTATAGATCGTAAAACTGAGCAAGTCTGGAGGGAGGCAGGCGGCTGCCCTCGCCCATCATCAGCTGATTCCCTTTCTGATTAAAGAGTGCAATCTTGATTTACCAAAACATTTCATGCATTTTAAAAATAATTAAAACAAAGTAACCATGGAGAGATAAAAGCACGAGACTGAAAAAAGAGTGAGACAAACAGGCTGATGTCTCTTGGGTTGAGAGCCTGGGGCTGCACGGATAGCAGAGTTCAGAGGATGCCGGTATATTTTGGTCTGTTGAAGAGAAAATGGTCTGCCCTTCGTCTCACCATGACCCAGCATTCAGAAAGAGGGATTCCCCCCTCCCAGACTCTTGAGTGAGACAATGAAGCATCTCTTAGAGGACAACCAGTGCCTGTGTGTAGTGGTGGTGGCGGGGGGGGGGAGGGGAGCATAGTTGGAGACATTGTCAGGAATCGGCACGGGGGCCCCCTGCTGGCCCTGGGAATCTGGGAAAGCCAAGCCCCACACCTCCCCACTTTCCCTCTCACCAGCCTCTCTGGTTTCATGGTGGCCTGGCAATGGGAATATGACTGTCCTTCAATAAGAGGGTTAGGCAGCTGTTGCCATGGAAACAGAGCCACCTCTCTCTGCATAGAGAGGGGCAGAGGCAAGGTGCCCACAGCCTTGAAGAGTGGCAGTGGCTCAGTGAATGGAGCACTGGGTGTGATTGCCCTAGCAAGTCCTAGCGGCTCTGCCAAGTCATTGATCAGTTGTTCACCAACAAATGTAAGCATTACCATGTCCTGACTCCTGCTGCTACTTCCTGCTTCTTGCTGTTAGGGTGCACCCCCCCTGCAAGGTTTCTACCTCACACTGTAAATCTCCTTTTCAAACTAACAAGATGCCCCACAGCCTGCCCAAGTCCATAGGTTAGAGGGTGGGAGGGGGCGAGGACCACAAAACCCCTGAGCACCTGCCAATTTATTTAGAAGAATTTATAAACTACTTTTTAAAAGCCTAAGCAGTATACATGAAAACAATACAAGCAATTATCAATATACAAATAAAACAAGCAAAATTGAAAAACAAGTGAACACAACTAGTCTTGCCAGGTTTGCTTGAGCAATTTTTTAGCTGGGTGTTTGCCTCATATGAAGACACAAGGAGCCTCAAAGCACAGGTGCCAGTTCCTCACAAATGTGAGGTGAACATCATATGGTCCTTGTAAGAGTTCAAGGTCCAGGGACTAAATTGCTGAGAGGCACCTGGGGGGGGGGGAGCAACCCCTCAAGTAAACTCTGCATTCACCAGGCCCTGGCTTGCTCTCTCTCTCCTCTGGCATTTGCTACAAAAAGGCTGTTGTGTAGCTGGGCAAGGAAAGAGATGCTTCTGGTCCAGGTGGGAGGCTTTGATTGGATGGGCTAAATGATCTCTCCACTTTGTCCTTCCAGCACATCCACAAGTTCCTCAATGACACCTGGCAGAGGCGTTACCAGGCGGAGCTCAGTTCCAGCATGCTGACCCTCCTCTGGTCCACCATTGCTTCCATTTTCTCCCTGGGAGGGCTCTTTGGGGCTCACCTTGGAGGCAGCCTGGCCATCCGCTTGGGCAGGTGAGCAAGATGGAAGAGCACACACTTCTGGCTTCTGCAGAAGAAGCTTCACTCTTCTGCAGGATGCTTCTTATCATAAGAAGAAAAATGGTTGTATTGCTTTCTTTATTTTTTTGCATTGCTTAATCCGAAAGAAGTGAGGCGACGTACGTAGTCCACAACTTAATTTCCCCTGCATAACAACCCTGTGAGGCTGAAAGAGTGAGACTTGCCCAAGAATAACCAGGACATTGACTGAGTGGGTCTTTCAGCTCATCTTCCAGCACTCAAAGCCAAGCACAACCCTATCAGCAAAAATAGGAGTGTTGGGGGTGGGGCGGGGAGTCTCCAGAGGGGTGACTCTCCATTGTGTGGTTTAGTGGGAAAGAGGCCCTTGTGGATTCCAACCAGCTTATCTAAGATGTTTAAATTTGCCTGTTTCTCTTGGAGGACCTTGAATGCTGTGCCAACTTTGTCCAGGAGCCCGTCAGGGTCTGTGACAAAAAATTCTCTGTCCCTCAAGGGTGCAATCCTGTTACCCTCCTCCTTTGCAGGAAAGGAGCCCTTTTAATGAACAACTTTATTGCCATCCTGGCCGCCATCCTCATGGGAATTAGCTTTCCAGCCGGATTGTATGAATTGCTGATTGTTGGGAGATTTCTGATTGGTATGAACACAGGTAACACTCAACTTTGCACCTGGGAAAATTCACCTGGTGGGATTTCAGGGGCATTAAGAGCACATGCGGGATATGTTTGTGCACCTGTGACTTCATCAGTGATCAGCTAGTGGTCTTACTTTGTGTGGGCACATCCTACTGCAAAGGGCCTTTATGTAGTTTTATTTTGTGAACCTTTGCTTTCTTTTTCTGGTGGTGTTGTTGAGGCTGAACACCCTGTGACACCACTAGCAACCTATAATGAAAGGCCACCTGCAGCCCCTGAGGCTCCCCTGTGTGTGGATCCTGCAATGAAGAAGGGAGGCCACTGATTTCCTCTTCCATTTCCAGGCATCGGTCTCTGTGTGCAGCCTCTCTACATAGGTGAGGCTGCCCCTAAGCACCTGCGAGGCGCTATGGTCATGGGCAGCTCCATCTTCCTGACAGGGGGGATTCTAACAGGACAGGTTATTGGCTTAAGGTGAGTGCCAGGGCCCTCATCTCCCAGATGAAGGCTGCTCAGCTCAGGCCTGGCTTGTTGTCCCAGGATCAGGATGGAGCTGGCAGCCCCTTGTGTCAGCATTGTCTGTTCTTCCTGCAGGGAGTTACTTGGCGGAGAGGCCTACTGGCATTTCCTGCTCTCGAGCAGCTGCTTCCCAGCCTTCATCCAACTCTTGACCCTACCCTGGTTTCCAGAAAGTCCCCGGTTTCTCTTCATTGACCAAGGGGATGAGATGAAATGCATCAAAGGTGAAGTCTGCCCTTCAGCATCCACTGCTCCTTGCTTCCCCCGCCCCCTCGCTCTCAGCCCCAGGCGCCCTGCTCCCCAAAAGGTTGCTTACCTCTCCAGAGAGGTTTTTAGCCACGTGGGAATGTTCAGGGAGGCAGGAGAGGATATATTGTTTAATTATATCCTTCCCAACTTGTGTTAACAAGTTCTATAATTTAGCAGAGTAACATTCCCCCTTTTAAAAATTGCACAGCAGATAACGTCTTTGCCAGGCTTGCATAAGCCTCTAAAACAAGTTTCCTGGGAATTCCCCTTTATTCCCTCTTAAAAGAATAGACACGACACAGTCTTGTATAAAAGTATATAAAATAGTTTACTCACATTCTGTTCACAGAAGTTTCCCAGAAGGCAGACTTAGGTTACAAAATATATACACATGTGGAATCTATCCCATAAGGAGATAGAGATGTTGCTTCTTCGAGGAATGGAGTCAGAGAGAGAGATGAGTGCCTCCCCTGTGCTATTTTGTTACCTGCACAGGTGAGGTCACGCCCACCTCTGGTCACATGTAGAGGAAGTTTGTCCTAGCCCAGGAGGAAACAGGAAGTTCTGACTGGCTGGCCCAGACACCCCCTTTTTATTTCCACTCTAGGAATGTTGTATTTGACTACTCTGTGTTTCACACCCCACAAGCCACTGCTGGTTGTTTCCTTCTGCTCCAAAGAGTTGTGTGTCCAAGGACTTGGTGTGGGGCCTTGGGCAAGCCAGTTTGTGCCCAGTCCAGGTGCACCTGTGAAGTAGCCAGCCCGACTCCTCTCCCATTGGGTGGTTGGGAGGGTGGTTTCTATGATCCAAACTGCAAGGCCCCTTGCCTGTCTCTCTCTCGAGCTGTAGCAGCTCTTGGCGGCCTCACGAAGATCTCCTGCGCTCAAAGGCCCACTTGGGCCCTAAAAGCTCTCCTCTATCCTTCCCAGCAATGAAACGGTTCCATGGCCCTTTGAACTACCAGGCAGAAATGGAGGACATCCAGAAGGAGCGCTTTGCGCTTGGTGGTGAGGCAGCCAAGAAACCCTGGCAACTCTTCACTGACCGCAGCATCCGATGGCAGCTCATCACCATCATCCTCTTGACAATGGGCCAGCAGCTCAGCGGGATCAATGCGGTGAGTACCAGGACTGAGCCATTCCCCACTCAGGAGAAGAGCAGCTCTCCATTAGGCATTGCCCATTTGCCTGCTGCCTAGTTTCCCCCCTGCCATGCAAGGCCATGCATTGACACTCCAAACAAACATCAGCCAACTTGGAAATGGCTTAGCTACTGGGACTTCTCTAAGAGATTCCTGGCAGCTGTCCCCTTGAGGAAATGCTGAGTATGGTTAGGTCAGGGGTAGGCAACCGAAGGTCCATGGGCCGGATGTGGCCCAATCGCCTTCTCAGTCTGGCCCGTGGATGGTCCAGGAATTGTTGTGTTTTTACATGAGTAGAATGTGTGCTTTTATTTAAAATGCATCTCTGAGTTATTTGTGGGGCACAGGAATTTGTTCATTTTTATTCCCCCCCCCCCAATATAGTCTGGCCCACCACATGGTCTGAGGGATGGTGGACCGGCCCACGGCTGAAAAAGGTTGCTGACCCCGGGTTAGGTGCTCTGTTCTCTGATAGAACTACAGTTCCCAGGATTCCTTGGCTGGGAGCTGAGAGACTGAAGGTGGTGCGGAGCTGGCTCAGTGTAGATATGTCCAAACAAAGGGCACACATGTGAAAGGACATTTATTCCCATTGTTAGGGAAATGTGGGCGGGGCGACCAAATGTGGAGGGCGACCCTCCCAGGGAAGAATGCAGAGCTTCCAGGCCGCCCGTAGTGGGCACGTTATGCAAACAGGGAAATGTGCATTGGGCTCAAAGGTGGACTGGGAAGGGGGCAAAATGCCAACCTTTTTAGGAACTGGGGTGACAGGGAAGTGTCTGAATGTCATTCACTATGGGAAAAACTCCAACCCATCCTTTGTTCCGAAGCAACTGTCAGAACCAGAGTGGGGTTGTTTATCTGCCAGTTTCATGTCCAAGTCCAGCTTTCCATGTTACATACCCAAGCTGGCTGGCTGATCTGCTTCTTAAACTGAGCTTTGCCTGGTCCAGTTGTCTATGAAGAGCAAAGCTAATGTCAGCCAGGCCCTCTCTCCACCATGTGCTCTCCCTTGCACTGAACTTCAGCAGTGAGGGCATGACTGGTGGCACTCTTGACCAGCCCTTTCACAGCCAGCTCACTTTCCTGTGAAGATTGGAGGGCGACCCTCCCAGGGAAGAATGCAGAGCTTCCAGGCCCCTGTAGTGGGCAAGTTATGCACACCAGTTTTTAGAAGGTGGTAACATTAAGCAGTTTCTTTTCTTTTCTTAGCCGCTTTTCCAGTTAAGATACCTACCCAAATTAACTCTGCACAGGCCTGGGCTGTGCCTGCTTTGCCTGGTGATTTGCCTCCCATGCATTATGTTTTTGGTATTTACTCACAGATTTACTTCTATGCAAGTTATGTATTTGAGGAAGCTGGGATCCCCCGAGAAAACATTCCTTACGTGACCCTTGGCACTGGGGCTTGCGAGTGCCTCACTGCCCTCACCTGCGTAAGTGATGAGTGTTCCAATTGCACCCGTCTGAATTTCTGAGGCAAGAAAGGGAATCCTCCTTGCTGCTGAGTGAGTGAATGCTTTTCTCTTCTTTTCGCAGGGCTTGCTCATTGAGTCTATGGGGAGAAGGGTCCTCATCCTGGGAGGCTACTCCCTGATGACCTTGTGGTGCATAGTGCTGACTTTTTCCCTGACATACCAGGTAGGCTGGGTAGTCTTGTTCAGAACACATGTGGGCCAGCTGCAATGCAGCTTTTCAACATGATGCCTGCTCATGTGGTGTGCATGGGTGCTGAATCTTGATGAGCAAGGCACCATGAGAGGAGTCACTGAAGGCCAGCAGGTCTCAGGAGTCTTCCGCGCAGCAGGAAGGAAACCAGGAGAGACAGCACGCTGCACTTGGCCCCTCTGCTATTGGATTCCCACCCTGGCTTGGCCCTGATCCCCTTCAGGGTGGTTACATGAGGGAGGGGGATGTGGCTGCAGCCAGTGCCAAGCCTTCCCATGTGCTCTCTCTTCCCCAGGTGTACTCGTGGGTACCCTACCTGAGCATGGCCTGCATATTTGCCTTCATCTTGAGTTTTGGGCTTGGACCAGGTACCTCTTCCCAGTGATGAATTTGGGGCAGCCACTGCGTGTGTCCTCAACTACCAGTTGTTGGATTTTAAGTTGGGGACTTTTGGAGCCACAGGGTTTTACCAACAGGCAGAGCGGGGCTACCAAGAGGATGCTGCAAAAGCTAAGCAGGCTGCTTGAAGGCACTGAAACAGCCCACCTGCTGAGGGCAAGTGCAGGAAATGCCTGGAGGCATCCTAAGTTCCCAAGAAGAACCAGGTTGCTGGACAAAGCCTCCTGTTCCCATGGTGGCCAGCTAGCTGCCTCTTCCAGGAAGCCCTAAGCAGGACATGAGGACAACAACCCTCTCCCACTTGCGTTTCCCATCAACTGTTCCTCAAGATTAAGCACCATTGGATTCTCCCAGAAGCTCAGGGCAGGCATGAAGGGGATGGGAAGCATCCTAGGTCAAGAGGTGGAGCTGTTATTAGGTGCATTCTCTCCATTTTATGGGCATCAGATACTACTATTCTGTACTGACGTGCCTTCCCTCCATAGACCCAAGGATGACAATAGTTGCCATGCTTTAAAAGAAGAGGGAGTTGCTACAACTGTCCGTTTGTTCTTAGCATATGGCTCTGTAGCCAGATTCCAACAAAACCTAGCTGCTAGCCTCCCCCTCAAGGACATGCAAGCAGCTTCCTAATCTAGGAAGGGAAATTGTTTCATTTTCTGTTTATTGAAATACTCCCCCAGCATAGCACCACCTTTTTTGAAAATTGGTTTGCAGGTGGGGTGACAAACACTTTGACCACAGAATTATTCACCCAGTCTTCGCGCCCAGCTGCTTACATGATTGCAGGCTCGGTGAGCTGGCTCAGCTTCTTCACCATCGGGATGCTCTTCCCCTTCATTGTGGTAGGTAAACTGGCAGTTTGTAGCCACACAACCTCCCCTGGCTGCTCCTGCAAGACACCACTCAGGGGGACTCATCAGGAGATGGCGCTGCTGTGCCCGTTGCCCTGGTTTTTGCATTTGACATTTGTTGTTTTTATTATTATCTTCCTAGCTGGGCTTCTGTCACATCAAAAAAGGGGCTCATAAATGTTGATATAAAATAGAGGGAACCCCAGAGAGCACCCTTCTCTATCGTCGTCATCATCATCATCCCCACTGCCTGACATCAATGCAAAATGAACTGAAGCTGGCTTCTGATGAGACAGCACCAAACCCTGGCTGGGCTCTCTCAGCAGCACCCCTGGCTGCCCCTTTTCAGTAAAGCCCGAGAAAGACGGTTCACCTCTTAGTGCAATTGGAGGCAATTCTGTATGATGAGCTGCCCTTGAATCAGGGAGGTGCCTCATGCACGAGGGACAAATCTTCACTAATTCCTTTCCAGCTCTTAATACCTTTAGAAGCAACCCCTGCGAAGGGAGCTGAGAAGTACATGAATGAGCAGAAACAGCTGCCAGTAAAACAGCCTGTTCAGCCCAGAAATGCATTTAGATCGTTTTCTAAGCCTTTAATGACCTCTATTTAGAACTTGCCTCCCAAAAAGGAGGTTGTCAAGCAGAGGCTTGACAACCATATGTCAGGAGTGCTCTGATGGTGTTTCCTGCTTGGCAGGGGGTTGGACTCGATGGCCCTTGTGGTCTCTTCCAACTCTATGATTCTATGAAAAAAATGAAAAGGGAAAAATGCATCTAATTCAAATTCCTAGAATTTCTAAGATGTGCAATGATTCCAGTTCACTAAGCAGGAGAGATTTCTAGCCAGTGATAGTGGATGCAAGAATTCAAATGACCAGTTTAAGCAGATAAAGCCACTCCAGGTGGGGGTTGGGGTGTTGCTCATGGTCCAGGATCTCCTTCTGAGGCATGCTGGATCAGGCCAAAGGAGCCCCTCTAGCACAGCATCCTGCTCTCACAGCGGCTGGCCAGATGCAGCCTCTCTGGGGAAGGCTGCAAGCAGGGCCCAAATACAACGGCACTCTTCCCACTAACTTGTAGCCATTGAGAGAGAAATTCGTGGAGAAGGCTGAGCCATTCAGCAGTGCCTGGAGGGGCACAGGTGTCCCCCCCCCCCACGTGACATGCTTTCTTTTTCCTTCTTCCAGAAAGGCCTCAAGCAGTACTGCTTCATTGTGTTTTTGCTAGAATGCTGCTTGGTTGTCATTTTCATCTCCTTTGTTATTCCTGAGACAAAGAACAAAACCTTCCTGGAAATTAAGAGAGAGTTCCACAAGCTCAACTTTGGTAGAAGCAAGGAACAAGAGGGAGAACTGTGCGAGAGACAACATCTTAGCAATGAGTTCTAAAGTGTGGGACACAGCTGTGAGGCGCAGGACCTTGCCAGCTGCGCCAGGGAACACTCATACCAACAGACTCTGCTAGCAGGCCAACCGTTGCTCCCCAACACTAGCAACCACCCCCCTGGCTACAGAGAAGTAGGCTGTTCTTGCTGCCAGGACCTTGTTCTCCCCCCACCCTGTCCCTCCTTAAACACATTTTGTATCCTGTACAAGGACTCAGTTCAATAAAGTCAGCTGTTCATCTAAGTGACTGTCTTTACTGCTGAGCCACAAAGCTGTGAGATGCAGCCTGGCAAAATCAAGGTAGGACAACCAAATGAAAGGTGACCAGCTCAGCAAGGAAAGCATCTTGGGGGCTGAGATACCCAATGGGCATCTTTTGTGACGGAATATTTGGAGGAGGAGGGGGGAAAGGAATGGTGCCCAGGGAAATATAAACAGAGACCTCACCCTTTACACCCCCTTCAATGTAACCTTTTTGGTACTTTTTAAAAACTACCTTTAGTTGTTTATTTTGTACTGTTATAAAGTCCCTTGAAACATGTATGCAAGGTACTTCATAAACTATGGATGATAACCTACAAACCTTGGGGGGAAAGGATTGCAAAGGGAAAGAAGAATTCGACATCAGTCTCTGCCCTGTACAGTGTCCATCCTGCTACTTATGCAACAGCGCATAGGTTTTAAAAAGGGATTAGACACACTGAGGGAAGATGAGGCATTAGTTGCCAGAGAAGGGCCACTGTTTTCATGCCCCTCCCTGCTGGTGGGCTGTCAAGGGGGGTGGGGGCAGATCTGGCTGGCCACTACAGGGAAAAGGATGCAGAAGTCAATGGGTCTCCACCAGCAATGGTCCAGCCGCAAGGCTCTTCTTAGTGGACTGTGTACCAGTTGCTCATAAGAGTCCTTCTAGAGCTCCACTTTGCACTCAACTGGAATGAGGAACCTTCCACTCTCCAGGTGTTGGGGCTCCCTTGAGCCATGCAAGTTGGAAACATTCAGAACTGGACATGCTAAACAGTAAGTTGCTTAAGTGCCAGAAGATCTGGTTTCCTCAGAACTTCTACAAGCCTCACCTAGTTTGTATCACTCCCTGTCTTTCCCTGTGCTGCATCTCACAGAACAGTCTTAGACCAACTCAGCCCTCACCAAATCAAGACAGCATGTCACCATCTAGCCTAACCACATTTCTTTAAAATTCTAGACTGAAGTGTATCCAGAGGCCACACATTTATTTTGATTTATAAGCTTGGGAGCTCAAAACAACGCATAACATGTATTTCCCAGACACAAGCAGGGCTAAATTAGGCAGTTCCTAAGTATGGCCTCATCCAAAGCAGGGTCTCTGCACTCAAGTCTTTATCGGAGAGCATCTTGACAATGGAGCAGTGAGATGTTTTCCACAGGTTGAGGAGCAGGTATCATGCCCATTCTCTTCCTTGTCATGCCAAAGAATGCACTGCACTGTGGCCTCATTGCTTTGAGTTGCCTATCAAACATTCAGATGGGAACCACTCATCCTAGGAAATACTGTGAAGTCAAGAAGGGATTTTCTTCTTCTTCAGCTTTTCTTCTAGGTTTGCAAAATATTTCATTTTGGCTAGATATTTTTTGGCTTCTTGAAGATCATCTGCAATTAAACAAAGAAAAAGCAAATTTGTACTCCAGTGGGAACTTTGCTCCCAGCACTGAGAAATGGCTACACCATCAGAATCAGCACCCTCCTGGCATTCAGGAACCCAAAGAACAGCAGGTTTTTGCAATATGTCAGTCAAGTGACTTCAAGAAAGTAGGCTGCTCTGCTGCTGGGCCATCCTGCAGAACTTAGTACTAATATCTCCTAACAGGACTAACCATTGTGTGCCTTAAGATCAATGTCTGTAGAGAAATGAGCCTCAATAAAACCAGTAAATGTATTCTATTTCTGAACAGCTCAGCTTTCCTTGAAAGGTAGGCTTTAAGCAAGTCCTTACAATCCAGAATGGCTTTTGATGAGCACTCAGCCCTGTAAGCCATGTGGATGGCACGTGCCACATGCAGCTGGGAGCACAAGAGGTCATTTGCAAGCAGGTCACACCCCAAAGAAAGTAGGAAGGAAATACTCCTACCATGTTCAAACGCTCTGCTCACATCCTTAATCAGCTCCTCTTGTTTGGCTGGAAGGGAAAGAAGAGGGCATTGATTTCATTTAAGACAAAGCTGTTATCTACATGTGCCTTCACCCCTGTTCATGAGATGTCATGACCATGGATACTGTCCTTAGGAGGGCAAATGTTAAAGCAGCCTTCCGGGCCCATTGTCCTTACTGTTCTGGATTATAATTCCCATCATGCCCACCTATGAACCATGTTGGCTTGGAAGAATGCTCTATTGAGTCAGGAAGCAGCAGATGTCTTATTGAAAGTCTAGCCACACCCACAAATGGATTTTTCCAAAATGTCTCTAGAAATGAGAAAGTGCTTTCTGATTCATCTGATCTGTGACTGAGCTCACTCCATGTCAAGCACGGCACAACCACCACCCCTTCAGTTCTTCCTTGTTGTACTTGCCCTTGACAAAGGGGAAATTGCTTGGGCTCCAGTGGAAAATATATTGCAAAGCTGAGCTTTTAGTTTTTCTAGAAATGACACCGTAAGCCCCTTGCTGTAGTTTCTGCATAGAATTGGGTACTGGTATTGTGCTTCTTAGGGATGCGGGTGGCGCTGTGGGTTAAACCACAGAGCCTAGGACCTGCTGATCAGAAGGTTGGCGGTTCGAATCCCCACGACGGGGTGAGCTCCCGTTGCTTGGTTCCTGCTCCTGCCCACCTCCATTGCTTTTTATTGCACATTCATGATTATCTGTGCTATTGGGGCAGTCATATGCTGCCCCCCTTTCAAAGCTGGCTGCACCTATAAAAGGTTCAAGGCAGCCACTCTGCTGCAAATGTTCTGGTTTATTTTTGTCCCACTTTTCTTGTGCTATAGCCTATTCAGACCCCAATAATGTGGCAGGGATGCGGGTGGCCCTGTGGGTTAAACCAGAGCCTTGGACTTGCCGATCAGAAGGTCAGCGGTTCGAATCCCCACAATGGGGTGAGCTCCCGTTGCTCGGTCCCTGCTCCTGCCAACCTAGCAGTTCGAAAGCACACCAGTGCAAGTAGATAAATAGGTACCGCTCCAGCGGGAAGGTAAACGGCGTTTCCGTGCGCTGCTCTGGTTCGCCAGAAGCGGCTTAGTCATGCTGGCCACATGACCCGGAAGCTGTACGCCGGTTCCCTCGGCCAATAAAGTGAGATGAGCGCCGCAACCCCAGAGTCGGTCACGACTGGACCTAATGGTCAGGGGTCCCTTTACCTTTATTGTGCTCCTTCAACACAGCTGGCTAGAATTATTTAGACATGGACACTCAAACTAGAATGTAACTGAATGGGACTGACTTGAGTTCAGATGCACTGGATTGCACACTGAGTGGTTAAGAACAAGGCTTTGCATTAATGATGCCCATAGTTATGTACTGATCCTTTTTTACACTTCAATGAAGATCAGCTAATGCATCCTCACACAGCTGTATTGAACGTCAAGATCAGGAACTTTCCCCAATCTACACTCCCAACCCTCAGAAACTCTCAATCCTATCAAGGGGGTGTGGGGAAATGACAGATATAGCATCTGTTGTGCCCAAGCGGTCTGCCCAGAAGTAATAGCAGCAGCTTCTGTGAGTGGGACACTTAAACTGAGGAAAGGAAGAAAGAGTTAAGATGCAAATGAAAACCCACAGGGGAGCCTAAATTCAAAAAAACTCATTTGTTAGGGTTTGAAGCTGAGAGACAGGAGTCGTGTGTTTTTTCATCAACAGGGTGACCTTTGAGGTGGCTTTATAATTCTAAATACTGCTTCATGTTGTTCTGTGGAGGTTTTCATTACTGTGCTTTCACTCCTTGATAGATTCCCACCCCTCACCCCACTGAAAGACAGCATAGACACCTCTTCAGGCACAATTCTCCATCTTACCTGCAATAAAGTTTTCCATCTCTTCTATTTTAGCATCATTGTTTGCATCTGACAGTTTCTCGTTAATTTCCATGATTTCTGAGAGAAACTCAGGGTCTGCCTCAGTGTCTGTTCCTTTCTCCAGTTCTACTCCATTCAACTCCAGCTAGAAAAGAATGATAATGGCTTTTATTTTATTTTTAAATAATATTTATTCAAAATTTTCAAAATACAAAAATATTTAAAACATAAGCAAACAAAAATAGAAAAAAAGAAAAAAGGAAAAAGAGAGAAAAAAGAAAGCATACAAGATTCAAAATAGCTTCATTTCATTATCTTGTGTCTTAAACTTCCTCATGCCTCCCTTTTTTGTATTCCAATTTAATCAATGTTTCAGCAAATTCTTCCCATATTTATCAAAAATAGACTAATTTATCTTAATGATCTATTTCAAATTTATCAATATTGTCTTTAACTTTATCTTTACTTTCCGAACCATATACCTTTAAATTTAGAGTTTAAATTATATTTATACTAAAGCCAATTATTTCCTTTCCGCCACAATCTCTTATTTCACAAATATTACTCAAAATTAACCAAATATATATATATATAAAGAAAAGTTCTCTTCTGGTTTTGTCCATCGTCCCTTTCTTCCTGGTTTCGGGTTGCGTCCGTCCTTTCTTCCCTTTAATCTTAATTTTCAGTCCGGTGTTCTAATGTCTGAGGCTCTCAAGCCACTTTAAAAGAAGAGGGAGTTGCCACCTCTGCAGATTTTCTTGCTCCTGGTTGTGATACGTGACTTTCTTGTCTCTTGTTAAAGTCTTTCGTACTTTCTTCCCCTTCTCTTTGGGGAGTGGATCTCTGGGAAGTTCCATACAGTCATAGTCTCCATTTCCATTTGTCAGGTTGTTCCATTCCCCCCCCCCCCCCAGTTCCACTTCCCATTGTTAAATTTATAATCCAAACGGTAGTTGCTCCAAAAGTACTTCTTCTCTTGTTTCAGTCCCACTAGGGCTAAAAATCCCCTTAACTCCAGAAGTTTGCAGACACCCTTTGGGTTCAACAACATTAGGTCTCTCGTTTTGTAACTTTTGAGGTGTAATAGCAGTCTCTTCCATCTCCCCCTGCCCTTGGGTTTGCCTTAGGTCAATTTCCTGGGTCAGTTGTTGTAAGGTTTCACTCTCTTCTTCTCCTGTCAATCCATACTTTCTAGCTACAGCAGTCATGGCATCCAGTTTCTCATCTACCAAGTTCATATCCTCCTGCAGCTGCTGTAGCATAGCATACACTTTACCAAGGGCAGCAAGAAAAACTTCCTTCCTGCTCATTTTTAGTCAAGGTCAAATATCTGGTCTCACGCTGATTTCCACAGCTGTTATGTCTCTTTGTGAACTGCAACAAAAAAACTAACAAACTCCCTCTAGAGGGCAGAACTTCTGTTAACCTCCATCTTTAAAATGTTTCAAACAAAGGAAAGTTTACTTTCAATTTTCCAATAGTTTGTTTCCTTGAGAGAAGCACAAGCAGAAAGCGACATTAAAGTCTATTTGTTTCTCTTTTGTTTCTATCTGTCCAGATCCATTTCCTTCAAAGAATCTGTCCCGATGTCCCGTCCCCAGGTTGGGGGCAATGGAAATTTATTCCTTTATTTTCTATCTGCAGGATTAGATAATCAAAGTTCTTTTACCCCCTTTCCTCCTGCTGTCAAGGGGGTTTTATTGGTCATAAGTGCCGGAAATTTCAATCTTTAAATCAAATTCAAGGCTAATTAGTTTGTACGATCTTTGCTTCAATCTGTTTACAAAAAAATGGGAGGCAGACTTCCTTTTTATACCTTCCCGCTTCGTGCCTAATTCAAAATTTTTTTTCCTTAATCCAATCCTCCGTTTTTACTCACGGGTGCTTGTTTAGAGTCCAAATTTCATCAGGAAAAAGCCGGCGCTCTCCGTCGATGGCTGTGCGGCTTCCCTCCATGAAAATAGCAATCGGTTCGTTTACACCACGCTGCTCACCCCACTTCACTCCGGAGCCCCCCAAAAGGGTTTCCCGGCGAGTAAGGGAGGCGCTCTCGGTGCTCCGCCGAACCCCATGTCCCCAGGCTTCTCCGCCTGGGGTTTCTAGCGGGTCCCCACCTTCGCCGCGATGGGAAGACCCAATTTTCACGGAGCCCGTTCCTCCAGTTGGAGGAACTTCGCTATTCGACGATGGCGCCAGCCCGGAAGTCCAGAATGATAATGGCTTTTAAGAACTTCCTCACTTCACTCTGAAGGCAGCCTGTGAACCATGAGAATTGATCAGCACCTGTTGATGCAAAAGGCAGTAGCTACTTCCTATGGAAAGCTGAGGTAGACTGGAACATGGAGATGCAATGCCACTGCTGGGCTGGAGATTCACTCTGGTTGGCTGCAGGTACAGCTAGCCTGAGGAGGGTGGGTTCAGCACTTTGGGAGGGAAAAAGAAAAGGAATTGAGAGTTGGTATTCTTGGCACTCAGCTGGATAGGTGGATAGCTGTTTGTGTAACATCCACCCTGAGGGAAAGATCTACAGCCAGAGAAAGGAGTCTTTGAACTGAGTGTCAGATTTAAAGACAGTGGAGTATACAGACAAATGAGAACTGGGAAGCTGAATTTGAGAAAGGAAAAGTGGAGTTGTGAGGGAACACTCCCCTTAGGTTTCATTCCCCCCCCCCAAAAAATAATATTTATTCAAATTTTAAAGATTACAAGGAAAATATATATATATAAAGAAAAAATACAGAATACAAACCGTTAAAAAAAAAACCCAGCTCAAACCTTTACATAGCTTTCTTTCCTTTGCTAATTCCCTTGACCTCCTCACACCTCCCTTTTTTGCATTCTAGGTCAATTAAGTATTTCAGCAAATCCTTTCCAACTTTGTTTTTATCCTAGTACAGCAATTTATCTTAATATACTGTAATTTTACATTCTCATCTTTCACCAGTTAGAAAGTCAATTTTTACCTAATCCTTTATATAATTTCTGCTAAAGTCACATTACTTCATTCCAACATCCTTCTAACATTCCTGGATTTTACAATATTTCTGTAGATAAACTTTGATTTTTTTCCAATCTTTATCCTAATAATTTATCTTAATATACTGTAATTTTACATTCTCTTCTTTCACCAATTAGGCATCCATTTTTACTTTATTTAATCTTACTTCTCCTTAAAACTGATATATTTAATCTTAACCTCTTAAGACATTTCCCCTAGGGTCATAAAAATTTCATTCCACGATTTTTTCAACTCTCATCAACCCCCCTCGCGAGTAGGGGGGGCGCAAAAGGTGCCAGCCGAATCCCAGGTTCACAGGCTTCTCCACCTGTGATTTCTAAGGGTCTCCGCCTTCGCCATGGCGGTCAGACCCTGTTTTTCATGGAAGCGGTTCCTCCGATCGGGAGGAGCTCCGCCACTGCCGGAGGCGCCAACCCAGAAGTCCCCTCACTCCACTTAGGTTTCAGTTCAGCAAGAAGGGGATAGATCTTCTGGAGACAACTAATCCCAAACCAGTCAGGAGGGGTGTGGTGATCCCCTGGTCTGTCATACTAATAGAGGAGCCTCAGGAGTGTGATTTATAGAAGGCTGGGAAGCCAAGAAAAAGTACCAACTTGTGAAGAAATCATCCATAAAAATGAATGCTTTAGATTAAGTGCTACCTTTATTTTAAACTGCTCTAGTAATTAATAATACAGGCTGCTTCTAAGAATGGCAAAGGGAAATTTCTAGATTTGTCTAGTAGGGTAAGAAACTGAGAATAAAGTATAAAATTCTGATAGAAGCTAAAGAAAGAGGTGGGTTCTCGCTGCCAAACTTACTTTATATTATGACACTGCTTGTTTATGTTGGTTAAAAGCTTGGATACTGTAGAACAATATTCAGTTAAATTTGGAGGGGTACAATATTAAATTTGGTTGGCACGCATGCTTTTGGTATGGTAAAGCT
The DNA here is from genome assembly GCF_964106915.1 of Podarcis gaigeae. Taxonomy (NCBI): domain Eukaryota; kingdom Metazoa; phylum Chordata; class Lepidosauria; order Squamata; family Lacertidae; genus Podarcis; species Podarcis gaigeae. Next base: position 40,846,440 of record NC_139693.1, read on the forward strand.
AAAATTTATAAGAACTTTTTGAACCATGTAATTAGGAAGAATTTAGATAGGGTATGGAGGACACATAAAAATCTGCTAGAAAGGAAAACACCCTTATGGCTCTTGCCTATGGAAGCAATCTCACTGAAAAGACTGAATATGGGTCAACAGTGGGCAACATACAGAGACCTCTTGGACATTTTAGATCAAGAGGTAAAATTGAAGAAACTAGAAGACATCGGAAACCAGGTGATGGACTGGCTACATTACCCGCCTACTGAACGAAGTGTTTAAGTAAGATAAGCAGTGTGGATTTATGGACCAAAGTTCCAGATCTGAAAGGGAACCAGTAGAAAATAGAGGAAAATTAATTTCTAGGATGCATAAGAGTTTGTTAGAATGGGAAACAAATGATGACTTGGTAAAATCTGCTATGATTCATTGGGCAAGGGATGTAGGACATAATACAGAATTGAGCCTCTGGGGAAAACTGGAAAACTGGTTTGAAATTTACAGTATGTTATGCTTTGAAAGATGTGAAAATGATTTATAGAAGGTATCTGGCACTAAGTTAGCAAATATGTATAAGTCAGAATCAGGTAGCTTCTGTCAAGAAACAGAAGGTATATTTTATCATATGTGGTGAACATGCAAAGCAGCTAAAGGTTTTTGGGAGATGATACGTGTCAGGACTGGTCGTTGTCCTTTTCAGATCACCACACAAACGCTTCTTGTTCTTTTATAAAACTTTTTATTGCGTATTAACAAAACAATCTTATAATCGGTTCTTAAATATTATTCCTCAGTCACTTCTTTCAGATCCCTTCTGAGCTCTGCTTCTCCGTGACCAGCCACCCTCAAAATGGCGAAGGCTCCTTTCCCTTCGCTTTCCTGCCCTTTTTCCTACCCTCCTGGCTAGAGCTGGCCTGTATCTCCCCTCCTGAACCCTGGCCTTTCCTGGGAACAGCCGGTCCCTCCCTCTTGTTCCTCTTGCTCCCTTCTATTAGATTCACTGCTCTCCCTCCCCCCTTGGGGAATGCTTTCTCCCTCTGAGAAACTGGAAACTTCTAACTCTTCCCTGACATCATCCCCTCCCCTAAGCCCCCCTTCCTCCTCCTCACTCTCCTCTGTTTCTGAAGGACCGAACCCTATGAACTCCTCTTCCTCGCTATCTGTCTCTTCAAAAATTTCTTGAAGATGCCAGTTATGGGGTTTTGGCTTGTGGGGATATTTTCTATGAAATTCCCTCTGCAATTCTGGAACATTATTTTTTTCTGCTGGTTCCCATGAGTTCTCAGACTCATCTAACCCTTTCCATGCAACCAAATACTGTAATTTCCTCCTACTTATTCTCGAGTCTAATATCTCTTCCACTTCGGTCTCCTCTTCCCCCATCGTGGGAAAAGGAGGTGGTTCCCTTGAAATTTGATACTTATGCGCTGGTACAAACACTGACAATAAAGATCTATGAAATACAGGGTGTAGTCTCATATTTTCAGGCAAATGAAGCTTGAAAGCGACTGGGTTCTAGCTTTTTACACCTCCCTCGTATTGGTAGTCCCTTGGTAGACAGCCATACCCAACTCCCTACTTGGATTTCTTCCCCAACTCGCCGGTGCCTGTCTGCAGCTCTCTTGTAAGCCTCTTTAGCTTCTTCCAAATCCTCTTTCAATATCTCATGAATGCACCTCAACTCTATCATTTGTTCTGCTGCTGGTACTGCTAACTGCTCCTCTTGACCTGGGAATGCCCTTGGGTGCAAGCCATAGTTTGCCACAAATGGGGCTCTGCCCGTAGACACATGCATTGCATTATTATACGCAAACTCTGCTAGTCTCAACTTCTCTAACCACCCGCTCTGCTGATAACCAGCACAACACTGCAGATATTGTTGTAGTGTTGCATTCGTTCTTTCAGCTTCCCCATTGGTTTGCGGGTGTCTCGCCGACGTGAGGCTTAGCTCCACATCTAGTAACTGCATTAACCTCCTCCAAAATTGTGAAGTAAATTGGGCCCCTCTATCTGAAATGATTTGTGATGGCATACCATGCAACCTAAAAATATTATCTAAAAACATTTTTGCAGTTTCCTGTGCGGTTGGAATTTTGGCACATGGTATGAAATGTGCCATCTTGGTTAGCATGTCAACCACCACAAAGATCACTGTTTGCCTATGCGATGACGGTAAATCAGTTATAAAATCCATAGACACCACATCCCAAGGCCTTCCCGGCGTTGGCATAGGTTGCAACAACCCTGCAGGAGCTGCTCTGGGTGCCTTGGCTCGTTGACATACTTCACAACCTTTTACATATTGCGTTACCTCCTCCCTCAACTTTGGCTACCAGAACTGCCGTGTGATCTGATACAGGGTCTTTTCTCTACCAAAATGTCCTGCAGTCGGGTTATCATGTTGCCTCAACACTTTACCTCTTAATTCACCTGCAGGTACATACAGCACCACTCTCCTGTACAGCAATCCACCTTTTTCCTTGAAACCTTCCTCTTCCCCTCTACCTTTTCTCAGTTCCTCCATTTTCTTTTGTGCAAACTCATCTCTTACTGTCAATCGCTGGAATTCCCTGCCGTCCACTACTACGGCTGCACACCCCCACTGATCCGATCTCAGCATTTCTCGCAACTTGGGAGGTGCTTCCCCATCCATATACTCAGGTTTGCACGATAGCGCGTCTGCATGAACGTTTTGATGCCCAGGTATGTACTCAATCCTAAAATTAAACCCAGCAAAAAACTCCGCCCACCTAATTTGCCTTTGGTTTAGCTGTCTAGCAGTTCTCCAATACTCTAAATTCTTATGATCTGTTTGTACCACCACCTGATGTGACGCCCCTTCCAAAAAATGTCTCCACACTTTAAAGGCAGCATGCACAGCTAAAAGTTCCTTATAAAATCTGGTGTAGTTTTGTTATGATTGATTTAATTTTCTAGAGTAGAATGCACAGGGTCTCCAGTCCCCTTCCTTGTCCTGTTGCAGCAGAATGGCCCCAATAGCCCTATCAGAGGCGTCAGTTTCTACCTTTATACGTTTACTTGGATCTTGGTCATAAGATATTTTTCTGAAGCAAACACCACCTTTAATTTATCAAAGGCCTGTGCTTCCTCAGACCATCTGAATGGCCCCTTGCCTCTTAGACAATCAGTCAGTGGCGTTGTGGTTTTGGAGTAATTACCTACGAATTTACGATAGAAATTAGCAAATCCTAAAAACCTCTGTAGATCTTTCTTAGTTTTAGGTGCCTCCCATTCCACCACTGCCTGAACTTTACTGGGGTCCATGTGCACCCCTTCATGGGAAATGCAATATCCCAGAAACTCCACCTTTTGTGTGTGGAACTTACACTTTTCTAACTTCACATATAACCCGTTGGTCCTCTATCTCTCTAACACCTGTGTGACATGTTTTACATGTTCCTCCATACTTTCACTATATATTAAGAGGTCATCTAAATAAGAGACACAGAACTGATCCAGTATACCTGCTAAGACGTGATTGATGAAGGTTTGAAATACCCCTGAGCCATTTTGCAAGCCAAAAGGCATTACCAAGAATTCAAATGCACCATACTTAGTACAAAAACTGGTTTTCCACTCATCCCCTTCTCTGACCCTTATCAGATTATATGCTCCTCGTAGATCAAGCTTGGTAAAGACTTTGGCTGACCTTACTCTCTCTAAGAGGTCATCTATACGTGGCAGTGGGCACACGCGAGGCTTCATTTGGCTGTTAAGGATTCTGAAGTCACATACTAATCTCGGTGCCCCTTCCTCCCCTTTCTTTTTGACAAAAAAGATGGGAGCACCCCCAGAGGCCGTGGACTCTCTAATAAAACCTCTCTGCAAATTCTTTTGCAGGAACTCCCTCAATGCTGCAGATTCTACTTCCGACATGACATATATCTTGCTTGGTGGCAACTGTGCCCCAGGGACTAGATCTATCTTGCAATCATAGGGCCTATGTGGTGGAAGTTTATCCGCTTCTTTTTCACAAAAAACATCCCGATAAGCAATATATTGTGACGGAATCTCACTTTCATTCCCCATCAACTTCCCTTCTACCTCTGTTCCCATTACTTCCACTGAGATTTTTCCCTTTTGCCCCAAACAATGTGTCATACAATAGATCAAACCAAAAACCAAAGACCTTTAATGCCAGGCAATCACCGGATTATGACGATTGAGCCAACTCATGCCCAGCACCATCTGGTGCCCAGCTAGTTTGGTCACATGAAATGCCCTGGTCTCTGAGTGATTACCCATATCTATTCTCATTGGTGGAGTCTCGTAAGTCACTTCTCCTGAAAGTAGCGGTCTGCCGTCGATTGTTTTCACTCGCAGTGGGAAATTCAAAGGTAACAAAGCGATTTTGTGTTCCTGTACAAATTTCTGGTCTATGAAATCTGCTGATGCTCCTGAGTCTAACAGCGCCTCTACCTGGACCCTGTGTCCATTGGGTAGTTGTAGTTGCACCTTCACCGTTAGTCCTGGAATAGGTGGTTCAGCGTGAGAGCCTTCTATTGCTTCTCCACCCGGCTGCAAGCTCCCATTTCCAGCCGGGGACATTCGTTTCCCTGATGCAGTTCCTTCGGGCAATTGTCTTCTCCCATGTCTGCTCCAGATAGAGACTCCCATCCTTTACGATTGCGACATTGTCGTGCCAGATGCCCTGGTTTTCCACAGACAAAGCAACGCCTCGTGTCTCTTCCTCTCCCTGCATTTCCTCTTACCATGAAAGAGGTAGTAACTGGGAGGGGTCTGGCTGCTCCTAATTCCATGGGCTCTGGCCGCTCTTGTCCTGGCACATTGCCCGCTCTGCTCTCTGTACTTTCGATAATATTGTTTTCCCGCCACCGCAGTCTCCATTGTTCCTTCTTTTCACTAGCCCTCTGTTCTATGCGTAGGCTCAATTGCAGGCACGTTTGGACCAGAGAGTCCAAGGAACTAGGTTCTGGCATTTGGGCCAATTGGTCTAAAATCTCATTATTCAGTCCTTCCCTAAAAAGGGCTGCAACTGTTGGGGAATTCAGATCCCATTTTCATTTCTGCACCAGCAAACTAAAGTTGGACCAATAAACTCCCACAGTGTCTTTTCCTTGTCTCATTCTCAGCAGCTGCCTAGCTGTGGTTACTTCATGCGCAGGGTCTAAGAAAATCGCGTCTAGATACTGCAGAAAATTTTTAGATTTCCTAGGGCAGCATCCCTTCGAGATATTAGGGGTATAACACAGTCCTTAGCCCTCCCTTCCAAGAAATTAATCACATAAGCAACCTTCTCTTGCTCAGATTGAAATTCTTTATCCTTTATTTCAGTTATGTAAGAAATTTCTGTCTTGAAAGCTATGTATTCAGAGCTTTCTCCCTTGAAGCTGCGTGGACGTATACTAAATGTTTTACTCACTCTATCTCCACTTGTCGCTTGCAACATGGTTCTATGTTCTCCCAGTGCTGCTGATAGTACGTCGACTTGACTTTTCAACTGTAAGTTCTGTTGCCATAAGTCCTGTAATGTTAGCTGGAGCGCTGGGGTTTCTCCTTGCCCAACTGGCGCCACAGCTCCCTCCATTTTGGCTTCTCCTTCTTACTTATAGTGAAGAGGCGCAGAGCAGAAGGTATTCTGTCAGGCCTGGTCGTTGTCCTCTTCAGATAACCACACAAACGCTTCTTGTTCTTTTATAAAACTTTTTATTGCGTATTAACAAAACAATCTTATAATTGGTTCTTAAATAGTATTCCTCAGAGTCACTTCTTTCAGATCCCTTCTGAGCTCTGCTTCTCCGTGACCAGCCACCCTCAAAATGGCGAAGGCGCCCTTCCCTTCGCTTTCCCGCTCTTTTTCCGACCCTCCTGGCTAGAGCTGGCCTGTATCTCCCCAACTGAACCCTGGCCTTTCCTGGGAACAGCCGGTCCCTCCCTGTCGTTCCTCTTGCTCCCTTCTCTTAGCTTCACTGCTCTCCCTCCCCCCTTGGGGAATGCTTTCTCCCTCTGAGAAACTGGAAACTTCTAACTCTTCCCTGACAATACGGAATGAGAAGTGGCGGCAGTAGGGACACATCCCTCCTTAGTCTTTCTTTAATGAAGCAGCTTACTGTCAACCAACATCCTCTTCTTTTCTAAACTGTCCTTATCATCTCTCTCCCAGCCTGTCCTTGTCCAGGGGCCAAACTAGGCTTTATTTCACCTGGGTCAAAGACCCCACTTGGCACCCCCCATGTGCATTTGTGTACACAAACACACAGGCTGGGAGACTCAATAGAATCCCTCTGGAGGCTTCATCTGTAGCTAGGGGTCTGCATTCTCCCCTTTGCTTCGATTGGCCTTTGACCTGAGCCAGCAGGGATTTGCTTCTCACATGGGTGGTGTGAGGCACTTTGGCCACATGTGAGTGTGTCATCCTGTGGAACACAGCAGGTATCTTACCAGGTACAGCCCACGGCTCAGGGGGCTCAGGAGCGTCCGGTAGGCTTTGTTAGCCAGAGAAGAGTGTTGCTTGGAAAAATTCTGCTCCGCCTGTTGAAAGAGCATTGGGAGATCAGCTCACCAGTACTCCTGAGCCACCACTGGGAGAAAAGCACAGAGAACCCAAACAACTGTGTTTACCTTACACTTTAACTCTACTCTGACTCGCTTGCACAAGAGGTATAATCCATTTACTGATCTGCTCCCTCCCATGACAAGAGAGGGTGGCAGAAGGGAAGGAGGCACCCGGCCTAGGCCTTGCATATGGAAGCGGAGGGACGCCCCCCCTAAAGAGCCATGGGGTGTCTTTCTAGGACGTCTGTGGCTCGGCGCCCGCGCGTCTGCGAGCCCCCCCCCCCGGGTGGGCGAGGGGCGGCCTGCCCGCCTGACCTGAGGTCTCTGGCTGAAGAAGTCGGGGTGCAGCGCTCGCTGCAGGCTCCGGAAGCGCTGCTGGACGAGGCCCACGTCCACCTGGAAGCTGCGCTCGCTGCAGGCGAACGAGAGAGAGAGAGAGAGTGAGGAGGGGGCGCGGAGAGAGACCCCCGCCCGCCCGCCCTGCAGGCCACGCACCATCCCAGGAGGCGGAAGAGGTCGGCGCGGGGCTCGGGGGGCTGCAGCGCCCGGCACGAAGGGCAGAAGAAGCGCGGCGGCGGCGAGGCGGGCGGCAGAGCCAGGCCGCAGCTCCAGCACGACGCCGGAGACGGCGGCGAGGACGAGGAGGGCGAAGGCCAGGCGGCGGCGGCGGCGGCCCAGGGGGGCGCCCGGGGGTCGAGGAGGCGCCGCGGCGCCGCCGCCCAGCGAAGCCTCCGGCTCAGCGCGTCCCACCTCATCCGGCCCGGACTACAACTCCCGGCGGGCCCTGCGCGCCGGCTCGCCCGCGGTTGGCTCAGGCTCGTGACGTAGGCCTCCGGGGGCGGGGCTGCCGAAAAGGCGGGAGGGAGCCGCCAGGTGCGCCGCCGGGGCTGGGTCTCCTCGCCGGGAGAGTCGCTGCGGAGAAGGCCTGGGCCGGAGGAAAGCGCCCCTGCCCGGCGCTCGCTGCCCCTCGCTCTGCCGCGTCGGCCGGCAGCTCCTTCTCCCGGGAAGCCGCCATGTCCCACCAGGAGCCCGGAAGCGCCTCCCAGCCGCCGCCGCCGCCGCCGCCGCCTCGCGCGCCGGCGGAAGGCTCCAGCAGCTCCAGCGGCACCCCGGGCGCCAGCCAGTCGTCGTCCAGCTCCGGCACCCTCAGCTCCCTGGACACGCTGCCCACGCAGGACCTGCCGCCCATCCCCGAGGACCCGGAGCCCGGCCCGCCGGAGCCCTCGCCGCAGCCCTGGGGCCGCCTCTTCAGCCTGGCCAGGGGCTTCCCCAGCTGCGGTGCGTCAGCAGGCGGCCCTCTCGCGCCGGCTCCCCTGGGCGGCCTTCAGACCCGAGGAAGGGTCCTCTGCCGAAATCAATCACAGCATATAGTGCGTCTTCAGGCTAGGGAAAATACGCTGCTGTTGCCTCTTCAGAATCACTGCTGGGGGAGGGAAGAGCAGGCGCAGGCAGACTCGGCCCTCCAACTCCCTGACCTCTGTTAGCTAGGGATGAGTTGTAGTCCCAAAACATCTGGAGGGCCGAGTTTGCCTATGCCTGTTCTAGAGGTGCGTTTGCTCTAAGGGAGATCCGCCCGTGCCAGCCAGAGAGCCTGTTCCTTTACACCAGGTGGGAAAACTCAGTGCAGCCAGCATCCTCCACTCTGGAGTTCCAGAAGAACCAGATCCAACTGGGATATTGCTTGTTCAGCTGGGATGTGATCTTGTACCCTTTTCTTTTATATGAGCACTCGGGAATAAGGCTCCCAGCCCAGCTACTCGCTAAGGCGTTTCCTTGTGTTAGAAGGAAAAGGTATCGGGAATTCATCTACATCTTGGCCAAACTGCAGCAATTCTGGTCTTCCTCTATATTTGAACTGCTGTTCATTATTTTCAGCAGTTCACTATACTTTTTGCTTCCTTCTTTGTCTCTTTGGATGATTCCTCATTATCAGGGACTGGGGTTTTGCTGGGAATCACCTTTTCCTTCTGTTAATACTGTTCTGGTCTTTGATGCCAGCAAACAATTGCCCTTCTGGTGAATAAAAGTAAAAGGAGAGCTTGTTTATAAACCCATGTCAGATAAATCTCTGGTAGGTTTTAATTTCTCAAAGCTTTTTGATTCAGATGGGGAGATGCCTACTATGCTTAGCCTCCTTTGCTCTTCTCAGACCCACAAGAGGATGCAGGTGTGTTTTCCACATGCTGTTTCCTTACTTGGGTTTTGTGCTCTTCTTTTCCCCCACCCTAGACTGCGTGAAAAATGAGTACTGGTTTGGGAGAGACCCAAGTTGCGACTACAGTTTTGCTAAGCTGAATCTGACGGAGACAGAGCTTTATAAACAGTACAGCAAAAGGCACTTCCGCATCTTCAGAGTAAGTACTGCAGAGATTCCTTCTTGCTTTCTGCTCTGGGCAACAAGTTCCACTTGGAGGAAGTTTTCTGGTGGCAGTGAATGGGTGTGCCTGGGTTGTTTGCCCTTCCGGCTTGCAAGGTTTATGTGGGGCTCTTTCTGCAGAATTTGAACCCTTCCTATTTCCTCGCTTGTGATTCTGCTGTGAGGGAGACCCTGCCAAGTGGACTCTCCTAGCTCACTGTCCTTCCTCCAAGGAACCAGGGCCCGGAAGCTGCCACGTGGCCTATATTGAAGACCAAAGTGCCAATGGGACTTTTATCAATGGAAAGCTCCTTGGGAAGAGCAAGAAGCTTCCCTTGGCAAATGTTGCTGAAATCTCGCTCTCCCTGCCCCACAACAAAGGTAAGATTCCTTGCAAACTCCCTGGCTTACAGGGGCATTTTGGGTAGTGAGTGTAATCCAGTTTTCAACCTTCATGGTTTTATAGTGACACAGCTTGATGAAATAGTGTCAAAATTAACCCTGAATGTAATGTAAGAGGCAGTCTGTATCAGAAGAAACGCCTCGCTCTCTGTGGGTGATAATCTCCCTCTACTCCTATTCCCCAGTGGCTGCTGTTCAGAGGGACGCACTTGGAGCTGTTGTGTAGTAGTGCACAGGTAGACAACGAAATTCGTTGGCCCAACATGTAGGGATGGACACTAGCTTGGATGGTCGTTGTTTTTCTAACTGATTTTTAATTTCAAGTAAGAAAAAAAAACCCATACAAAGAAAGCAGTTTAGTAGTAGTACAGAAAGGAAATAAAAACAGCGTCTGATGGTTGTAGTTTTAGACCTTTAAATAAAGGCAATCCAATGAAAGTGTCTCTCCATAAGTCCAGTCCCTGCCTATTGATATTCCTTTTGTGACATAATTAATTTGTCCATAAGCACAATGTCACATATTTGCGAAATCCAGGCTTCAAAAAGATTTGCATTTGCAGTTTTCCCATATTTTTGTGATCACTAATCTAGCTGCAGTTCATAAATTGAGGATGAGGTCTTTATTGGTTATGTTCTTAAACTGAGGGGTAAAATAAGATAGGAATGCCAATTTGGGGTCTTATAGTAGTGATTGTCCCATTGTTTGATTAATTGTTTGAAAAACTTTCCCCAAGGGAAATTTTTTTGGGCAGAACCACCACGTGTGCACTAGATAGCCAGGTAAGTTGCATTCCCACCAGCAAAAGTTGGATGTGTTAATTCTGTATAATCTAGCTGTATGTAGCATCAATGTGCTATCTTAAAAGCATGTTATTGAGTTCTAATTGAGATACCGTATTTTTCGCCCTATAGGACGCACTTTTTCCCCTCCAAAAGTGAAGGGGAAATGCGTGTGTGTCCTATGGGGCGAATGCAGGCTTTCGCTGAAGCCTGGAGAGCGAGAGGGGTCGGTGCGCACCGACCCCTCTCGCTCTCCAGGCTTCAGAAAGCTATCCGCAAGCCTTGCAAGCCGCGCCGCCACCCCGCTATTCCCCGACGTGATCTGGGGGCTGGCGGGGGGGGGGGGAGAAGCAAGCTTGCTTCTCCCCCCCGCCAGCCCCACAAGCTCAGGGGATAGCGGGGAGGCGGAGCGCCACCACCCCGCTATTCCCCGACCTGATCTGGAGGTGGCGGGGGGGGGGGGGAGAAGCAAGCTTACTTCTCCCCATCGCCAGCCCCACAAGCTCGGGGGATAGCGGGGAGGCAGAGCGCCGCCACCCCGCTATTCCCCGACCTGATCTGGAGCCTGGCGATGGGGAGAAGCAAGCTTGCTTCTCCCCCCCCCCGCCAGCCCCACAAGCTCGGGGGATAGCAGGGAGGCGGAGCGCTGCCACCCTGCTATTCCCGGACCTGGTCTGGAGGCTGGCGGGCGGGGGGGGGAGAAGCAAGCTTGCTTCTCCCCATCACCAGCCCCACCAGCTCGGGGGACAGCAGGGCAAGCCGCTGCCCCACGGAGGCTAGAGAAGCTGTCCCTGAAGGCAGAAGAGGGAGATGGAGCGCTCCATCTCCCTCTTCTAGCTTGGGGATGGCTGCGCAAACCTGGGCGGGAAAATTTTTTTTTTCCTTGATATCCCCCCCAAAAAACCAAGTGCGTCCTATGGGCCGGTGCGTCCTATAGGGCGAAAAATACGGTAGATCCACATGGTAGTTTATTCCAAATTTGTTCCTCTAATTCTTCTTCAAAATCTTTCCCCCATTTCAGTCTTAATGAAGTGAGAGGAAGAGTAGCCAATTGTGTGTGGATTTTATTTTATTTTACTTTTTATTAAATAAGAAACTTTATTGTTATTACTGTATTGTCATTTTCATACAGAATGGTTATTGACATAAGCACATACAAAATGCAGTAAGAATGATGAATGTAAAAATACAAGTAGAAAAATAAAATGAGAATACATAGGGGAGGGGATAACTGGGAGACAACTGAGAGTGCAACGCCGCGTACACCTATCACATATAAGAAGAAAAAGGTGAGTCAAATTATGTGTGAGGATTTTCTATAGTTGGGAGAGATTCCCTTTCCCAGTGGGTTGGTTGAGTTGTGTAGTTGCTCAAAACTATTTAAGTCGTGTAATGCTTGAATCTTATATTTGGCTGATTTAGAAAATGTATAATCTGGTATATCTCTAATCAGCCACATCGTATATCTTCCAAAACAAAGGAGCAGTTGATTAGCTTGGCTGGTTTTAAAAGGGGAATAAGCAAATGCATTGAGGACAGGGCTGTCAATGGCTTTTAGTCATGATGGTTGTACTATCTCAGATATAATATTATCTGCTGGAGATCATGACCCAAAGAGGGTTGTTGCGCTCATGTCTTGCTTATGGGGTTCCCATATTGCCCTCCACCTTCTGCAGTGAAGGCAGACTTTCCTGGTGTGTAGCAAAGCAATTTGGAAAGGGATCGCATTCTGTCAGCATTATTAGCATTGTTACATATACAAACACGTTGTTCTTCTGACCTCTTCCATTATGTTTGGCCACAACACTGAGCACTGGAGATCAAGAAGAAAGTTGTATGTTTTCCTTGCAATAGTAGTTATTGGTCTGGGACCTCCTCTCCTTCCTCTCGCTTTCCAGTATTTGTATTCTCTGACCTCATGGAAAGTGATCATCAGCTGGAGCATCCCAAGGAGCTCACAGACAAATATATCATATCAAAAACGTTGGGCACGTAAGTTCGAGTCTTTCTGCCTGCCTGTCTTACATGTTTTCTGCAATGCTGTCTTTAGGGAAGACCACTGAGAGTTGCATCTGTGGGCGAGGGGTGGGGGAGTGGGCATCATGAGGTTTCAATGGTAGCCCTCAGTGGAGGTGAATCAGCCTCCTCAGTCTTCTGCTCCCACATCAGGGGATGAGAGAGGAGAGGACTGTCCTCTGAAGCTCTCTTTAAATCTGGGGCACTGCAGGCCTTTCTTTCTTTCACAGTTTCACCATCTAAATGTTAGAACCCTAACCTTGAAGTAGCCTCCTTTTTCTGCTAGTGGTGCCTGTGGAGAGGTGAAGCTGGCCTTTGAAAGGGACACCTGTAAGAAAGTGGCCATAAAAATAATAAATAAACGGAGGTTTATGGCAGATGTTTTGCCGGAGAATGTAAGTATCTCTTTGTTTTTGTCCTCTGGGCAGGGAATTTTTGATGGAGGGAAATATTACCTTAGGTTGTCACCTGTGCTCTGTAGATGATTAAACATTGTTTGCTTTGACTGCTGCTGATTAAGATGATATATGCAAATTTATTTGTGCTAAACAAATTGTGGATAACTCACAATCTTAAATGACTCACATCTCAGTCCTAAACATATAGCATGGAAGAATCAGTGGAACTTTTGTGGCATGTGCTGAGGTTTGTGGCCCTAGTGGAATTTGTAAAGTTACCTGATTATTGTGCCTATGTGAGCTTTTGTTTCAAGAAAAGCATTGACTGGTTCAGCCTCCCCCAGGGTGCATGTTTTAGACTACAGTTCCCATCAGCCTCTGCCAGCAGGGCTGTGTTGCCTTTAGCTGATGGACATCTTTACCCAAAACATCTAGAAGGCACCAGGTTGAGGAAGGCTGGCCTAGTTTCCTTTTCTGTCTCTCAAAACAATCTCCCTGATACAAATCAGGCGGTTCTACAACTCTGTGAAATTTCAAGGACTCTTCTGCCAGCTGAGCCGACTGCCTTATGTTTGGCTTTCCTGCTTTTTTTGCTGCAGCAGTGCAGGCTGTCTTCAGCACTTTTACTGAGGGCAGGAGGCTTGATGTTCTGTCAGTGTGTGAGCTTCCTTCTGTTTCACTGTCCTCTTGCACCATCAAGCACCCTCAAGCTAAGCAGATGGGCTCATACTAAAGCTGTCCAAGTGACCTTTACACTTTGATGTTCCATTGTCTAAAAGCAGGACAAACCTTTTAATGTGGAAACGGAAGTGGAGATTCTGAAGAAGATTGACCATGTAAGTGGGCCCTTAAACCAGGCAGCTTTTAAAATTATTTTTACCTCCCCTCTTCTTCTCACTAAAGGCTAGGGCTGGGTGATATCTGGTTTTCAACTTCACGATATGTCGCCAGCTAAACATCGTGATATCTTGATATGTTACAGTGTCTGAAATAAGCATGGAGCTGGTTTTCAACTTAGTGATATATCACCAGCTAAACATTGCAATATACTGATATTTCATAATGTCTGAAATAAGGATGGAGCTATGTAGAGGCATTGGCTGGCTTCATGGTTGCTTCCACATTGTGATTTTTGCATGGCACACACGCACACTCATGATTAGCAATATATTGCCAGGTCAGAAATTATGAAACTGATATCATGTTACGGACTTGAACTGGTTTTAGATGATATATCGATATATTGTCCAGCCCTACTAAAGACCTGACAGTGGTTCTAATTTATCTCATATGCTACTAGCAAGCCCATTTTCTCGGGGCAGATTCTGATGTCTGCAAAATGGAATCCACTGTGCCCAACAGGCAGAGTATTGTGGGGCTCAGCCTCAGAGGAACCTAAAGGTGTTCAGAAGCACAACAAAAATCTTAGGGGGAAAATCGCTTAAACGTGGGAGGAATTGAGACCAGGGAATGGTGTTGGCTGACTGACTGTTGAAAGGCAGGGAGGAAAAGTAATTTAATTTGAAGTACCTTGGGAGAGGGCAACGCAGGCTGGAATGGTGAACAGCAACATACCATGCTGCAACAGTTTATTGCACTTCCCACTTATTTTTTTACTCAGTGGAGTGTGGCGGTATATTTAGGTCCTATGGTGGAGATGTCATTCTTGCCCTTTGACCTCACATTTGTAAGCATTTTCCTTTGAACTGAGAGTTCTGTGCTGTTCTTTGGCTTCAGGAAAAAAGAGCTGCTTTTGGAGGGTGTTGCTTTCTCCGAGAGCGGCTTTTTCCTAGCAAATGTTTGGATGTTTTCCTTTCCTTCCTTGCTACAGCCTTGCCTTATCAAGATAATAGACTTCTTTGAAGGAGAAGACTTTTACATTGTTTTGGAATTGTAAGTTATTCTTCTTTGTGCTCTTTTGGGCGGAGGGAGCGGTTTTGTGCCTCAGGTCTGTGAGTGGCAGTGTCTAAAATGAGCAGTTCAGTGTGGCTATAATTAAAGAAGAAGAAAACTCAGGTGATGACTGCTGGAAAGAGAAGCTAAGGAGATGGAATGAATGGACAATCTAGGCAGCCTTTCTCAGGGGCTGGATTTGTATTGGAACCAGCCCTCTTCCTCCTCGTTCAGCTGTTGTTCAGACTGTTCCATGTTTAGTGCTCAAAATAATCCCTGTGTGTAGAGGTTCTCATCTCAGAGTCAACCGTGCTCACTTGATGAAGGAGGTTCTTGATCACAAACAAGCCTCTTAGGCTCCAGGCTGCTTCAGAATTTTTCTTGTCATTTTGGAAGATATCCTTGGTCATAGAGATTTCAGCCTACAAAGACTGTCTCTCCCCTTGGCTTCCTTGCTAGTGTTTGGCTAGTCTTGGAAAACTAATTCTAGATCTTTGCATGCTACACTGAAGAATTTTGTATCCAGTGATGAAAAATAGTTGCTACTTTCCATCATGAACACCATTTCCATTTTTATTTTGCCTTCAAACATGGGTTTACTCTGCTCTGTCTTTCAGGATGGAAGGTGGAGAGCTATTTGACAAGGTTCTGCGCCCAGCAAGACTGAGTGAAGCAACGTGCAAACTTTATTTTTATCAAATGCTTTTGGCTGTGCAGGTACCCCTTAACTCTGCAAAACTGGTTGTCTCCCGGTAATGTAGGGTGAGCTTGGCTTGATGACTGTTAATGTATTCACTGGTACAATCTGGAGTCTGCTTTGTTTCTTGCACCACATGGATGCAACAGCCTCTTTTGTTAAACCTTCTGATGAGCAAAGGCTGTTGTGTAGCTGCTTCAAAATATGGTTAACTAACCTTGCTGGACTGCAGTTCCCCTCATCCCTGACTATTGGCTGGCTAAGGATGATGGAAAGTGGGAGTCCAACCTGGAAGTCTACAGGTTAGTTGCCCCTGATGTAGCACATGGAAACATTTACTGCATAGACCATGCAAAGTCTCTAAACAGAAGTGTACCTCTCTTCATCACTTGGAGAATTCACAGAAAGACATTACATCTCTGCACCCTGAGGAAGTGCCACAGCTCAGTGACAGAAAAGATAAGAGCAGTTTGCTGGATCAGGCTGGTGGACCATCTAGTCCAGCATCCTGTTCTCTTTTTTTATAATAATTTTTATTAAAGATTTTACATTACAAAAAATAAAAAACAGAAAAAAGAAAAAATATCCAACAAAAATTGTTAAAAACAATCCTTCTTTCCATCTCCTTAATTTTCATTTACTTGTTTCTCGGACCTCCTCATACCACCCTTTTTTGTATTCCAAATCAAATTATTAATTCAACAATTTCTTTCTCTCTTTTTGATACCCAAATCTTATTCTTAAATTGTTACAATCTTAGATTTTTTCTTATATAAACCCATTTTTTCGTATTCTTTTAACCCATCACAGCTAGAAACCGCTTAGTTCCAATCCAACATTATTCTAAAATTCTTTAATTTTACAATGTCTCTGTAAATAATCTTTGAATTTCTTCCAATCTTCCTCCACTGACTCTTCTCCCTGGTCTTGGATCCTGCCGGTCATTTCCGCCAATTCCATATAGTCCATCACTTTCATCTGCCATTCTTCCAAAGTGGGTGCCACAGAAGTCAAGCAGACGCCTGTGGGAAGCCACGCATGACCCCAGCACAAGAGCCCACATGTCCTGCCTGCCTTGGACTGTGGAGGTGGAACATGGCCTTCAGGGCTAGAAGCCATTGCTCACCTTATTCTCCATGAAAGAGAGCCTTTTGTTTTATTCCACGACTGCTAAGCTTTCTCAAGAGTTTTTTATATTATTATTTAACAAAATTTATATACTGCTTGATTATAATAAAACCTTTAAGCACTTAAAAATACAATTATTAATAAGAGACAGTTAAAGCAGGTGTTTAAAAGCAACCAGAGTCTTGGATGAGGTCCAAGTACACTTTGCTGGCTGGATCACGTCTTTAAGCTTGTTGACATTCTTAAAGAACACTAAAAGGTTAGCAAGACAGCATAGCAAAAACAGTAGCATAGCAAAACAATAGCATAACATAGCAAAACAATAGTGATTATAATAATGTACAAAGCCCCCACATTTCAATACAGTGGTACCTCGTTTTGAGTCCGCCCCATTTAGCATCCATTTCATGGAATGTCTGTGACAAACCTGGAAGTGCCAGAACGGGTTACTTTTGGGTTTGCTGCATGCACAGAAGCATAAAACCACTCCACGCATGTGCGCAGAGCGGCGCTTTGTCGAGTGTCCCTTTCGTCAAGCGGATCCTGGACTCAAAACGAGGTACCACTGTACTATAAATATAACAAGATTACATAAACAACATGCAGCATCCAATAGCAAAAATAACAAGGGAGCCTCATAGTTTCACCTTAGTCCTGGACACACACTTCCCATGATGTTGCTCTCATCGGCTGGGTGAGGACTGAAGGGCCTGCTCCCTTCCAGGGCCTTCTCCAACTGGCCCAGGGGGCGTGGCCCAGGAACAAACTTTTGGGGAAGTGTTCTGCCATTGCTTCCCTGTTCCAGGTGGTTAATGTGTTTTAAAATGTCCTCAAGCAGTCGGTGGCAATTTAAATTTTTATTTCTTTTTTTCCTTTTTTCCTTTGTTGGGGGTGGGTGGGATGTATAGTTGGTTGGGGATTAATTTTAGTATAATTGTTCTGTTCCTTTTGTTGTTGTTTTATTGGTTCTGTATAGTTTGTGTTTTGTTTTTAAGGGGCGGGATCAGGGCTGCCTGGGAGTGGGGCCCCAGCCAACACAATGGCTGGGACAAGTTCCACAGGGGGGGAAGCACTGGGACATCCGATCTCGGTGATCATGGGCAGGAGGAAGAGTTACGCTAAGACCAGACCATGTCATTACCAAGGAGGCAGGTTTAGTCGTTGTTTGAAGACTATCCCTGCCTCCGGGTCTGGCCTTGACCGGATGGATACTGGAATCAACAGGGGAAACCCACATGACCTGAAAGTGTTGCTGTGCAATGCCAGGTCAATGATGAATAAAACCACTGCCATCCAAGACTTGATTGCGGATGGAGGATTTGACCTGGCATGTGTGACAGAGACCTGGTTGGAGGAAGCAGATGGGCCTGTCCTTGCCGTTGCTTGTCCACCAGGTTTCTCTTATGCACAGCAACCCAGGTCATGTGGGCGGGGGGGGTTTGCAGTGATTTTTAGGAAGTCACTAGCTTGCACCTGGCGTCCTACTGGGAAGATCCAGTTCTCTGAGTGCATGTTCTGGAAGTTGGGCAATAGGGGCAGTACAGGATTCCTTTTGGTGTACCGACCTCCCCGCTGCACCAAGGATTCCCTGTCCGAGCTGCTTCAGGTCGTGGCGGATTTTCTCCTGGAGACACCTAGTTTGGTTGTCCTAGGGGATTTTAACATCCATGCCGACACGACCTTACAAGGGGCTGCTCGGGACTTTGTGGAAAGCATGGCCTCCATGGGGCTGTCCCTGAATAAGTCTGGCCCAACCCATAGTCATGGACACGCCTTAGACCTGGTGTTCACCTCTAGTGACGTGGGTGATCTGACACTAAGTAAAAGTGAAACAAAAGAAGTGCCATGGTCAGATCACTTCCTGGTGCAACTGGACTTCTCCGCGACCCTTCCCCTCTGCAGGGAGGTGGGACCAATTCGGATGGTCTGCCCCCGCCACTTAATGGATCCAAATGGTTTACAGAGAGTGGTAGGGGATGCTTTATCCCATGTGGATGGCCTTTCAGCTGATTCCCTGGTGGCCTGCTGGAATGCGGAGTTAACTAGGGCTATCGACTGTCTGGCTCTGAAGCGCCCTCTCCAATTGCATGGAGCCCGGACAGCCCCGTGGTTTTCTTTGGAGCTGAGGGCGATGAAACAATCGCTGAGACAGCTAGAGCGTCGGTGGCAGAAAACTCACTCCGAATCTGACCGGACACATGTTAGAGCTCAACGTCGAGCCTACCAAGTGGCGATAGCGACGGCGAAGAAGATTTTCTTCACCGCCTCTATTGCATCTGCAGAAAATAGTAGCAGGAGACTCTTTGAGGTGGTTCGCAATTTAACGGAACCACCTTTACCACCGGGGCCTTATAAAGACCCCAAGATCTCCTGCAACGATTTTGCAAAGTTTTTTGCAGATAAAATCACTCATATTCGGAAGGAGCTAGACACCACCGTGGGAGCAGGGCTGGGGCGGGAGAGTGCTAGAGCTCTGTCTGGTCAAGTTGCATGGAATCAATTTCAATCCGTTACCCACGAGGATGTGGACAGGCTGCTTGGGCGCGTGAAACCAACCACCTGTCTCCTTGATCCTTGCCCATCCTGGCTAATAAAAGCAAGCCGGGAAGGGCTGGGCGATGGGCTCTGCGGGGTGGTGAATGCTTCCCTCTGCGAGGGAACATTCCCAGATCCGCTGAAAGAGGCGGTCATTAAACCGCTTCTTAAAAAAACATCATTAGACCCGGCCAGTATGGCCAACTATCGCCCAGTCTCAAATCTTCCATTCTTGGGCAAGGTGATTGAGCGGGTGGTTGCTGAACAACTCCAGGCACGCCTGGAGGATGCGGACCATTTGGATCCCTTCCAGTCGGGATTCAGGCCTCACCATGGGACTGAAACTGCCTTGGTCGCGCTGGTTGATGATCTCCGGCGAGCTAGGGACAAAGGTGAGAGCTGTTTTCTAGTTCTGCTGGATCTCTCAGCGGCCTTTGATACAATCGACCATAACATCCTTCTGGACCGTCTAGAGGGGCTGGGAGCTGGGGGCACTGTTATACAGTGGTTTCGCTCCTTCCTCCTGGACAGTGTCCAGAAAGTGGGGAGGGGATGAATGTTCAGACCCCTGGGTCCTCACTTGTGGGGTGCCTCAGGGTTCCATCCTCTCCCCCATGCTTTTTAACATCTATATGAAGCTGCTGGGAGAGATCATCAGGGGGTTTGGACTGGGTGTCCATCAATATGCAGATGATACCCAGCTCTACCTCTCTTTCAGATCAGAACCAGTGAAGGCGGTGAAGGTCCTGTGTGAGTGCCTGGAGACGGTTGGAGGATGGATGGCGGCTAATGGATTGAAGTTGAATCCTGACAAGACAGAAGTACTGTTTTTGGGGGACAGGAGGCGGGCAGGTGTGGAGGATTCCCTGGTCCTGAATAGGGTAACTGTGCCCCGAAGGACCAGGTGCGCAGCCTGGGAGTCATTTTGGACTCACAGCTGTCCATGGAGGCACAGGTCAATTCTGTATCCAGGGCAGCTGTCTACCAACTCCACCTGGTATGCAGGCTGAGACCCTACCTGCCCGCGGACTGTCTCGCTAGAGTGGTGCATGCTCTAGTTATCTCCCGCTTGGACTACTGCAATGCGCTCTACGTGGGGCTACCTTTGAAGGTGACTCGGAAACTACAACTAATCCAGAATGCGGCAGCTAGATTGGTGACTGGGGGCAGCCGCCAAGACCACATAACACTGGTCTTGAAAGACCTACATTGGCTCCCAGTACATTTCTGAGCACAATTCAAAGTGCTGGTGTTGACCTTTAAAGCCCTAAACGGCCTCGGCCCAGTATACCTGAAGGAGCGTATCCACCCCCATTGTTCTGCCCGGACGCTGAGGTTCAGCGCCGAGGGCCTTCTGGCGGTTCCCTCATTGCGAGAAGCAAAGCTACAGGGAACCAGGCAGAGGGCCTTCTCGGTAGTGGCGCCCGCCCTGTGGAACGCCCTCCCATCAGATGTCAAAGCGGTAAATAACTACCTGACATTCAGAAGACATCTTAAGGCAGCCCTGTTCAGGGAAGTTTTTAACGTGTGATATTTTACTGTATTTTTGGTTTCTATGGAAGCCGCCCAGAGTGTCTGGGGAAACCCAGCCAGATGGGCAGGGTATAAATAATAAATTATTATTATTATTATTATTATTATTATCATGATGTTGTTTCCACTGTGGAATCCTCTTCAGATTTTTCTATTCAAGATTGGGAGTTCAAGGTTTATTTTCTTCAAGATCAGCTCTAAGCATTGAACTTGCAATGTGGACCTGTTATGTTGAATTGTTCTGCTACATTCTGGGCAATATAGATCACACACCACACACACACACACACACACAAAGTTGTCAGTTGTTTTTGTTTATGAAGTGCTTGTGGCTGTGCCTGTGAGGGGGGTTGACTAGGCATGGAAGGCAGGACATGGTACTCTAAAAGGAGCGGAGATGCCACTTGCAAAGGTGTGTGAGCCACAACAATCTGTTAATTGCATAATATTCTTTCTCTTTTTGGCGCTGTGCAAAGTATCTTCATGAAAAAGGCATTATTCACCGGGACCTGAAACTGGAGAATGTGCTGTTGTCATCTCCTGAGGCAAATTGCCTTATAAAGGTGAGCAAGAGTTGTCTAAGAATTCAACCCTCCCCTCCTCAACCCACATCATGTGTTTTAAACAAAGTTGCTCTGCGAGATGCTTTGACCCAGGTCTCTGATGTCGATAGCATTCCAGTGCATGCCACTCAGTTATCATGGAATGAAATATGTAAGACAGAGGCCACGAGTGCAGGGTGTGTTTGTGAAAGACCTTGTGACTTTGCTTGGTCTCCCAGGCCCTCTTTGTCTCTCCCTCCGCAAAATCTTGCCTTCCAAGGTTTTGCTTTGGAGATGAAACTATTGTCTAGCAGTTTTTTTACATACCTAGGCAAGGGTGGCTTGGGACACATGCAGACCTTCATTGCAAGAAGCAAGTTAAATGACTTCTGAAGTTTTGATCAATCTATTCTTGTTACTTTTCTTGTTGTACAAGATAACAGATTTTGGTCAATCCAAAATTCTTGGAGAAACATCCCTTATGAAAACATTATGCGGTACACCTGACTATCTTGCTCCCGAAGTTCAAAATTTTGCTGAGACAGGAGGTTATGGGCGCTCAGTGGACTGTTGGAGTCTGGGAGTCATTCTCTTTATTTGGTAAGAAGCCCAGGAAGGCTGACAAAGGTTTGTGTCCTCCCATAAAGTGTACCTGTTTGTGGGTGAAATTTTGAACACATTGACTTGAAATACTTTTAATTTTTAATTTTTGTCTCTTGCCCTTCCATGGAGAACTAAGGCTGAATTCTGTGCAAGACTTACTTGGATGTGAGTTCATTAAAGTTAGTTTGACTTCTGCACATGTAGGCTCAAGCTTTAGTTGCCTGTTAACCTTGTAAGAATCCTGTAAGGCTGAGTGAGGGTTGCATTTCCAAGCGCTGTTGTCGCCGTGGAGTTGAGCCTCCAATTCCCACTTCAGACATTGTCCCTCTGCCCCTCGTGGGTTTTTGGCTGCCATGTTTTTCTTCTTGTTTGTCTCAATTAGCCTCTCCGGATATCCACCCTTCTCTGATAAAAATGCTCGTCTGTCTCTGAGGGAGCAGATCGCCCAGGGAGAATACTACTACTGTGCAGAAATATGGCAGCATGTGTCAGAGGAGGGTAAGGCATTGGTGTGACCCTGCTTGACAGGACAGAGGTGTGTCTGTTGACCATAGAGGCACCAGCATTCCTTAAATGAGAGAGCTGTCTAAAAGACTTAAGCGTCATTGTGACTCAAGCAGAAGGTTGGTGGTTCCAGCCTCTCCAGGAACAGCTGTGGGCAGGATTCCTGCATTGCATGGGGTTGGGAGGGATATCCTTCGAGATCCCTTCCAATTCTACAGTGCTATTAGTGCAAGGCATGTTGGCAGGGACTCAAACAAATGACACAAACTGAACTGCTGGGGTCTTCTTCCTTGCATCAAAGGGAAGCCTGGCTAAACAATGGCGCTGAAAGGAACTTCTTGTCTCTTGAAGGCTACCTGTGGCTTCCAATAGGGAGCCAAGGAGACTTACAGCATCCTCCTGGCCCTCAAACAGGTGAAAAAGGTGAGGTACCTTTTCCTCTCCCACTTAGGAAGCAAGGGCAGCAAAACCACACAGGTGTGTTCTGAATAGCATCTTACAAGGTAACTGGCGTATGGGTTGGCACTAAGTGCATCTGCATCTCCTCAGCCACTGTGCCATGACTGGTGATGTTAATGGCAGATGCTACCGCAGTCAGACTTCCTTCCTTTCTTGCTTGGGGTTGTGGCAAGGGCTCATGGCATCATTTTAACCCTGGTCTTCTGGGTCCTAGTGCACTTAATATCCCTCCATGGTATTCTGCATTCCAAAAAGATGTAGAAGTGAGTAAGTTGTAGGAGTGGAACAATATTTTCCCATGGGTTTGGAAATTTATGGGGTCCCTTGTTAACAGTCCTTTTTGGCCCCTGTAAGACTAACCGATTCAGGCTTTGTTCCTGTACATACTTATCACAGAGCAATCCCCTTGGAATTAAATGAAGCTTATGTTTGAGTAATGTACAGTTTCTTTGGCCTGAACCCACACTAGAAATTGTGACAGCAGGAGCCTCTTCTGAATATAGGTAAGGTATTTAAACATTGAGTACTAACTACAATGTTTATGTATCAGCTGTTCCTTTGCAAAGGAGGAGGACAGGGAGGGAGCCAGAACAGGTGGGGGCCACGGATGTTTTCTCCAAGCAAAGAAGCAGGTGTGGTAGGCTGGACTAGAGGGGCCATGAGGGTTTCATTCTGTTATTGCTGAACTACAGCACATTTTGCTTTGTTGTTTCAGCCTTTGACCTCGTGCAGAAGTTGCTAGTGGTGGATCCACGGAAGCGTCTTAAAATAGAAGAGGCTTTAGAACATCCCTGGCTTCAGGTATATGCTCACCTGAGCTGTCCTATCTAGGTAGAACAGGACAGGATGATTTTGTTCATTTGTTTTGTTGAAGATGTTTCTCAGCGGCCCCTCATAACAAAATGCATCACAATCCACAGTAGACCAGCCATATATCAGGCAGGACTTTAACAAGCATTGAAAGCCCTTATTTTGAAGTGGAGGTGGTTCCATTTGCTGGGTGCCACAACTGAAAAGTCCCTTCTTCAAATTGTGGCATGATAAGACCTGAACAGGCTGTGACAGCCAGGATGACCTCCTTCAACAGTTTTAGTGTATGGAATGGTCTGTATTGGACAAATACAGGTTCCAAGTTGTTATTTTTAAAAAATATATTTCTACCCCACCTTTTTCCCTGACAGGACCCAAGGCAGCTTACAAATAAAAGCAATAATTGCTACAAACCTAGAAAAGTCAATAATTAAAAAAGCACTTAAACATTAATAGAATTAAAAGAATAAACATAAATGAAATCTATTTAAAACATACAAATAATTATAATAAAACCATCATGGCACCAGCCCTTTCACTAAAAGCAGTCAGTTCCCAAAAGCCTGTTGGAGCGAAAAGCTCTTTACCTGCTGATGGAGGGACATGTTCTTAGCGCTTTGTATGTCAATGAAAGACAGCAAATGGTCAGTGTGTGGAGTCTTCACAGGGACACCATGGCAGTGAAGATAATGCCTTGGCAATATGAATGGAGAAGGGGAGCTGGGTGTATAGCCCCCTGAGGGGCAGGGGCTTGTACCTTTGGCCAAGGCCAAAGACCGCACTCCACCTTGTTTACATTTCTGCTTGCTGAATCCTGCAGATAGATTTCCCTCTCTCTGAAATATAGTGGACTGGGGGTCCGTCTGCAACCTGAAAAGTGTCTGAGGCAGAAAATCCAAATAATTCCTCCCACTGTAGTGGGGAGGGAATTTACTAATAAACTGACAATTTGATGCCCTCCAATAGGTACCCCAGAATATGCTGCCTGCCTGAGGCTGGAGTCTGCTCCATCCCGATTCTTGCCTCCCATTGCCTGCCTTGTGGCCCAGACTCGTTCTTGGCTGCTTCACACTGTTAATCAACTGCTAGAATTATGCCACCCTATGATTTCATTTTAAATATATGTGCAAATACATATTCTCCACAGGATGAAAATATGAAGCACACTTTTCAACGGTTAATCACTCAAACTCAGGAGCTGGTGCCTGCATCAGAGGCCTCAACTTTGGTATCTATTTCTCATGATGGGTTGCTTGAAGAACTTGTGAATTGATTTTAGAAAACTTTGGGGGGATTTTCCTTTTTTTAAATGGGAAAATAACTTAATTCAACACTGGCTTGTGCTCAAGCAAGCACAGGCATCTGGGAGCGCTGCTGCATGGTGCAAGGAGCCAGAGCCCTTGGGTCACCTGAGGCTTTGGGTAGGGGTTTTGACAGGTGAAGCCGTAGATAGACCACTGGAGGGCTTTGTGGGGGGAAGATGAAGAGTGAGGGGGGTGGTAGCCCCAAACAAAAATAGTGCAGTATAATGGCTTTGTATTACAGGAGTGCATTGACTACCCATGAAGGCACAAATACAATGGGCATTTAAAGAAGTAGAACAGAGTCCTACAACCGTATGCTAAAACCAGCCAAATCTATATGGCAGCAACATAAAATGGTCACCAGATATAAGATGGAATAAACTGAAGCAACTTTTCCAAGGGGGGTGGGAAATGGACTTCTCACTGAGGCTAAAAGTCCTCCAAATATTTTGGAATATTTGATAGGCGGTGTCTCTTTCAGAGCGGCTGGTCTGCTTTCTCTGTTTCATTTGATCCTCCTCTTCTAGATAATGCAGTCGCTTCTGGAGGCAGAGTGGTGCCTATAATGATGGGTTGTGCCAGTTCAGGCCCCCTGCCCAGCCACAGTTGGCAGCAATCCATGGTTTGCAAGCCCACTTGGTTGCTGGTTTGCCTTGTGGACAGCAAACCATGTTTTCTCCAATCATACGAGGGGCTTTCTTAGGCACCAGGGAGTGTCTGGAGCACTGCTGCACCCTTCCATGGCCTTGCAGCAGGTGGTTCCACAGGTTAATCCTCCTGCTTTCTTTTTCAGCCACCCACCAGCAGGAGGAAACGGCGCCACTCGCAGGAGCAGGCTGGTCCCTCCAAGGTGCAAAAAGTGAAGATGGCTTCTTAAGGGCTGTTTTTTAAAAAAGAAAATTTTATAAGTTTATGAAGTTCTTTTAAATTGTAGTACATGAATATTTTGGTAAATAAAAAGCTTTCTAAGACTAGCCTGACCTGGTTAATTGTGAAAAACTCCCACTGTGTATACCGTGCCTGCCCTACCTGGGGAAGGGGGGCGAGTATAAGCGATCCCTTCCGACGTGCGCGCGTCGGTCCCTGTCCTGCCCCGGACTTTCTGCAACTTTTCGCCTGCAGTTGGAGGGAGCGGAGGAGGGGCGCGGCCGCCCCCGGCCCCCCCGGCGGGGCGGAGCAGCGCACAGCCCGAAGATGGCGCCGATGCCGCCGGCGGGGCGGGCGCGGGGCGGCCGGCGGGCCGAGGGGGCGTCGCAGCCGCCGCGGTGAGCCGAAGCGGGGCCGCCATGGAGCCCGAGGCGCCGCGGAGCTTCAGGCGCTGGCGCCGAGGAGGCGGCGGCGAGCGGGACCCTCGCGGGCCCCTTCTAGCCGGGGTGAGCGCCGGGCGAAGCTGGAGGGACGGGGGGACGAAGCGGGGGGCGGATTCGGGCGCTGGGAGAGGAGCGGGTCGTCGGGCAGGCGGCGATTTCTGGCCGCGCCCAGCGCCACGTCCCGGCTGGATGGGGCTCCCGGCGCGGGCGGGCGCCGCCCCTTCGGTAGCCCCGACGTGCCTGGGGCAGCCCCTGCCGGGAGGCGAGCGCGCTCTCGAGGGCGCCCCGGGGGCCGCCGCCGCCCCCTGGCGCCCGGGTCGCGCCTTCGGGGCTGCCTCTCTGGCGCGCCGGGGTGAGGGCGCTCGGACAGCTTGGCTCGGGGGAACTAAAGGCGAAACTAAGCCAACTTGACGCGTGTGCGCTGAGGCAAGTTGGAGGGTTGGGTGATAGTTGCACATTGTGAGGTGGGCTTGTTTGTTAGCCCCTTGAGTATAAAAAGCGCCCCCCCCTCCAGTGTTTGTGCAATTTTTATACAGATGGGTATGGATCTCTCCCCCCTCCCCTTCTGGCCTGCCTTCTTTCCGTTTCCTTGCCTTGCCTTTCCCTTGCAGGATGGGAGTTGTAGTCCAAAACATCTGGAGAGCTCCAGCTTGGCTGAGGCAGCTCCTGGTGTAACTGAGTTGAGCAGAGCAGAGTTTCCAGATCCAGGGAGCTGCCTTGCGCCAAACCAGGTCGTGGGCTCATCTCCTTTGGTAATGCACTTCCAGCTCCAGTGCCAGAGAAAGGCTTTTCACTCATTTGCTCCTTAATATAGGGGTGCATGAGTACACACACACACACACACACACACACACAGAGGAGGCATCCAAGTTGCACAGTTTCAGCTATGCTTGCCCCACGAGAGCACACCCAGCACTCCCAGAGCTGTTGTGCTGCTCAGGCCTTGCTCCCTGGGGGGGGGGGGGGCTGCTCTGGGACTGGTAGGGATGCTCTCTCCCCAGCACTCTTTGGCTGGCTGGCTAGCTGTGGGGTGGCTTCAGGGGTAACATGATTGCGCAGTTTTCGCATATATATGAAAAGCAGGGCTGGCTCAGGGAGGGTGTCCTGCAAGGAGGTCTGGCACTAAAGTGGTTAATAAAGAGCTGGTTGAGAAAATGCTCTCTCCTTCCTGGGGTGAGAGGGGAGAAAGTGCCAGAAGCTGAAAATCCTGAAGAGTTGCTCTTCAGCTTGTTTCACTTCACAGCGGGGGGCGGCTCCCCCCTGAAGGAGACCATCTTATCCGGCATTGTCTTTGGGAGGCCTTTGGAAGAGCTGGGGCTGTGGATGCTCTTGAGTGGGAGCTGCAAGGGCACCAGGTGCCGGCCTGCCTTTTCTTACATGGGCCAATGATGAGCAGGTGAAGAGCAGCAAAGCTGTTGTTGCCTTGCTTGTTTTGCATCAAGTATGAAGGGTTCCTGCTGTTCTTCCAGTCCTTACATGCAGCCCTAAGGGCTGAGCGTGAAGCTTCCTAGCGAGAGGGCAGATTTATTCCTTGCCTCCTAAATAAAAAGTAGTAGAATTAGTGCGGCCCATCAGGCAGCTGCAGGTTCCATACTAGTCAGCTGTCTCCATCACTGGCTTAGACTGGCCTTGTGCAGACAGTACATTTTCCTTATTGGGTCCTGCTGCCAATTAGCAGTTACTCCAGGCCATTTGAGTTACTCCTAGGCTTTCTGAGATGCTTGCAGGAGCTGTGGCTTCTGTGCAAAGTGTCTCTGGGTCCCAGCACCTGACTTACGTTGGGCCAGCTGTCCTCATGCTGTCCACCTGATTCCACCAGGTACAGATGCCGGCAATGGGTGGGAAAGCAGGAGGAGACTGAATGATAGGAAGGAGGATGAATTATCCGCACGTTGGGACAGTTTGAAGCTAGCTTTGCTTACACCCCTTAAAGAAAAGGTACTGGAAGACAGTGATGCCTTCTTCAAGGAACACATTCTCTCCTTGTAGATGATCTTCCTTCAGCAGCTTGTAGGCTTCTGTCATAGCCATAAATGAGAGCTTGGCCTCGCGGATGCAGGAATGTCCCCAGCCTCAGAGTTTGCACCACTTCCAGTCCAACCTGTGTGTGCCAGTTTGCTTGCCCCTTAGCTTCCTTGACTTTGACTTTGCTAAAATGCGGGGGGTTGTTCTCGGGGAGTGTTACTGTGGCGTTGCAGAGAACATGTTTTGCCCTGACAGCTGACTACTTTCTCCTCCAAGAAAAGTATTTGTACTGCACTGGAAACGGATGAAAGGATGTTCAGTAAATAACTGAGGGTGGTGGGGTGGCAAGAAATAAGCATTACTATTCCTTGAATCAGCAGTTCTGATAAATGTAGGTAAGGGCTCCTTTCTGAGCAGCTACAGGGGAGGTCCGTTTGGGAGGAGGAAGTCAGAGCATTTAATCCACGTGCGTACAAAGCCACCACCCTCAGATGGGATCTGTGACGTGTGGCTAATCCCACCAGCCGGGGTTGGTTTTAGTATAGTGAAAGGATCTTCACTGTGGTTCCTAGGTCAGCCTCTGGGGAAGGTGAGGACCTTCTATTCTGCTGCTGCTTGCCTTTTTAAATCTGAAGCAAAAGGCTGATGACCCCATCCGGGTTGATTTGCCAGCTATTGGGGCCTGAGGACTTGGCAGAGACTTTCACAGGGCCGGAGCACTGAATAATGAAAACCTGCAGTGACTTCGCAGGGTGGAAGCCATTGTGTCTTTCCTATTACTAAACAGCATTTTAGTAACTGCAGGAAGTGCTGCTTGTTCTAGCGGATAAATTGGATAAATGCCTCCTCCTCCGCCTCCCTGTCTATTTGCAGATTTCTCTGTTTGGGTTGAAGCGCTTTGAGAGCAGAAGCCCTGATGGCCCCGTGCTGAGCAAGGCCGAGTTTGTTGAGAAGGTGCGCCAGAGCAACCAGGCCTGCCACGAGGGCAACTTCCACAAGGCCATTGTGCTCTACAGTGAAGCTCTGGCCGTCGATCCTCAGAACTGCATCCTGTACAGCAACCGCTCAGCAGCGTACATGAAGACGCAGCAGTACGACCAAGCCCTCGATGACGCCATCCAGGCACGCCTCCTGAACCCCAAGTGGCCAAAGGTAGGCCCCCTGACGTGCTCTCGCCTGTGGGTCCACCCGGCCTGTGCAGCAGAGCGTCCGCACAACTGGGCACCTAAGGCTCCTGCAGCAAAGGTCCGTGAGAGCCAGGTGCCTTCCCTGGCTTGCTGCCTTCTGCCAGAGGGAGAGAGCAGGGCTGTGTGCTCTGCCCAGGGGTGAGGGAGGGTGGCTCCTCACCTTCTCTGGCCCCTGTAATTTTCATTTATTTATTCATTTTGTATACCGCCCTTGATCTGAAGATCTCGGGGTGGTTCACAGCATAAAAATACAAGATAAAAACACAAAACTCAATAGAAACAGGAACAAGAGCAAAACAAACCGATAAACCTACCTTCCATAAACACATTTAAAAGGATACAGGATGTTGTTCAGCCAAAGGTCTGGCTGAAGAGGAAGGTTTTTGCCTGGCACCTTTCCCTCTGGCTTCTGAGGTTCCTGTGGATAGTTCCCATGCTTTTCCAAGTCCTGTCTGTATTTAGGACATTCACAACTATCTGCTAGTCCTTCTAAGAGTCACACTTGGTACGCTTTCCATCAGGCTCCTGGGCATGCTGCTCTCCAAAAACTTTCCATTACTCGGCTTGCTGAGCTAGTTGTTTGCCTTCAGGCCTTGGGGGAAGGGCTCTCACCTCCCCCGCCCCCGCATTGCAGAGTTTTGCGAAGGGGACTGCGCTATATGTGAATGGTCATGACTAACGTGTACAGTGGTGCCCCGCAAGACGAACGCCTCGCAAGACGGAAAACCCGCTAGACGAAAGGGTTTTCCGTTTTGGAGGTGCTTCGCAAAACGAATTTCCCTATGGGCTTCCTTCGCAAGACGAAAGCCCATAGGGAAATCTCCGGCACAGCGGGGAAGCGCAGCGCGTCTTCCCCACTGTCCTCGGACCTCCTCCGAAGGCTGGCGGTGGGGCGGAGAGCCCTTCTCCCCCCGCCAGGCTTCGGATGGCTGTCCTGAAGACTTGCAGTGGGAGGAGGGTTTTCCTTTCCACCGCCAACATTCAGAATGCTGTTCTGAATGTTGGCGGTGGGGAGGAAAAACCCTCCTCCCACCGCAAGCCCCGGGAACAGAGGAGAAGCGCTGCGCGCCTTCCCCTCTGTTCCCGTACCTGTCTAAAGGCTGGCGGTGGGGCGGAGAGACCTCCTCCCGCCGTCAGCCTTCGGAAGGCTGCTCCGAAGGCGGGCGGAGGGAGGAGGTCTCTCCGCCCCACCGGCAGCATTCGGAAGGCTGCTCCGAAGGCTGGCGGTGGGGCGGAGAGACCTTCTCCCCGCGCCAGCCTTCGGAAGGCTGTCCTGAAGACTTGCGGTGGGGGGAGGGTTTTCCTTCCCACCGCCAACATTCAGAATGCTGTTCTGAATGTTGGCGGTGGGGAGGAAAAACCCTCCTCCCACCGCAAGCCCTGGGAACAGAGGAGAAGCGCTGTGCGCCTTCCCCTCTGT
This sequence comes from Podarcis gaigeae, assembly GCF_964106915.1. Lineage (NCBI taxonomy): Eukaryota > Metazoa > Chordata > Lepidosauria > Squamata > Lacertidae > Podarcis > Podarcis gaigeae. Next base: position 40,876,810 of record NC_139693.1, read on the forward strand.
TCCCTTACCTGTCCGAAGGCTGGCGGTGGGGAGAAAAGCCCTTCTCCGCACTGCCAGCCTGGCAAGCGGTCTCCATAGGAACGCATTAATTGATTTTTAATGCATTCCTATGGGAAACCGTGCTTCGCAAGACGAAAAACTCGCAAGAAGAAAAAACTTGCGGGACGAATTAATTTTGTCTTGCGAGGCACCACTGTACATGGAATTCTATTTAGCTGCTGAAAGAAGAAGCCATTTCTCCACTTCCTGGGCTCTTAGGTTATGCTGCCTTTCTGCTCACCAAGTGGAACTTGGGGCCCCTGAGGGTCCTGCTCCTGCTCATGGGGGTCAGCCAGGCCCACAGTGGGCAAGGGCTCCCCACCTCTAGCCATTCTTCTCCCTTGCTCTCCCTTCCAGCCCCTACAAAGCGTGGCGCCAAGGGGGCTCACTGCCAGGTTGAGCTCTTGATCAGAGAGACCTTGCTCTGGTTTCCATTTCCTTGCTCTAGACACACATGCAGATTTGTGCTGTTGCTCTGAATGAACAGCAGTAGTCAAAAATGAAGTGAGATTACCCTTGTCTTTACCCAGCAATTAACACGGACACCTGGGTGCACGGGGCCTGCCTTTCTCTCTCGTGACTTTGCTGCCTACGGAGCCTTCCCATTCCTCCCTAGCCCGCTTGCTCTGACTCCCTGGCCACCATCATCCTTCTTCATGGGTGGGTGGGGGAATGCAAGCATTTATCTTGTGACCCCCTCCAGTACCCAGAACCCAGCATCTCCCAGCGCCTGCCCTGGTGGCTCCTGAAGCAGGAAGGATAGGTAGGAAAGGCTCAGGTCATGTGTGAAATGGGTTTCTGGGTGCAAGTGGAATCTCCTCAGCCCCACTCTTCTGACCTCTTTGGATGGCCTGCTACAGGAATCACAATTTTGTTCTCTCCCCTTCCCCCTAAAAGTTGGATGTTCTGAGCTCCTAAAAGGAGCCCCCTTGGCCCAAAAGCACAGGATAAGGACAGTATCTTGACAACCTTGTGTAGTTGCCCTATAAAAAGCAAGTGAACGAAGCCTGGCCATTCTGGAATAAATGCCTGGTGTGGACTCTCCCCTGCCGTCAGCTGCTTTGCAAGGTTGGGGCATCTCTCTTGCTCTGGCGGGCATTGGAATTTGCCCCGGGTGGATTGTGATGCCTTCATAGTGGGATGAAACACAACGAGGGTTTTCTCGGCTTCAGATTTTGCTCCGGAGGCAGCGAGGAACGTTGTGTTAGGAGGACTCCTCCTCCTCCGTCCGCCCGCCCTGCCTGCCTGCCTTGAGCTGCCAGCACGAGCTGTGAAAGGGCCAGTGCGTGGCAAGAAGCAGCCTGCCTTCCTCTTGGACCAGAGGCTCTTCATCCCTGAGGCCGCTGTGCAAGAGAGGAAGCCTCTCTTTCCTTGGCTGCATGTGTGGTTCTCTCTGGAGAAAGCAAGGGCAATTTTTTTCTGCCATAGGTTGGGGGGGGGGGCGGCGGCTTTTGCTTCCTTTCTATTTTGCTCTTGAAGGAAATGGCAGGTTTCCCATAAATGTTTGTCTGAGGCTGTGCTTCTGTTTCCATGGCAACAAGGGCCGAGTTTTACTCCGCTGACTCTGGTGATATGAAGGCTATTAATCTGCTCCAAATAGTAGGAAACGGAGGAGTCTGGCCTGGGGGGGTCTCTCAGCCTCCCCCGGTGCGAGGGGCCAGTCCCCAAGGCCTCTCTGCACATTATCTTTCCATTTCCCTTTGTCCTGCTGTGTCACTGAAGAGACGCAGGGAGGGGAGTGAGACCCACACATTTCAGGCTACATTTTGCAGCTTGATCCAGTTGTGCCCCCAAGCTGTTCTCCATCCTGTCAGTCTGACAGCAAGTCTGCCAGAGAAGAGTCTGATAAGCCGCTTTCTTTGTCCAAAGAGTTTAGATTTTCTCTTGCTGTGCTGTGAGACCGATCCCTTGCAGACACTCCACCAATTGGCACTGGGCTTGGAGTGAGGTGGGGGTGTGCCAGACACATTGGTGCTTTGTACTCTCCCAGGGAAAATAGATGTGGCGTGTGTGCTTTGTTCTGTAAGTGTGAGACTTCAGAGTGATTTCTCAGAGACACTGCAGGGCCTTCCCCAGCCCCTTTCTTCCCATGTTTCATGGGCACAAAGCCCCATCAAGGCTGGTTCTGGGCTTGGCAGTGCCTTTGTAAAACCAGATTTGTAATAGGAATGGAACATAGACAGAGGCAGCCCGTTAGTCTACCAGGCTCAGCACTGTCCCCACTGACTGGCAGCAGCCCTCCAAGGTTTCAGGTGGGGCTATGCCCACCTACACAGAGGTGCCATTGGGGAATGAACCGGGGGTCTCCTGCCTGCCCCACGGCTGGGCATCTCCATGTCTGGCATCTTCCTGTGAGATTGCTGTGGATGGTCCGATCCTGCCTCTCTGTTCATGTCGTCTTCCAGGGCCAGATTTCGCCAAGGAGAATCTAATGGAGAATCATGGAATTGTAGAGCTGGAAGGGACCCTGAGGATCATCTAGTCCAACTTCCTGCAATGCAGGAATAGGCAGCTGTCCCATATGGGGTTCAGACCTGCAACCTTGGCGTTGTCAGCACCACACTGCAACGGAAGCTCAGGTCCACGCACAGGCGTGCCAGAGGTAGCTCATAGGGAGCCTTACACAAAAGAAAATTGCTCTGCTGCCAGGAGGAGGATAAACACAATGTTTCTGGAAACCAGTGGGACACTTATCCTTTCCTGCATTTCTGCCACATAGGTAATTAATTGTTTGAAAATTGCAAATCCTCCCTCCCTCCTTCCCTCCTTTGCTGCCTCTTCTTCCAGGCATTTGTGATCATAGAATCATAGAATTGTAGAGTTTGAAGGGACCCTGAGGGTCTTCTGGGTCAGTCAATCCCCTGCAATGCAGGAGTCTTCCTCCCAGCCTCATGCAACTGTCTTAGAAATGCTTGCCAGGAGCTGAGCTTCCTGAGATACTCTGAAAAGGCCAGGCTTTCCAAGAAAATAGGCACATCCTTTTCAATTCTCTTAAATCTGTTAAATAAAATGACACAGAGAGAAGTCCATTCTTAGTAATTCCGATAAATATTAACCATTGATCACCAGCAAGCAGCCTGATAATGCAATTATAGTTACAGGTGAAACTTGAAAAATTAGAATATCATGGAAAAGTTCATTTATTTCAGTAATTCAACTTAAAAGGTGAAACTAATATATGAGATAGACTCATGACATGCAAAGCAATGTACGCTGTACGCCATAATCATCACAATTATAACAAATAAATGCTTGACATATCTTGCTTTGTATGTCATGAGTCTATCTCATATATTAGTTTCACCTTTTAAGTTGAATTTCTGAAATAAATGAACTTTTCCATGATATTCTAATTTTTCGAGTTTCACCTGTAGTAAAAAAAGCAATTTTGTATCTTGTGCCACTTATTAGTTTTTAGAACATTATAACATTTACCGTATTTTTCCTTCTATAACACGCAGATTTTTTCTTCTAAAAAGGAAGGGGAAATGTCTGTGCGTGTTATAGAGTGAATGTGTGTTCCCTGGAGCCATATGGTGCGAGGGGAGGCAAAAAAAAAGCAGGCAAAAATCGCGCGTCTCCTAGAAGGGAAAGCTGAAAACAGGAAGTGGCTGCTTTCCTGCATTCTGCCTCAGGGTCTTACTGCCCACCCACCTCTGTTTCCTTGCTGTGTTTGCTCAAACGGAACAAAGAGCAGGGAAAGCCCCTCCCCTCCAGACATGCAGAGGGGAAAACATGCAGGAGGGAGAGAGAGAGAGAGAGCGTGCGAGCTGGCTGGCTTGGGTGGGTAGGTGAGGGAAAACTTTTGCCTTCCTTTCCTCCCTCCCGTTATACCCCTCTCCTGCATTCTTAGCCAGCTGCTTCTCTGCACACCCCTCTCGTGCTCCTTGTCCGTTCTGTGTTTTTCCTTCCCTCCCCACTTAAAATGTGGTTAAAAAGCATGGATCCACATGGATCCTCAGGATCTTTGCATTGGGTCACCCCAAATTCACCATAAGATCACATAGCATGTCCATGGCTACAGCCTGCCCCCCAAAAATCACGCACCCACTGTTGCCTGGGGCTGCAATGGTGCAAAAACGTGGTTAAAAAGCATGGATCCACATGGATCCTCAGGATCTTTGCATTGGGTCAGCCCAAATTCACCATCAGAGCACACAGCATGTCCATGGCTACAGCCTGCCCCCCCAAAATCACGCACCCACTGTTGCCTGGGGCTGCAATGGTGCAAAAACGTGGTTAAAAAGCATGGATCTACATGGATCCTCAGGATCTTTGCATTAGGTCACCCCAAATTCCCCATCAAATCACATAGCATGTCCATGGCTACAGCCTGCCCCCCAAAAATCACACACCCACTGTTGCCTGGGGCTGCAATGGTGCAAAAACGTGGTTACAAAACATGGATCCACATGGATCCTCAGAATCTTTGCATTGGGTCAGCCCAAATTCACCATCAGAGCACATAGCATGTCCATGGCTACAGCCTGCCCCCCCAAAATCACGCACCCACTGTTGCCTGGGGCTGCAATGGTGCAAAAACGTGGTTACAAACCATGGATGCACAGGGATTCTCAGGATTTTTGCATTGGGTCACCCCAAATTCACCATCAGATCACATGTCTGTGGCCACAGCATGAAGCACAAAAATGATACATCCACTGTTTCATTCAGAATGTTTTTTCCCTTGTTTTCCTCCTCTAAAAACGATGTGCGTGTTATGGTCAGGTGCGTGTTATAGAGCGAAAAATACGGTAATCTAAGATCAGAAAAACACACAGCCAACTTTAAATGAATAAAACATTGTGGATCCACAAAGTTATGTTTGGTAATAATTCAATAAAATTCTGCCACATTATCAAGAAGTTGTGTTCCAAAAGTCTAAGGGACTGTGTTGACTTCACCAGTGCTGCAAAGTCCCTGATTCCATCCAGCCATTTTTGGGTTGTGGACACTGTTGATTCTATCCAGTCATTAGCAAAAAGTACTCTGGCTACAGCTGAAGTCTAATGGGCTCGTTCTTTATGTTCTGGTCTAACTGATCATTTCATATAATGTAATAAAAAAAATGCTGGATGAAATGGGACTTCATAGCCTATAATCCTTGTTAATTAATGTTTAATTTTCCTGCAGTATTTTTGACATCTCGCATTTCCACTGTGTGTGTGTGTGTGTGTGTATGGCATTTTCAACAAGTGGGTGGGTATTTTTTTATCTTCATTGGGACAATGCACCACCTACTCATGATCTTAGAGAAATTTTCTCTTACTCCATACAGTATTTAAAGGGAGTCTATATGCAGTTTCCTATAGATTTCCCCAGATTTCTAAGGGGATTACCGTATTTTTCGCTCTATAACACGCAGAATTTTTCTTCTAAAAAGGAAGGGGAAATGTCTGTGCGTGTTATTGAGCGAATGTGTGGTCCTTGGAGCCAAGTGGTGCGAGGGGAGGCAAAAAAAAGCAGGCAAAAATCAAATCGCGCTCTCCTAGAAGGGAAACTTGAAAAGAGGAAGCGGCTGCTTTCCGGCATTCTGCCTCAGGGTCTTACTGCCCACCCACCTCTGTTTCGTTGCTGTGTTTGCTCAAACGGAACAAAGAGCAGGGAAAGCCCCTCCCCTCCAGGCAGAGGGAAAGCAGAGTGTGTCTCTGTGCTCCGTGCAGGAGGGAGAGAGAGAGAGAGAGAGCGAGAGAGAGCGCGCGAGCTGGCTGACTTGGGTGGGTAGGTGAGGGAAAACTTTTGCCTTCCTTTCCTCCCTCCTCCTGTTATACCCCTCTCCTGCATTCTTAGCCAGCTGCTTCTCTGCACACCCCTCTCCTGCTCTTTGTCCCTTCTGTGTTTTTCCTTCCCTCCCCACTTAAAATGTGGTTAAAAAGCATGGATCCACATGGATCCTCAGGATCTTTGCATTCAGTCACCCCAAATTCACCATCAGATCACATAGCATGTCCATGGTTACAGCCTGCCCCCCCCAAATCACGCACCCACTGTTGCCTGGGGCTGCAATGGTGCAAAAACGTGGTTACAAAACATGGATCCACATGGATCCTCAGGATCTTTAGATTGGGTCAGCCCAAATTCACCATCAGAGCACATAGCATGTCCATGGCTACAGCCTGCCCCCCAAAAATCACGCACCCACTGTTGCCTGGGGCTGCAATGGTGCAAAAACGTGGTTACAAAACATGGATCCACATGGATCCTCAGAATCTTTGCATTGGGTCAGCCCAAATTCACCATCAGAGCACATAGCATGTCCATGGCTACAGCCTGCCCCCCCAAAATCACGCACCCACTGTTGCCTGGGGCTGCAATGGTGCAAAAACGTGGTTACAAACCATGGATGCACAGGGATTCTCAGGATTTTTGCATTGGGTCACCCCAAATTCACCATCAGATCACATGTCTGTGGCCACAGCATGAAGCACAAAAATGATACATCCACTGTTTCATTCATAATGTTTTTTCCCTTGTTTTCCTCCTCTAAAAACGATGTGCGTGTTATGGTCAGGTGCGTGTTATAGAGCGAAAAATACGGTACTCCCCAGCCCGTAGTCTATGCCCATAAAATATTGTTTTACTTGTTCAGGTCTGGTATCTTGTTTTATAAAAGGCTGGTTAAGATTTTGGTATCTGTGCCTATTGGCCTTTATACTTAGTTTTCCAAAGTCTTTAACTATGGAATCATTGAACGTTGGGTCATAAGAGCTTTAACCCTGAAATGATTATGATCCTTCCCCATTTGGGAACCTGCTATTGCCTTTATATCAGGGCTCAGCAAACTTTTTCAGCAGGGGGCTGGTCCACCGTCCCTCAGACCATGTGGTGGGCTGGACTATATTTTGAAAAATAAAAATAAAAATGAACGAATTCCTATGCCCCACAAGTAACCCAGAGATGCATTTATTCTATTCATGTAAAAACATGCTGATTCCCGGACCGTCTGCGGGCCGGATTGAGAAGGCGATTGGGCCGGATCCAGCCCCTGGGCCTTAGTTTGCCTACCAATGCTTTATATCATCTTTTATTGACTCCGAAGGGGAGAGGCTCCAAATTGGTATTGATTCCAGATCTGTAACAAATAGGATGATAGTAGGGGCTGCGCTTGCTCCCCTCACCAGCCTCCCTCTCATTCTCCCATATTGACCCCCAAGAGCTTCCTGCCTTCTGCAATTGGTGAGTTCATTTTCCACTTTCCCAACCCCATCTCTCTCTTCTCTTCTGCAGCCACGCTGTGCTCCAGTTTTCACCGTTATCCCTTGGTCCATGCCCCCCCTTTTCTCAGCTCCTCCTTGCACACACATGTTGCTCCCCTTTCCATGCCTTGTTCTTGCTTGTTCTACATATATGGGTCTCTGCCAGTGGCGTAGCGTGGGTTGTCAGCACCCGGGGCAAGGCAAGTAATTTGCACCCCCTAACCCGTGGATTTGTGCCCCCTAACCCTAACCCCCAGATGTTGCGCCCAGTGTGGCCAGCCCCCCCTGCACCCCCCACGCTACACCACTGGTCTCTGCTTGTTAAATTATCTGTTCCACATTACTACATTTAGTAATCACCAGGAGTGAAATACATTATGTGATGGTGCTATGGAATATTTGAGGACTCCACATCCCTTATCTCTCTCACATGAAGGGGTTGAGGAATGGAAGAGGGAGAAGTTTGAGTTCAGTGAAAAGGGAGAAGCAGTGAAAGGAAAAAAGTTGCTGTTTTAAACAATGGCAAAAGTTAGAGTAAAGCAGGGGCATATAGACATTGAGAGGAAAATGGTAATGTTAAACAACTGCAGAGGTTTAAGTAAACAGAAAACAGTTTTTACAAGGCAAAATAGCAGAGATGGGTAGAACGATATGATACGATACAATAATCTTTATTGTCATTGTCCCATACAGAACAACGAAATTGAAAAAATCTACATTCTACGTAGACGCTAACAGCAAAAAGGCAACACAGCGGAGCCCTTCCAAATTCCCTTCTCACTGTACTCACACCTCCCTGCAAACTTCCTAGAACTAGCTTAACATCACCTCATTTTTCCTCCCCCTTATTTATTTGGCTGCTGCTCACATGCATGCAGGGTTCTTTCCAGTAATAATGTGGTTTTCATGCTTCCATTTTGTTTCCAAAACCATGTTGTCTGTGTTCTCTGCTTCACTGCTGTAACAGGTCACGTGAGTTTGCCCAAGTGGGGCAGGCCAGGGGGTGCTTTCGATGTGGGACTAGTTACAGTGCACTGCGCTTCTCAACCCTGTTTTTAGCTGGCTTGTTTCCTCCCAGTGAGGCATCTGTATGTTGGGCAGTGGCAAATTGCAGGTTTTAAGTTTCCTTTCCGAGGGCCTCAGCCTTTTAGAAAATCTGCCTGGTGGTTTACGGCTGCTTGAGAGTAGCAGGAGCCAGACGGTTGCAGCCTGAGATGGGGCCGTATCCTCTGTGCATACATTGCTGCAGATAACCAGAGAGAAATGGATGAAGGGAGAAGCTGGAAAGGAGAGCTGTTTTGCTCAAGACCAGCCATAGTCTGAGCCTTCCTGAGCTCTGCTCTGCTTCCCATTAAGGGCATGCCATCCGCATTTCTCCAAGGAAAATAAAGGTAAAGGTACCCCTGCCCGTATGGGCCAGTCTTGACAGACTCTGGGGTTGTGCGCCCATCTCACTTAAGAGGCCAGGGACCAGCGCTGTCCGGAGACACTTCCGGGTCACGTGGCCAGCGTGACATCGCTGCTCTGGTGAGCCAGAGCCACACACAGAAACGCCGTTTACCTTCCCGCTGGTAAGCGGTCCCTATTTATCTACTTGCACCCGGAGGTGCTTTCGAACTGCTAGGTTGGCAGGCGCTGGGACCGAGCAGCGGGAGCGCACCCCGCCACAGGGATTCGAACCGCCGACCTTTCGATCGGCAAGTCCTAGGCGCTGAGGCTTTATCCCACAGCGCCACCTGCGTCCCGCCAAGGAAAATAGGGATATCCTATTCAATAACAACAATAATAGAGTGGATGTGGTGAGGCAGAGAGTGGATGTGGTGAGGCCTTTGAGGCCAGAGCTGATACAGACCTGGACGCGCTGTGTCGTGCCCCCTGCGCTGGGTACCACACAGGTCGTTCCCGCAGGACTGGGGCCTCCTCTGACAAGAGCAGGGCTCCTGTGACACAAGAAGGAAAGCAGCTTTTTAGCTGTCAGCCAGATGCCAGGGCAGCCACTGGTGGCCAGCCTTGAAGGCTGGGCAGTTCTGGGCGTTTGTGGGTGGGGAAGATGCCGCTCTCCTGCCTTGTAGGGCAGCTGATGGAGGCCTCTTGAACGAAGCTTTTCTGGCCCACTGAGGTGTCCAAGCACACCAGACAAGAATGTTGGAAAGTCTCACGTTCAGAGACGCTGCTGGTGGCTGAATGCTCAAGGGGAAGCTGAGGCTGGATTCAAATAAAATGGGCTTATGAAACCAAGAGGTTTCTCCATCTTGGTCCCTGCTTGGCTTGATCTCCAGCTCTTAGAGGTTCAGCATCCTTGGCCTTCTTTGCATTTCATTCCCAGAGAAGCTGCTGGTGTGGTGCTGCCTCTCTCAGGACCTTTGGCAAACTCCTTCCCTCCTCTTTCAAAAAGATACCTTTTTGCTGTTAGTGATTCTGGAGACTTCGGTTTTCTGTATATTGTAATGCTTTATTGCTGTATTTCTGTACTTTATGTTGCTGCTCTTAGTAGTTTGTATGGATGGTTCTAGTATATATTTTTGTATTTTAATTTGCTGAACACCTTAATACAGAGGTTTTCAACCTTTTTGAATCCACGGCTCCCTTGACCAACAACGTTCTTTCTGTGGCTCCCTTGTGGGATAAGTGCTACAATCCTGACCATCATTAAAGGTGCTGATGGGTTTAGCAGTGCACCAGTTGAAAACTACTGGCCTATGCTATAAATTCTGCACATGCTCAGAGAAACATCTTTAGAAGCAACCTACCCCCCCCCCAACAAACAACCAGGGAAGGCACAGACCTGCTCATAGATTTCCTGTCTTGCTTCGGAACTTGTCTCTTACATCATACTTGTTTGTTTGTGCCCAGCAGGAGCCTCGGAGTGGACCTGCTTGGTGGGTGCTTGTTTTAAGAGGTCTGCTTTGGTTGTCTGCCAGAATGTCTCTTAGACTGGCGCAAAAAGTATTTTTGCAGATATGAAGTGATCTCCAAGTGGCAGACCAAATGTTGCTCCATCCCTGGGAGCTCGGTGCCTCTTTTTGTGTACCCCTCTAGAAACGTCTTCCTTTTGCCCCCAACTCAGCCAAACTGCGGCCTTCAAGGAGGGTCTGTGATGCCTGCCTCTGCTGCAGCCCAGCGCCACTTGGCACTTACTTCCCCCTGAGCATTGGGGTTTCTAGATGATCAGGATCCTGAGCGCAAAAAGCAGAGGCGGCGGGGGGGGGGGGCTTTGTGTTCAGATCAAGCAGGTGACAGAGGGTCTTTCTCTGCTCCAGCTCAGCCCAGACAGAGCCACCAAATGATGGTCTCTTTACCTTGATCACCAGGTCTCCATCAAGGTCAGTGGAGGGGTTTGGGGCAGCATTAATTACGTTGTGTCTGTGGGAGGCAGTGTTGCACTGAGGAGGAGAAGGCTGCAGGCTGTCCTGGAGTCTTATGGAGTCTTAAACCCACCTCGCCTGCTTGCGGTTAGGAGCACAGCTGATCCTGTCTGGAGCATCCTCTGGGCCTGGTGGGCTCTAGAACGTCCCAGGCAGCGCTGCTTCCACCTCCACACCTGCATGTTGATTTGACACCTGTCCAAAGTATGGGACGACCTCTCTGCACACTAGTTTGGCTTCCCTGACTCCCTCTCCCACCTTGCCTTTGCTGTGGAGGCCCAGCAACACCTCTGGGCGTGCTCCTGGGGCAAAGGCAGATCCTAGCCAAAAAGGAAGAAGGAGGCCTAGCTCTCGGCATCTCTTGAGTAGCCGGTGTTGCCTTTTGCCTGCCAGCCAACGACCGCATTTTCTTGCCCATTGATCCTTGGCTGGGCTTTCCTTTCCAGGCATCTGCAATAAGGAAACTCCAGCTAGGCGTGGAGACAGCCGCATCCCAGAGGCTCCTGCAGAGCTGGGGGAGGAAGCTTCCTGCCTTGGCTTCCGAGTGGCTTCCAGCGCTTCAGTCTGTGGATCTGTGGGTCGCACCTTGAGGTCCGTGTGCCTTGCCAAACTGTTTGAGTGACCCGTCAGTGCAAGGAGTGTCTGTCACACCTGTGGACAGGAGGCAGCAGTGCAGTGGTGGGCTTTGGGGTTTGGGCTCGAAGGGATGTTTTTTTCTTTTATACATGCTCCTCTGGCAGCTGCTTTCATTGCGTCCCAGAAGAGAGGGGTTGTTAGGCTATGTTTTCTTTAGTTTGGGCTTGAACGTGGCAGACCTGGCTTCCGAGGATGGCCTTGGCAAGCCTCAGCCTCCTTTTCCTCATGAATCCAGTGAGGGGAAAGTGGAAGCTTAAGGAGCTCTAGAAAGAATGGGCAGCAAGTGGAGCACAGGAGCTCTTTGCTCAAATGTCAGGAGGCCTAGGATGGCGGCTGCTGCTGCTGCATGTTACTTTATTTATAAAAACAAAATAAATAAATAAAAAGGGAGTTTTCCTGGCTCCCTGCATGTGGGCACTTTCCCTCCCTCCCTCAGGATGTGTCTGGCTGGCCAGTGCAAATGGCATTCTGGCTGAGATGGTCCCCTGCCAAGCCATGCTCTGCTCATCTCCTGCTCTTGGTCTCGTCTTCTGGGGGTGCGCCCTTCCCTCCCAGAAATCGCTTGCTTGCTTCAGAGATGCCTTTCAAGCGTGCGAGAGCCCAGCAATGGACACATTTGCAATGAGGGCACTTCCCTTGGTATTTGATGCAGAAGTCACTCTTGCGGCAAAACAAGCTCTTCGGAGACCCTGCACAGCGATGTGAAAAGTGGAGGCTTTCAGAAGTCCAGCTTTTATAGAGTGACCCAGAAAGAGAGCTTGGGGGGGGGCAGTGTATGACTGCCTGGCATCCTGCTGTCTCTGAGCAAAACAGGATGGCCAAGTAGTGCCACTTGTGAGCGAAGCTCCGCCTTGTGGCTTCCGGCCTGCCTGGGTTTTGCTCTCCCCAGCATCTCTGCTCTGCTTTATTTCTCCAGTGCCCACCGTTTACTATCCTCTCATCTCCTTTTGGCTTTGTAGATTTGGGAATATTGCCTGGAAGGGGCGGGTTGATCTTCACTCTGAGTTGCTGCTGCTGTGTCATGTGAATTTTGGAGGATGCAACAAAATACTGAGGAGGACTATTTACTTTTCTCCTTGCTTGCTAATTGGGCCCAGCTGTTGGCCACGTGAAGAATCCTTGGGATGGGTGCCCCCGCCTAGTCTGCTGAAAGGGGGGGGGGGCTAAGACATTGGTCCTAGTGGCCCCCCTCACCGGCAGAATGTTGCTCCCCCTTGTGGCACATAAAAACACAAGAGTGAAGAATGTGACTTGACCACTGAAGAATTTTTTATGAATAGGGCTCTTGTTTTTAATTTGATGAGCAGAGAACTTTCCAGGTCTGTCCCTCTCTTTCCAATCTGTCTTTAATTTGCAGAGAGATGCATTCCAGTTTTTCAAACATGAAACTCTTTAATGGGTTTTTTTTGGCTCCTCCTGAGTGCTGGTTGTGAGAGTTTACCCCGAGACTTCGCATGTTTGCTCCTCCTCCCACAGTGCAGTGAGGCAGACTTGGCGGGAGACCTTTTGCCAGGTCCCTTGGTAGCCTGTTTTTCCTCTTTTGCTGCAGGAGGTAACAGGTTGACCAGCCAGCCTCTTTTCCAAAGCTGAGTGAGCCCCACTAAGAATAGTCTGCAATAAGCTTGTGCCTCTCAGGCTGCTCTGGCCTCTCTGTTGATCCTTGGCGATGCCTTTCTCGGTGGCCAGTCTGTGTGGCCCCCGTGCCTTTCCTCTGGGAGATGGGACTGGCTTCTGTTGCAGGCGGCACCTGTAGTGCACTGTCTTGCAGTGCCTTCTTTGCTCCTGTGGCTTCAAGACTTTGGGTCTGGCACCTGAGACTGTGTGTGTGTGTGTGTGTGAGAGAGAGAGAGAGAGAGAGAGAGAGGGAGAGATAAGGGGGCTCAGTGGGGATGAGGGGTAACAAATTCACAGCTGGGAGCAGCCCTTAGGTTCCTCTGCTGGCCCCTGTGTTCTTCTTTTGCCTGAACACCCCCCATGCCTTTTTTAGAGCTAGGTGCGTTTAATGCGATACCTTAACTGAGCTGAATTCAAACCCTAGTTTGCTTTAATTCACACTTTGAAGTTGTTGGAAGAAACTGCTGATTTGGGTTTGTGGTTCATGCTGACATAGGGAGCGTGGGCTACCCAGTTTGAAGGCCCCTCGCACCTGCCCTGGCCTCCAGTAGAATTGTAGGGTTAGAATGGAGCCTGAACGTCATCTAGTCCAACCCCCCGCAAGGCAGGAATGTGCAGCTGTCCCTTGCGGGGTTGGCATTAGTACTGTACTATGCTCTCACCAACTCAGCTGTCTCTGCTTCTTCTGTGTTGTTCTGCCTTTAGAAATCCTCAGCTGCCCAGAGAGGAAGCAAGAGAGGGGTTGCCCATGGGGAACACGTGCGGCATGTTGCCATGAAAAAGTAAATATGAGGAATGAGATCGATAAAATATTGGCTCAGAGAAGATTGGACCTCCTGCCAACCCATTCCCTTGAGTGTGCATTTTGCTTATGTTTGAATTTTCTGTGAAGAAAATATAGGCAGTGACCATTCTGCATGGGAGTTCTGTTCCTGGCCCCCATGCATGTCAGCGAAGCACATAGAAGCATGGCCACCCACCTTCTGCTCTCCTCCAGGTCCAAAAGGACCGCACATCGGTGTTCACACATCAATTGGTCACGCTTGAGGTGGTCACCATCTGTATGCATGAATATACAGTGGTACCTCAGGTTACATACACTTCAGGTTACAGAAACCCAGAAATAGTGCTTCAGGTTAAGAACTTTGCTTCAGGATGAGAACAGAAATCGTGCTCTGGCGGCGCAGCGGCAGCAGGAGGCCCCATTAGCTAAAGTGGTGCTTCAGGTTAAGAACAGTTTCAGGTTAAGTACGGACCTCCGGAATGAATTAAGTACTTAACGTGAGGTACACAGTGGTACCTCTGGACATGAACAGGATCCGTTCTGGAGCCCGTTCGCATCCTGAGCAGAACGCAACCTGCATCTGCGTGTGCGTGGGTCGCGATTCGCTGCTTCTGCGCATGTGCGTGACATCATTTTGAATGTCTGCGCATGCGCGAGTGGCGAAACCCGAAAGCAACCTGTTCTGTTACTTCCGGGTCGCCGCGGGACGCAACCTGAAAAGATTTAACCTGAAGCAACTTTAACCCAAGGTATGACTGTACTCTATTTGTGGTTGCACAGGAACTCAGCAAAGCAGTGCTTTTTGACGAAGAATCTGTTTTCATAACAAATCCTGAAGCTGACTCAACAGACCCTCCAAATCCCCATTGCTGAGTCTCACAGGGGCTGCTCCTGTCCTGCTTGTGACCCATCCAGTTGGCAACCATGAGAGCAAGAGGCGGGCTTGGGGGGGCCCTTTTGGCCTCATGCTGCAGAGGCTCTTCTTATGGTCTTATGCTACAAAGCCAAGGCGCCCTGGGTGGAGCACAGAAGCCATGGCTCTCTGTCTGCCTGGTGGAGCATATTTTGAAGATCTCCTCCTTAATTCCTAAAGCAATAATGCTTGGAAGGTGACTGAGCTGTTCATTCCTCAAGCGTAGACTATAGAGGAAGGCAGGAAGCAGCAGCAGCAGAAGGTACCCTGGTGGTGGCCTCCTGTGGCTGGAGGGATCTTGTGGTCCTTGAAATAACGATGGGATGATTCCTGGAAGGTCACATTAAGGAAAAGACAGTTTTAGTGACTCTCTCTCTCGAGAAACTATCTGCTTATTCAGTACAAAACTGAGGTGGTTGCTGAGCGATAGGGAGTGAGCCTTGGGTCGGGAACAGGAAGCTGCCATGGCAAGACTACTCTAAGCTCTCAGGAGCCTGCTTGCAGTCGCAAGCTCATAGGGGCGACCAAAAGTAATACAACCTGTTCAGGTGTCCTGGTTTTTTTGTTTCCCTGCTGATTTGTAAAGGAGTGAAGCATTCCAGGTTATTTGTGAGCATGTGTGTCAAAGAGTTAAAAGTGAAGGCGCGAGTGGGGAGGAGGAGCTGCCAAATCAGCGTGGAATTGACACTGATTAGCAGCTTAATTGTGGGAGTCCAGTGTGCAATTTCTGCAGCCTCCTGCTCTGCAGCAAACTGTCGCTGCACAGCCTTTCTAGCTGCCATCTGGCAACTCTGGGCTAGTCCTGGAGCAGGTTTAATAGCCTTGTGTGCTGCTTTGTGTGTGTTTTTCAGAGAGTGGCATTCCTCCAGCTGCATTTCTGTGTCATGAAATCAGAGCTAAAGTGGGGAAGAGAAGAATGCAGAGCTTGGAAATGCAATGTTTTATGCAGAACTGCTGTGTGCAGGCGTAAAGAGAAAAGAAAAGAAAGCCCCAAAACCAGAATCACAGTTCAAATGAAAAGAAAATGTATTCATTCAACATGTCACTCCTGAATGGAGATGATGGCCAAGGCTGACGTGGTAGCTGCTGCCATTGAACGGAATGGGTTCTGCTCCTGGGATGCGAAGAGCAGCTTTGTTAAACATCAGGAGGGTGCACTGAATTGGCTCCTGCCTCTTGTACTGGTGTTAGTTTTCAAGGGTGACCAAACATGTATCACAGGGATGAGAGGAGTCTTGTTTGCTTTGAAATCCTAAGGGATTTGGCTTCTGGAAGCTGCCTTTCCATGCTCCCCAGTGGAGCGTCTTCTCTGGATCCACCAGTGAGGGATGTGCCAAGGGAGCTGTTCCTGCTGCCCAGTGGAAGGAGGCCTCTTCCAGGAGTTGTGGTTGTCCTTCCATTTCACCTGGTGCTATCAGGGTTCCTGCCCGCCCTTCTCTGAAATGTTTTGTGTACTCTGGAAGTCTAAATTACCTGTGCCTGTCCCAAAATGCAATTGCTGAAATGTGAGAGGAGACACTGTAATTCCTTCTCCTGGTTTTGGACTTTGGTTGTGGTTTTCAGGCTTTGATTTTACAAATTGTTGGCTGGGATCCAGGTTGTGGATGGTGGATTGTATGAATAGTCATGGATTTAAAAAGTGTTATCAGGACTTGTGGTCAAGGAATCCTCTTTGATGATACTCCAGTTGTCGAGAATTCTCCTGCTGGTTTCTGCAGGTGGTTGGATTCCTTTGGCACTGCTCTGGGGGCACCAGGAAGTATTGTGCTCTAAATGAAATTTGTGTCCTAACCAAATTTTTCCTGACCTGATTAGGACCAGGAGCATTGAGCCATATGCTAGGCAGACCCTCCTCCGCCTGTGGCTGGGCAGGCTGACCAGGTGAGGCAGGTGCTTTGTAGGGACTGGTGTTGGAAGAGCCCTGCTGCTGGATCAGACCAAAGTGAGTCAGCCAGATAGTTTTGGGAGACCTTCAAGTAGCAAAACGTGAGCACAAGAGCGTTCTTTCTTCATGGAGCAAACTCACTGTAGGTCTGTGCTGGCCAGCAGCTTGTGTCTGATAGCAGATGCATCTTTAGCCTTGCTCTCCAGGCATAGCCAAGCCCTCCAGGCTTCAGAACTTGATTTTTGTGGCCAGGATGGTGCATGAGTTAACTTCACATGGGGAGGGGATGCATTTGAAGATGCATTGCTTGTGTCTGCTCAGGAGCAATCTTAATATCATCACACTTTGCTTGGGACTGCTCACTTCAGGTGCTTGAGCTAATTCAGGGGTGGCTGGGGGGCCCTTATCTCTCCTACCCTTAGGGGCCACATAGAACAGGTGGGTGGGGCCGCCCGCTTGTCAGTCACCTAACGTCATACAAAGAGCCCTGCATAGTGCTCAGAGGTGCAGCTGATCAGCAGGCTTGAAGTCGCTTTGAGCTCTCAAGCAGTTTCATACAGGTTGTTTTTTTTGTCCATAGCTTTTATATACTGCTTTTTAACACATGGTCTCCAAGTGAAATGCAAACCCTCCCAATAAAAAGAAACATCAACCACATGTTTAAGCAACAAATGTCAGTACAAAGCAGTCAGAGCAAAAAGCATGGGTAAATGGCACTGACAGGAGGGCCAGACTCCCTGAGGTCCAGAAAAAGGAGAATGATGGGCAGCAGTCTTGCCTGCCCATCCACCCACGGGGGGCATTCTAGGGGTCTGGGACTCAGCCTCCAGCCCAGCCCAGAAGGCCCTGCTGCTTCTGGTGGAAGTCAGGCAAGGCCGTGGACTTTGGAGATGGGAGTTGGGGCTTGGAGCAATTTGAGAGAGATCCTGGAGACTGCTTTGTTGAGCATGCAGTGTTGGAGCACAGCAGGAACCACAGATTCAAGAACATAACAATGAGCATTAACTGTGTGGTTAATATTGTGAGGTTTCTGGGGTTCTTCTGTAGTGTAATGGCAAAGAATCTGAACTCAAGCCTAGGAAGCCCCAGGTTGAAAACTCAGCCCAGCTTTGTGCTGGGCAACCTTAGGGAGGCCTCTGTTCTGCCCGCTGGCAGAAGTGGGGTATTAATCCCAGCCCACCTTACAAACGGATGGTCAGGAGAGCTGTGAAAATTCACTGTTGTTGTATAAATGCTGAGTGTGAGTAATCATTTTTGCAAGTTGTCAGAGGTGCCTGGGTCTGTGGGTGGGCATTGCTTTCTGGGGTTCCTTCAGGTGCAGCTGAAAAACAAGCATGAGGAGGTTGGGATTCTGGTGCTTGCATTCAAGGGGGGTGAAATTCCTCAGTTGTCTTCTACTCACATTGAGTTTGGACTGTGAAGCGATCAGTTTTTGCTAGCAAAGCAATTGCCAGGTGGAAAAGTTTCTGGTCTCCAGCAGTGGGAGGAATTAAGCAGCTGTTAGCAGCTGCACTTGAGCAGCAGGGCCTGGCCTTTCCTGGGCCAACGGAGGGCCCCACCCCCGCTCCTCTTTCAGCCTGAGGTGCTGCTGCTGCTGCTGCTGTGAGTTGTGTCCCTGCATGGACTGTCACTGAGAGGAGGCTGAGGTGTCCCCCATGGCTGCTGCAGATCTTGTGTCCGAGGAAACGTGTGGCTTGGCTCATGGGCTGCTCTCCACCCACACTCCTTGAGGTGCATGCTGGGAAATGTTTCCTCACCATGACCTTGGGAAGAGCTCTGCAAACCATTTCCGTAGCCAGAGTTGGACCATGGCCAGCTTCCTTGCAAATGAGAAATCAAAATGCAATTGTTGCTTGTGGGAGGCCTCCTTATTCCTTCTCCCAGCATATTTTATGGATTTATTCATCCCAAGGAACCTAAGGTGGCATCCATGGTGGCATAGTCAGGCTTTCAGGTGACTTCCTCATCTGTCATGAAACGTGTATGCTTGAACAGGCAAAAATCGAGCTTTCTGCCTCCCTCTGCTTCTCCCAACAGTTTTAAGATAGAAGTATTCTCTTGGGTTCCTTTTCAAGGAAGATTCATAAATGTAATAAGAAGCAAATGCTCACCAACTTTGCCCCTGTCACAGAGAGGAGGCCACAACAATTTAGAGAGATGTAGGACTTCACCGATGCTCATTCCTGCTGGTGGAAGATATTGAAGGAAAGGATAGGAGGCTGGACATTCCCTAGGCCCCTGCCCTGACCTTTGTTTTGAGCAAGAATTTCAGCATACAGACTTCCGGAGGCGGCGCGTCCGGCAATGGCTGCCCTCTTCTAACTGCGAAGAGGGAGCTCCGCAGAAACGGGTCGTCCGCTACGGCGCAGCGGAGACCCACATCGGAAAACCACAGGCAGCGTAAGCCTGTGGCCGTGGGACTCGGCGGGCACCTGGAGCGCCCCCCGAAACGCAGAAGGGACCCCGTAAGAGGTCCCGGAACGTGGAAGGGTTGGCGCGGTGCTGTGAGTCAATCGCTCTTTCTGTCGGTGAGCGCTGTCCTCTTTTCCTGGAAACATTCGGCTTGAAACCAACAACTTGTGAGTAAGAAAAGAAAGTAAGATTTGGAGGATAAATTTTAAAGTTAAGCTTAAGTTTTAAAGCAAAGACTTTGATGTTTGGAGCCTTTGAAGAGGTGTTAAAAGGCAATCAACTCTCACATTACTCAAGTTGCTTTAGGACTTAACCCTTTAAAAGCCTTATTTTAAAATACGAACTGTGTTATACCTGCCCTGCTGGATTTACAAATTGACAAAGAACCCCAGGCAGTCGGACTGCCTAGATAACAGAACTGTCAGATTGCAAGATCTTGATACTTTGTTGCTGGAATTATTACTAGCTGAGCCTTAGTGGAACTGCTACATTGAATTGCTACATCCTGCACTTATTGAGACATTGTTATATTCTGAGACCAACTCTGCCAAACACAACTAAGTTGAAGGTCTTTAGGAAATTAAAGGCTGTTTGGACATTGCTTTTAAAGTACTGAAGTTTGGAAAAATTTAAATAATTTAAATAATTGATATTAATAACTTGACTTCTTCCCTACAATAGAAGTGGGCTCCCTCTAGAGGACTTTGGATTTACAACCATATGTGACTTTCCTTTTGGTTTCCTTTCCTCCTACTTGGTTGTTTACTTTATGGGCTTGTGGATTCTCATGGGAACATATTCAATTTGACCTTGATTAGCAGACACAAGTGGAATGAACGGCACTGGGAGACAAACAAGAGCGGCTAGAGGAAAAAGGCAAACAACTTTGAATTTACTTTCACAGCCGCGTAGATCATCTGTTCCTGATGTTTTAGAACTAGAAGATAGTGAGCATCTGCTGGGAGAAGATATGGCATCAGGTGGATCTGCTTCAGTATTAGACAAAATACTTGAAAAATTGGAAGGCCTAGACAAAAAAGTGGATGAACAAACGGCAAAGATTGATCAGACCAGAGATTGTGTTAACAAGTTAACGGAACAAGTTACTTTGAACGCTCAAGCAATTGGCAACTTATCTGAATCCACTGTAGAAAATCGGAAATTGGCAGAGGAAGCCATTCAGAAAACTGCGGCACTGGAGCAGGAGGTAAAACCACTGCATAAGCAGGTGGGGGAACAACAGGCCTACCTGTCTATGACTGAACTTCGGGCCCGGGAAAACAACTTAAAATTGAGGTTTATACCAGAACTTGAACCCGAACAAGGGAACTTAATTGAGTTTTTAACAAAAGAATTTTCCAAGTGGTGGCCTTTGGAGGAGGAAAAAAACTTTAAAATCGTGACTGCTTTTAGGCTTGGGAAATTTACAAGGAAGGACAAGCCCAGAGACTGTTTGATTACCTTGAGATCCAAGGAGGAAAGGGACAAAATACTAGGACTACACTACGGAAAGTCACTAGAAATTTTGGACAAAAGAGCAGAGATTTACAAGGATATTCCTAAACAACTTTTGGACCTTAGATCCACCTACCTTGAACTAGTAAGGCTGTTGAGGAGCAACTTAATTATCTTTAGGTGGGAATTTCCACAAGGACTATCCTTTACCTTCAGAGGGAAGAAGGTGAAAATTAAAACAGCTGAAGACAGAGATAAATTTTTGAACACCTACGGAGAGGACCTTCAGAAAGGGATTGAAAGACCCTCAGGGGCTGGACCACAGTCTTTACCTATGCCTACACCTGTGGGGTCTGAAGACCAGGACAAAAAGATACCACCACCAGGACAATAACAGATTTGACCAGGATGTCTCTGCAACTTCTGAGCTGGAACATAAATGGCGCCAACATACCGGAGAAAAGGAGAAGGATATTTCACATTTTGAAAAAAGAACAATTGGACATTATTTGCTTGCAAGAAACACACGTGACTAGGCTACATAGAAAAGTGTTAATAAATAAAATATTAGGCCAAGAATTTATCTCTTCGGATCGAGTAAAGAAAAGAGGTGTGGTGATATATGCAAAAGAGAGCCTGTCACCAAAATTTCTATTTAAAGATGAACAAGGACGAATTTTGGCAATTGAGATCCAGACTCAAGGAGAAAAGTTTTTGATATTAGGAATTTATGCGCCAAATGAGGGAAAATCGGAATTTTATAAGAAGCTGCATGAGATAATGCTGGACTATCTGAACTATGATAACATCATTATGATGGGAGATATGAACGGGGTGGTATCAACCAACATGGACAAATCACACAGCCAAAATGTAACAAAAGAAGGCAGACTACCCAAAACATTTTTTGAACTGACTGACAACATGGACTTGATTGACATCTGGAGAACAAAGAACCCTCTAGGAAGAGAAGGAACATTCTTTTCTGAAGCCCAACTGACATGGACAAGAATCGACCAAATTTGGACAACTAGAGGCCTGGCACCCAAGATAAAAAAAGTGGAAATCTGCCAAAAGACCTGCTCCGACCATAACGCTGTAAAGATGGTTATGAGACTAACTCCAACCGGCTCCTTTAGATGGAGGATGAATGACAATTTGTTTAGAGATCAGGAGATTATTAAAAAGGCCCAAAAAGCTTTGAAGGACTACTTTGAGATAAATCTGAACACCATGGTGGAAAAAAGAATTGTCTGGGACGCAAGTAAGGCGGTTATGAGGGGGTTTCTGATACAACAGAATACTATAAAGAAAAAAGCACAGAATGAGAAAAAAGATAAGATTTTGGAGAAAATTAAAGAAGCTGAGAAGAAGTTAAGATCAAGACCGAAATCAAAGGAGATTCTAAGAGAAATTAAACATTACCAAGCACAATATTCAAAATTGATAAACCAAGAAGTGGAATGGAAAGTGAAGTTAATGAAACAAAGATCCTTTGAATCGGCAAATAAATGTGGAAAGCTGCTAGCATGGCAGCTGAAAAAGAGACAAAAACTGAATACGGTAACAAACTTAGAAATTGAGGGAAGAAATATTCAGAACCCAGTGGAGATCAGAAAGTGTTTCCAGAGATACTTCAAACAATTATATACACAAGGGCCGCAAAACGAATTGGAGATAGAACAATTTTTAAAGAAGAATGGTCTACCAAGGTTGTCTCTGCGAAACAGAACAATCCTGAACTATAAAATAACACAATCAGAGATGGAAGAAGCCATTCAGAACATGCAACTGGGCAAATCTCCAGGGCCAGATGGACTTACCTCCAAATATTATAAGACATTGAAAGACTATCTGATACATCCATTAATGGAGGTTTGCAATGAAATTATGGAAGGGAAGAAGGCACCGGAGTCGTGGAAAGAGGCTTTCATCACATTGATACCCAAATTAGAAACTGAAAAGACACAACTTAAGAACTACCGCCCCATCTCCCTCCTGAATGTGGACTATAAAATATTTGCAGACATTTTAGCAAATATATTCAAAAAAGTGTTAAATGAAGTGATTCATAAGGACCAAGCAGGCTTTCTCCCAGGTAGACATTTGTTTGCTAATACAAGGAACATCATTGATATTTTGGAACTCTTGCAAACAAACATCAATACAAAAGCAGTGTTGATATTTATAGATGCGGATAAGGCCTTTGACAACATTTCCTGGAAGTTCATGAAGAAAAATTTGGAAGGAATGGGAGTGGGGCGGGGGTTTCAGAATGGGATCGAGGCAATTTATTCAGAGAGCAAAAGGCAAAATTGATAGTGAACAATGTGGTGACAGAAGAGTTTAAAATTGAAAAAGGAACACGACAAGGTTGTCCTATATCCCCTTTGTTATTTATATCGGTCCTGGAAGTGCTCTTAAATATGATTAGAGGAGACCGGTTGGTGGAAGGTATTCAGGTCGGAGCGAAACAGTATAAACTTAAAGCATTTGCAGATGACCTAGTATTGACTTTACAGGAGCCAGAGCCTAGTACCAAAAGGGTATTGCAACTGATTTATGAGTTTGGTCGA
Organism: Podarcis gaigeae; assembly: GCF_964106915.1. Taxonomy (NCBI): domain Eukaryota; kingdom Metazoa; phylum Chordata; class Lepidosauria; order Squamata; family Lacertidae; genus Podarcis; species Podarcis gaigeae. The sequence goes on from NC_139693.1 coordinate 40,899,685, forward strand.
GTGGCGGGTTTTAAACTCAATAAGCAAAAAACCAAGGTTTTGGGGAAAAACTTGACTTCTTTAGAATCAGAAAGGTTTCAGAAAGAGACAGAATTAAATGTGGTCAAAAAAGTAAGATACCTAGGGGTAAGCATAACAGCGAAGAACATGAATTTATACAAAGATAATTATGAAAAATGCTGGTCTGAAATTAAAAGGGATCTAGATGTTTGGTCAAGACTGAAACTTTCCTTGTCAGGACGTATTGCTGCTATTAAGATGAATGTATTGCCAAAAATGCTGTTTTTGTTTCAAACATTGCAGATTGTGGATAAAATGGAGTGTTTTGGGAGGTGGCAGAGAGATATCTCTAAATTTGTCTGGCAGGGCAAAAAGCCCAGAATCAAGTTTAAGATACTAACTGATGCTAAAGAAAGAGGGGGCTTTGCCCTGCCAGACTTAAAGTTGTATTATGAATCAGCAGCTTTCTGCTGGTTGAAAGATTGGCTACTTCTTGAAAACACTGATGTTTTAGATTTGGAAGGATTTAACAATGCTTTTGGTTGGCACGCATATCTGTGGTATGACAAGGTTAAAATACATAAGGCTTTCAAGAACCATGTTGTCAGAAAAGCAGTGTTCAATGTCTGGTTAAAATATAAAGACTTATTGGAAAATAAGACCCCAAGGTGGTTATCACCAATGGAGGCTAAGGCCCCGAAAAGACTCAATATGGAGGCCAAATGGCCGAAATATTGGGAAATAATAGAAAAAGATGGAGACAATTGGAGGTTGCAGAGTTTGGAGAAACTAAAGGGGAAAGTGCGAGATTGGTTACATTATGCTCAGATTAAAGAAGCTTTTAAGTCAGATAAAAAGTTAGGATTCCAGGTGGAAAAATCAAAGTTAGAAACAGAACTGTTAGAACCCAGCTCTAAGATACTTTCAAGAATGTATAACTTGCTGCTAAAATGGAATACACAGGATGAAACGGTCAAATCAGCTATGATAAAATGGGCACAGGACATAGGGTACAACATTATGTTTGCTGACTGGGAAAAGTTATGGACCACAGGTTTGAGATTTACGGCATGTAATGCCTTGAAAGAAAACATTATGAAAATGATATATAGGTGGTACATGACTCCAGTCAAGCTTGCAAAGATATACCATGTGTCTGACAATAAATGTTGGAAGTGTAAAGAAGCTGAAGGAACATTCTTTCACCTCTGGTGGACTTGCCCTAGAGTGAAGGCTTTCTGGGAAATGATATATAATGAGTTGAAAAAGGTATTTAAGTATACCTTTCCTAAGAAACCAGAGGCCTTTCTTTTAGGCATTGTTGGCCAGAGTGTGCAAAAGAAGGATCGAACTTTTTTTATGTATGCTACAACAGCAGCAAGGATACTCATCACCAAATGCTGGAAAACTCAAGATTTGCCCACACTGGAAGAATGGCAGATGCAACTGATGGACTATATGGAACTGGCGGAGATGACTGGCAGAATCCGAGACCTGGGAGAAGAACTGGTGGAGGAGGACTGGAAGAAATTTAAGGACTATCTACAAAAATATTGTAAATTGTATGAATGTTAAGAAAGATGTAAGATTAGCAATATAATGGCTCCAACAAATTAGTTATAAGGAATACAAATCTAAATGTAACTGAAAGAAAAGACAAATTTTGGATAAATAGAATGTTATAATTAAGTCTCCAAAAGAGTGATTTAAATTCAAAAATTTGAGATTTAATATTGGAAAAATATATTATATGAATTGAAACAAGTTAATAATTTGCTAGTAAAATTTATGAGTTTAGAATGCAGGAACAAGAGATGTGAGGAAGTTCAAAGATGAGAATGAAATGTGGATATTGGAAAATACTATGTTATTATGTATGTCTTTTATTGTTTAAACAAAAATTTAATAAATATTATTATAAAAAAAAGAATTTCATCATACAGCCATAGGGAATGTCAGTGATAACTGTTGGGACACTCCTGCAACTTTCTCCACCGTTCTGATCTTGGTGTGGAGTTTTAGCAGAAGTCAGATTTGCACTGTGTTGATTGGCAGGCCCTTGTGTCAGTGATGAAGCCAGCTCACTGCAACTTCTCCAAGATAGTTTATAAAATGAGAAGAAAGATTTGATTTAGAAAAAGTGCCAGGCAAATGCTTTAAGATGGTTAAAATAAAGCTGACAGTTCATCAGAAGTACAAGGGGGTTTGTGTGTGTTGTTCTGTGTGATAGCATTTGTTCCAGAAGTTGCCTGTGTCTCCTTTGGTGGAACAAAGGCACCAGAGGTACACTCAGCCTCTGCCTTTTCACAGGCACAGGTGCCTTCGGGGACTCCTGAGGGTGGCCCCCCTCCTGTCAGGGGATGGGCAAGAGTGGAAGGTGCCTTATATGAAGTCAGACCATTGGTCCATTTAGCTCTGTGTTGACCACAATGACTGTCTTTCTTCTTGTTCAGCAGTTGTTCCTCCTCCAGAATGCAAATATCCCTCTGCAGTCACCTCTTGTTCCTTCCAGTCAGGGGGCAGGTTGCATTTGATCTGGCACAGCTGCTGCTGCTGCTGCTGGGATTCCAGGAGCGGGGAATCCCGAGCTGAGGACATTCTTGTTGCTGCTCTGATGGCTTTCTCTCTGCCCACTGATGATTAAGTGATACCTGCATTTAGCACAATGCTCCCCCCCCCCCCGCACACAAGGTCTCATGGGCACCTGCATCCCTCCACCCCAGCTCTTCTGGGGCCAAAGACTCCTGCTTGAGTCAACATCTGGCTGGCCCACCCCCTGTGGCTTATGGGGAGATGTTGCCCACTTGATCCACATTGGGGACTGGGAGGGACAAAGGCCCACTGGGCTGTTTCTTTTGAGCAAGGGAGGAAGGGAGCAGCCCACAGGGACAGGGGCTGCTGGTGCCCCTCTGTGTGCCAGCACTCAAGAGAGCTGCTCTCCTTGTGCTCCTCCGCTTGCTGAGTGGCCAAGCAGCGCTTTCACTGCCAGGACTGACATTTTTTGCATACCTAGGGGATGTTTGTTTTGGGTTTTCTTGCCTCCCTTTGCAAAATGCATTCGAGGAAATTACATTTTATCCTGCATTTTTTGGTCATGAAATGCAGGCAACTGTTTTTGAGGGAGTAAATTTTTCATGACTAGCACTTGGATACTAAATAAAAAATGACGGCTTCTTGGATTTGATTGCACTCTAAATATGTGCCTGCAACTAAGGGAGGAGGTGATGGTTTGGAGGTGGCAGGTGGAGGAGAGGTGAAGGTATTGAAGGAGGGGGGTGTCTCCCTCTCCTAGAGCACTGCTTGGCCTCCTTTGTGGATGCCACGCCTTCGGACAGAGGTGGGGGGGGCAAGAGGCAGAAGTTCACCTTCTTCACACAGGCACAATCCTTAATTGCATGGGGGAGCAACAGTGGGCACCAACGAAGTTGGTGGGAACTTGCCTCATTCTGCTCATGCGCTACGACACATTCTCAAGATGGAGGGTGAGGGAACAGCTGCAGTCACTGCGGTTTCTGCGCAATGTTTGCCATCTTGCCAAAGGTTGCAGGCAGCTTTACCTGCAGCAATTGCATGTTGATTGCCCTCTTAGAAGACAAAGTCCAGTAACTGGAGGAACGTGTAGCTACGCTCCAAAGAATTAGAGAGCTGGAGCTCTTCTTGGAAGCAACAGAGCACACCGTCTCCACCAAGGAGGAGACAGGGGATTCCCCTGCGAAGGAGGCTAGTTCACCAACACAGGAGCCAGATATATGGAGAAACGTGACTCAAAGAAGTAGGAGGCCCAGGGTTCGCTCTGATTGTTTAGAAATACACAATCGCTTTGAGGTCCTCTCCCCTAGCATGGAAGACGAAGAGCAGACTCCATTTGAGGATCTCTCCCTCATTACAGTCGATCAGGTATATGAAGACGAGCAGCAAAGTCAGTCCTCAGGGAATGTGCAGGCGACGTTGGAACGGACAGCTCACGGAAGAACCCCGACCAAACCTAAGAGGAGGCGTGTAGTGGTGATAGGGGATTCCCTACTGAGGGGAACAGAAGCAGTGATCTGTGGGCCTGACAAGATGTCTCGGGAAGTGTGCTGTCTCCCCGGGGCTAAGATCCAAGATGTAACTGAACGACTGCAAGGAATCATAAAACCCACTGACAAATACCCCTTCCTCTTGGTTCATGTGGGAACCAATGGCACTGCAAGCAATAGCCTCCAGAAGATCAAAAGAGACTATGAGGCTCTGGGCAGGAAATTGAAGCAATTAAATGCACAAATTGTCATCTCATCTGTCCTCCCAGTTGAACGACGTGGCCCAGGGAGAGAGGGAAAAATAGTGGAAGTGAACAACTGGCTTCGCAAATGGTGTAAACAGGAACGGTTTGGATTCTTAGATCACGGACTGCAGTTTCTTGAAGATGGACTTCTGGCAAGCGATGGGCTGCACCTCACAACGGTTGGGAGGAATGTTTTTGCCAAAAATCTCAGAAACCTCATCAGGAGGGCTTTAAACTGACTAATGTGGGGGAGGGAGACAGTGCTCCTGAAGGTAGGAGTCTATCAATTGATGAAGATGATCATCCAAATGTCATAGACCAAATGGAGCAAACAGCATGCAGGCCTAGTGGTGGGAGGAAAAAATCCTAAATAAGAGACACGGGGGAATGATTAATGGACTTCAATGTCTGTACACTAATGCGCAAAGCATGGGAAATAAACAAGATGAGCTTGAGCTCTTGGTACAGCAAACTAAATATGACATAATAGGCATCACTGAAACCTGGTGGGATAAGTCCCACGATTGGAATGTAATAATGGAGGGATACGATCTATTTCAGAGAAACAGACCAGACAAGAAAGGAGGAGGAGTGGCGTTATATGTCTGGGATGTGTATACCTGTGAAGAGATCCAAGATTTAGAACCTCAAAGCCAACGTGAGAGCATTTGGGTCAAAATTAAGGGAGAGAAGAATAACAGTGACCTCATTGTGGGAGTTTACTATAGATCCCCAAGCCAAACGGAGGACATAGATGATGCCTTCCTGGAACAGATGGCCAAGTATGCAAAAGGAAGGGAGATAGTAGTAATGGGGGACTTCAATTACCCGGATATTTGTTAGATGTCAAACTCAGCCAAGAGCATAAGGTCAAACAGATTCCTCACTGGCCTTGCAGACAACTTCATTGTCCAGAAAGTGGGAGAAGCAACAAGAGGAACAGCCATTTTAGATCTGGTCCTAACCAATGTTGGTGACCTGGTTAGTGGGGTAGAAGTGGAAGGATCATTAGGATCATGCTCTTCTGAAGTTTACTATACAGCAGAAAGGAGCAGCCAAGCATACTAGGACTCAATTTCTTGACTTTAAGAAAGCCGACTTCATACAACTTAGGGATGTGCTGGGTGAGATCCTATGGACAGTTATACTAAAAGGAAAGGGATTTCATGATGGCTGGGAGTTTGTTAAGAGGGAGATAGTAAAAGCACAACTTCAGGCAATACCAATGAGAGGGAAACATGGAAGGTGCCTAAAGAAGCCAGGGTGGCTATCTAAAGAACTTTTAACTGAGTTAAGATTAAAAAAGGATGTGTACAAAAAATGGAAAAGGGGGAAAACCACCAAAGAGGAATTCAAACAAATAGCCAGCACGTGTAGACGCAAAGTCAGAAAAGCTAAAGCACAGAATGAACTCAGGCTTGCTAGAGAGGTTAAAAGCAACAAAAAAGGCTTTTATGGGTATGTTCGTAGCAAAAGGAAGAACAAAGAAACAGTGGGGTCACTCAGAGGAGAAGATGGTGAAATGCAAACAGGGGACACAGAAAGGGCTGAACTCCTCAATGCCTTCTTTGCCTCAGTCTTCTCCGATAAAGAAAACAATGCCCGACCTGAAGAATTTGGAGCAAATGATTCAGCAGAGGAAACACAGCCCAGAATAACTAAGGAGATAGTACAAGAATACTTGGCTAGTTTAGATGTATTCAAGTCTCCAGGGCCAGATGAACTGCATCCAAGAGTATTCAAAGAACTGGCAGATGTGATCTCAGAACCACTGGCAGTCATCTTTGAGAATTCCTGGAGAACAGGCGAAGTCCCGACGGACTGGAGGAGGGCAAATGTTGTCCCTATTTTCAAAAAGGGGAAAAGAGAGGACCCAAACAATTACCGCCCAGTCAGTCTGACATCAATACCAGGGAAGATTCTGGAGCAGATCATTAAGCAAACAGTCTGTGAGCACCTAGAAAGGAATGCTGTGATCACCAATAGTCAGCATGGATTTCTGAAAAATAAGTCATGTCAGACTAACCTGATCTCATTTTTTGACAGAATTACAAGCCTGGTAGATGAAGGGAACGCAGTGGATGTAGCCTACCTTGATTTCAGCAAGGCATTTGACAAGGTGCCCCATGATATTCTTGTAAAGAAGCTGGTAAAATGTGGTCTTGACTATGCTACCACTCAGTGGATTTGTAACTGGCTGACTGACTGAACCCAAAGGGTGCTCATCAATGGTTCCTCTTCATCCTGGAGAAGAGTGACTAGTGGGGTGCCACAGGGTTCTGTCTTGGGCCCGGTCTTATTCAACATCTTTATCAACGACTTGGATGATGGACTCAAGGGCATCCTGATCAAATTTGCAGATGACACCAAACTGGGAGGGGTGGCTGACACCCCAGAGGACAGGATCACACTTCAAAATGACCTTGACAGATTAGAGAACTGGGCCAAAACAAACAAGATGAATTTTAACAGGGAGAAATGTAAAGTATTGCACTTGGGCAAAAAAAAATGAGAGGCACAAATACAAGATGGGTGACACCTGGCTTGAGAGCAGTACATGTGAAAAGGATCTAGGAGTCTTGGTTGACCACAAACTTGACATGAGCCAACAGTGTGATGCGGCAGCTAAAAAAGCCAATGCAATTCTGGGCTGCATCAATAGGAGTATAGCATCTAGATCAAGGGAAGTAATAGTGCCACTGTATTCTGCTCTGGTCAGACCTCACCTGGAGTACTGTGTCCAGTTCTGGGCACCACAGTTCAAGAAGGACACTGACAAACTGGAACGTGTCCAGAGGAGGGCAACCAAAATGGTCAAAGGCCTGGATACGATGCCTTATGAGGAACGGCTAAGGGAGCTGGGCATGTTTAGCCTGGAGAAGCGGAGGTTAAGGGGTGATATGATAGCCATGTTCAAATATATAAAAGGATGTCACATAGAGGAGGGAGAAAGGTTGTTTTCTGCTGCTCCAGAGAAGCAGACACGGAGCAATGGATCCAAACTACAAGAAAGAAGATTCCACCTAAACATTAGGAGGAACTTCCTGACAGTAAGAGCTGTTCGACAGTGGAATTTGCTGCCAAGGAGTGTGGTGGAGTCTCCTTCTTTGGAGGTCTTTAAGCAGAGGCTTGACAACCATATGTCAGGAGTGCTCTGATGGTGTTTCCTGCTTGGCAGGGGGTTGGACTCGATGGCCCTTGTAGTCTCTTCCAACTGTATGATTCTATGATTCTATGATGGTCTGGAGTTCCACAGGCCAGAGTGTTGCTTCATTTGGGAACATACCCAAGCTCCTTTTCACCTTGGTTACTGCCTGGTGTTGGGAAAAGGAGGGGCAGCTTGTGCAAGAGAGGAAAGTCTGGGTCTGGCCTGGCAATGCCTCCTGCTCCGTAGAGCTCAGGAAATGACTCCATCTGTGCCAGGTAAGGCAAGAGCTCCCCATTTGGTTGAATGTCTGCATGCATACAATTGATTCCCTAGAATTGGGACACCTCCTCCCCTGCTGAGAGGAGGAGACAGTGGGTGGACGTTCATGGGAAAGGGAGCCCAGGCTCGACTGAGACTGGGGGTTCTCTGCGCTTGAAATAGAAGGAAGCGCCATCTGTTCCGCTGGGTGCCAAGATCAGCTAGCATCTGCCTCAAAGCTTCTCCCACTTGCGCTCTGGCATTTTAGCACTAAACTGCAGCAGGCAGCTGGTGGAAAATTTGCAGAGGTTAAGCTGTGGGAGAAACCTAGTTTGCAGATGTGCCCAAAAAAATGACCTCTGTCCTGCCAAATAAGTTATAGCCCAGCTGGTCATCAGCTGGTCTGGATCAAGGTACATATTACACCAAACCATGTGTGTAGCAGTGAGCTCGGCCAGTGTGGCGGAATTTGGAGCACACCATTGGGGGGTTTTTTTGGGGGGGGGATAGGGCTGAATGCTCCCTTGCCCCTTTCCCACAAAATGCATCTGCCTCCTTAAGTGGCTGGTCTGGTGTGACGTGGAGGGGTGGGCTGGGGGACGGAGCCCCTCCCCCTCTTATTGTGCTCCATGGAGGAAAAGCAGCCTCTGGGGTCTTGCCTCTGGGGCAGGGTGGGGTGGGGCGGAGGGAGCCACCACAGAGGCAGAGGCTTCTCTAGTAGGCACCTATGGGATGCGTCGTAAGATAGAGTTGCAAGGGGGAAACCTAGAACAAAGAATGGAAGAAGTCTTGTCAAAGACAAATGAACTCCCCCTTTCTATCTTAATGGCAAATGCAAGGACGGGGTTGCTGTGGCAGGATGCCTTTGTGGTCAGAGCTGCCTCTGCTTCCCATGCCTGCCTCTTGGTGACGTCTCTTCAGAGAGTTGACCGTTTGGAGGACAAGTTTGGGGCATCTCAAGCATGGCTGGCAGGGTCATGTGCCATCTGCCCGGGAAGCATTTCGTGGCTCTAGAAAAGAGCCTGTGTTTCCATCACCAGTTGGCCACGTTTCCTGTAAGCAAATGGTTTGGCCTCCCTCTCTGCGTATGGCGGAGCAGTGTTTCTGAGGGGGAATGTGAAGCGTTGGGGTGAATTTCAGCCTTGATTGCAAGAATCGAACCCCATTTATGCAGCCAGCTCTACATAACAAGAAGAGGACTGTTTAAAAACGAAGATCCATGTTGGCTTTTGCTGTCTGATCTTGGTTTCAGCAGAGAGGAGCAGAACTGCCAAAGCGGGAGAGATATGAGGTGCTGGCTGGTTGCTTCCCTGGCCCACAGCTGCTGCAGCGACAGTCCGAAGAGATGCTGTGAAGGGGGGGTGGTGGCATATGTTGCAGGAGGAAGCACCGTGGAGAGATAGGGTGGGCGGACATGCTGTTATTAAAAGCAGCTCTCATTAACCCCTCTATTTTCTTGGAACCAATTTCAGAGGGAAACAAGTAATTAATTAGAGTGAGGAGGCTACATCTCAATCTGGGTGCCTCTGTGAGGCATCCTACAAAAACATTGCATTGCTTCACTATGCTCTGTTGAGCCACAGTCTGCCTTCAGATGTGCCATGTGCAGAGGTTCAAGGCAACACACTGTGACTGAGACAGGCAAGGAGTCTTGCCCTGGGGGGCAGGCGAGAGACGTCTGGGCCAGATGAAAGGGGAACTGGATCCATTCAGGGAGAGAAGAGGCTCCATTGGACTGAAAGACTAGTGGCTTTGTTGATTCAGGACATGAGCTGATGACTGGTGCCCTGCATAGAGGGGGAGGCAGGTTTGGAGCCAGGTGGGGGAGAAATTTGATTCTATTCTCATCTGAAGCCGAATAGATCAAATTCACATTTTCTGAAACAGTATGTGAACTGAAACACAGAACCGTCCTTTGAAATTCATAGTTGCCTGAATGCTGTGATGCAGTTCTTCAGCCAAACTATGTTTACAAAAGCACATGTATTAGGAGGAAGTGTGCAGCACCATGATGTGATGGAAGATGGAGCAAGCTTGTTTTCTGCTACTCTGGAGAGTAGGACCCGAACCAATATTACAAGACAGGAGATTATGACTAAACATTAGGAAGAATGACAGGGGAACAGACTCCCATGAGAAGTGGGTGGACTCTTCTTTCTTGGAGGTTTTAAAGCAGAGTTTGGTTTTCCATCTGTCATGTATGAAGCAGTTCCTGCCTTGCAGGGGGTTGGGCTAGATGACCCTCAGAGTCCCTTCCAACTCTGTAATTCTTTGATTCTATGAGAACTGAAATGGAGAGATCTTTCCATCCTAGTTTTGAGAGTGTTTTGTGACCATGGTAGTCTTCTCAATATGTTTCAGGAATAAAGGAAGAGCACTGAACCTTCTGAACAGCGCTTCCCTTTCCCCACTGGTTGCTTTTTCCTATCCCAGACAAGCTGCACTTGCAGCTCTCTGGGCTCTGATGTGACCCCAGCAGGGCCCTTGGCAGAGCGGAGCCTGCAGCCACCTACGGGTGGCATCTCCTGCTGCCTCCATCCTGTTTGCAAAGCCCTCTACGTGTTTCTGAAGAGTCATGGCGGAGCTGGTCCCAACTGATATGTATGGCTTGCATTTCCTTTCATATCCTGCCGCCTTATTAAAACACTGTTTAATGGCTGAAAGGAAGTTATGCCAAACAATTCTCCTCTAGGAAGGGCATCCCTGCAGACTGCTTATGACCTAGAAAGGCAGCATTAACAGTGCTCTCCGCCAGAAAGTAAAATCTGTCCAACCCCTGAAGAGTTCATGAATTTATAATTAAAGACCTCCCTCTCTCCTTGAATTGCTCTACATTGCAGAAAACTCTTCCAAAATACTTCATTCCGCCAAGAAAATGTGTGACGTGGTGACTGACTCTTTGAAAGCTCAGTTTCTGTCTTGTCAGAAGCAAGGTGGTTTAAAGAAATTAAAAGAATCAATATATACCCTGTAATGCAGAAATACTTCACAGAACCTAGAATCATAGAATCATAGAGTTGGAAGAGACCACAAGGGCCATTGAGTCCAACCCCCTGCCAAGCAGGAAACACCATCAGAGCACTCCTGACATATGGTTGTCAAGCCTCTGCTTAAAGACCTCCAAAGAAGGAGACTCCACCACACTCCTTGGCAGCAAATTCCACTGTCAAACAGCTCTTACTGTCAGGAAGTTCTTCCTAATGTTTAGGTGGAATCTTCTTTCTTGTAGTTTGGAACCATTGCTCCGTGTCCGCTTCTCTGGAGCAGCAGAACCTGTCAACTGTTAATCACACACATCAAGAAACAGCATGTAATACAAAGTGGGCACCCACCTCTTGTTTCAGGGATCTCTTCTCTCTCCTCTCCCCTCCTCACCTTGCTCTCCAATTTAACTTTTTCTTTCTGGCTGATACCAGGTACAGTCTTACATACGGGTTACATACGCTTCAGGTTACAGACTCCACTAACCCAGAAATAGTATCTCAGGTTCAGAGCTTTGCTTCAGAATGAGAACAGGAATCGCGTGGCACCGGCACAGCGGAAGGCCCCATTAGCTAAAGTGGTACCTCAGGTTAAGAACAGTTTCAGGTTAAGAACGGACCTCCAGAACAAATTAAGTTATTAACCCGAGGTACCACTGTACTTCTGAAGAAGTATACAAAGACCCACAAAGGGCTCTTTCAGGCTGCCGGAGCATAAAGTGGGCCAGTTAGGGGGGACTTTGGATGCCACTGCTGGAGCTGTCCTCTGGCCAGCCTGCCTAAGCCTCAAAGAGGCCCTTGTGTGCCTCCGTCCCGTTAAATGAGGTTGCGTAAACCAGGGCACCACTAACAATAGCCTGGGTGACTTAGTGCTGGCAGCCAAAGGCCCTTTCTCTCAGCAGAGGACGGCCAAGATGTGACTTTCTGCTGGAATTGGCCTTGGGGGAGGCAGAGCGTTCATGATGGAGCACAGGATGTACCAGGAGAGATCAAGTGCGGCAGCTGGGATATTGCCAGTAAAAGTTTGGCCTCTTAGGCATTAAGTCTCACAGCTTCTGGATCACCTGCTACAAGTGAGAATATTGTGTTGGCAGATGCAATGTCTTGTTTCCAGAAGGTCCTAGAGATGGGGTGAGGAGTCTTCGGCCCACCCTCAGCTTAATTTCAAAGGGCCCACAGAGATGGGGTGGCAGAGGGAGAGCTTATATGGGGCAGCAAACTCCACTTGCCACCAGCTCTACAGACCTCTCATCTGCCCTGCAGCCCTCTGTTGATGCTCCCCACATTGAACCATAGAATTGTAGAGTTGGAAGGGACCCTGAGGGTCATATAGTCCAACCCCTTGCAATGCAGGAATATGCTGCTGTCTCATATGGGGATTAACCTGCAACCTTGGGGGTGATCAGCACCATGCTCTAATTGCTCTTAATAGAAGCTCTCCCGGCTTTTACAGTCTTGCATGTGAAGTCAGCCTAGTGGTGGTGCAGCTGTGGTCCCCTAGTCACAAACCACATAATGGCATCTTCCTTGGCAGAAATGGACCGCAGAAGAGCCCTGTGGCCCAGGGCAAGCTTGGTCCATCAAGGAGTCCAGTAGCCTGATCCCCTCGCCAGCCAGCCAGCCAGCCAGCCTTCTAGCCTTCTGCTTCTAGGCAGCACAGTCAGACCAGGCAAGACTGCGTGGGCCAACCCACTCCCATTTCATGTTCCCATCATCTGGTCCTGGTGTTTCCATGTAACTGTATAAGAATGTAAAAATGGGTTCGTTTTCAGGGTCTCTGTTTGACTTTCCCACAAAGGATATCGGATGTGAGGCAGGCGCTGTCTCTGCTACCTTTCCAGGACCTACTGCAGATCTCCTTCTTCCAGCAAGCCTTTTCAATGGAGCTCTTTCTTTCCTAGCCAACATCTGTGTTAGAATTCTTTTAAACACGTTTTTAAATGCTTTATTCTTTGTGTGTTTGCTGCCCTGGGCTCTTTTTGGAGGCAGCACAGATACAGGATACATTTTAAAAAATAAAAATAACAAAGTAGATAGCATGTCTGCAAATGAGAAACTGGCACCCACAAAGGAAGGGTGGGCATAAGCTGGAGACACCTCTGGGGCAACCAGACAGGGGCCCTACTGCTTCCTGGAGGGTCAGCTGGAGGGACGTGGCATTTTCCTCCCCAACTGAAGCATCATATTGTGGAAAGAGGGTTGACAGGTTGGTACATGGGCAAGAGATTTCACAGCTATATTAGGACAAAATATCTGTTCAGTGATTTTAAGCAGTGAAAATCTAAAGCAAAGATTGTTTCCATTGGGACTAGGCTGAAGGCCAAATGATGCTTTAAGCAGGAGGGCTTCCACAATGGGATCTCTGGGTACTTTGACTGGCTCTGGTCTGGGGGCTGAATTGAATGGGGCAGTGGTGTTCTGGTCTTCAGTGCATTTTCTCCCTCCAGCTGCTTGTTCCAGAATCTCCCATGTGAGGATCTTGCTCCTGTCGTTGTCGGAGTGATCCTTGCATGTGTCCCCATTGCATGTCAGACCCTCCAAGTGTCCCTGTTTTCCAGGGAGAGTCCTGGATTTACAGAAGCTGTCCCGGTTTCTGATTTGATCCTGGCATATCCTGCTTTTCCTTAGGACATCCCTATTTTTATCAGAGAATTATTGAAGGGTATGGAATTATTTGACCCCCAAGCCAAGGAGCTATACAACCTTTAGAAGACATCTGAAGTCAGCCCTGTATAAGGAAGGTTTTTTTTTAATATTTAATGTTTTATTATGTTTTTATATATGTTGGATGCCCAGAGTGGCTGGGGCAACCCTGTCAGATGAGCCAGGTATTATGGAAAAGAATGTCCCTATTTTCACTGGAGAAATGTTGGACAGTATGGTGGATAGAGCTGTGCTCTTTCTTAATGGTTGGGAATGCCTTTTACCAGCTGCAGCGGGAATGCCAACTATGGCCACCCTTGGGCAGAGATGATCTGGCCATAGTGATTCATGCACTTCAAGATGACTTCTTCTTCTTCTTGCATAATCTAAACATTAGGAAGAACTTCCTGACAGTAAGAGCTGTTTGACAGTGGAATTTGCTGCCAAGGAGTGTGGTGGAGTCTCCATCTTTGGAGGTCTTTAAGCAGAGGCTTGACAACCATATGTCAGGAGTGCTCTGATGGTGTTTCCTGCTTGGCAGGGGGTTGGACTCAATGGCCCTTGTGGTCTCTTCCAACTCTTATGATTCTATGAGTCTATGATTCTAATCTTCATATCAGCTTTAATTCATTTTAGTTCCATTGTTTTGAGCCTCCTGTACTCCACTTAGAGGCTACTGTCATTCAGTTGAATAGTAAACAAGGTGGTTGGGTTTTTTTTGCACAGGGGGCAGGAAATGTGGCCCCTGCTGCAATAACAGATGGAGGGAGAGGGGGCATGATTCTTATGGTATTGGAAGCCCATCTTCTGTCAGAGGTCACTTGAAAGACCCCAAGAGGCTCCTGATCTCTCCTCGAGAGCCAGCATGGTGTAGTGGTTAAGAGCGGTGGACTTGTAATCTGGGGAACTGAGTTCGCGTCTCCGCTCCTCCACCTGCAGCTGCTAGGTGACCTTGGGCCAGTCACACTTCTCGGAAGTCTCTCAGCCCCACTCACCTCACAGAGTGTTTGTTGTGGGGGAGGAAGGGAAAGGAGAATGTTAGCCGCTTTGAGACTCCTTCGGGTAGTGATAAAGCGGGATATCAAATCCATACTACTCCTCCTCCTCGTCCTCCTCCTCCTCTTCTCCTCCTCCTCCTCCTCCTCCTCCTCCTCCTCCTCTCTGTACACTCCTTCCACTGCTTCTCTGTAATCATAGAATCATAGAATCATGGAGTTGGAAGAGACCACAAGGGCCATCGAGTCCAACCCCCTGCCAAGCAGGAAACACCATCAGAGCACTCCTGACATATGGTTGTCAAGCCTCTGCTTAAAGACCTCCAAAGAAGGAGACTCCACCACACTCCTTGGCAGCAAATTCCACTGTCAAACAGCTCTTACTGTCAGGAAGTTCTTCCTAATGTTTAGGTGGAATCTTCTTTCTTGTAGTTTGGATCCATTGCTCCGTGTCTGCTTCTCTGGAGCAGCAGAAAACAACCTTTCTCCCTCCTCTATGTGACATCCTTTTATATATTTGAACATGGCTATCATATCACCCCTTAACCTCCTCTTCTCCAGGCTAAACATGCCCAGCTCCCTTAGCTGTTCCTCATAAGGCATCGTTTCCAGGCCTTTGACCATTTTGGTTGCCCTCCTCTGGACACGTTCCAGTTTGTCCGTGTCCTTCTTGAACTGTGGTGCCCAGAACTGGACACAGTACTCCAGGTGAGGTCTGACCAGAGCAGAATACAGTGGCACTATTACTTCCCTTGATCTAGATGCTATACTCCTATTGATGCAGCCCATAATTGCATTGGCCTTTTTAGCTGCCGCGTCACACTGTTGGCTCATGTCAAGTTTGTGGTCAACCAAGACTCCTAGATCCTTTTGAACAAGAACCTATCCTTGTTCAAGGAGGAACTCCATCCTCTGACTAGACCCAGGACTGGAAATTGGAAGAGGCGCCTGGGTCCCTCCAACAGCTCACTTGTTGCAAAAAGATGAACTGGAGGGGGGAATTCCTGGTGGTTCCTCTCTGAGGGCTTTGAGATGCATTGGGAGGCAAATGAACCCTTAAAAGGGTGTGTGAAGGCCCCAAGGAAGGCACAGGGTGGCAAATAACTGCTTTGCAATGAGGAAAATGGTGTTTTCTGGACAAATGAAAAGAAACCAGGGCTGGAAGAACCTGTGGGAAGATCTAGTGGTGAAGGAGCAGCACTGGGGCTCCAGTGGGGGGGGGGGAGGCACCAGTGGTTTCTGCCCCACTATTTCCATGGTCTGTTCAAGAGTGGCTGAACACTGGTTGGCAGGCAGGGGTATGATGTCACTAGTGGCAGAAGATCCCTCCCCCTGTCCCCAGGCTCCGCAAGCTTGTTCGCAGCCAGATGTATATGTGCTGGAAGGGAGCTGCCATCCCTGGGAAGGCAGGAGGAAGGGAAACGGATCAGTCTCCTTCCCAGCCAGCTGCCAAGGCCTTTTCTCCTCCCTCCTGATGCTCCAGCCTTTGGGGCTGCTGCTGCTGCTGTGTCAGTTCAGCGCTTGGGAGCCGTCTGTCCAGAAGACCTGAGTCAGCATTGTTCTCCTTCCTGCATTGCTCTGGGAACAAGACAGAGCAAAACTCTTTGTTTTATTTTGCTCTCTGTCTGGGTGATTTACAGTCTGGGCTTCTCTGGCCCTGCCAGGCGGTTCCTGTGTGTGATGCTTTTGGAAGGACTACACCAGGGGACCTCTTGGGTCACTGCCAAGCTGCCTGGTCAGGGAGGGAGTGGGGAGTGTTGGGTTGAATTGTGTCTGGAGGTAATGCAGGGGCCATGCCCTGTTGTGCACCTGGGCAGCAGGTGAGGGTTCTCCCCTTGGGTGGCTCTTCCAAGAGAAAATGCTCGGAGGCTGTAGCTGCAGGAGCAGCAGCATCTGCCAAAGGGGAGCAGACGTCTTCCGCAAACTTGGATCTGTGCATGAGAGAGACAGACAGATGGACAGACAGATCATTGGCATGTCCCATATTCTGTGGCATTAAACTGCTTATGCCTAAACTTTCAGTAAATGCCAATGGATTCAAGGCACACATGGCAAAAATGCTGCAGATGCTGGGACGTTCCCTGTCAGCTTGGCACTACTTTCCCCAAGAGAGGCGCTTGGTGACCCTTGTTGCCCTGTTCAGGGTCTGATAAGGCCCTGGGCCTGGTCCTCTTTTCAGGAGGGCGGGCACAGGCCAGGGCACCAGTCCTCTTGCCCTGCACCCACAGCTGCTTCTTAGGAATGGCCTCCTTAGTGAGCATAGGGGGAGCTAGCTGCTCTCAGCGTGGTTTTCTGTATAAACTGGGACTGGTTTGGCAGAGTGTTTAGCCATGGCTACTGCACAGAAGTTTCCCCCATGGACAGGAGGGAGGTTTCATGTGGATTGGGAAGAATGGGGTGCTGCAGTGGTCACTCGCATCTTCCTGATGTCTTCCCAGCAGAGTCTGCAGGCGGACAGCGGGCACTTTCTCCTTCCTCGCTTGCAGCCAGCCACCTTGCTTCTCCTTGCAGATCAGTAAGAGAAGACTCTGCAGCAGAGGAGCCTGAGAACGGTTGCTGGCTGTTACAGGATCCTATGCAGAACCCCTTGGGGAAGGACGAGCAGAATGGATGTTGTAACCTCCATATGTTTCCAGAGCGTGGAGGAGAATTTTGAATAGACAAAACAGATCTTTTGCAATACAATAGTTTTATTGTGCAGCCTTTTGAGGAAGGGAGAGCTGAGCGAAGCTTACCTTTCCTTCAGTCCATTTGCATTGGAAGCAAGCAGCCCAGCTCCACAGCAACTACAGGGAGCTGCCCACCTGCAGGTCGAGGAGGAGGAGGCCTTCTGCTCTTAGGTTTCCGTTTTGCTGTGTTCTCCTTTCAGACACTCCATGTGAATGGAGAATGTTCTCCTCACCACAGTTGTGAGGGCTGAGATTTCTGCAGCTGCTCAATTGGGGAGAAGCAATGAAGAACCGAAATGGCCACTGGGAGGAGCAGAGATGCATCAAAGGCTTGTTCAGCAAAGGGAGTATGTCCTGGGCTTGCAGTTGTGTTTGCATTCCCCTTTAATTTGCGTACTTCGTATGGCCCTCAAACCACACCCATCTTAGTACTCCCCCCCCCCTGTAAATTTGGGTTTACTTGATATGGGGGAATTGTGGGAAAGTGGGCTCCAAATTGCTCCACTTCAGGTCATAGGTGATTAGTTTTAGGCGTTTGGGGAGGGGGCTCAATTCTCACTTTCATTTCTTTTCCCACTGTGCTTGCAACTCTTTCCAGTATGCTTTGCCTTCCCTGCAGTTTTCTTTGGATCTCTCAGATTTACACAAAACCAGAAAACTGCACAAGCAAACCATTTCTCCAGCAGATATTGCACAACAATCCGAGAAGTGTTTACTGAGAATTTATAGCTGCCTTACTATGTGCTTTTACACACTTGTTGGATGGGGGAAACTAAAAAAACAACCCCCCCCACCTGAGGTGTAGCTGTCTCTGCCCAACTGGAAGTTCCTATTCGTGTACCAAAGTGAGCGGGTTTGGACTGCTAGAGTCCAATCTGAATGTGGGGGGAAGCACAATAATAGCTAAACAATGCTCCATTGTGGACAGGCCTTGAGAAAAAAATCAGAGCATGGGATGGTTTTGCCTGCTTTTAGCCAGCAGATGTGATTCAGTATCTCTGGACATTACTCCTGTTTCTGGAGAAAGTTGCCTCACTTTGGACTCATCCACACTTACCTTTGCTCTGTGCTTTGTAGGCACACCTCTGGGCTTTCCAGGTCTGTCCATGCCTGAGCAGTGTTGGGCTTTTTCCCCTAATGAAGCTTAACCCTGGGGAAACTGCATTTTACTGCTAAATCAGAGCAAACGGCAGTTGGGTTTTCTGCAGACGACCCCTCTGAGACGCCAGCAGGACTGGGTTTAATGGGCAAATGGGGTGGATTTGAATGAGCCAGGTGTCAGGGAGTGGGTGCTGTTGTTGGGGTCTGCAGACCCACTTCTTTGAGGCTAAGAGGGAGTGAGTGAGTGAGAGGACTGCTGCTCTCTCCGAGGACTGGAGTGGCACTTGTTGGTTATTTGTACCTACTCACCTGTGTGATTCTTAGTGAACAGCCAGAGAACTCCCTCTCACCTTTGCAGAGCAGATAAAGGCAAGGTAGGGCAGGATGCTCAAGTAGGTGCTTCTCAACCATAGAGAACCTTGGGCGTCTTCCTGGTGGGCTTTGGGCCTCCGCCTGCCTGATGTCTCCTCGTTTAGCAGCCCCACTTTCTAGGCCAACCACAGCCTTGTTGCACCCATCCCAGCAGCTGCAACTGCCACCTCTTGCATGCTGCGTAGAAGGGGCTGGGAGGCAGAGGCGTGTGGGGTGGGGTGTTAGGGTGTGGGGTCTCCTAAAGGAGAAGGAAATTAGAAAGTGAGATAAAAGGTTGACATTGTTATCAAACATAAATCAATAAATAGATAGATAAGAAAGATAGATAGATAGATAGATAGATAGATAGATAGATAGATAGATAGATAGATAGATAGATGATTGAGATAGATAGATAGATAGATAGATAGATAGATAGATAGATAGATAGATAGATAGATAGATAGATAGATAGATATAGATAGATGATAGATGATAGAGGAAAGATGTTACAGGTGAGCGTGAGGAAAGAGTCCTGGCCATTTGGGAGAAAGAAAGGATAAAGAGCAAGTTAAGTATGAAAGGATACCGGGGGAGAAGTTGTTGAAGGAGCTAAGTCAAAATACTTTGAGAGGCACATGGGGTGGGAAGGGAAATGTATGAAAGAGTCAACCTTTTCCATTCAGAGCCTCTGAATGAACAAATTCTGCATAAAGAGGTGGGCCAAAATACCTCCAAAGCAAAATGTCTGTAGTTAGGTTTGAGGAAAGCTGAGCTAGATAACTCCTTGCCACAAGGAAAATGGTGTGGCAAAGAATTTAGAAATTTACAAAGATGGATCCGATGCCAGTAGAAAATGTTGGTAATTGCAGAGCTCTGATTCCACCCACCTGCCCCCATTTTGAGACTGGCGGGCCTCAGTAATTTCCATCCATTTTCTTTTTCTTTTTTGGGAAGTCTGAGATCCCCTATGATAAAGGCAGCTTTCCTCTTCCAAATCTCCATTTGCCCTTGGCTGGGGGCTGCCCGCTCTCCACGGACAGGCATCTTGCCCTCCCGGCTTCGTGTCTGCCAGAAGAGGGTCTTGGAGGCCCACTGACCCCTCTGCTGCCTCCTTTCCATTTTTTCTAGGCAGGACCAAGCCCAGCGCCCTTCCTCAGAGAATCCCCGCAACAGAGCATCAAGGAAGAGGGGCATCTCTGGAACATATTCAGATGTGACTTGCCCCTTCTCCTGTGCAGCCTGTGAAATAGTTAAGTTTGATGAAGTGCTAATGAAGAATTATGGAGTTATTTGTTTGACTTTGTCACTCGGGGCTCTTTGCAAATGAGACTATTCATCTCACAGTGCAGCCAGTCGTGTTTCTTAAAGGGAATTAATTAATGCCGTTTGTCTTCCTACCCAGATCTCCGGTTCTTCTCCTTCCCAGGCTTGGTCTGCCATCATGCCAGCCACCCTGCTGTTCTTTCTCAAATGGTTTCTTCTCTTCTGCAGTTTCACTTGTGGGTGGCCACTTTTATCTGATCACCCACACACTTCCAACTAACTCCCTTGGGTGCCTGAAAGAGCTGGCGAGGGGGGGGGGTTGTTTCCTTTGGAAGGGGCCATGTGTGGGAAGGGTCTTTCCAGGACCAGCTCCCAGCCATGAGGTTGATGGCTTGGCAAGTTCTCAGGTCTCTCTCCTCCCCTTGCTGGCAGCAGGCTCTCTTTCTCGGCCCCTCCTCACTGGCCAAATGCCCCCCCCAAGTCCATTAAAGGAGGAGGAGGCATGTTGCTTTGTTGATGGAGGTTCAAGGCATAGTGGAAACTGAACCAGGCACTGAAGTGTCTTCAGACGGAGCAGAGAAAGGCAGAGTCTGCAACTGACAGGACCATGTGCCCTGAGGATCTGGCTGTCACAACGCCCAGCAGAGGTTGTCAAGTCTTGATGCTGAAACCATTGATGATCAGGTTGATCCCCTGATGAATGGTTGGGGTCAGCTATGGACTTTTGACTGGAAGTGAATTGGTGGCCTCTGCAGTTGCTAACTGCTGAGGTTCCCCTAGCAAATGGAGCAGGTCTTCTTCATCTAGCCCCTTCTGGCCACTGAAAGCTTTCCGATGTGGTGGGCACAAACGTGAGCCCCGTGGATCCCCCGGGTGCGCCTCAGAGATGCTGTGCAAGTAGAAGAAGCCACATTTCCTTGTTGTCTGCACAGACAAAAATGGATGTGTCGTTTTCCAGCAAAGGTCTGGGAGAAGCACAGGTGGGAAACATGCATCTGTGTCGCTGGGTGCGTGTGCGCATGCATTCATGTGGCAGTGCTGAGCGGCTTTCCCTCTCATCCTGCAGCAGGTGGAGCTTATTGTCTGTCCACTGAACAATGCAGGTATTTGATGGCTGAGTGGTTGTGCACGGGGTTTGGGTGTGGTGTTATTTCTGGTATTTGGAAGAAGCTGTGCCCCCCAGGCAGCTAAGAGCTGGTGTGTGTGTGTGTGTGTGAGAGAGAGAGAGAGAGAGGCAGGCAGACAGATAGACAGAGAGAGAGAGAGAGAGAGAGAGAGAGAGAGAGAGAGAGACAGAAAGATGCAGAGAAAGACAGACAGACAGACATTGATGTCTGCCTGCAGTTGCAGGCACAGAGGTGGGGGAAGGAAGGCTTTCCCCCTTGTCTTTGAACATCCCCGATCTTTACAGTTTCAGACTATACATTTCTGCATGTCTAGATGTGGTCCTCTCTGTTGATAGTTAAAGCAATGGGGTTGGGGTTGCCTGGCAACCACAGGGAGAACTAGGAGGAGGGAGGGAGGAGCTGTAGCAGAGAGAGAGACAGAGAGAGAGAGAGAGAGAGAGAGAGAGAGAGAGAGAGAGAAGCAGCAGAAAAGGAAGGAAGGAAGGAAGGAAGGAAGGAAGGAAGGAAGGAAGGAAGGAAGGAAGGAAGGAGTCCCTGCATGGTTAAGCCACCTCCATCCCACCCACATGGAGCAGAGCTGCCTCCCACTTTTTCTGGGGCCACCAGGGGCTTGCTCCTATCATCCCCACTGTGGTGAAAGCTGCATTTGTGAATTTCATTTCTTGCTTCTTCGTGACTTTCGCATGTCCACCCCATAACGTGGCATTTCCTGGACTGAGCTTAGGTTTCCTCAGGTGGGTGTTGACAACCGCCTCACTATAATCATGGGCTCTGTGGAGACTGCCCAGCCCTGGGGTCTGACCCTTTGACTGACCCAAGCTGGGCTGAAAGCCAAAGCCTCTTTCTCTGTGCATGAGGGCAGAAGCTCCATGGGGTCAGGTGGAGTTTCTGCACTGGGAGTGGTTCTTGACCCACATCTTGATCAGATTAAATGTTTCCATGGCAACAGGATGTGTGCTTTCTAGGAATGGAGGAGAGGGGCAGTTATGATGGGGCGGTTGGGGGGGAGGGAAGGAGTCCTTCCAAACAATGCATTTTCTGTTCAGCATCCTAAAAATTTCAGCGAGGTAACCAAAGCCTCTTAAAAATGGGGTCACAATTAATGTGGCTCATAAAATCCATCGCCTTCTCCCCGAAGATGTCGCATTTTGGGCCTCCAATGAAAACAGAAGTTAAAATCCATTTCCTGTCAAGTGAACCGCAGGAATGAACCGGGTGCCTGGGGACTCTACCATAAATAATTCACAGGCACAACATCACATTAAAATAATGCTGCTGAGCTCAGGATACAAGCCCTCACCGGCCAGGAAATTCCAATTTTCCCACTCCAGCCTCTCTCCTGAAGCTGAAGCCCTCTCAAGGCAGGTCGCGAGACTGCTGCGGTGGGAGGGAGCAGGAGGGCACCCCTTACCCCACAGGCCATGAAGGAGGGTGTCCCTCTTGGCCCTCGCTCCCCAGAAAACAGCTCCACCCTGCCGGGACAGCACCTTCTGGGGCAGCAGGGAACTGAGCCTCCCTTGGATGCCATCAAACTCCAACTCCCATCGGTCAGTGTGGCTACCTGGGTGACCGCAGGGTCAGCCGCCATCCCTCAGTCCCCGTGGGCAAGATTGCTGCCAGCATGGGGCTTCTCCCAGAGTGGCTTTTCCCCCAGATCATAGAATGGTAGGGTTGGAAGGTCATGCAAGGCCAATCTAGTCCAATCCTCTGCAGTCCAGGAGGCTCTTGCCCAACGTGGGGCTCAAGCCCATGACCCTGAGATTAAGAGTCTCATGCTCAACCAACTGAGCTTTCCCAGCTTCTTTAGCTCTGTTCACTTGTGCACGTCGGCAGCTTCCCAAGGCCTTCCAGCTGTGCCTTTGTGCCTTGAGACCTCTCCAGCCCTTCCTCAGGGTATTCTGAGGTCTGGCCAGCTGGCCTTCTCTGCCAGGGCTCTCAGGCTGGATTCTAGCCCATCCCTGGTTGCACCCAAACCTCAGCTTTTCCAGGATGGCTGTACTGAGTGCAACAGCAGGATGTGACCTTACCCCATGGGAAGGTCTTGTGGTGGCCTCTTGTGGCCTTGCGATCATCTGCCCTCCTTCCTCCCCGGAGTCAGCTGCACCCCATAGCTCTTGGCTGGCCTCTGATCTGCTCAGAAGATCGTCAGGATTTCCTGCAAGCCCAGAGTGACTCAAGGGCAGGTCAGGGCAGCTTTGCAAGGAGAGGGAATTCAGAAAGCCAAAGACCATTGTGAACATTTCTCTTGAAAGCAGGATAGAGATGAGACCCAGGGAGTTTATAGGATTCTGCCCTTCCTGTTTTGCCTGTGATTCTAAAATGGTCTTAGCAGAAGGGACGATCAGAAGTGGGGATCCACAAGGTCCTTTCTCTTCTCTTCGCTTTCCATGTTGTACAGTGACCCTTTCAGGGAGAGGCAGAGTTTCCCAGAGCTCTTTCTCAAATCTTTCTTTCTCTGTGTGTTTCGCATCTGTTGGGGTCATTCTGAGTGCTGCAGCGACCAAGACCTCCCCATCCTGTTCTCTTAGCTGCAGGGGAGGGAGGGCTGCGCTGCGCTGCGCTGCGCTGCGCTGCGCTGTGGCAGCCCCTGCCTCCTCTTCCAGGGGCATCATCAGTAGCAAGCAGGGAGGCGATTCTCTATTGCAACAAGATTAAGCTTAATCCTGCATTAACCTATTTGATCATTTTGCAGCCCAGCTGAATAAATTGCAATTAATGGCAGGCACCTGGAGCCCTGTGATAATCCTGTGTGCGAGTGCGTGTGAGCGAGTGAGCAGCCTCCCCTGCAGCAGCCCTTCAAGCCCACCAGCCTGGCAGTTGGTGATAAATGCTGCTGGCACAACTTTTATCTCCAGGCAGGGTGCTCTGCACCTCCTTGAACCAAGTGACACAATATCTCTCTAATTAGTGCTAAGCGGGGAGTTTTCCCCAGCCTCTCTTGCCCTGTCAGATGGGGAATTTTCCAGATAAGCTGACCCTCATTTTGCAAAGGCCTGTCTCTGGATTATACCCCTGAGAAAAGAGCTTTATTCTGCCTGGATAAGCAAAGTATTTTTTCCAAAGTGATTTGCAGCCTTTTGAAGTGAGTCACCCTATACAGAGCCCAGATAGCCTCTGTGCAGCCAGACAGAGGCTTCATGGCCAATGGGGAGCTGGAGGGAGAGGCAGCCCCTTCTCCCACTTGCCTTTAAAGCAATGTTGAAAAAACATTTTTTACTTGAATGGGTGGTAAGTCATGGGTTAAAATGGATGAAGAAACTGACAGGCTGAGTGTTGGAACAAGGTGCTGCTAGGGCATGCATGCATTGGGACTTGTTTAGCTTGGCATGCGCACCTTGAAAACATTTTTAATTGTTTTTAAAATACACATTTCTTGAAATACCAGATTTGCACAAAACAGCAGTGAACAATTGGTCAAAAACACGTGTTGCTCCAAGAAAGGCAAGCTTTTGCAATTGTTTGTACGAAATGCGGCCTCTTCCTTTCCCACCTCCTGTGCTTGCAAGGAGAAATTGTTACTTTTAATTTTAATATAGCTGTTTTGTGCAAAAGCACTTCTGTGCAAAGAGCTGTTTTAAAAATAAAAGCACAATGAATGTGCCTTCACCAACAATGGGCCATGAAGAGCCACCTGCATCCCTTTCTTTGCAGGATTCGGGGCAAGAGATGGCACCCAGCAAAATTGTCACCCCCAATGGAAAAAAGCCCCGCCCACTCCATGTGCTTCAGCAGCACTTTTCTATGGGATTTTCTTCCTTTAGCAGATTATCCATAGATTGGGAAAATCCGGATTTAGTGGGGGAAAGTGCTGTCTGCCACTTTGATGCTGAGGATGACACAAGGAGCTCCGGCTCCAAAGGGGGCTGAGCCCCACCCAGTTGTGCTGCGGGGAGCAGCTGGGGCTTGGCTCCCCATCCTGGCCTCTGAGGGCAGCTGGAAGGGGACCGGCGGGGCAGGTCCTTGTGAGCAGGTGGGCGCCGGAGAAGCCAGGCCTGGGCCTGGGAGAAGCTGCCTTGGGGAAGCCCCCTGGGGCTGCCCGCTCTGCTTTTACAGGAGGTGTTTGCGCAACAGCCATCGTAGCGCTGGAAAACTAGAGAGTGGGAACGTGTGGCTTTGCTAGGGAGACGAAAGAGGTTTCTTTTGTGCTGGGCCGGACTCTTTCCTTTGTTCGGCTCGGTCCAGCCTGCTCGGCCCCGATGCCGGGCTCCCCTCGGGAGCTGCGCTTGGCAAGCCGGCGCGAACCTGGGCGGGAGGCAGCCTCGGGGTGCGCGGGCCCCGCTTGCCCAGGCGGCGCTGCCGGGGACGCGGCTGGGCGCCGTCCCGAGGCGGCGAGGAGGCTTCCCCGACTCCGCAAAGGGAGGGCTCCCGCAGCGGCGAGCACTAGGGCCCGGGAGGCGCCCCGCTCCCGAGCTGGAGCAGGCGGGCTGCGCGGAGCGAGGGAAGGAAGGAAGTCATTAGTGCAGCGGCGGCGGCGGCGGAGGAGAAGGAGAAGGAGAAGCAGCGCCGCGGGCTGGCCGGGGCGTGGATGTGGGGCTCGGGCAGGCGGGCGCTGCTGCTGCTGCTGCTGCTGCTGGGGGCTGTTCTGCGCGCAGGGCCCGGAGCCCCGCGGGGGCGCGCGGTCCGTGGGGCTTTCCTGCGGGCCGGGCTCGGCGGCGGCGGCGGGGCTTGCATGGCCGCGGCAGGGAGGGCGGCTTCCCGGCGCGGCCGCCGCCCCTCGCCCTCCGGCCTGCCTGGCGCTCTGCGTAGGATGCCGCGCCTCCCGGACTCCCCGCGCGGCCGCCCAGCGGCGCGCTCCGGCCCCCGGGCGCCGTGAGCGGCGGAGCCGGAGCTGTCCCGCCCCGAGGGCAGGCAGGCAGGCAGGCAGGAGGCAGCATGAGTGCCGCTGCCCGAGCCCTTGAGCCCGCCGCCAGCAGCGCCAGCCCCGTCCCGGCTTGATGCTCAGGAGCCCGGCTGTACAAATATGATGAAATGGCAGCCCCGGAAGAAGGTGAGCGCGCGCGGCCCCGGCAGGAGACTGGGGAGGGGGCTCGTCCCGGGGCATCTTCCCCCGGGGGGGGGGCTGGTGTGGGGAGGTGGCTAAAGCGGCAAGGGGGGCCCTGCTGCCCGGACTCCGCCCGGGACCCGCGCCTGGCTGGGAGGGTCCTGTCCCCCTCTGGCTGGTGCTCCTTCCTTCCCTGCGGGGAGACGGGGTGGGCAGGCGCTTTGCCCCGCCACGTGGGGAGCGGATGCCCCCCTGGACCCGTCTCGGTGCAGCCTTGTCCGCTGCGCACGTGCCAGGCGGCTGCCCTTCTGTGTGCCACTGCGGTTGTGCTGGGCTGCTGCTGCTGCTGCTGCTGCTGCTTTGAGCTCACGTCTCAGCTGGCAGTAAATCTCCTTCTTTCAGGCCATTTCCTTATATGGCCGCTTTGTTGGAAGTAGAGTTTCCTAAGCCGATCGTCCTTCTGCAGGCAGCGCCAGCCAACTGTGGCGCTGGGTGGGGAAGGGACGGCTGCTGTGGGTGATGGGGGCTCCTGGGGTTCCCAGGGCGGCTCGCTGCTTTACCTGGATGGCTCACCGCTGAGCAACAGGACCCGTCAGTCCCCTGTGCTGCATATTGCAGCTGTGCTGGCCACCAGATATCGCTCTTCCCTGGTACTCTGCTGTGCCACGGAGCTGGCGCAACCAGGGCCATTGCCTATCTTTGCTTTCCAGGGTCTTCCTGCCTTTTGCCTCAGTGCGGGAAGGGGAAGGCGGGCAGGCGCCCTTTCTCACACCCATGCACACACCCTGCCTGCCTGCTTGCCTTCCCACCCACCCTCCTCTGGCAGTGCCCTCTCCACCTCTCCAGCATGTTTGTCAAAGCCTGTTTTTGTCATTCGGTGGAGCTGGCCGAGTCAAGTCCTGTGGTTTGCGCTTTGGACCCCCCCCCCCTTTGGGCTGCAATTGCAGAAGCCTTGACTCAAACTGCTGAAATATTATTCTTGGCAGCTGGAAGAGGCTCTTCGAAGTGTTGGGGTTCTCTCTGCAGGATCGGTTCACCCAGGCGATGCTTAATCACAAAACCAGAGGCTGGAGTTTGTTCTTTGTGCTCACGTCTCAGCCACAATCCTCACCAGGGCTGGTTCCACCCTCTGCCGGAGAAAGATCACTTTGCTCTTGGCCTCGGCTATCAAATGTCTCCTGAATCTGCTTGGTCTGTGAGATGATGGAAACACTCCCTCTCCATTTGCTCAGACACAGCAGGAAAGAGCTCCCTGGCACAGGCGGTTGGCAGCCCCCGCGGCATTTGTGGCGTGAAAGGGGCTGCCTGCTCGGCTTCAGACTAAGAGTGGTGCCAGGACGGTGCCATCTGCGATGCCAACCAATAGCACTTGACCGTTGTTCCCACACCATTTGGCTCTGAGGTGAGTCCCAGCCGCTTGCCTGGTGAGCCCAAACACGGTCAGCTCTGAACTGCTCCAAAGGGCTTTCTTCTCTGCCCCACTCCTCTTGTGGGTTGCTTGCTCTCCATAGTTTTACAGGAGCCTCTTTGTTTGGGGGGTGGGGATGGCAAGGGAAGGCTGGCAGGTGGGGAGAGTGTACCGTAAATGCCCATGCGTTTGGAGCTGGTGGTTCTGGCGTGGGCACCCTATGGAAAGCACGCCTCTTCTGTTTGTATTTGTATCCAGTTATGCCACTTTCATCAATACCACACCACGCAGTATCCCTTAAAGGCAAGAATAGATGGGCACCAACCCCCTGCCCCCAAGATGGCCCCTGGGGAGCTGGCCTTGAAAAAGGAGTGGTCTTGTTTCAGAGTTGCCCCTCCTTGTGGTACATGTAGCTTCTGGGGGGTTTCAGGCACAGAAGGTGTACAGTGCTATCTCGGGTTACATACACTTCAAGTTACAGACTCCACTAACCCAGAAATAGTACCTCAGGTTAAGAACTTTGCTTCAGGATAAGAATAGAAATCGTGCCGCGGCAGCGCAGCAGCAGCAGCAGCAGGAGGCCCCATTAGCTAAAGTGGCGCTTCAGGTTAAGAACAGTTTCAGGTTAAGAACGGACCTCCACAACGAATTAAGTACTTAACTTGAGGTACCACTGTATCCTCTTTTGGCTCATCTTAACCCTTCTCAAGTCTTTCTTTCCCTTGACAGGGTCTTGCAGGCTTTGAGATATTTAGCCAGCTCCATCCCATTCTGTCGGTTTTGCTTTGGGGTGTGTGTGTGGGGAGAGCTCTGAATCCAGCACTAATTCAAGGAGGTTCCTGCCTTGAATTTTTCTTCCCCTCCCCTGCTGACAACTATAAATAAGAAAAAGAACAGGGAGACAAATTCTTCTTCTTGATTAGTTATTAGTTATTTGCTATCCTGGCTAGCTCAGCTGGTTAGAGTGTGGTGCTTCTAATACCCAAAATTGGAGGCTTGATCCCCATAAGAGACAGCTGCATATTCCTGCATTGCAGGGGGCTGGGTCCCTTCATCATTTGAACACCAGAGATACGGTAATCTGTTTGGGGTTAACAGGGTGCCCCCCTCCAGGACTACAGCTCCTGTCATCCTTGACCATTAGTCATGCTGGCTGAGGCTCTTGGGAATTTTGGTTGCTGGAAACCACAGGAGGGGAGAGTGCTGTCGTGCTCCGATCCTGCTTGTGGGTTTTCCACAATAGGCCTCTGGTTGGCCCCTGTGAGAACAGGATGCTAGACTAGATGGGCCCCCTTAGGCCTGATCCAGCAGGCTTTTCTTATGCTCTTATGTGATGCCCTCCATATGTTTTGGACTACATTGAGTACCCTTGATATAAACTAAAGGTTCTGTAGTCTCAAGCCTACCCATTCTGAACAGAGGAGAGGTGCAAAAGGCTTCTGTTTGTGTGGCAGTGGCTAATATACGCAGGTTCCCCCCATTGACTGGTGGCAGTGGGTAGGAGGCATGGATGCACCCTTCTGTTTTTGATTTGGCTGCCATTTTGTGTCATGACACGCCCCACCAGAGCCATTTTAAAAACTGATGCCCATGGTACTTTGGAAAAGAATGCAATTGTACTTAGGAACTATGTGCATTTGGGTTCCTACCTGATTTTGGGATCAATATTTGTCCTTGTCTGCTCCAAAGCCTTGGATTACCCTGGCTGACATTCACTCATCCATGGTATTAAGCAATGTTTGACCTGCAACATCTCCAGATACTTCATAATATTCTGGAGGTAATTGGCCAAGACCTGGTGATTTGTTCTTCTTAGTTTTCTTTGTTGTTGTTGTTTAGTCATTTTGTCGTGCCCGACTCTTCGTGACCCCCTGGACCAGAGCACGCCAGGCACTCCTGTCTCCACTGCCTCCCGCAGTTTGGTCAGACTCATGTTTGTAGCTTTGAGAACACTGTCTAACCATCTGGTCCTCTGTCGTCCCCTTCTCCTTGTGCTTTCCATCTTTCCCAACATCAGGGTCTTTTCCAGGGCGTCTTCTCTTCTCATGAGGTGGCCAAAGTATTGGAGCCTCAGCTTCAGGATCTGTCCTTCCAGGGCTGACTTCCTTCAGAATGGATACGTTTGATCTTCTTGCAGTCCATGGGACTCTCAAGAGTCTCCTCCAGCACCATAATTCAAAAGCACCACAGCCTGTTTAAACTAAATAAACTAAGGATCCTAGAAACTAAGATAATCCTTAGGAAATGCAGGAGTCCCTCTTTTCCCTTCTTGAAATTCTGCTCCAGGCAGGGGAGGGGGAAGTGTCTTGTGATGGTCCCAAGGGCCAGCCTGTCAGCATCCTGCACCGCTGCCCTTAGCCGAGCTTGATTATTTACAGGGAAGTTCTGCATCTGCCCCCAGAAGGGTTATTGATCTGGAGCTGCCTCATTGCTCCAGCGAAGTAGATGTGTGTTTGCTCTCAGTGTGTGAGCCAGATTCTTTTGTGAGAGAAGGAGTTGCCCAGAGTCCCCAGAGCTCACCTTGCCCATATGTGGGGCCTTGTGGTGAGGCGGACAGAGTTGTGACAGTGCATTGGGACTGTCCACTGCTTTGCCTGTGGCTGCAGTTATTCAACTAACATGTTATTCGACATGTTATTCAACAGCAGGAGATGGGATCTCTTGCTTGACCTTCTTCTTGCCAGGGATTGTGCAGCAGGAGGCAACACACCTTGACTCTTCTTCGCACCATTTGTGGAATATTGCAGGCTGGGTTGTTTTCAAAACCTCTTTCCTCTTGAGATGACAGCTTTGGAGAGAGCTGCTGCTGGCTTTGAGCTGAGTTGCCGGGAGTGGGTGGGGGCAAAGCAGGAAGAGGAGTCCTTGTGGCGGCTGGAGGGGATGCTGCCCCCTTTCTGCTTCCAGTGGCAACCCCTCTGCCATGCAGGTAGCATGGATGTGTGGCCCTGTTGCAAAACCCCTGTGGGTGCCACCTGCCTCTGCTGAGCATCCCCCAGGGTTCTGGCTGCTCCAGCCGTGCCTTGCACCATCATGATGGAAGCTCTGAGCACCTCCATCAGGGAGCTCCCCTTCTCCCTGAAGAAGAGCACCTACATAAGAGGCTAAGAAAAACCTTGTAGCTGCATTAGACCAAAGGGGGCCCCTCTAGTCCTGCTCTCATCAAGGCCAACCAGGTGCTTATTATGGGAAACCTGCCAGAAGGGCACAGGGTTGTTGTGCCTCCTTCCTTTTGGGTGCAGCGATATGTCCTCCTGGGTGGGCCCAGGCCATCCCTGGGGCTCCCCGTTTGTCCTCAGGGAAACGGTTGTGTGAAGTTGTGGCATAGACAATGCTTGGTATGGGCATGGATTCTGCCATGTCTCTCTTTTCCCTTCTGTGTGCAGCACACTGGCTCCCCCACAGGTAGCCCTGCTCTCCATCTCCCCTCATTCCCAGCCAGCATAGAAAAGGCTCAGAGCTGCAGCCAAAGGATCTCAGGAGGCCTCCCTTTGGACTGCTTTCCACTTTCTGTGAAGTTCAGGCTTGCTTAGGCTGCCTCACCTTCCTGCCAGGCCCAAGATTCACCAGCCTGGTTTGTGCTTTGAAAATCTCTGGATAGTTAGGTTAACAGAAAAGCCAGAAATGCTGAGAGGAGGTCAAGCGATTTTGTTTCTGGCTCCGTTGCCTTGTAGTGTATTGGAAGCTGAATCCTGCAAATGGCTGTGGCTCCTGAGTGTTGTGGGGATTTCAGAGTGGAGGGGCTGAGCCACACCCTGCTCTGCTTCCCTGCGACTGGCATGGCTGGGGGGGGGGGGTGGCTGAACAGGCGGCTCCTCGTTTGTTCCTCTGTCAGCTGCGGGTGGGGCTTTTGGGTTTGCAAAAAGCCAAATAAGGGGAGGGAGATTGGACTGGGGGCTGAAGGAAAGTCAAGCCTATGTGCGAATGATGAGCCCGGAGAGGGGAGGGGGGTTTGGGACCCATGAAGGCTGCTGCTGGTGGTGGTCTTGGAGGCTTCACATCTAGATAGGCAATGGAGTCTGGTGTGGGGAAGACTGTCTTTTCTAGGGCTGGTCAACCTGGGAGCAGATTTTCTTCTGCCAGGTCTTTGTTCTGTGCCTCCAGAATAAACTGAGCTTTCATTGCCTACCTGAGAACTGGAGGAGGTCTGAGTTTTGCTTTGTTCTGACTGTGGAGCTTCCCACTGTCCCTGCTTTTGCCCGCATTCTGGATTCTGTGGAACAAATCCTGGCTACTGCCCCACCTGTTTCTCTCCCTGTTTGCCCCCCCCCCCATCATTTGGGGTTTAATTTTCAAAGAATTTGGCATCCTTATCCTGCCAAATGGTTTTGTGACAGGCTTGAGGATGATGGTGGTGATTCAAAAAGGCTTTCTCTACCTTGTTTAAATGTCATGTTGATGTTGGCTCTAAGTGAGGAGTGGCTTTGTGACTGACACAAATACCATCCAATCAACACTGTGCAAAGCCACCTTCAGAAGTTGCCACATGTGGCACAGCTGTGATGAGGCTCAGGGCTGAAATCAGATGGGATGCCTTCTGGCCAACAGGGGAGGAACTGAGGCAGCACCTAGGCTTCCTTGTGGCACCCTTCTTTCTCTGCAAAGCCTCCTCCGATTTGGGGGCAAGCACTGCTGTTGCTCCTTAAGGAGAAAAGGTGTGCGTTGGGGGTGGGGAGTCTGTATTTGTCTGGGGAGTGGCAGGCCTCTCTCGGATGGGCCTTTTGACAGCAGTTCTGCTCCCTTGGAGGAGCAAGTTCTTGCTTTCTTTGTGGGGAGAGCAGAATTGGGCACGTCCTCCCCCCTTGCTCTGAGGCCTTGTCTCTTTCTGCGTGGGCCACAGGCTGGAACTTCTGGGTTGGAGTGAGATTTATTTAATAAAATTTATATATTGGCTACCATTCCCAGTTCAGTGCCAGGTACAAATTTGATGAGCCTCACCTCAGTTCCTTTGTGCAAGTCATTTATAAAGATGTTGAACAAGAACAGGCCCAGGACAGAACCCTGGGGCACCCCACTTGTCCCCTTTTTCCAGGATGACGAGGACTCATTAATGAGTACTCTTTGGGTTCAGTCAGTCAACCAGCTGCAAAGCCACCTAACAGTTACCTTGTCTAGGCCACATTTTACCAGCTTCTCCACAAGAATATCATGAGGGACTTTGTCAGAAGCCTTACTGAAATTAAGATACGCTACATTCACAGCATCCCCCTGATCCACCAAACTGGTAACTCTATTGGGGAAAAAAAGAGATTTGTCTGGCATGACTTGTTTTTGAGAAACCCATGCTGGTTGCTATTAACCACAACATCCTTTTCTAAGTGCTCACAGACAGACTGGACCTTTCCTGGTATCTGTGTCAAGCTGACCAATTGGTATTTCCCTCCCTTTTTGAAGATGGGGACAACATTTGCCCACCTCCAGTCTGCAAAGCGTAGAGGCTCTGAGATTACATCCTCAAACTCTATAGTACCCTTTGGTGCAGCAAATCAGGCCCAGGAGATGTGAAATCATTTAAAGTAGCTAGGTGTTCTCTTACCACATTTTTCCTGTCTTGGGCTTCTGGTCCTTGCTGGCATCGTTTATACTGTTATCACCAGGTTGGGCACTGCTTTCCTTTGGGGTGAAGACAGAGGCAAAATAGCTGTTGAACAGTTCCTCCTCCTCTGTGACACCCAATAACATTTCTCTGTTGTCTTCATGGAAGAGACCGACTAATTGCTTGTACTTTGAACCAAAGCCAAAGAAACCTTTTTATTTTTAACCTCCCTTGCAAATCTGAGTTCATTCTGAGCTTTGGACCACCTGACCTTCTCCCTGCAATTGCTGGCGACTCATATATACTCTTATTTCATGATTTCTCCCGTTTCCCATTTCTTATACATGTCGCTCTTAAATCTCAGTTCATCTTCAAGTTTCCTATGCAGCCATAGATGCCTCCCTCTTTTATTGTGCCTCTTTCCGCCTTTGTGCCTCCAATATTTCACTTTTAAGAAACTCCCATCCATCTTTGAGTATTTCTGACCATACTACATCCAGTAGTTTCTTACACTTTTTGAAATCAGCCTTCTTAAAATCCAGAGTGCATGTCCGACTACAATCAGCTTTCCCTTGCCTGTGTATAATGGAACCCAAAAGGCTATGATCACTTCCTCCCAAGGTTCCCAATACTTCCATTTCATCAATCAGTCCCTCCTTGTTGGTGAGGACCTGGTCCAAGAGAGGTAACCCCCTTGTTGCTTCCTTCACCTTCTGGGAAGTGAAATTGTCAGTGAGGCAATTGAGAAATTTGTTGGAGAATTTGAGTTCCAAGAGATATTGGGGGTATTTTGAGTTTCCCATGGCTTATCCTTCCTTTTTGAATGTTTGGTAATCTGCTCTAGGAAGGCATCATCCAAGTCCTCAGTTTGGCTTGGGGAGTCTATAGCAGCACCCACAGTAAGGTCATTGTGTTTCTCTCTTTTACAGTTTTTACCTGTATACTCTTGATGTACCTTCCATGCTTCAAGTCATGGATCTCTTCACATCCTTTCTATATAGTGCTACATCCACTTTGCACATCCTTTATATATAATGCTGCTACTCCTCTCTTTTTGGTTAATTTCTTTTGAGCAGACTGTTCTCAACTTCTGTATTACAGTTAATGGTCTCATCCCACCAAGTTTCAGTAATGCCTATTAGGTCATATTTGCCATCCTGTATTAAGAGCTCAAGTTCTTCTTGCTTGTTTCCCATATTCTGTGCATTTGTGTTGAGACAACTGAAACCTCTGCACACTGCTGCTTTTGTCCCCCTCTGTAGGGAGTCACGTCTCTTCCTTCTCTGGGAAGTAGCAGGAATTGTTCTGTACACACTGATCTAAGAGCAGATCTTAGAGTACAGGCTGATCACTATGGATGAAGGTGTTCTTACAGATATTTATTTAGACCTCAAGCCTTTTTGGGTTTTTAGTGTCAAAGTAAGCACCTTGAATTGGACCCAGAAAGTGATAGCTAATATGCTGTCCCTATCAGCAGTCTTGCAGCAGCATTTCTGGGCTGCCTTCAAGAGCAGCTCCATGGAGAGCACATCACAGTAGTTGAGCATGAGTATCCCTGGCCAGGCTATCCCTGTCCAGAAATGGCTGTAGTTGCTGCATTTGGCTAGCTAAAGCCAGACATAAAGGCTCCTAGTCACCAAGGTCACCTTGGCCTTAGGTGTCAAGATGGTTTCAGAAGTACCTGTTGCTTCAAGCAAGGTGCAGCCCCATTAAGAACAGGTAATTCCGCCAGTTCTGAGGCCCTTCTTCGTGTGCTGCCTCCTTGAGAGGTCTGGAAGGTGACAACACGAGAGCAGGGCCTTCTCTGCAGTGGCTCCCCATCTGTGGAATGCTCTCCCCAGGGAGGTTCGCCTGGCGCCTTCATTATACACCTTTAGGTGCCAGGCAAAAACACTCTCCTTTAACCAGGCCTTTGGGTGATTGGCATCCAATGCCCTTTTAAAATGTGTTGGGGGGTGTTATTGGGTTGTTTTTGTTTTGATTATGTATTTTGTGGTTTTATATTCTGATTTTATCCTATGAACTGCCCTAAGACGTGCAGGTATAGGGCGGTATACAAATTTAATTAATTAACAATAACAATAACAATAATAACTCTGGGACTTGCCTGGTTCCCGTTTCTGTCTGCAGGCCCACAGGCTGCCTGCACACCTGGGCTTCTCCTGGTCCTGATGAGGGAGACAGAGAGCAAGGGAAGGGAGCGAGAGCGCCATGTGTCACTTCATCCCTGTCTTGCTTTTGCTGGGGAGGGAGAAGGGCAAAGGGCACCTGCTGGGTGTCTGGCAGCTGCCTTGGCAGAGCTGGGGGACGGAAGTCTCTTGTGTCTTCTCTGCTGCTGGCTGCCTTCCCTCTGGCTTTCTCTCTCCACTTCCATGTCTTCTGCTGCCGGAGGGATCTTCTTCCATGGAGATTCTCCTGCAGATGATGGACTTCTCTAGCAGCATGTCACCTTGCCTTCAGATCATTGTGCTGTCAGCAGCTGGGGGGGGGGGGCTGTGCATTTTGGTGCTGAATGTAGGGCAGAGCCATCCCTCTCTGAAAATGTGCTGGAGCCAGCCAAGAACAGCAGCTGGCTCTCAAGTGCCGTGTTGCTGGGCCTGCTTGCTGGCCTGGGGGGGGGGGGAACCCTCCTCCTTGTTCTCCAGACTGAAGGAGGAAGCAGGAGATGGGAGGG
This sequence comes from Podarcis gaigeae, assembly GCF_964106915.1. NCBI lineage: Eukaryota > Metazoa > Chordata > Lepidosauria > Squamata > Lacertidae > Podarcis > Podarcis gaigeae. The sequence continues at coordinate 40,935,084 of NC_139693.1, forward strand.
TGCTGATGGGTGCCTAGCCAGGGTGGCTGTGCAGCCATGATGGGGTAGCAGTGGCAGTGATTGTGGGGCTTGGCTTGCCTTTCCCTTCAGCTCACCAAGAATCCTATGGGCGCAGCTCATTGGTCATTCTTGTGCTCTCTGTACTGTTTTGCTTGGCTTTGAGCAGCTTCTGCAACAGCTGTTGCCATGTTTTCCCTAATTGCCCTCAGAAAAAAGAGCCCCTTGGAGGAGAAATGCCTTCAGGCATTGCACACTCCTAGCACAGAGAGGGGCAAGCTGTGCTGGGCTTAGGGGAGGGGGGGGACTGCTTCCCCACCCCACTCGGCTGTAATAGTGGGGCTGAGTCGTGGGGAACGGGGGGGGGGGGGCTTTTTTCCACAGAGATGGAAGAGTGATGAAGGCATCACCCAGCAATGGGCATTCATGAGCAAAGGCCCTGCTGCTGACCCCACAGCGACACCAAGCTCTGACCTCCTGCCATGGTGGAGAATTTTGGAGGGCACAAGAATGGCTTGCGATAATGTCACTCCTTCCCTCACCCCAACTGGTTCCTGTTAAGAACCATAATTGCAGCCATTGAATGAAATACTTCAAGGCGTCATTTCTCTTTGGGATCCATTCCCAGTGGAGGCTAACAGCACCTGACACCTGAATTCCAGCCAGGTGGGAAAAGTGGGGCCCCCCCTTTATTTTGAGGAACGGCTAAGGGAGCTGGGCATGTTTAGCCTGGAGAAGAGGAGGTTAAGGGGTGATATGATAGCCATGTTCAAATATATAAAAGGATGTCACATAGAGGAGGGAGAAAGGTTGTTTTCTGCTGCTCCAGAGAAGCGGACACGGAGCAATGGATCCAAACTACAAGAAAGAAGATTCCAGCTAAACATTAAGAAGAACTTCCTGACAGTAAGAGCTGTTCGACAATGGAATTTGCTGCCCAGGAGTGTGGTGGAGTCTCCTTCTTTGGAGGTCTTTAAGCAGAGGCTTGACAACCATATGTCAGGAGTGCTCTGATGGTGTTTCCTGCGTGGCAGGGGGTTGGACTCGATGGCCTTTGTGGTCTCTTCCAACTCCATGATTCTATGATTTTATTTACTTAGAGAGAGATTTCTACTTGGCACTTTGGTTTAAACCCAAGTTACAGGAAGGCTCCTTGGAACCACATCAGGCTGGCTGTACATTAAGATCCCTGCTGGAGGCTTTCCTTGTTCTCCTGCCTCCTGGTGGCTGAAATGGGTAAGCAGGACTTGGGGAGAGGGGCCTTTTTCTGTGGTGGACCCACAACTTCATAGTTCACTGCCAGCTGATCTCTGCAAAGCTCCTGTCTCTTAGAATAGCTTTGAAGACCAGTTTGTTTGGGGTGGCTTAAGCAGGAGGGATGGATCGTTTTTTAATGCTGCTCCTTTTCACTATTGGCTGGGCTGAATTTTGTGTTTATATTCTGGGCAGAATGTGGGGCTTTGTAGCATTGGTGTTTTATAAAAGTTGTGGGTCTCTTGCAGAAATTGCTCAGTATTTTGTATTCTTTTACATTTCACTATTGCAGAAGCTGTATTTTTACACGGTTGTTACGTCAACCACTGTGAGAGAGTTTTACCCAAAAAGGTGGCTGATAAATGCTTCAAAATAATAAATGAAATGAATTCTGATACCAGGAAGGTGGCTTCTTACAATTTGAAATGATACTGTCATGCAACCCTTCCTTCTCTTGGGCTCCCGGGGCGGGGGGGGGGGTGGGCTGGAGGAGGAGGAAGAGCAGGGCAGGTGCTGAGCCTGAATGTGGGCTGAGATGCTGCACAGTCTGAAGGTTGGGTTGCTTTGAATTCTTGCTCCTTCCATGCAGGCCGGATGCCAGAGAGAGAGAGATAGCGGGGGGGGGGGGGCCTCCTCCTTCTCCTCCTCTGCTTGGCTTTCTGGTTTGTAAGCTCCTCTTGATCAGTGAAATGGGCGCGCAAAGCAGAGCTCCAACTCTGAGACCCTCCAGGATGGCTGGCTTTTGCCCCTTGGATGCAGCCTTGGAAACCCTCCCCGGGAGGTGGTGGAAGTGGCGGCGGTCCTGCTTCCTCCTGGACCCACTTCTGGGTCACCCCTGGTAGAACTGTCCAGATTGCACCCCCTAGCCACTAACAAATTAGCTCTTCTTTCCGCCTCTCCTCCAACCCCCCCATTCAGTTCACCCACTATTTCAAACCTTTTCTTATGAGGCAATAATATTTTTACTCATAGATATATCTATGGACATATTTTAAAGCCCATTTTGCACACACACCCTCGCCTGCGACCCTGGCGGGGGCCCACCTCACCACCTCCTAGCTTTGGCCCTGCCACTGGGACCCCCCTCCTGTTTTTCTTAGTCTTTCCATCTCCCACATTGGGGGGTGTCACAACCTCCCCAGTCCACACCTAAAGCCAAGAAGAGTCCATCTTGGGGCCTCAGGGTGTGATCTAGAGGTCTGATGCTTTTTTACTGCTTTGTACCACCCTGCTCTGATCTTTCAGCAGAGCTCTGAAATCATAGGAAAAGCAAGTTCTGCCATGACCCCAAACTCTCTGTGAAGATGAGATCTCTTAGCAGCAGCAGTGTCCTTGCCCTTCCAGCCAGGGAGATGTGTGTTTATGGGTGTGTGTGTGGGTGTGTGTGTGTGTGTGTGAGTTTTATGTGCTGCCCAGCAGAAGCCAGTGGAGTCCCTGCTCAGGGTTTTCCTTTGAAGGCTGTGCTGGGTTTCTGTCTTCGCATCCTCTGGGCTCACAGAGCTGTGTGAGAGCAGGAAAAGCAGCCGCTGCTTACCAAGTGGATTTTGATTCCTATTGTGAAGCTCCACGATGCCCGTCTCATTTCCGTGGGGAGATGGTGATATGGGGATGGCAGAGGTGCTTGGCTTCTGTGTGGGAAGGAGCTGCCCGGTGGTGGAGGCAGCGAGGAAGGAGGAGTGCCAGGGCCACTTTCCCCTTCTGCCTTCGTCTGGCCCAAATCCAACAGGAATGCTCCAGGGCTTGAGGAGCTGAGTCTCCACGGCAGAGGTGGGCAGCCCTTTTGACCCTGGGAACCAGCTTGGATGGTTGGGCAGGGCAACCAAGATGTCTGTTGCATGATGGCGCTATGTCTCCACGTGATTGACAGGTGGACTGCACCACTTGCTTTTCCGCAACCCTTGCGTGGGGTTGCCAAGCTTAGGAAGCGCAGTGCCAGGCGCTTTGCCAACCTCCCAACATGGGTGGCAGAAAAGGGAAGGGTGTGGGGCTCACAAGGCCCTTTGCCAGCCTTGCCATCATCTCTTCTCCTCTCCAATGTCAGGGGCAGAAAGGAGGAGCGGTCGCCATTGAATGGAAAACGCTTCCTCCCTGCTCCTTGAAGAAGGGGTGCTCCTCCCAGCTGTTGGGTGATGGGCTCCTTCGATGCTCCACTCCACTCCTCTAACATGGGGCTTGACTTCATGTGAAGGGGGCATGAGGGTTCCCTCAAAGTGCCTGACAAGCCAAGAATGCTTCTCAGTTCCTCACACCTCTTTTCTTTTGTTTCTGCAACCAGTTTTGGGAGAGATCAGAGAAGAATGAAGTGTGGCTGATTTCGGGATGCTTTTGCACTTGGGCAGAGGAGGAGTCAAAGTGGCTCAGCAGGCAAGAACGGGGGCCGCGGGAGCTCCTTCCACCATGAGGCAGCTGTGGTCCTTCAGTGGAAACTCTTCATCCTCTCAAGTTTTCAGATGGGCAAGATGAGGTTGGGGGCTCATTGGGGACTAGCGTTGCATCGTCAGCCAAGCCTGCCTTCTTGCTGGCTGCTTGCTCACTCGGCCTCAGTGGCTCTCGGATTCCACCTGCTCAGCACTTTCTTCCCCATCAATTGCAGGGTGGCTTCCTAGGGATGCACCTCCCAGATGTGCTGCTCCCAGCATTTCTTGGGCACCCACATGGAGCTGGTGTGGCTGATGTAGCTTTGCTCAGAGCCTGGCGTGCTCTCCTCCTCCTCCTCCTCCTAGTTAATGGGCAGCCTCCAGTAATTATGGGGAAGGCGATCCAGTGGCCCAGTTACAGGATTTTGAGGCATTTTCCCTCCCAAGCGTCCACAAAGCCTGGGAGGTTTGGTTTCCTTGGAACTCGTGCAGATTGCCTGAATGAGAAGAGCTGCTGGAGAAGGAGGAGGAGAGGCCTCGGATTTGTGTGAGCAGCAGGAAGGTCTCCCAAGCCACACCCTCGATCCTAAGCGAAGTGCTCCACCCTCCCATGGCCTTGGCTTTGGGGCCACTGGGTTTTCTGGGTCCTTATTTGCTCTTGAGTCAGAGACCGTGAAGATCAGGTTGGGACCTTCGAGTGCCCATCAGGTGCAGTCGGAAGGAGGTCCAGAGTGCAATGCGCAGGCAGCCTTTGTGGCTGAAGGGCAGGAGCCTAGCCTGGAGGGGGGGAGCCTTGGCAGCAGGAATAGCCTCAAAGGGCAGAGGCTGTTGAAGAGCCCTTTGCCTGCCTGCCCAATAGCTGCCTACCCCCCCTTTCAGAGGCTGCCCTGCCATGTTGTGGATGGGGACAGGAGCCTCACTTGGAGCTGGAAGGCAGCTTCCTTGCGGAAAGGAAGGGGTCTGGACAAGGGGTCTAGTCTGCCACTGTCCAGTCCGTTGTGGGAAAAAGAGACACCGCCCCCAGCTTTCCACAGTTTTGCCAGAAGTTACAGAGTTCTCACTTAGAACCATTGTGGGCTGACAGGTGAGAGCTGGCCTTTAAAAGCGATGTGTGCATTTGAGGGCTTATCCACATGTGCTTTCATGCTCTGCACTGCTCAGTGTCCGAGCGGGGAAAACTGCAATTCTGCAGAAAACCCAAATGGCTGTTTGTTGCACTTCAGCTTCAAAGAGCAGGTTTTTGCAGGGAAACCTTCAGAAAGAGAGGGAGAAGGGAAAGGAAAGTGTGGAGAACCCCTGAGTCTTGTGCCCCCAGCCTGGGCACCCCTGGGCATTGCCTGGGCACCCCTTCGAGAGGCAGAGCTGGTGCTGGGCCTTGGGGGGCGGCAGGCAGGCTTCTACAGCCAGCACTCAGCCAGCTGCTGTTACTGCAGGAGGGGAAGGAATGTGGACCTGGCAGTCAGAGGGGCCCCCTAGCTGCCCCCTAGCTGCAGGAAGAGGCTTCATGCCTGATCAGCCTCCTTTGTGTTGGCCACCCTTTGGGGAGGTGTGTAGGGGTTTCTGGTCTGCTCCAGTCTTTGGAGGGCCCTGTCTGAGCCTTGTGGAGTTAGGCCGCCTGCTCCTCTGCAGCCCCTTCTTCTACCCAAGGGGGTCCGGACTGCAGCCAACCTCTATTTCCCAGGTTCAGAGCCCCCTCCTGGTGGCAGCCTCCAAGAAGGCGCTTCATCTGAGGCTGCCTCTCCTCCCCAGGGTCTGCATTCTCTGTTTTGGAGGGGTCTCCATTGTGAGGATGCTTTCCCCTGTGTGAGAGGAAGGAAAGGGGCCCCCTCTTCATGTGCCAGGAAAGGTGCTTGCGAGCCTTCTGGGTGTCGCTGCCTTGTGCAGAGGAGTCTCCTGCCCTCCTGAAGTTGCAGTGGCTTGCTCCGAAGCCGGAGCCGGAGCCTGCCGCAAGCATTTTGAGGGGAGGGTGTGGGCTGCGAGGAGGCCTTTGCCTTTTACGCTTCCGCTCCTCTGTGTACGTGACTTTTTCGAAATTGCAATTTTATTTCCTTGCTTGGTAGTAAATGCACTGGAGGCATATGAGGCTGGAGGAGGAAGGCAGCGGTGGCGGCAGCAGCATGAGCAAACAGCAGCATAAATTGCGCTTGGCGGGTTGGAAGTGATTCCTGCCCCCTGCAGGGCTTTGGAGAGGTTCAGCTCCTCCAGAGTCATGAATAATGAAGCCGGAACGTGGAGGGCCATGCGCCAGTTGCAAGGAGGCTTTCTACTGGGGGCGAGAGCTGCTCTTAGCAACTGCTGCTGCTGGGGCCACTCTGGGCTGCAGTGGAGCCAGTTGGACGGCACTCTGGTGCTTCCCTAAAACACTGATGTCCGTTCAGCAGCCTGGGGTCCCACAAGTCGCACATTCCTTTGCTGGGGCTGGGGGCAGTCCGACTCCCCGGCTTGCTGCAGGATCAGGGAAGGCCTTTGCTGCATCTTCCGTGAGGCTAGATGGGACTCTGGGTCAGGGTCCTGGCAACAGGAGACAGATCAGTAATGCAAAACACTCTGCTGTGTGGAGGTGCTCCTGCGGTCAAGTGTACAACCTTTGCCACTGACACCTTTGCTTTGGATGTGGCCATTTCCATTAGCCAAGGAGCTGGCTCCCCAAAGGGCACTGGCATTGGACCTGGAGTACTTGGGAAGCAGCGGGCCACAACACCAGCTGTCCTTGCTCACTCTGGTGGGACGTTAGGCCTCTCTTTGGACTGGGCAGCATCTCTGAGAGAATTGGGATCACAAAAGGGTGGAAGGACTAGAAAGATTGAACAGAATGTGATCTACCATGGTGGCCACTGGCTGGCACCCGCCGGGCCCACTAGTCAGCACCCTGCCTCCAGAAGAACCCCTGAGCAGCACTGCCATGTTTCTACTCCCCATAGTTAGCCATTGTGGGTGGTGATTTTGGTAGATAGGCTGCCTGGGGTGGGGTGGAGTGGACTGTAGTATTTATTGGAGTAAATTGACACAAAGGTGATTTACAAAAAGAATAAAACCATGAAACATGGTCTTAGCTGAGTGTGTGCATGCTGTCTCTTAGTGGCTTGGCTCCGTGTGGCTGCTTCATGAGGGGCAGAGGTGCTGCAGAGGGGCCTCAACTTGTCTTCCATGCCTACTTTCTTCAGGGTGAAGTATCTGTCAAGCTCACAACACCAGCCTGCTTGGCATTTTTGCAGGGAGGATGTCATGGATGGGCTCCACACATCTTCTTTCTCTGGTTCTCATGGGGGAAGCTGGAGTGGTGCAATTATTGATCCCCACATAAATATTGATGGGCGCCAACCCTTGTATGCTGTAAAAGAAGATGAGATAAATTTGTGGAGGACAGGTCTCTCAGGGTCTCTCAGCAACTATGTTGTTGTTGTTTAGTCGTTTAGTCGTGTCCGACTGTTTGTGACCCCATGGACCAGAGCACGCCAGGCACTCCTGTCTTCCACTGCCTCTCGTAGTTTGGTCAAACTCATGTTGGTAGCTTCGAGAACACTGTCCAACCATCTCGTCCTCTAACGTCCCCTTCTCCTTGTGCCCTCCATCTTTCCCAACATCAGGGTCTTTTCCAGGGAGTCTTCTCTTCTCATGAGGTGGCCAAAGTATTGGAGTCTCAGCTTCAGGATCTGTCCTTCCAGTGAGCACTCAGGGCTGATTTCCTCAAGAATGGATAGGTTTGATCTTCTTGCAGTCCATGGGACTCTCAAGAATCTCCTCCAGCACCATAATTCAAAAGCATCCATTCTTCAGCGAACAGCCTTCTTTATGGTCCAGCTCTCACTTCCATATATCACTGCTGGGAAAACCATGGCTTTAACTATATGGACCTTTGTTGGCAAGGTGATGTCTCTGCTTTTTAAGATGCTGTCTAGGTTTGTCATTGCTTTTCTCCCAAGAAGCGGGTGTCTTTTAATTTTGTGACTGCTGTCTCCATCTGCAGTGATCATGGAGCCCAAGAAAGTAAAATCTCTCACTGCCTCCATTTCTTCCCCTTCTATTTGCCAGGAGGTGATGGGTCCAGTGGCCATGATCTTCGTTTTTTTGATGTTGAGCTTCAGACCATATTTTGCGCTCTCCTCTTTCACTCTCATTAAAAGGTTCTTTAATTCCTCCTCACTTTCTGCCATCAAGGTTGTGTCATCTGCATATCTGAGGTTGTTGATATTTCTTCCTATGCAATATTTTTCTTTACAGCATTGGACTTTCCTTTCGCTTCCAGGCATATCCGCAACTGAGCGACCTTTCGGCTTTGGCCCAGCCACTTCATCAGCTACTTGTACTTGTACAGTGGTGCCTCGCAAGACGAAATTAATTCGTTCCGCAAGTCTTTTCGTCTTGCGAGTTTTTCGTCTTGCGAAGCACGGTTTCCCATAGGAATGCATTGAAAATCAATCAATGTGTTCCTATGGAAACCGCCTTCAGACCAGGTCCGGGGACAGTCTGTCCCCCGACCTCTTCTGAAGGCCGGCGGGGGGCGAAAGTCTTTGCTTCCCCCCCGCCTGCCTTCCCGGGACAGCGGAGACTTCTCCGCTGTCCTGGGGCGATTTAAAAGCCCCCGGGAAGGCAGGCAGGGGGGGACAAAGACTTTTGCCCCCCGCCAGCCTTCAGAAGAGGTCCAGGACCTCTTCTGAAGGCGGGCGGGGGGCAAAAGTCTTTGCTCCCCCCCGCCTGCCTTCAAAAGCCATCCGGGATAGCGGGAAGCGCTTCCCTGCTATCCCGGACTGCTTTTAAAATGCTGGCGGTGGGGAGCAAAGCCTTTCGGCCCCCGCCGGCCTTCCTGGACCTCTTCTGAAGGCCGGAGGGGGGGGGGAAAAGGCTTTGCTCCCCACCGCTAGCATTTAAAAGAGGTCCCTGGAGATTTCCCTATGGGCTTTCTTCTTGCGAAGCAAGCCCATAGGGAAAGTCGTTTTGCGAAGCGCCTCCAAAACCGAAAACCCTTTCGTCTAGCGGGTTTTTCGTCTTGCGAGGCGTTCGTCTTGCGGGGCACCACTGTACTCCGCTCATCTGAATCTACTTGTACTTGTACTCCGCTCTTCCTCAGTAGCATGTTGGACACCTTCCGACTTGAGGGGCTCATCTTCCAGTGTCATAACTTTTATATGGCTGTTGTCTTTGTCCATGGAGTTTTCTTGGCAGGGATACTGGAGTGGCTTGCCGGTTCCTGCTCCAGGTGGATCACATTTGGTCAAAACTCTCCACTATGACCTGTCCATCTTGGGTGGCCCTGCACGGCATAGCTCATAGCTTCTCTGAGATATTCAAGCCCCTTCGCCATGGCAAGGCAGTGATCCATGAAGGGGCAGCGACTATGAGTCCATCCCAATTCTTCTCTTCAGCCTTAAGTTCTGCCTTCGCTTTCAGTGGGGGGGGCATCAATATTCTTTTCTTTATCTTTTGCAACCATGACTTCAAGAGGTGGTTCTTTTGGTTTCACTTTCAAACTACCCACAGGTTGTTAGATGGATTCTCCTTCGATCTTTTAACAGTGTCTAGTTCTTAACAGGTGGTCTCTTTCACTTTCTGGTCTTCAAGCCCAACGTCGGCAGCTTTGTAGCGTTTTACTTGGAGGCAGTGGGCCTCTGAATACTAGCTGCTGGGAGTCGCAAGTGGGGGGAGAGGGCGGTGGTGGTGGCTGCTGCTGTAGTGCTCAGGTTCTGCTTGTGGGCATCTGCTTGGCCACTGTTTGCACAGGATGCTGGACTAGAGGCTCCTTTGGCCAGATCCAGCTGTAGCCAGACTCTTCTGATGTTCTTAGAAACAGAAATGTAGTCTGATGGACACTAGGCCTGGGCGATGATCCATCACCCAGGATCGCTCTCAGGGCCAGAGCACATTGGCGCCTTCCCCCGGCGGTATATCACGGGGGGCGCCTGCCTGCTCCTGAGTCCCTCTGCTGCCAGTGCCCAGAGGGAGGAACAAGCTGCATCGGCCTTGTGAGGCTCTGGGGTGAAACTGCTGCCACTCCCACCGAGGGAGGGAGCTGAGGTGGTTTCACCCCGGAGCCTCAAGGGGCTGCTTCTCCCCCTCTGCTTTTCAGAATCGCAGCGCATCACTATATCACGACGCTTGGCTGGTGATACATTGCGATGTTGAAAAGCTGGTATCGCCCAGCCCTAATGGACATCTTGTTGAATGCTTAAAAGCTATGTGTTGTGCATTTCAAGGTTAACAATGGATAACATTATGGACATGGATCCTGTCTGTTTTGGAAAGAAGGCCCCTTGTTCTTTTTTGTAAATATTTTTGTTGAATGGTTTTTTGAACATACAAATAAGAAACACCAATATAAAACAGAATCATAGCACATCTGTCATATCAATCGCTGTGAACAGACCCTCCCAAGTGTCCCTATTTTCCAGGGACAGTCACGGTTTTACAGAAGCCGTTCTGGTTTCTGATTTGATCCCAGAATATCCTTTTCCTTAGGATACCCCTCTTTTCATCAGAGAAATGTAAGAGGTTATGGAAGTCTCCATGAGTGGATGCAGGAATTATGGTATGACCAGATCTGTTAACATATGAAATAAAACCAACCCTCTCATCCTCTGCTGAGTGGGAGCACTGCAGCTGGCAGGTGATGGCCTCTGCTCTGGGTCCTCCGGCTCACGTACCCATCTCCTCTAGAGCTTCCCTTGCTATCAACAAAATGCTTGTGTGTACAGGCAAAGCAAGACTGGGGCAAGGATGGCCAATTGCTGGACCCCAAATCTGTACGCCTGCCAGGGGAGATGGGCAGCTTTGATGCGCCGTGGAAGTGTGACATTGCATTTTCCCATTAATGAGCCAAAGCATTGCTGGCTCCCTGCTTCAGTAGCTGCTGCCCACCCTTGGCCCATAGCAAGGAGCAGATGGTTCCATAGTCTGCTCAGACATGTTTCCAGATCGCAGGCTGAGGTGGGGAGATGTCATCTTCTCCCCTGCCTGGTGGATGGCACCTATGCCCGTCCTTGCATTTCTCCCCCCCTCAATCGCCGCCCCCTCAGTGAGGCTCCTGTTGATTCCTCTCTCCTCCTCTTCCTCCTCCTGTGCCTCCTTGGTGCCCCCCTTGCCTTTCCCCTCTGCCTTTCTGACCCAATTCCCCAGTAGCCTCCTTGGAGGGGCAGCTGCATTTATTCACTCAGAGGAAGCTGCATTACATTTGCTGCATGGTTCCAGCAGGAACTTGAGGGGTCTGCAGAGATTTTGTGACAAGACGGGCTCCTTGCAAGAAGTAAGCTGAGTCCCAGGAAAGAGTGGAGCAGACTCTACTCATTCCCCTCTTTGTTTCGGGGTTTGCATCTCTCCCTCACGGAAGAGTTCCTTTGAGTGGACCCCCATGAAAGGACAAAGGGGAGGTACCTGTAGGAGAGGGAAGCAGATGGCCCCCCACAGCTGTGACATGGGTGGGTGGGGTCTCCTTGGGAGAATGAAGTCACAGGTGCTCACTGGTTTCAGAGCAAGTTTCAGAGGCAAATACTTGTGTGTGAAGGTTGAGGTGTGATTTCCCCTGGAGGATGAGCCACGTTCCTTCAGATTTATATCAACTGGAGATTCCCCTGCTTGCCAGCCTAATGGAAGGGCCTGTAATTGCTGTGTAGATTCTTTTTACAGCCTCCTTGGACTAAATTTAACAATCCGTAGCTGAATCAGGTAAACACAAGACATTCAGAGCACCTCCAGAGAGACTCCAGGGGAAGGGGGCATGTTCTTCATGGCTTTGTTTTTCAATCAGTATCAAATAGTTTAGGGGTTCTGTGTGTGTTTTGCATAGAAAGCTGACTCTTCCAGCTGGCTTGGTGGTGTTTGCAGTCTGTTTCCTTGACCAATCAGCTTCAGAGGAGTTTCGCTGCTGTCTAACCAGCAGTTGGGTTTGAGACAGGAGCCGTTCATGGGAAGGTGGCCGTTTTGTGTCTGTCAGGTCTCTCTTGATGGCCTCTCCCACAGTTTGGCCTCAGTGTCGAATCATGGAATTGTAGAGTTGGAAGGGAAACTCTTGACTCTTCCAATCAGAGCAGAGATCCTTGTGACAGGTGAAGCAGGTGGAAACTTATTTCCGCTTGAAGGTGGATGGCAGTATCACCATTGTCAAAGAGCAAAGCACCTCCCTCCTCACCGCATCAGGCTGCTGGCTGGAAGGACCAGATGAGACTTGTTGCATCTCACATGATCACACAGCAGAATTTGGGCAAGGGCCAAATCTTGCACTGGATGACCCTTGAAGTTAGACAAGGCTAACTTCTACTGCCAAAGGATTCTGGGATGGAGGGAGCTCTGTGGCTTGGTCCTCGCAATGCCTCTCTCCCACCAACTCTTCTCAGGATCAAACAGAAGTGGGGTGCAGTTTGGAGCACTTGGGATTCAAGGCTGCAACCTCAGATTAGGCAAAGCAGGAAGGTTAGACCCCTCGGCATTACCCACAGGACACCTGGGCCCATTGGGATGTGACTGCTTTTAAAGTCCAGATTCTTCAAGTGATAGCAGTGAATATTTTATATCTTCCACTTAAGTAAATTATTTAAGCAGAGGTTCTTGAACAGCATCGCCTGGCAGCTCCAGGGAGAGGATTTGTTGCTGTGAAACCGGTTTGTACTATTTTAAGCTTATGCTGTTCCCCAGACATGCTTTCTTGGTGAAGATTAAACCAGTGCTTAGAAAATATTCCTCGCTGTTAGTCCTATCAGGTGTGGGGAAGCGATTTCAGCCTGAGGGCCACATTCCCTTCTGGGCAGCTTTCCAGGGGCCACAGGTGGGCAGAGCAATACATGTGAAGGTGACCTTTGTGCAGGAGTCCAGGATTGGCCCATGCTCCCTCCTCCCCCAGGCAAGCAGGAAGATTTATCTGTGTCCAAAGACCCATCCCAGCTAGTCAAGGACACTCAAGGAGCAGGGGCAAAGCAAGGCTAGTGGGGGTGTGGCCTGGGAGGGTCCCAGGGGCCAGACAGAGAGGGGTGAGGGCCACATGTGCCCCCCATCACTGCACTAAGCCATGGTGAGATGTCTCGCTTGCAGGAGCAGAATGTCAAAGGCTCTTTCTGGTGGGGGGAGGCAGATTGTTTGGGGAGCTTTTCAGGGGGTCTCAACTAAGAAGCCTTTGGGGACGCAGGGAGGTGCTTTGGCTTGCTGAAAGGATCCTGCTCCCAGCTCCTCCAGGCCACCATCTAAGTGGAGCAAGCAGTGGATTCTACATGCAGCCCTCTGAGCTGCCAGATCTCAGGGCGGCAGGGGCTTTCCCTGAATTCCTGCCTCTGGAGCAGAACACACCACATGTTAGCAGCTGCCTCTGTTGAGGGAGCGGGGGGGGGGGGGCCTGGGACCAGGCTGGTCCAAGAGGAAGGTAGCTCTCCTTCCCTCCTGCTCGTATCCAGGTCATTGCAAGAGGGCAGGAAGAAGAGGCGAAAGGTGTCTCAGCCAGTTTTCCCTCTCCAGCCTTTAGCTGGCAGGGGCCCCTGATTTTAAAGCTAGTGAGGGCTGAATCGCCAGAGGGCCATTACTGTGTGATCCTGGGGCTCAGGGACCCCCTCCTTTCTCCCAGACCACTCCTGAAATTCTGCACAGAGCCCTGGCATTTAGGAACACAGGGAGCTGTCTTACATCCAATTCAGCATTTGTCTGCACTGACTGGCAGCAGCTCTCCCTGATTTCCGGCAGCATTGCTCTCCCAGCATTACCTGGCAATACCAGGGATTGAACCTTTGACCTTCTGTATGCAAGGCAGGTGTTCTGCCACTCAGCTGTGGCCCACAAGATTTAGGGATACTTAGAAACCACCTGGCAAATGCATGTTTTATAAAGTACAATGGAAGTCTAAAGACAGCCAACAAGATAAAGGCAGGCAGGTTGGCTTAGCTGGTGATGGCAGAGTCATCCAAGGCAGCAACTGGAGCTGCAGTTGGGAAGAAACAAAAAGCTTCTCCGGTGAGGGATTGGCAATGTGATTTCTGCACAGACACTTTCTTGAAGAGCTCTGTATAAAACAAGCATTTTAATTTGCAAGAGCAAAAGGCGACAAGCCAATTTCCTGTCAAAGCCAAGGTGGAGCCAGATTTGGCAAACAGGCACCTCTTTCCTAGCAGAAGACTTGGATCATGGTCCTCCTCACGCACGAGAGATGAGCTCTGAAACATGCAAGGCCTTCTTCATGTGGGCAAGCATAATGTTTCATACAGAGAAGAAAGGTCTTGTGTTTGTCAAACACCACAGAAGGTTCCAGGGACGTCCATCTCCGTGGAAGTTGCAGGCCTCTTGCTGTCCTCTATCTCTGTTTTCTTCATTTGGGAGGAGCAGATGAGCGCACAACTAAGTCCATCTCACCAAGATGGGTGATCTTGTCATTCTGCATTGGCAGCAACCAAAATTCCTGTCACAGAGGATCCCCCATCTCCTTTGGTTCCAGGTTTCAGCAGGTGAGAATGAATAGCTGATTGTTGGCCTCCAGGGCCAGAATCCCATTTCTTGAGCACCTTTTCTTCAGGGTCCAGGGCAGCAGGCAGGGGGGACTGATCCGGAGAGTGTGGATTGCCACCCCCAGGCATTGCCACCCCCTTCCCCAATGCCAAAGGAGAGGGTGGACTGCTGCTGGTAGTCCTTCATCTGCTGCGTGGGGTAGAAAGGGAATTAGCAAGCAGATGAGTACCGTATTTTTTGCTCTATAAGACGCACCAGACCACAAGATGCACCTAGTTTTTGGAGGAGGAAAACAAGAAAAAAAAAAATTCTGAATCTCAGAAGCCAGAACAGCAAGAGGGATCGCTGCACAGTGAAAGCAGCAATATCTCTTGCTGTTCTGGCTTCTGGAATAGCTGAGCAGCCTGCATTTGCTCCATAAGACGCACACACATTTCCCCTTACTATTTAGGAGGGAAAAAGTGAGTCTTATAGAGCAAAAAATACGGTAATTGGTGTGTTGCAAATCTGTGAAGTACATACTTGGTTGCAACCTTCTGCAACCCCTCCCCACCAGCCCCCTCTTTTATTCCCATCTCAGAGCCCCCTGGGAAGGACAGTGCAAACTCCATGTGTTTTGGGGCCCAGAACAATCCACCCCACAGCCCCCCAACCCCCACTTGCTATGTCTCCAAGCCAAGGCTGGCGTTCGGCTATTCCTCTGCTGTCTAGGGATGCAAACAGAAGAGAGCCTTGGCTGAGCATCCTCTCCAGCCCATTGCCAGGCCTGCTGGCTCTGGTGTCCTCCTTGCCTCTTCCCTGCCTCTCCTGCTGCTGGGTGAGGGCAAAGGCTCCCTTCAGGCAGGCTGGCCTCCTCTTCCTCAGCTCCTTGGAGAATTGGTTCCTAGTGCAGCCGGCCTTCCCTTTCCCTTCCAAGCGCAAAGGATGGATGGCCGCACATGAACCATTCCTGCTCCTTGCTCTTAGAGCAGCCACCTGCTGATCCCTCTTCCTCCTGTGTAGGGTGAGGAGCTAAGTCTTTGTCCCTTTTCTGAATGCTTTTGGTGCACCTGGGAGAGCCAGGGCAGATTAGGCCAGGGTTTCCTTCCTTCTTTCTTTCTCCCCTGGCTCCTTGTCCTGCCCTTGCAGGAGACACAGAGCAGAGGAGAGGGATGGCCTGACCTCTCTTCCAAGAGAGAATCCAGGAAATAGTTTTGTCTGGGATCAGAAGACACATTTATGCCTGTCAAGAAGAGACCCTTGAGTCGCAGAGAGATCGGAAGGGGGAATGGGTGACATCTGAGCAGGCAGCTGGTCTAGCCTTTGTGGAATCTACCTTTTGCCTCCTTTTCCTTGGTCCTTATTTCCATTCTCCAGAAAGAAATCGGAGGCTCTTGGCTTCAAACCTGCAGCAAATGGCAGCAGGGAGTTGGGGGCTGGGGATTTGAGTAAACCCTCTCCAGTTCCCCGCTAATCAGTTGAGAAGCTCTTTGCTATATAAATGTGAGCGTATTTTAATATGGTAATTAATTGAGGTGTGCCGCAGAGGGGCATTCATTGCCCCGAGAAAGTGCCCCTTCCCTCGAAAGAGATGCCCATCGGACAGCTCAACTATGAGGAATTCTTCTGTAATTTACAGGATGAACTGGGAGGTAATTACTTATGCCTGGCGGGCCAGGAGAATTAGTATTGACGGGTGTGTGTGTCTGCACTGGGATGGCGGTCGATGGAGAGGCTTTTACTGGGCCTGCCGCTGTCAGTTGAAATCCTGCTGGTTTTGTTCGGCTTCATTTTGTTGGAGTGGCTGGAAGCCCCCAAGAGGAGAGAGAGGTCTTGGGCTCAAATCCTGCTTTTCCACGATGGACAGGATGCTGGACTAGATGAGCCATTGGCCTGACCAATGACTCTTACTGTGTTCTTATGTGCACTGTATGTGGGTCGGGCCCTCTGGCCCACTCACAGATTAGCCTACGATTTGCATGCGCTTTCTGTCATGTGCAGATTTGTGATTTCTTTTGCAGATGGAGTGGAGGGCCTCAAAAGAAGTGTACATCCACACATGTAATTTTACGACAGACAGAAGGTGTACAGGTGAAGCTTTTCCTATAATGGCGTTTCCACATGAGGAAAGGCTTAACCTGTAGAATGCCTGCCTGCCGCGCAGGTGAAAGGACCATGCTTTCCTCCCATGTCATCCTAAACCGAAGTCTGGGCTGCAACCCTGTGCCCACTTAACTGGGAGCAAGCCCCATTCAAGGCGGTGACTTCATTCTCAATGGATGTGCACCTTTATCCTGTAAGCACGCAGCAAATTATTCACACGAAGGTGCCCTGGGGCGTTGGGTGCAGGAGCCGCAGATGTGCTGCCAGGCGGCAGGACCTGCAGCCTTGAGTATCTTCATTTAGAAACCACTCGATCAAAAAGTTCCCCGAGTGGTATGGAAGCCCTTTTGCGGGAGGCGCTGGGACTGGGGGGCAAGTGAAGAAGCCACAGCAGCCGGTTTGAGCTGTGGCATCTGGAGGCCCTGTGTGCTCTGGCCTCTTGCCAATGTGTCTCTGACCTGAGACATTTGTTTGCCAGCCTGGGTCCCGTTGCCCTCGGATTGCACCCAGGGCCCACTTGCCACTTGGCTTCTGATGAGTCTCAGGAGCAGCACATGGCAGCTCCCAGGAGGGCCGAGGAGAAAGGCTGGGCCAGGGATCCACAGTGCTCAGGTGAAGGGGTGCATCCTCGTTTGGGGGGGGGGGGTTGCTGTTTTTGTTCTACCACCCACCTTTGCTGCAGGACCAAGACTTGGTCCTGTCTCACCAGCGAACAGAAAGTTGATCCTATTAGAGTGACTCTTGTGTTTGGGACTTAGAGTTGAAAGGGTCACCCATGAGGGTCATCTGGTCCAACCCCCTGCAATGCAGGAATCTTTTGCCCAGCGTGGGGCTTGAAGCCACGATCCTGAGATTGAGAGGCTCGTGCTCTACCAACTGAGCTATCCCAGCCCTGAAGAGTTGGGCTTCCGTTTTTGGTCACTGTGCTGGTTGATGTATTGTCCATTTTGTCTACGCTCCCTAGGGCTGCCAGCCGGGGGTTTCCTGAAAGAGCCCCCAGCCGACCCCCTGCCAAGGCTTGGGCACCTGAAGGGGCTGAAGCCAGGGGACCTTGGGTGGGCAGAGCAGCTCCCCAGGCAAGTCGCCCCTTGCAGGACCGGGTCAAGGGGCGGTGAGGCTTCTTGCAGACTCGTGTGCTGTTCTGGGGCAGGCAGCTAAAGCAAAGCAGATGTTCTGCTAGGAGGGGTCTGCACAGGATCAGCCAAGCTGATGTTTCTTGACCTTTTTAGAACAGTTCAATAAAAACAAGCAGTTGCCATAGCAACTACCACATTATTTGGTGCTTCAGAGATTTGTGATAAAGGAGGAGAGCTGAGTGAAAGCAGCACATGGTGAAGGCGTTCCTCCCCTTTGTGCTGCAGGCTTGAGAGTCCATGAAGACGCTGCGTGGTGCAGGGTCTGGGCGTAAGGAGCCCCTGTGGTGGAGGCAGGCAGGCAGGGGGCCTTGGTGTTTGTAGTGAGGGGATTGCCTCTCAGCCGCAGGAGGAGGAAGGCGGAGACAGAGTGATTGGCCAAGACCTGCCCTGCAGGACTGATTGTGATGCCTTTGAGGGTCGGCACCCCACAACCCTTTGCTAACCTTCCTGGCTGATGCCTCCCAGGCTGCCTCAGGTCCTTGTCTCTGGGGCCAGGCATTGCCTCCCTTTGGATTCCTCGAGTCGTCAGACTTGATTTTGTGCGGCCATGGTTGGGCAGAGAGAAGCAGCATGAGCAGAAGCTTTGGCTGCTCCCTTCAGTGCGAGGGCTTGTGAAATGGCCTCTGTACCACATGCCAGAATTGGGCGTGAGCTACGTGGCCCTGGGAAAGGTGCCTGCATTCTGGGGCAGCAGTGTTTGGGTGCCTGGAGGATCAAGGCAAAGAAGGGGACAACCTGGGGACAGGGGTCCAGAACTGATCCTCACAGGATGTGAATGAGATATTGCTGGCTGCATCTGATCTTAGGACAAGAAGAAATCTTTAATCACTCCTTGCAAGGAGGCAACCAGGAAGAAAGATGTTAATTAGAGTAAAAGATGTTGTGGCTTTTGAAGCCAGACTTCCTTCTCTGAAGCAGGCCTCCTTTGTTTTTCCTTCACTGGAAACTCCAAAGATTTGCTTTCAGGCATTCGGCTGCTGGCTTATTCTTAAAAAGGCAGACAGGGTGGCTCTCTTGAGATGGAATAATAAGCACCCAAAGGCTTTTCACCATGCCTTTTGGAGAGGGCCATCTTGCTGACGCTGTTGAGCAGGAATTATGTACTTGGCTGCCCAATTTTTATTTCTGCCACAGCAAAACAGCTGCAGCTGCGGTCGGGTCCGTGGGCCTCCTGCCTGTCCCTTGCAGGAAAACCCTCTGGAAGGCTTGCAGCAGGAAGCGACAGCCTTTGAGGTGCTTGGTTGTTGGTCCCTGACCAGGATCTCACACTTGGGGCTTACCCACACTTCCATTTGCCCCGCCACGTCCCCTCTGGTGGAATCCGCTGCTGAATTGGAGCAAACGTCAAACCGCAAGGGCTCTGAGCTGTGAAGAGCACCTGTGGAAAGGGAAGTGAGAAATGGGTGGGAATGTGGGGGTGCGCCAAGCAGGGGGTGGGGCTGTATGCTTTTTGGACCATTAAGTGCTTCAGAGAGATGTTTTGGTTTTTCCTCTGCCCTCTCCTCCTCTTTGTCTGATGGAAACACCACGATGGTTCAGTGTTTAGTCCAGCAGGACTGACATTTTACTTGAGATTCTGAGATACCCACCATGAGTGACAGGCAAGGTTGGTCCACCCCAAGGCTCTTTGCAAACAGAATGCAATTTCTGTTCTGCATGGAAATGGGTGGCTGGACTGAGCCTTGAGGGAAGGGCCTCCCGCAGCCTCTTCCTAGCATTTGCCAGCCTCAGACCCACAACAGGGCATGTTCCGGCACATGTGAGGCAAGTGTGCCCCTTCCTCTCCAGGACCCTCCCCAAGAGGCATAGCAAGGGCTCCTAAGTCGAAGCAAGGAGACCTCCAGGTGTGTCTGGTCAGGGCACACACAGGCAAAGCAGCCAACCCAGCTAAAGCACCTGGAAGCTGGAAAAGGAGGAGGAGTTGGCCCCAGGAAAGCGGGGAGCGAAGGCCTGAGCCAACTATAGCACTGCAGTGGCAGCCTGGCCCTTCATGGCAGGGAGTGCTGCACCCAGAGGAGGAAGGCTCAGCACAGAGGGTGGCCCCAGTGTCTGCTGCAGGTCCTCTTCTCTGGCGATGCACCTTGACCGTATCAGGTGTGGGGCTTGCGTCCATCAGCCGGCAGAGGAGCGCTGAACAAAGCCGGTGCAAGGGGCTGGATTGCACGGTGTTCGCTGTGCAGGCCCTGCATGGTGGAAGCAGCTCCTCAGAGCTGTGTGCCTTTTCTTCCCCCTCCAAGCTCTGCAGCAATCCTTACTGGTTTGAGACTGTCTTTGTATGGTACTGGCAATGCATTGCCTTCTCCATTGCCTGCTTACAAATTGGCCAGCAATTTGTAATGCAAATGATCCACACTCTGCTAGCGCAGTTTTCATGACAAAATTACAGGGTGAATGCTAATGAAGAGGCTGGGCCCTGAATCCGTTCCATTACCTTCTTGTGTGGAGCTTATTCCGCAGGGAGCTGCAGCTTCTAAGCCTCTGCTCTACAATCACTTTGCAGCCAACTATACTTGGCTCCTGCCAGGATTAACCCTGTAATCTGGTCACCTTCTTGCCACCAATTAAGCTGCTGTGGCCACAGCCCCCCTGCTTCCCAAAGGGAGGGAAGGCACCGCTCACAGGGGGACGAGGGGTTTTTGCTCCCCCCTTGGGATCAATGAGCAGCAGGCAGGTAGCGGGAGGCCCCTTTTGCAGCTGCAGCAGATGCTCCTGATGGTTGCGGAAGGGGAGTAGAAAGCAGATTCTGGGAGGGGCTGCTGCTCTTTGGGACCCCCCCCCCGCCACAAGAGAACCCTTTCGATTTCCAGTGTCAAGGCACTGCCCATCATGCAGCACAGCTGGCGACTCTCCATGTCTGGAGGCCCCAGATTAAATCCTGGTGGCTCCTGCAAAAGGCTCTCGTGCCACAAGAACAGTGAAACTTTGGAAACTCTTACCTACGTGAAACTCTGACATTGTGAGAGGCTTTGGGGCAAAAGGGGATTCCTCCTGGTCCCACTGCCAGCCTGGCTGGTGGGTCTGGCCTGGAAGCTGTGGTGGAGAAGGGGCGCTTTCCACTAGCCCAAATTGGGCACTCTCGGGGGGGGGGGCTGCTAGCCCAGATTCTGCGCCTGTCTTTGGTGTTTCCCAGTCGTATGGGAGTCGACGAGCCCTTCTGCCAGGTGGAGTAGACAATGCAGGCTAGATGGCAAAATGGCCTGGCTGGAATCAGGTCCCTTCCACCAGCCCCCCTATGAGAACTGGCAGAGCCTGGCCAGGAAGAGGACCTTGCAGGCCACAGCGGAGAGCTCAGTGAAGACATTGACCCCGCATGCGGCAGCTGTGCCAAAGGCGAATGCCCGCCAGGGATCCGTAAGAAAGGAATGGGAAATAAAAGTGCCATTGTGCAAATCTATTTAGAATACATACAACATACAGTTCTGGTCGCCTCACCTCAGGAAGGATGTTGTGGAGCTGGAAAAGGTTCTGGAAGGGGCAGCATGGGGGGTCCTGGGGTTGGTGTAGCTCCCCGTGAAGAAAGGTTGTCGCAGTTGGGGAGCCAGATGGGGTGCGGAGACGAAATTCTCTGCGCTCCCTCAAGATGCAGTGATGGTTGCCAGGATGAGCGGCCTCTGGTGGGGACTCCTGCTGCCGCTTGTGGCCCCATGGTGAGAGGGGGGTGCCCAGGGGCGTGTGTTCCCTCCCCCCGCCCCTTTGTTTTGCAGCTTGGCTCCCTTTCTTGTGGGCGGCTGCTGAGGGGCCGCTCTTCCCTCTGGGCTCCCTCTGCCTGATGCCCAGCAGTTGCTGCTGCAAACGCCTTTCCTCCCAGTCAGACCGGGAGGCTGGCAAGGAGAAGGAACCACCAAGCGCCAAGGAGGCCCAAGAGGGCGGCCCCCTTGGCAAGGGCTCCTGGGCTTTGTGTGCTTCCAAAAGGCGAGGCACCTTGCAGAGATTCTCTTCTCCCGTCCCCTTCCTGCTGCTGGAGCCAAAGACAGGGGCTGGGGCCCTTCCGAACCAGCTCTGCTCCAGGGAAAGAGGCCTGAGTCACCCCGGCCGCACCGCCTGTTCCTGGAGGGTTGGGGAGAGCCATCTTGCTATTCCTGGACGGCCTGATCTTCCTCCTGCGTCCTCACAAGGCATGCCTTGCTGGCAGGAAGCTGGGCTGTGTCCGCCACTGCGCTGCCTGCTTGGTGCCCTTTGCTTCCACTGTGGGTGACTCTGCGTCCTGGCCCCCCTGCCAGTATCGGGCACAGGATGGGGTCAAATCATGCCTGGTGGGTGATCTTTTGTGACACCTCAAGGCTGGAGAGTTGGGGGATTTGCTGCCTTTTAGGGTCTTGGGTGTGCCTGGGCCCAGCCCACCCGCGCTGACATTGGCAGGTGGGGTGTTTGGGTAGCATGTGGCTGAGCTGGGTCAGCTGATTCCCTTCTCTGTGCTGGGGGCAGTGCCCCTTTCCTGCCCCAAGATGTCTTCCACGCTGTGTGTGGCAGCGCTTTGAGCAGCCCACAGACTCCACACCAGCTGTCTCTGCCAGGGTCCTCAGCCCTTCTCTTGGGTGGTGAGCTCAGTTTGGGTCCAGCAAAGGGGTCTGGAGCCTGGGCTGGGTGAGCTCCTTGGCACCCTCCATCCGGCCTCCTCACGAGTCAAAGCCTCTGGCCCTAATCTAATTGCTCTGCTGCTGGATTTGTACTACAGTGGCCTGTTTGGTTCAATAATAACACATTTATGCTAAAGGTTAATGAAATGAATTCTGCTTCCATCCAATTCATTAAAAATGGTTCTACAATCAACGCTTGCTAATGGAAAAGAGATTAAAAATTCATGTCTATAAATTTCCCGTGTCATTTCTGATTTTTCTTAATCTCTGCCTCCGTGGACTGGCTCCTGAGCAAGCCTGAATGCCCTAATGGACAGCCACTTTGGGTGTTAATTGCAAATCTGTTCCACTTGGGTAACAACAAAGACGTGTGTGTGTGTGTGTGTGTGTGAGAGAGAGAGAGAGAGAGAGAGAGAGAGAGAGAGAGCGAGAGAGCGCAAGAGCATCCTGCCACATGCCTTGCATCCAGGCTACTATAGAAGCAGCTTGGGAAATGCCGCAAACTCTGTTCATAGAAATACTATTTCATGTAAAAGATTACGCCTGCTTTGTGGATGAATGTGCTGAAACCCTTGTGAGAGACACACATTTCACATTTAATAAGTGTGTATCTGATGTTAAGTAAATGTACAAAGTTTAAGCATGGAAATCAGCACAAAACATGATGGAATGGCCTTTCGTGATGGCGTTCCCATGAGGTGAGGGCCCCGTCTGAATGCTTAAGGCAGCTTAAGGCAGCATCATGCCCCTTTAAGCCGCCCTGGCCTCCCCCAAGGAATGCTGGGGAGTGTAGTTGGGAGCGTTAGGAGGCTGCTCTTCCCCTGAGCCTCCTGGGCTGCTCCCTGCTGACCTTTGCCTTGTGTTGTTGCAGGCCTACTTCCGACAGGGTGTTGCCCTCCAGTACCTTGGGCGCCATGCCGATGCCCTGGCAGCCTTTGCCTCTGGCTTGGCTCAAGATCCCAAGAGTCTGCAGCTGCTGGTGGGGATGGTGGAAGCCGCCATGAAGTCTCCCATGCGAGGTGAGTGAGGGCCCCTGGGATTCCTGCCCAGCGCCGGCTGCACTGTGTCATGCGGAAGGTCCCACGGGTTCACGCTTGCTCGCTTCCTCGCTTCCCCTGTGTTTTGCCCCAGCAGAACTTGGGAACTGTGCTTGCCAATGCAAACAAGGACCCAGCGCAGTCGGTAGGGGCAGCCTCCTCCCCCCCGTGTTGTCAGCTTCATGGATGACAAGTGCGGCCACCTAAGGGGCTCCCTTTTGCATTGAGACATGCGGGGCACTGCCAGGCTACCACGGTTGTTTTCCCACCTCCCCAATAGTCCTTTTGCCCTCCTTCCATATTCTCTTGCACCAGCCACCTCCTTCTTTGTGAGTTGAGTGGTGATGCCCTGAAGAGAGGTTGAAATGAAGTCTTCTGACCATCTCTATGATTGGGGAGCCTCTCAGGTGTGTTCCTGCTGTGGATGGAGGGTTTTCACTCTGCCCAGGCCTGGCCTAGTACTGCTAGGAGTCCCTTCCAACTCTCCCATGCTATGACTCTACCTGGAATGCTGCTGGGGATTGAATCTGGGGCCTTCTGTAGGCAGAGCAGATGTTCTGCCTCAGAATCACGGCCTTTTCCTAAAAATCAGAGGTGGGGAACATCCAGGCCACAGCCCAATCTTGGTCCACTGGGTGAGGGAAGGTCTAACTAAGTTGGCTTGCAAATCCATTTCTTCCAAACCATGGTATTTCCCCCCAAATATTTCCCCAAATATTTCCATTCTTCAAGACTTTCCCCCTCATTTTGTTCTTTAATTCTCACAGTTAGTATAGCCATCTCAGCATATTCCAAAATCTTCACGAGCAGTTCTTCTTTGGTTGGGAGTTCTTCTTTCCATTTTTGTACGTAGACTATTCCTGCCACCGTTGTAGAATACGTAAACAAATTAATTCCTTTGGCAGCTCTGGACCAGTTATACCTAACAGAAAGGCCTCAGGATTCTTGGGAATCAGGTGTGAACCTGAGACTCCTCAGTCTTCCCTCAGCTGCAGCTGTCCTTGGTGGGTGTGTTTGCTTCTCCAAGCCTGTCTCCCTTCCTCTTGCAGAGTCCCTGGAGCCAACCTACCAGCAGCTGCAGAAGATGAAGCTGGACAAGAGCCCTTTTGTGGTGGTCTCTGTGGTTGGCCAGGAGCTGCTGACGGCCGGCCACCACGGGGCCTCGGTGGTGGTCCTGGAAGCGGCCTTGAAGATTGGGACATGCAGCCTGAAACTGAGGGGCTCTGTCTTCTCAGCCCTGAGCAGCGCCTACTGGTCCCTGGGCAACACCGAGAAGAGTGCGGGCTACATGCAGCAGGACTTGGACGTGGCCAAGACTTTAGGTAGCCGTTTGGACCACCCATCCCGACTTAGAGGGCAAGCGGGAGGAGGAGGAGGAGGAGGAGGAGGATGGCATGTTCAGCAGCATAGAAGCAGGTGGTGACGACCGGGTCTCTCTTGGGGTGTCAGCAGGCCCTCAGAGGGCTGCAGGGGGTCTTTGCTCCATAGCCCCCCACACTGCAAGGAGGCTGGATCCATGCTCATTCTTGTGTGGAAAGGGTGGCTCATTTTCTGGAGCAGCCAAGGACCCGGCCTCTGCCTCGGAATCTGTAGTCTCTAGAGAGCGGGGTGAGGAACAGCTGCCCCCCTCCTCAAGCGGTGGGGCATCCTCTTTGTGCCTCTACACCCTACACAGCAGTTAGCTTTGAAAGTGTAGTGGCCAGGCAGGGGAGCATTGAAGGGGTGCCGCTTGTCTCCAGGCAGATCACCTCTCTTGTGGCATTTGGGCTGGGAGAAAGCGAAAGACACCTGGTTGCTGGGGTGTGTGTTTGCTGTGAGAAGAGATGAGCATGGGTATTAGATGTGAATTTGCATGCATTTGCATAAATGTCTCTCTCTGGCTACTCCTCACTCTTGTGTTTCTGCTTGCTTGCCATCCAGGTGACCAGATGGGTGAATGCCGAGCTCACGGCAATTTGGGCTCTGCATTCTTCTCCAAAGGAAATTACCGGGAGGCCTTGACAAACCACAGACATCAGCTGATGCTTGCCATGAAACTCAAGGACAGAGAGGTAGGTGGGTCTGGGGGGAGCAGTTTGTGCTGGCTGGGCTGGGGGTGTCCTGCACTTCCAGGGAGGCAGCTCTTCTGGGCTCAGCTGTCTCTGCTGCTTCTTTCTGCCAGCTTAGAGGCGGCTGACATGGTAGGGCCTGGGGGTGTCGCCCTGGAATACACCCTATGTATGAGCCATGCCAACAGAGCAGATTCTGAAGGGGCCCAGTGGGCACGTCTGGCCTTTGGATCTGGGGTGGGGACTCTGAATTGTGTTTCTAAGAGCCAGCCACAAATCCCTCGCTCACCGAATGGCTTTGGGACATGGGAGAACAGCTGCCTTTGGGTGCTGGGAAAGTATCCTTGCAGGGGTGGAGACCAGGCGCAGGCCAGCAGTGGAAAGTCTGACTGCTTGTGTCTGTACAAGAGGAGGCTGGCTGCCCGGCACCGTGACTGAGCAAGCCAGGATCAACACGGGGAGCTGCCTTTGGCAAACGGCACAGCTTCGCCCCACTGCCTGTGGGGGGGGAGGGCGGGGGAAATGGGTGTTTTGTGCATCTCCAGCTTGCTTGGGCTTGGTGCAGGCCGGTGGATCTGGATTCTGCTTGTTCACAATATTTTTTCCATTTATGGCCCATCTGGGCACATAATTAGCAGCTATTGACAACAAACGGCTACTTGGATTGTGAGAACCCCGAGCCTCTTGGATTTCCTGTGGATGTAACCACAGGAAATTGCTTTGGCGCTTTCTGATGACATCACCCTGACCACAGGGCTTCCTCTGAATGCACAGCTGTTTTTCTTGGCCCCCTCTGCAGACTTCTCTGTAACACGCAGACTCTTACAATGTTGCAACGGTGCTGATGTGAATTCCAACAGAAGGGCTTGTTCTGGGCTGGCCTGGAATGAGGTAATGGTCACCCGGAATAGGAAGAAGCACAGCTTGAACGCTGGCCAAGCTCCTCCCGGAAGAGCCTTTTGCTGGGCAGCCTCTGCCATGTGGAAGAGGTTTCCGGAGGGCTCTGGGTCCCACCAGCAGCGGGCAAGCTGGTTTGGAGGCCACCCTTACCCACAGAATGAGCAAAGGGAGCAGGAAGGGAACGGCTCTGTGCCAGCTTCCTTTGGGATCAGAGAGTCTCTGAGCCCAGAGTTGCTGGAAATCAGCGAGGCAAGCCCTGTGAGAGGAGCGGGCGACGGCATGGCCCCCTCTGCCCCTCAGCACTCTTGCTTCCATCGGGGGGGGGGGGGTGGAGTAGGACTGGCCTGTGGCGGGGGTGGCTCTTAATGATGCCCCTTCCCATTATCTTGGAAGTGTTCTTTGGCTGCTACAGGAGTCCAGAGGTGGCAGAAACAAAGCATTCAGATCGCTGGAACCTTTGCCTCACAGTGGCTGCGGAGACCACAGAAATGCTGCAACATAATCAGCTCTCCCAGCTCTCAGGCCTTTCTAAGGTTACCAGATTTTTTTCAATGAATCTGGGGACACTTTTCAACTTCAATAGGAATGATTTTGTCAGGGGACTGATTTGCAAATCCGGGGACTGTCCCTGGGAAAGGGGGATGTCTGGTAACCTTACTTTGGATGCCTCCGATTCCAGGATGCCCTGCTTTTAATAATAGCAAAGAGAGTGAGATGGAATCGGAGCCTGGCTCTGCGGAGATAGGGGGTTACTTGGAAGCGGGCGGCAGAGGAGGGGCCCTGGCTGCTGCACAGGCCTGTCTGGATGGAGCAGGACCGGGCCCTTGAGGGGAAGACGATGGCTGCCTCTGGGCAAAGGGCTGTGAGAGCCAGGTGCTCACCTGCCAGAGGACATTGACTGTCTCACCCTCTTTGGTCTTGTTAGGCAAAAGGGCTTGGATCTCAAGCAGGGCTCACTTCTCTGCCTTGCAGTCTCGATGGCGTCTTTGTCCGAGGGACAAGGGCATTTCTCAGTGCCTGCGATGCCTTTGGGTGGAGCTTTGGCCTACGAAGGCAGGGGCATCCTGCAGCAGCTTGGAGCGGGTGGCAGCGGTGGCCCCCTCACCCTCTCCCCCCAGCCCCCTTCCTTGCTGGGCCCCACACGGATTGTGTGGCCATGGTGCTGGGGGGAGGGAGGCGGGGTCTGATGTTGCCATGCTTGCCTTGTGCTGGAAGAGAAGCCCCCTGAATTTTGAAGGGAAGGAGGGCTTTGTTTGTTTCGGCTCAGCTGTCTCCCCACAAATCCTGCTCTCTCCCCTCCATTGTCTGGCCATCGTGTTGCACATTAATCATGGGGGAAGGCTGGAGAGCCTGACGAATGGCACCAGAGTTTGGCAGCCGCCTAATTGCTCTGCCGCTGTGGTGGAGCAACCTGCTCTTCTCTTGCTCCTTGGGAGGAGGCCTGAGCCTCCTGGCTAGTGATGATCCGGGGCCTTTTCTCTCTGGATCCCTCTGCTTTGCTACTCGGCCTCCCGCTGCTCTCTGGGGACGTGATGCAGGCTGCTCGTTTCCTTTCTCTTGAAAGTTATGGCATTCCTCTGAGTCGCCTCTCTGACGCTTGCCAAGGCAGCTGTTTCAGGGGAGTGCTGGCACCAGTGGGCGAGGTTGCCACCTACCACCTCTGCAGAATTGGGGTGTGTTTCGGGGGGGTGAGCCTTGGCGGTGAATGTGTCTCTTCCCAGTTGGCATGGGCCTTTACTGGGGGCATGTGGCAGAAAAGAACCAGCTGTGTGTGGCTGTCCCACAGCCAGCTTCTCTGGGGGGTGCCAAACACTTCTGAGACCTCAAATGCTCAGAATTTTTAAGAGGGAGCTTCTCGCTCCAGTGACATTTTGCTGTAAATAAAATACAGAGAGAAGGATGGAATGACCGAAGGATCCAGGCTGCCACCCCCATCTCCCTTCAGCATTGGCTGAAAATTCAAAAGGAGAGAAACTCCTGGGAAATTCTCTTGGCCTCTTGGTGACCACATAAATTTCCTTGTGTGAGGTCTGAATGGCTCCCCCTTTATACCACCACAGCTGAGGAAGGAGGCCTCCAGGGCTCTTCTGCACTTCCCCTGTGAGAAGACAGAGCGGGGGGCTGGGGAAGTGATGGCCTCCCCAGGCTAGCCTGCAGGTGCCAGAGGCCGGCCGGCCTGCCGCCTTGTGGTCAACCCTGTGGGGAGCGGATTTGCCGCCTGCTGCATTCCAGCCCAATGACAAGGGTCCCTGCCTAGAGAATCCCCTTTCTCTAGGCCTAGGCCTTGCAGAGGGAGGCGCTCACCATTGCCTTTGCCCCCATGGCTTCCCCAGTTGGGTTTCTGTCTGGGCTGCCAGGAGGAAGAACTCTGGGTTCCCTTTGCGCTGCGTGGAGCTATGGAGGAAGGAATGAGTGGCGAGAGAGCTGTGCTCAGCCCCCCAAAGGGAGCAATCAGAAGTGCATCCATCATGCGCTAATCTCTGCAGCTTACTCCCCTGCTGGCTGGCGGCGGGGGCGGGGGCGGGGGACACTCTCCCTGCATCTTCATTATTTCACTCTCTGTTTGTGGTGACAGGTTGAAGATGGTCAGCAAGTTGGTGAGCCAGACCAGGAAATGAAATCTCAGGGCACGGTGGCGTTAGGCATTTCGGCAAAATTCAGTGTGTGTGGAGGGGACACTCCAAGGAAGCATTTGCTCTTGAGACCTTTTTTTGTAGGGCATGGGGTGCTCATCCACACGGCAGTTGAATCGCTGAACTGTGAGCCTCCAGTTCCCATTCACAGCCCCAGGTGTTGCCATTTTGGCTCCTTCCTGGCAGTGTCTGCTTAGCCGCCCCCTCTCCCCATTCTGTCCCCCCCCCCCAAAAAAACCCCAGGCTGTCTGAGCAGGACCAGATCTGGCAAGGCTAAAAGCTGCTCCCTGGGCTCTCCCCTCCCCGCTCCACTCACCTCTGATTTGGGGGTGGGCTGAGGGTGGTTGCAGTGGACGGAGCTGGCTTCCCCTTCCTGCTCCTCAAGGAAACAGCTTGCTTTGAATGATTAATTTGCAGGAAGCAGGGTTTTATTTATTTATTTTTAAAGAAACAACCCGTTCACAGTCAGTTGCATGGCCAAGGGGGTGTGGAGGCGGTGTGTGTGATTCAGGACACTGCACAGCAGCGCTGCACAGCATCCCCCCTCCCATCCCTCAGGATTGGAGCAGATCTGAAGTGGGTTCCTCCCCCTCCTTCTGGATTTCCCCCCTGTGTGCGGGCTGACATGATAAAGGGAGGGGGATGAGGTTGATGCCGGAGGGAGGCCACTGATGAAGCAGAGACACCAGCCTCTCCAAGGGCACACCTGGGCGTGGACAGGCCCCTTTGCCCCACCAGCCCCTTCCTGCCTTCCTCCCCCTTTTCTCTTCCGAGGGGTGGAGGGAAATGGAGGCTGGCGCGGCCTCAGGGTGGGAGGGCTTCTGGGGGCACCTTTTCTTCCCAGAGGAGCGAGTGCCAAGAGAGAGCGCCCCGCAGAGGGTTGCCCGGCAAGAGCCATGCTTTCTCTAAGGGCACATGGAGTCAGTTGCAGGCCCATGCGCTGCAGGGTGTGCCAGAGGCTCCCTGCCCTCTGCTCTTGGCCTTCAGTCTCACCAGCACCCAGGACAGCCCCGGCTTGCAAACCATTGGGTGGGTCTTGCTCCAGGGTGAAAAATCTGACCCTTCTGCCCAGCTGGCTAAGGCGGCCTCTTCTGGGCTTGGCAGGGATTCTGTAATGCAGGAAATTAAGAAAATGCCTGTCTATGATAGCTGATCTCTGCTTTTAAATGTTTGCATGGTTTTTATTGTATTTAGGCAGGTTTGTTATAAGCTGCTATCAGTATATATTTTTATGAATAGTGGTATACAAATGTTTTATAAATGGAATAAATAAACATTCCCCTGGTGAGAAGAGGTCCACCTCCTCCCCCCAGGGCTCCGTGAGATGCACCTCGCCACTGTTGGCTGTCCCAGGGACTTTCCCCCAGGGGGTGGCCTGGATGGCTGGGCCTTGACTCCTTTTGGCACATGGGGCTCTGTGCCAGGGGGGAGGCACAGCCGTGCCGCTGACAGCGACAGCCTTGACTGGCCAGGGGGGTTCAGTTCTGAGTCACCTTTGACAACTCGGGAGCTGCCTCCGCCAGCGCCTTCTGTCAAAAAACAAAGCAACTGGAGAGCCCATGAAGTTGCTGACTCGCTTGCAAGTCCTTGGGGGGGGGGCATGTCTGCAGGGCTGTGTGTGGTCTTCCCTCAGGCGTGGGTTGCCACTGGCTCTCCTCGCACGAAGTCTCTCATTTGCATGTTCCGCCAGTTGCAGAAGCAGAGCTGGGCTAGTTTGTCCTTCGCACAGGAATGCGACGTGGTGCCTCTTTGCCCAAGTGCAGCCAAGCCGGGAGGCTTTGTTAGCCATGATAACAGAAAGAAAGGGAGGCCTGCTGTGGCTTTGTGCATGTGTGCCAGGGGAGCAGCACAGCGCCCCAGTTGCTGCCCTCTCCATGGGCTTGTGAAGAGCT
Source organism: Podarcis gaigeae (assembly GCF_964106915.1). Lineage (NCBI taxonomy): Eukaryota > Metazoa > Chordata > Lepidosauria > Squamata > Lacertidae > Podarcis > Podarcis gaigeae. The sequence continues at coordinate 40,965,407 of NC_139693.1, forward strand.
TCCCGCAGCATGCCTTGTCTCCTGGCCCTGCGATGGGCTTGCGAGGGCTGTTTGGAGGGCAGGGAGCCAGCCCTGGTGGTTCTGTGGGGCTCACCCCTTTCTCTGCTCCCTCTGCCTCTCCCCTGCAGGCAGCCTCCTCGGCCCTCAGCAGCCTGGGCCACGTCTACACGGCCATTGGGGACTACCCCAACGCCTTGGCCAGCCATAAGCAGTGCGTGCTCCTGGCCAAGCAAGGGAAGGACGATCTCTCCGAGGCCCGGGAGCTGGGCAACATGGGGGCCGTCTACATTGCCATGGGCGACTTCGAGAACGCCGTGCAGTGCCACGAGCAGCACCTGGACATCGCCAAGGCCCTGGGCTGCCGGCGGGAGGAAGCCCGTGCCTACAGCAACCTGGGCAGCGCTTACCACTACCGCCGAAACTTTGACAAGGCCATGTCTTACCACAACCACGTTTTGGAGCTGGCACAGGAGCTGGAGGAGAAGTCCATCGAGATGCGTGCCTACGCCGGCCTGGGCCACGCTGCCCGCTGCATGCAGGACCTGGAGCGGGCCAAGCAGTACCACGGGGAGCAGCTCAGCATCGCCGAGAGCCTGCAGGATCGAGCCGCCCAGGGGCGCGCCTCCTCCAACCTGGGTGAGCTGCTTCTGCCTTTCTGCCTGACCCCAGCCCAGTCAGGAGGAGGGGGCCCTGTGGGGCAGAGGTGGTGGCAGGAGGGAGCGATGCTCCCTCAGAAAATAAGGAGGCGGGCAATGTGGGGCTGTCCAGAAGGCTCCTCGGGGGGGGGGGGGCTTGTTGAGCTTGGTCTGTGATGTGGGGGCTCCATTTGACAGGCACTTCAAGGACTGATGCAGATTTGCATGAAATTGGCATGTGCCAGCTGGGGAATTAGAAAGGAGGTGGCCCCTCATCCTCACATCTGTAGAAGACCAGGAACAAGAGAGAGAGGAGAGAGACCCTCGGCTGCTCCTTCCCTTCTCCAGACAACAGCACCAGCCATGGGTTGGGCGTGGGGCAGGAGCAGGGGAGTGTCTCTGGGCAGCCATGGAACACATCAGACCTTTTCAGGCCCCCCCCAGCCCCCTCTGCTGCTCAGCACCAGGTTCTGGATGTGTGCAGAATTTTCCAGATTTGCTGGCAGAGGAGCACCTAGTTTGGGATGTTTCTAAGGAGGGTTTGGGGTTCCCTGGAATTTAAAAACAGACCTAGAATCATGGAATCATGGAGCTGGAAGGGGACCCTGGCTATCATCTAGTCCACCCCCTGCAATTCCCCCTGGCCTAAAGCATCCCCGACAGATGGCCATCCAACCTCTGCTTAGAAACCTCCAAGGAAGGAAGGCCCAGCACCTCTCATGGTTGTGCTTCCCTGCTGTTCAGGGAGGCTCCCAGCCTGTGAGCCCACCTGCACTCTTTTCTCTTGGTTTGGAAAATATATTTATTATTTTACATTGATTAGATCAAATGGCATACAATTTACATCAAAATTTATTTATTTACCTTGGTGACTTTCCATCCTTTATTCTGTGATGGTCTAATTCTCTCTCTGGTTCCCTCCTGCCTGTCTATTTACCGGAATCCTATATTACAATCTTTTCTGTTTTCTTTCCATTGCTCGTAAGTCAATACCTGCTTGAAATTTTATGTGGCTGTATTGTCTTCTTCTATAGACTGAGCACTCCAGTAGCTAGAGTAGCTTGAGCTTCCTCCTTGGTTGGGATTTCTGGGGTTTTCCATTTTGGTGCCCAGAGTCCTCTAGCTGCTGTGCTGGCCTACAAAAGCAACTTTGCCAGCCTGTTTGTGCTCCTTCCTGGCAGGGATCATCCATCAGATGAAGGGCGACTACGAGGCGGCCTTGAAGCTGCACAAGGTCCACCTTTCCATTGCGCAGGAGCTGAACGACTACGCGGCGCAGGGTCGGGCCTACGGGAATATGGGCAACGCCTACAATGCCCTGGGCCTCTTTGACCAGGCGGTCAAGTACCACCGGCAGGAGCTGCAGATCTCCATGGAGGTGAACGACCGAGCCTCCCAGGCCTCCACCCACGGCAACCTGGCGGTGGCCTACCAAGCCCTGGGTGCCCACGACCGGGCCCTGCAGCACTACCAGAACCACCTCAACATCGCCCGGGAGCTGCGGGACATCCAGAGCGAAGCCCGGGCCCTGGGCAACCTGGGGAACTTCCACTGCTCCCGGGGGGAGTTTGCCCAGGCAGCCCCCTACTATGAGCAGTACCTGCAGCTGTCCCCGGAGCTGCAGGACATGGAGGGGGAGGGCAAGGTGTGCCACAACCTGGGCTATGCCCATTACTGTCTGGGCAACTATGAGGAGGCCGTCAAGTACTACGAGCAAGACCTGGCCCTCGCCAAGGACCTGCATGACAAGCTGAGCCAGGCCAAAGCCTACTGCAACCTGGGCCTGGCCTTCAAGGCACTGGCCTGCTTTGGCAAGGCTGAGGAGTGCCAGAAGTACCTCCTGTCCCTGGCCCAGTCGCTCAGCAATGCCCAGGCCAAGTTCCGGGCGCTGGGCAACCTGGGCGACCTCTCCATCTGCAAGAAGGACGTGGCTGGTGCCGTCAAGTTCTACGAGCAGCAGCTGAGCCTGGCGCACCAGGCCACGGACCGGAGGCTGGAGGCCAGCGCCTACGCAGCCCTGGGCTCGGCCTACCGCCTGCTGCAGAAGCACGACAAGGCCCTGGGCTACCACACGCAGGAACTGGAGGTATACCAGGAGCTGGGCGAGGCCCTGGGCGAGTGCCGCGCACACGGGCACCTGGCCGCTGTCTACATGGCCCTGGGCAAGTTCACCATGGCCTTCAAGTGCTACGAGGAGCAGCTGGAGCTGGGGCAGAAGCTGAAGGACCCCGGCATTGAGGCCCAGGTCTACGGCAACATGGGCATCACCAAGATGAACATGGGCGCCATGGAGGAGGCCATCGGCTACTTTGAGCAGCAGCTGGCCACCCTGCAGCAGCTGAGTGGCACGGAGGCCATGCTGGACCGGGGAAGGGCCTTTGGGAGCCTGGGCGACTGCTACGAGGCCCTGGGCGACTTTGAGGAGGCCGTCAAATACTATGAGCAGTACCTGTCCGTGGCACAGAGCCTGGACCGTGTGCAGGACCAGGTCAAGGCCTACCGGGGCCTGGGCAATGGGCACAGGTAAGGCGGAGGCAGCGGGGAGGGGAGTCCCAAGGGATGCATGAGCAGCTCCCCAGTTAGGGGTCAGGGGAGGGGGAAATGCTCTGGGCGGTGATGTGGCCTTTCCAGAGGGGGGATGGAGGTCCCGGCTCTGTCCCATAGAAAGAAAGGGGCTGCCTTCCTCCATTGCCATGGAGCCCAAGGGGTGGACTTCAGGGCTCAGTGGTGGGTGGGAGGAGGCTGGCACAGAAGCCGCCTGCCCCCGGCAGCTTCCTTCCCAAAGCCCTAGTGAGAGTAATGCTGGCTGTATCCCCCCTCCCCCAGGGCAATGGGGAGCTTGCAGCAGGCCCTGGTGTGCTTTGAGAAGAGGCTGGTGGTGGCTCACGAGCTCGGGGAGGCGTTTGACAAGGCCCAGGCCTACGGGGAGCTGGGCGCCCTGCACAGCCAGCTGGGCAACTCGGAGCAGGCCATCTCCTGCCTGGAGCGCCAGCTGGGCATCGCGCGGGAGATGAAGGATCCGGCCCTGGAGGGGAGCGCCGCCTGCGGCTTGGGCAGCATCTACCAACAGATGGCTGAATACGACACGGCCCTGCAGTACCACCAGCTGGACCTCCAGATTGCCGAGGAGACCCACAATGCGGCCAGCCAGGGCCGGGCCTACGGCAACCTGGGCCTGACCTACGAGTCCCTTGGCACCTACGAGAGAGCAGTGGTCTACCAGGAGCAGCATCTGAGCATTGCGGCCCAGATGAATGACCTGGTGGCCAAAACTGCCTCCTACAGCAGCCTGGGCAGGACCCACCATGCCCTCCAGAACTACTCCCAAGCCGTGATGTACCTGCAGGAAGGTGAGCAAGCTGGCGGGGGAGGGGGGCAGCACGGCCAGGCCAGGCCAGGCTGCCTGGAAATATTCAGGAGAACCAAGGCCTTGTGGGTAGTCCCTCCATAGCCTGCATGTGTCCAGGGAGCTCCTTTGAGAAACCCTGACTGGATACAGGGGCGTCCACAGTGGGGAGGAAGAGGCAGCAGAGGAGGAGCTCAGCATCGTACTGTGGCAGCTGTTCCATCAGGACCAGCATTTCAGCTTGCACGCTGATGTGTGTGTGTGTGTGAGGGGGTCTTCTGACCTCCCCAGAGCCAATTTGGGGGCAGGATGCAAGGAAAGCGCAGAGGAAGAGGGTTTGGGTCTGGGCTCCTGGTGGTGGACAACCGGGCACACCCAGAGGAGGGAAAGAGCTGGGAGCTACTGGAGCCTGGGAGCTTGGAGGGCGAGGAAAAGGAGGAAGCAAGCAGGTGCCCCAGCCCAGACCAAAGACCGGAGTCAGGCTTAGCAGCTTCACCACAGAGACCCCCTGCCAGCTCCTCGCCCTCGCAGATCCAGCCTTTGCTCCACATAGCAGACAGAGGGTCCCTGGGGGCTCACTGTAGACAGAGGGAGGGGCGCGACACAGAGGGAAGGGAGGGAAGGGGAAGGTGCAAGACAGTCTGAGCAACTAGGAGTGTATCTCTGGAGCCTCCATGTGGATCCTATTCTGTTTTTTTTTAATTATTATTGATTTTGATTCATTATACCACATCATACATTAAAGCAAACAAAAGAAACATACAGAACACAGACACACAAAAAAGAAATACATAAAAAAGGAAATAATAGTAAAGAAGACCAAAAAAAAGCAAAAAAGCATCACCTGACATAAGACACCAACAAATTAACTTACATTAACTAAATAACTGAATCACACAACAATAATTGACTTCCCTTCATCTCGGTTTCGGAATGTGTTATAATTTTTTTCTATCTGCAGTTTCTTTTCCTCAAAAAACTCTTTACGTCACAAGCGTTATATCGCGCCTACTGTGATTTTTAGATTTTTTACCTCTGTTTCCATGTATGCCATAAATTTATTCCATTCGTTATTAAACTTTATGCCTTTTTGGTTACTTATTTTCTGTGTCATTTTTGCCAATTCTAAATAATCAAATAGTTTGGATTGCCACTCGTTTATAGTTGGGATTTTTGATGTCTTCCAATTCTGCGCTATTAGAGTTCTGGCAGCCACTGTTGCGTATTGAAAAAGTGTTTGATCTTCCTTTTTGATTTCCTCTCCAATTATCCCCAGCAGAAAGGCCTCGGGTTTTTTTGTGAAGGTATATTTGAAGATTTTTTTTAGTTCATTGTAAATAGATTCCCAGAATTTTCTGATTACCTCACACGACCACCACATATGATAAAAATTGCCCTCCTTGATCTTACATTTCCAGCATGATTTATCACCAGTTTTGTATATTTTTTCCAATTTTACAGGCGTGATGTACCACCTGTACATCATTTTATACATATTCTCCCTGAGTGTTGTGCATGCCGAGAATCTCATACCTTTATTCCATAATGCCTTCCATTTATCAAACTCTATGTTATATCCAAAGTCCATTGCCCATCTCACCATTACCTCCTTTACTTCTTCATCCTTGGTGTCCTATTCAAGCAACTGGCTATACATTTTCGATAGGAGTTTGGTTTTACTTTCTAATATTTCAATCTGGAATCTAGATTTTTTCTCACTCATCCCATTCTTTTTATCTTCAGTCCATATAGAATTAATTTGGTGAAATTGGATCCAACCTGTCAATTTTTTCTTTATTTCTTCATATGGCCTAATCCTCTAACCGATCTCTGTTTTTACTAGCAAATCTTCATAGGTCCATCTTTCTCCTTTGATGTTTGTTTGTTTTTTATTGTCAGAATATCAATTGGCGATAACCACCAAGGGGTATTTTGTTCCAGTAATTTTTTGTTTCTTTCCCACACTTCTAGCAGTGGCCCTCTAAAAATGTGGTTAGAAAATCCTTTATGGACCTTTCCCTTATTACGCCATAGGTAAGCGTGCCAACCAAATCTTATATTAAATCCTTCTAGATCTAACAGGTCTTTATTTTTAATAACAATCCAATCCTTAACCCAACAAAGACACGAGGCTTCATAATACAACTTTAAATTTGGAACCATGAATCCTCCCCTATCTCTTTGATCTGTAAGTAATTTGAATCTAATTCTTGGCCTTTTTCCTTGCCAAATAAATTTAGAGAGTATTTTCTGCCAATCTTTGAATACTGAGGTACCCCTGATTATCGGTATATTTTGGAATAGGAATAGCAATTTCGGTAGTAAACTCATCTTAATTGCCGCCATTCTTCCCGACCAATAAAGTTTTATTCTGTTCCAAGTATCCAGGTCCTTCCTTATTTCTTTCCATGTGGTTGTGTAGTTATCTTCCATCAGATTTATATTCTTCATCGTTAACCAGATTCCAAGGTATTTTACTTTTTTAGTTACTTTAATTCCAGTCTGAGATTCAAGATGGTTTTTTACCTCTTCTTTCACATTTTTAGTCATCATTTTAGTTTTGGTTCTATTTAATTTAAAGCCAGATAGTTTTCCAAATTCTTCTAGCAAATCTAACACCTTACCGACACTCTCTTTTGGATCCTCCAAAGACAACATAAGATTGTCGGCATATGCTTTCAATTTGTATTCTTTCACTCCAATTTTTATTCCGCGTATCTCTGGAGTTTTCCTTATCTTATTTGTGATTATCTCTAACATCATAATAAACAAAAGAGGTGACAGAGGGCATCCCTGTCTTGTACCCTTCGAAATTTCAAAGGGTTCTGTTAAATTATTATTAATAATTAATTTAGCACTTTGTTGTGAGTAAATTGTTTTTATTCCTTCCAGGAATGTGCCCTCTATCCCTGTCATTTCCAAACATTTTATAAGAAAACGCCAGGATACATTGTCAAAAGCCTTTTCGGCGTCAATGAACATTAAAACTGCGGGAATTTCATTTTTGCATTCTAAGTAGTCAATGATGTTTATTGTATGTCTTATGTTGTCTTTTATTTGCCTATTAGGTAAAAAAACCAGCCTGATCAGTATGGATAAGATTGACTAAACACTTTTTAAGTCGGCTCGCCATTACGTCTGCGAAGATCTTATAATCATTATTCAATAATGAAATCGGTCTATAGTTCTTAATATTAAGTCTATCCGAGTCAGGTTTCGGTATCAGCGTAATGTATGCCTCTTTCCAGGACGCTGGTATTCTTCTTCCTCTTAAAATCTCATTCATTACTTCACATAGCACCGGTGTTATAAGTTCTTCTAGGACTTTATAGTTTCATCCTCTTTATCGCCTCTTGAATTTCCTCTGCTTTTATGGGTTTATTTAATGCACTTCTTTCCTCTTCCGGTATGCTGTTAATTCTATTTTCTTCTATATATTTTCCTATTTCTATTGCATCTTCTTGTCTTTTATATAGGTTTTCATAGAATTTAAGGAAGCTCTTTTTTATTTCATTAGGATCCTCCAAGACTTGTTCTTCTACTTTTATTTTATTGATGACATTTTGTTTTCTCCTTTTTCTCAATTGCCATGCCAGAAATTTTCCAGTTTTGTTTGCCGATTCGAATTTTTTTTGTTTCATTAACTTAATTCCCCATTCTACCTCTTGATTTATTAATATTGAGTATTGTGTTTGTAACATCTTATACAATTGCTTGTTCCCTTCATCATTCGGTTTTTCTATCAAGTTCTTTTCACATTCTCTTAATTGAGTAATTAACTCTTCTTTTTTTTTGTTCTCTCACCTTTTTTCTTTGACTATTTTGTTGTATCAGAAAACCTCTTAGCACTGCCTTCCTGGCATCCCAAACTATATCCATATTTGTCTCCTTATTGGTATTTAAATCAAAATAGTCTTTTAAGGTGGTTTTAGCCTTTTCAATCACTTCTTCTTTTTCAAATAAATAATCGTTCATTCTCCATCTGTACATACCCTGGGTCTTCCAATTTAAATGTAACATTATTGAGCTGTGATCAGATAGTGTTCTGGGTTGTATCTCACATTTCGACACTTATTGTTAATTCTCTTGATATCCATATCTGATCCAGCCTACTCCAACTCTGATGTGGCTCTGAAAAGTGAGTGAATTGTTTTGTCATAGGGTTTTTGTGTCTCCATATATCTATTATATCTAATTTTTCCTCAAGGTCATTAAACGATCTTGGAAGTTTCCCTTGATTTAAATTCTTCCTTTTCGAGCTTCTATCTAATTCTGGTATCGGCACTCCATTTAGATCTCCATGTAGGACCAATTTGTTATTCTCTAGATCTAGTAAAACTTGTTCCAATTTTTTAAAAAACTCCGTTTTATTTGTATTTGGCGCATAGACCATTACCACGTTAGATTTTTCTCCCTGGTAGTTAATTTGTACTCCTAAGATTCTTCCTTCCTCGTCCTTACATATTAATTTAGGTTCTAATTTCTCTTTCACATAAATTACTACCCCTCTTTTTTTCTTAGAATCTGAATTGATGAATTCTATTCCCAACTTTTTATTTATTAAAATATGTTTGTGTTTTTTGGCAACATGTGTTTCTTGGCAACAAATCACATCAGTATTTTTTTCTTTATAATTTTCTCAAATTTATTTCTCTTGGACTTTTCGTTAAAGCCGTTCACATTCCAAGACAAAAACTTAAGAGTCATTTCAGTTTATAACTAACTACACTTTATCCTAGTTTCTGATTTAAATTCTAGTACTTCTGTTTCCAATAGTCTCCACGTCTTCCCCCTCCTCTTCCTCTCCCGATCCCGTGTCCTCCGCTTCTTCCTCCGCCTCCCCTCCCCTCCCCTCCCCTCCGCTCCTTCAACCTCTATTCTGATTCCTTAATAAAATGACTATTGGCAAGTTAGCTGGTGTTGCCTTCCCTCTCTCCCTGCAGGACCCCTGAGTAGATTCCCTGCCCAGGAGGCAGCGTGGAAGTGCTGGTGGGCAGGGGGACAGGTCTTGTTCTCCATGGAGCCCTTGCCTGGCTCCTGGGGGTCCAGAGGGGCGGGGGTATTTTTCTGCCCTGCGCTGGAGCTGGGACCCAGGATTTGTGGGCACCTCTTGCATCCTGTGGGAGAGACTGTGCTCCTGCTCCTCTTCTGGCTCTTGGGGCCCCGCCGCTTGTGGCTGACAAGAGGGAGGGGCAGGTTCCCAGTTCCTGAGAGGCCAGCTGGGCCAAGGGGGCTGGAGGGGCCAAGTAAGGAGGGTGGCATCTGGCTGGTTGAAGAATCTGCATGAGTCAGAGAGCAGAGCCCCACAGCTGCTGGGGCCTTCTGCAGCAGGGGGCGAGGCTCACCCTGCCCTTCCTTTCTCCTGCAGGGCTGAGGCTGGCGGAGCAGCTGGGCCGCAGGGAGGATGAAGCCAGGATCCGGCACGGCCTGGGCCTTTCGCTCTGGGCTAGTGGGAATCTGGAGGAGGCTCAGCACCAGGTGAGCACCAGGGAGCGGGCGAGGAGGTCCCTCAGCCCCTGCAGATGACCTCAGAGGATCCATGGGCCATGCTCCGTGGTGCCCCATCTGCCCTTGGCAGTCCTGGTTTGGGCAGCTCAGCTCAGCTTCAGGATTTTGCCTCCGCTTGATGGGCTGCCCCCTCCCCCTTGTCCCACAGCTCTACCGGGCCTCCGCCCTCTTTGAGACAATCCGGCATGAGGTGCAGCTCAGCACAGACTACAAGCTCTCCCTCTTTGACCTCCAGACATCCTGCTACCAGGCCCTGCAGCGGGTGCTGGTGAGTCTAGGTAAGAGAGGGCAGCACATGGGGGGAGGGGCATTTGGGACAGATCTTCCTGCCCTGGGTCCGGGGGGAAGAGTGCTGCAGATTTAGCAGTGCTGTGAGTGGGGAGGGCAGGTTTCTCCTTACCTTCTCGTTTCCACAAGCGTGTCAGGCAGGTGCATTGCTCCGGGATACCCCTCCCCCTGGCAGCAGAGCCTCACGTGTGGCTCCGCCTCCTTCCTCCCCACAGGGCACCACGATGAGGCTCTGGCCGTGGCGGAGAGAGGCCGCACAAGAGCCTTTGCTGACCTGCTGGTGGAGCGCCAGACAGGCCAGCAGGAGTCGGACCCCTATTCCCCCGTGACGGTTGATCAGGTCCTGGAAGTGGTGAACGGGCAGCGGGGGCTGGTTCTGTACTATTCCTTGGCTGCAGGGCACCTTTACAGCTGGCTCCTGGCTCCTGGGGCAGGTAAGTCACAGGGGCGGGGGTGTGTGTGTGTGCCAGGTAGGGCTGGGCGATATATCTGCTTTTCAACATTGTGATATATCACCAGTTCAAACACACTGCTCTTCAGTTGGGAGAAAACCACACTCGCAGAGCTCAGTTGATGCTGGATTTCGGCATCAGTGTGGAAAGATAACTGCCCAGGTAGGAGAAGTGATCAACATTTTCCAGCGTTACACCTTTGAGTTGGATTTGTGGTGCTGCAGAGGGATTGTTTTGTGTTTGTTGGTGCAGCACTTTGGTGTACTAGAAGAAGCAAAGCTCACCAGTGTCGAAGCAATGATTCTTCAACACCAACTTCATTGGACTGATCATGTTGTGCAGAGGCCTGATTATCGTCTTCCAAAGCAACTACTCTATTCCGAACTTAAAAATGGATAGTGTAATGCTAGTGGTAAAAAAAAGAGGTTTAAAGACTCTCGAGGGAAATCTAAAAAAATGTATAAACACAGACAACTGGGAAACACTGGCCTGCGAGCGCTCCAGTTGGAGAGCAGCCTTTACCAAAGGTGTCACGGACTTTGAAAACGTTCGAACTCAGGACGAAAGAGGAAGGCACATTTGGTAAACCCTCATCGTGATCAACTCCCACCCGGAAACCTCTGTCCCCACTGTGGAAGGATGTGTGGATCCAGAATTGGCCTCCACCTACGGACTCACTGTTAAGACCATGTTCATGGAAGACAATCTTACTCATTTATGAGTATCACCGAAGAAACCACCAATATATCACAATATACCAATATATCACAATATCTGAAATAAGGATGGAGCTATGGAGAGGCATTGGCTGGCTTCATGGTTTACATCGCATTGGGATTTTTGCATACCGCACACAAACACACATCAAGATTTGTGATATATTGCCAGGTTTAAAATTATGAAATGGCTATCACGATATGGACTTCAAATCGGTTTTGGATTTTATATTGATATATCACCCAGCCCTAGGGCCTCCTGGGTCCTTGCTTAGAGGTGCTCAGCTTTCTTTTGGCAGGGCTGGATGGAAGGAGATTCCTGGGGGTGCTCTTTGAGGCTGGGGGCAGCCATCTTGGGTGGGATGCCACAGAGGTGAGGGAAGCACACCGTGGGGCAGCTGCCTGTTCCCAGGAGAATTCCACCCCCCCACACCTTGGCTGACTCAAGGCCTCCCTTCCTCCCCCCGTGTAGGCACACGTGTCCTGGGCTCACCCAGCAAGGGGCAGGCGCAGGGGTTCTCTGGCTGGTGAATTGTGACTGCCTCCTCCTTGCAGCTGATCTGCCCCACTGGCGGGCAGAGGAGGAAAGCCCCTGGTTGTTGTGTCAGGGGGCAAATTATTCCATTACGTCCATAATCGGCCTTAAACTACAAGTGCTATTCCAACCCTACGAACGATTTTAACTGTTTACAATGGTCTTTAAGATAAGTTTTCCCATTATTACAATTTTGGTCTTCCTGATTTCTCTCTTTTGGTCATTTTAGCCATTTCAGCATAGTCCATAAACTTCGTTTGCCATTCTTCTCTGATTTCTTACCTCTGCCCCTCTGAGCTGCCACTTGGGCCCGTCTGGTTCTGGGTCTTCTGCTGCCTTCCCCAGCTGCCTTGGCTGCTTGGACCCTCCCCTCATGGGATGAGAGACCCCCTCTCAGGATTGCTGAGAGGCTCTGCTCTCCCCACTTACAAGCTGGCTCTCCTCCGCTCACCTGCCTTTCTGTGGTTCACCTTTGCAGGTAGCTTAAAGTCCATGGAGAGGAGGTGGAGCGGGTGGAGGTCCCTGCCACACCCTGCTGAGCCACCACTTCCTGGCCTCCATCCCTCCCTTTCTCTGTGTGGTTTTGCCTGGGGAAGCTGGACCAGGACCATTTGTCAGGCAGACAGAGGAGCCTTTGATAGAAGCATCCTGTATTTGGGTTCTGAGAAACCTTCTTTATGGGCTGCTTGAAGACACAGGTGACTCCGGCAGAATGCGCCTGGCTTATCTGAGGCTCCTCTCCTAGCAGCACTCGTTCAGCTTCCTCGTGGAAGGCTGTCTGCTGCAAAGCAAGGGGTGGGGGGTGGGGGTCCTGGCTGCGCCCTGCAGAACCCTCTTTCCTCGTATTCTCTCCAGATGCAGGAGGTGAGGAAGAGGGAAGGCGGCCGTTTCCCAGCGTGACCTTCCTGCGGGGAGGGGGGTCTGACTGCCTCTTCATTGTTGGGAATAACTGAGGCTTTAAATCTTCCTGCCTTTTCCCACTTGCAGGCTGATGGGCAGAGGCCGTTCTCCCTCTGCACGCCCAGTTGCAGCAGAGACGGAGCAGGGCCCATCTAGCAGGTCTGGGGAGGAGGAGGAGGAGGAGGAGGAGGTTTTGGCCCCTCGTGGCTCTCCTGATGTGGGGACTCCTTTTCAGGGATCTTGAAGTTCCACGAATGCTACCTGGGCGAGGGCCCGGCTGAGGGTTCCGGAGACTTCCAGGAGAACACCGCCAGCCTCCAGGCAGTCACCAGCTCAGCTCTCGAGCACCTCAGCGCCAGTGTGCGGGAAGCGCTGGGCGTGGACTCTTACTACATGCGGTAAGGGGGGGGCTTCAGGGGCAGAGGAACCACAGAGAAGAAGAGGGGGCAGCTTTCTCCCGGCAGCCACCGCCCAGGAGAGGCCCCTTCCCCTTGCAGGCTCAGAGGGGATTGTTCCTGGCTGAGGCAATTCTCCAGCAGGTCCGTCAGGAGGTCCTGGGGCTGCCAGGGGGCGGGGGCGCTGCCTGTGAGGATTTGAGCCAAGGGAGCCCAGGAACACAGCCGGCATTCCAGCTGGGAGGAAGGCAAGCTGCTTTGGAGGATTCCTGGCAATTGGGGAGATTTGTGAGCAGAGTGTGAATGGGATTCCTTTCCTCACAGCTGCTGTCAGAGCCTGCCTGGAGTGCAGAGGCTGCAGCCTGGTCCTTGCAGAACCTTCCTGTCCTGTGAAGAGCAGGGAAATCTCTTTGGATCCTGCTCCATCCTGAGCCTCTGCCTGCCTGTGAAGGCTGCTGCCTTGGCATGCATAGGCCTTTGAGCCAGCTGCATTCATCGGGGGCAGCGGGGGCGGCTTGGGCTCTCCATGGCCAGCCGAAGAGGGGGAGGCACTCCCTTTTGCAGCAGACGCAGGAGCTCCCTTCCAAGCCCCCCCCCCCTGAGCTTTCTGGCAGCAGCAGGAAGATTCCTCCACCCTCTCCTGCAATGTGCCTCCTAGTTCTCTGCTGCTGGTGGCTCTGCTGCTCCCCAGTCATGCCAGCAGGGCTGGCAGCAGCCCCTGCTCGGGGGGGGGGGGGGCAGGCCAGACCTCTGAGACCCCCCAGGAGTGTTGGCTGCCCTGAAATCTGTGTTGGGAGGAGAGTAGCATGCAGATGGGCTCTGTTAATTGATCTGTACTGGCCAGATGAAGGCGGTCAAGCCAGCTGCATTCTGAGAAGGGCAGCTGCAGTTGAAACTACCCCAAATGTGCTGAAGGGGAGGTTTTGAATTGTGACTGATTGAAAGCATCATGCTTTTTGCGGGGGGGTGGGGGAGCAGAGAACAAGCTGGAATTTGAAAAGCAAAAACTCACCACAGCTGTTCCTTTTGTGTTGTTTGCCCAGCTATTTCTCTGGGCCCTGCTTGCTGCTGGGACCACAGATGCCCCCCCCCCCCCCGTGTTCTCTCAGTTCCTGCTGACATTCCTGCCTCTTGTTCCTCTGCCAGAGCCTCGGCCAGCAGTGAAACTGAGAGTGAGGCAGGAGACATCATGGATCAGCAGTTTGAGATGATGAGCCACAAGCTGGACTCCACCTCGGACCCCACTGGCTTCCTGAGGATGGTCAGCAGGAACAACCTCTTCAACAGGTAGGGTGAAGGGAAGAGGAGAGCCCCAGGGGCCCCTGCCCTGCCCTCCTTGTGGGGCTCTCTCCAGCCACCCTCCTTCTCTCTAGCCTCTCGGTTTCTGCCTGCTGAGGCCCCCCCCCCCACTTCGCTGTCCAGGGTGGGGGCAGAAGCAGGCATTCAGACGTGGCTTGGGCAGAAAAGTGAAACCTCCTCGGGCTTTTTTTGCAGCCACATGGGTGGGGACTGGGCTTTCCCCCTCATTCCAGCCCATTCAGGAACAACAGTTACTTTAGACAGTTACTGAACATACACAGTGCAATCTTTGTTTAAAAACAAAACAAAAACACAGCTTAGCTTGCTTCACTACTTTAAGAACATGAAATGTATCCCTGAAAACAACCATTTAGTATATGTATGAAATTTAAAGATATACCATAAATCACCTCTTACACGAGTATTGTGTGTATATGCAAAATCACATAAAGTCTAGAAAACAGTAAAAAAAGAAAAGAAATAGCTGCACTTATGGGTGAATGTGGCTCTTCATCTTCCTCCCCTCCTCCTCTTCACTGGATGTTGCTTCAGGGTTGACCGATAGCCAGAAAAAGTGCTTGGCTGTGGTTCAGATCCAGAGGTGGGTTGCATGGGCTCATTTGGTGATGGTGCTGCTGGGTTCTTGACCAGGAACGGGGTGATTGGCAACTGCTGCTGTTGTCTCTTGAGTTTGTCAAACAATTCCTAGTATGCAACCCCACGGATTATCTTCAGACTGCATTCCATGGAGGGCGTCAAACACTGCAAGTCAGATCATTTGCCTGCGTTATGATTTGGAAGAGGTGAGAAAATTTCTGCAGGTTTCCACACGCTGGCTCATCCTGCTGACCATCCTCAACCTCATCCTCACATTCGGAACCTGATCTGACCAGCTCCCCTCGCTCTTCAACAGTTGATGCCTGTTGGTGCTCAGTTAGCCCTTCCACTTCTTCCTGGATGAGGCCAAGAAAGTCATCCCCTGGCCATCTGCACGGTGTCCTCCACCTGGAAATCCCTTGAAATGTGTGTGCATTCCTTCCACAAGTTCCTCCAGCGTGCGCTCACTGTTTCAGGCGTGACTGCTTCTATGGCCTCTTTGATGTAAGTAATGCAATGGGCAATGTTGATGGACTTCCAGCATGCCATGAGATCAAGATCTGGAGCAGAAGGTGAGCTTTGTGTAAGCAGACTTGAAGCAGCAAATCCCATCTTGATCCAGATGCTGGATGAGGGAGGTCTCATTGGCCGGAGGAGAGAGACAGCCTCAACCTCGCTGTATGCTCAGCAGAGTGCCTTGCGGTGCCCAGGAGCATCGTCCTCAAGCAGCGGCCGTTTGACCTCCTGCTTCTCCTCCTCAAGGCAATGCCGCACTTCTGGAATGAAGCACTTGTGGAGCCAGGCCAGATAGGGTGAAGAAGTCACCCAGGCCTTTTTGTTGGATTGCCAAAGCACAAGAAGGAGATTCTTTTTCTTCCAGAAGAACCTTGTCTTGTCTGCATTGAAGACTTGCTCTGGAAGATACGCCCTTTAGCTGCTCAGGGTATGCGTTCGTAGCCTCTTTGTCTGCAGATGCAGCTACCCCAGTCGTGCAGACATTTTTTAGGCTCAAGCAATGCTCAAAGCTGTAAAGCCAGCTGGGGCTGCCTCCAAAGTCCTTGGCAGGCCAGTCTGCATCTGTGGTGGAAGGTTGGAAGTGCTCATGGAGGCTGAGAGCCTTTTGCCACAAGGCACTCCCATCCCTAGGAGTGCATTTTTGGCTCGTGTCTTCCAACCACACGTTCAGTGCCTTCTCTGTCTTCATCAAAGCCTTGTCCCAGGCCTGTCTGGGCACCTTTGCAGTGAGTGGTGTGCTTGCTGCCACAGCCCCACAGATCTGCTTCTCATGCACCTCGATGGCACTTATGCTGGACGCATACAATGCTTCTTTGCTTTTTTGGTTGTGGTTCTTGTTATACTTCTTTATAGACCACCCTTTTCCCTGACAGGGACCAATGGCAGTTCACAGATAAAATTAGAACAGCTAAAACATAGGGAGAAAATCAGTCATTAAAAACAATTGAACATTGATAGAGTTCAAACTATATATAATACATTAAAAAATTGATTTAAAACATACTGGTAATTACAGTGAAAACAACATGGCACCAGCCCTTTAATTGAAAGCAGTCAGTTCTCAAAAACCTGATGGAACAAGGTCTTTACTGTCCGGTGCAAGGACAGCAGGGAAGGAGCCAGTCCAGCTTCTCTAGGGAGGGAGTTCTAAAGTCTAGGAGCAGCTACCACCAAGACGGCCCTCTCCCAGCAGTGGTTCATGGTGAGGTCTTGCATTTGGGGGCCCTTCTGCAGTCTGCAACTCGCTGCAAACTCCACCACGCTCCTCTGACTCTCCAGCCACACCACAACTCTCTTGCAATGGCTGCTGGGATTGCCAGCTGTGCCCCCCCCGCTAAGAATTTATTTATTTTTTGATAATCCGTGTAAAGCTATGAGCGTGAAAGTTGATTGTTCAGTTATTTAATTTCTTAATATATCAAAAATATCTCTGACTGGTGTGCAGAAAACTGAAGCAACAACAGACAACTTAAACAAAATAATATTACAAAATACACCACTATGTAGAGAAATGTTACCTTAATGCAAAGTTACTGATATATATAAATCCGTATTGATTCATTTTCCTTTTGACCCACCCTCCCTCTCAGCCTCCAGGGTCCAAAAAGTTAAATCAGCGAAAGATGTGATCTACTCATAAAAGGCTTCATTTTGTTCAAAGGGTAATTAACAATCTATCCAGGTGTTTGAGACAGAGCAGCTGTGTCTGAAGGAACTTCGGCGGCAGCTCCAAGGTTTTGAGGTTGGGAGAATAAGGGGAACAGAAACCATCAGTGCTGCAGTAAAATGGAAGAAGGTTTTTTATCTGGTTTAGAAGTAGTTTGTAGACTCACAGTGTTACCATACAAAAATGAAGTAAATGTTTAAAAATTTAAAACGCAAAAAATAAACATTCTTACAACAATGTTGTTTTGGTTATTTATTAAATTTACATACTGCCCTTCACCTGCAAATCCCAGGGCAGTTCACAACAGAGAACCCCCCCCCCCCCCACAAAAAAAAGGCAAAACTAAATGCAGCCGTTTTACCGGCAGCAAAGGGGCCCGTCCAGGTCTCCATTCTGCGTGTGTCTTCCTGGCGGCAAACGTTCCGTGGGGAGGGAAGCAGCACCTTGCAGGGCCTGGAAGAGCGTGCTTGCCTTGCGCCCTGCCAGGCCTCCCTTGCTCTTCATTAAGCTGTGCCCCCCCCCCCAACCTGTCCCTGGGATAAATTCTTGGTCTCACAAACAAGGCAGGAGGGTGGAGAGCTGCTGCCCCCTGCTGGCTGTTCAGAGCCTATGCTGCTTCCTCCTCTTGCATCTCAAACTCATCTCTGTGTGGTGATCAGCCATGAAGTCTGGGCCCTTTGGGAAAGGAGATGCAGAGGGAGAGGGAGCCTCCCTGGGCAGTGCCCGGTGCCCCCTCTCCAGCCAGGCTTAGGAGACGGACCTCCTCCCTGCCCCCAGCTAGCAAGGTCGCTCAGCTCTTGGGGCAGACTGAAGGGATCGGCTGTGGTTGGCATGGGCGCAGAGGGAGCTGCCTCCATCCTGCAGGTTCTCGCCAACTGGGGCTTCAGCTGCCCTTGAAGTGGACCCATGCCATTCTCCCCAGGTCAGAGGTGGCGACCGCTGCTTCACTCAGCCACTTGTGCTCAGCTGCAAAATGTTCCCCCCTGAAGATTGTGCCAATGCCGTGGGGCATGGGCTAACCTCTGGAGAAGAAGCAGGTGCCAGGAGGTCCTGGCACTGGGCTGATCTGCCCCCCAGCCCCTGCCCCCTGTTGCATTCCAGCCAGTGCCCATGGGCACCTCAGGAGGGGCAGCAGAGCCCTCCACTTCTGCTGGGCTTTTGGTGTGTGTGTGTGCCAGAGGGGTTGGGGTTCTAGACCTGCAGCGCTCTCCCTCTCCCCGCTCTCCACAGGAGCTGCCAGAGCATGAACAGCCTCTTCAGCGGAGGAGGCCCAGCATCCCCAGCCAAAGAAGCCGCCTCCTCCTCCTCTTCCTCCTTGCCCCGCCGGCTCAGCTCCTTCAGCAAGTCCCCCCTGCGCTCCCTCTATGACCTGCTGATTGGGCCCATGGAAGGGGTAAGTCCTGGGCAGTGCCTCCCTTGGGATAGCACGGCCCCTCTGGACACTGCTGGGAAGCAGAAGGGGGGTTGCAAGAGGGTCCTGGTGGGGCGAGGTGGGGTGGCTTCCCTTTATGGGATTCCTCCTCTTTGGCCTGATGTGAGGGTAAATGAAACCTTGGTTGGCCACCAGTTTTGTCCCACTCCAGAAAGGAGAAGTACGGAGCTGAAGTCTTTCCTGCCTTCTTCCTCCTGGCCACCTGCTGTGGTTTGGCGGCGTCTTGTCAGGGAGAGTCCTGGTTCGGCCGCTTGCGAGAGAGTCCCAGGCAGGCAGGCAGGCAGGCAGGCAGGAGAAGTGGGTGGCTCTGCCTCTCTCCCCAGACCTCCTTCTCCTGGGCCTTGGGGTCTTTCATTAGCCACTAACCTGGGTCCCCTCTCCCCTTGGCCTTGCTGCCTTGCTCTGTTGTGGGCAGCTGGGCTCCCTGGGTGGCAGTGGCGGGGGGCGTGTGCAGGAGGAAAATGCAGCTCAGCCTGGCAGTTGGGGAACTTGGCTGTGCGGGTGCTCTTTTAATAATTCTGAATGGCTTTGGTTTGTTTTGTGCCACCCCAGGCACCTTTGGGAGGCGGGCAGGTGTGTTCTGTGTGTGTGTGTTCCAAAAGATCTCTGCCTCCTCCTCTCTCCCTCTTCCCTCCCTCCCTCCCTCCCTCCCAGGGCCTGATGCACTCCAGTGGGCCGGTCGGCCGCCACCGGCAGCTGGTCCTGGTGCTGGAAGGGGAGCTGTACCTCATCCCTTTTGCTCTCCTCAAGGGCAGCTCCTCCAACGAGTACCTGTACGAGCGCTTCAGCCTCATTGCAGTGCCCTCCCTCCGCGCCCTGAACCCCAGTGCCAAGGTAGGCTGCCTGGTCCCCCACTTCTCCTCCGTGTCCTCTGGGCTCTGGGAAGCTGGTGGGGCAGAGCCGCCCCGTTGCTGTCCCCCCACCCCTGCCTCCCTCTTGTGACCCTCCAAGACCCTCAAGCCACTTTTGTTCCAGTGGCAGGAAGGTATAGCCCTGGGTCTGCCCCCCTGTTCTTCCTCCTTCCACCCCACAGCTCTCTGGCCCGCTTTGCCATGCCAACAGCGCCAACCAAGGACCTGCCAAGCCACAGCAGCATGTAGAGGGTGCAAGTGCCCAGCTGGGAGGCAGTGAGGGGGCGAGGGAGTTGGTCCTCCGACCAGCAGGGGTGGCCCCGTGGTCAGGCATTCCCTGTGCGGGGCTTGCTGGTGTGAGCAGTCCAGCCCTGGGGAAGGTGACACAGCCTCTCCTTCTGCCCTTCCAGAGCCAGGCCAAGAAGGGTCCCTCGGCGTACGGCAGCTCCCCTGCCATGGCTGCCATCATCGGCAACCCCAAGCTGCCCCCTTCGGTGATGGACCGCTGGCTGTGGGGGCCCATGCCCTCCGCCGAGGAGGAGGCCTACACAGTTGCGGAGCTGCTGGGCTGCCAGCCCCTGGTGGGCAGCATGGCCACCAAGGAGCGGGTGATGAGCGCCCTGGCCCAGGCCGAGTGCGCCCACTTCGCCACCCACGTCTCATGGAAGCTGGCCGCCCTGGTCCTGACGCCCAACGCCGAGAGCCTGGCGGCCAGCAGCAAAGGTGCTTTTGGTAACTCCTACACCATCCCGGAGTCTCTGCGCATGCAGGACGACACCAGCGACGCAGAGAGCATCTCAGACTGCCCGCCCCTCCAGGAGTTTCTGCTCACGGCAGCCGACGTGCTGGACCTGCGCTTGCCTCTCAAGCTGGTGGTGCTGGGCTCCTACCAGGAGTCCAACGGCAAGGTCACGGCCGACGGCGTGATTGGGCTGACGAGAGCCTTCCTGGCGGCTGGCGCCCACTGTGTCTTGGTCTCCCTCTGGCCGGTGCCCACGGCCGCTTCCAAGGTGTTTGTCCACAGCTTCTACACGGCGCTGCTTGGAGGCCTCAAGGCCAGCGCAGCACTGGGAGAGGCCATGAAGATGGTGCAGAGCAGCAAGCAGTTTGCCCACCCCTCCAACTGGGCAGGTGAGGAAGGCTCCTGAACATGGCGCCCACCCCAGACCAGGAGGTCACTGCGGCTGTGAATGTCATGAGCCGAAGGTGGCACTGGCACAGCTTGGGGGGCTGGGTGCCCCCCTCCCCTGCCCTTGCCGCGGGTCAGAGAGGGTGGCTCTTACCCCTGAGACCATGTGCAAGGCGATCATGGCCAGCCCACCTATAAGGCAAGGTGAGGGGCCTGCCTCAGGCGGCAGGATCCACAGGTACAGCAGATCTCACCTCCAAGGAATGGCAACGATGGCACATTCCTTGGAGGTTGGATGTGCCACCCATGCCGCCTCGATAAGTGGCCTTTTGGCGAGTAGGAGGGACTGCTGGTCTCCGTGCACCCCTTGGGAAGAGATGACAGGGGCTGCCTTTGGGGGTTTCTAAGTCTCAGCACCGGCCCGGCGTGATTGAAAGTAGGCCGCTTTTGCCCCTACAATGCCCTCTGATTCCCACTTCAAGTGATTTTGCAGCCCCACCTTGTTCCCAAAGCAGATCACCTTCACTCCCCCTTTGTTCCCTGGCAGGAGGGGGCAGCATTTTGTGGTTTGCCTCGGGTGCCAAAATGCCTTGGGCAGGCCCTGAGAGTGAGACTTGTCCCCGCTGCAGGCTTCATGCTGATTGGGAGCGACGTGAAACTGAACAGCCCTTCCTCTCTGGTTGGCCAAGCCCTGACTGACATCCTGCAGCACCCAGAGCGGGCGCGCGATGCCCTGCGGGTCCTACTCCACCTGGTGAGGGTGCAGCCGCTGCCTCAGAGGAGCTGAGCATGTGGGTGGCGAGAGAAGCGGCAAGGAAGGGGCTGGCTGTGCTCACTTCAAGCCTTGAGCTTCTCTGGGGCTCTCGCCAGATGTGGGGCATGTGGAGCCCCTCAGGAGCCTTCCTCTAGCTTGGGGTGGGGCAGGGCGGGAGGCGGGAGGGAGCTCACACACTCTGCTTTGTGCATAGGTTGAGAAGTCCCTGCAACGGATCCACAGCGGGCAGCACAACTCCATGTACACCTCCCAGCAGAGTGTGGAGAACAAAGTGGGTGGGATCCCAGGCTGGCAGGCTCTCCTGACCGCAGTGGGCTTCCGGCTGGACCCCCCAGCCAGCGGGCTCCCCGCAGCTGTCTTCTTTCCCACCGCAGACCCCGGGGACCGTCTCCAGCAGTGCAGCACCACGCTCCAATCCCTGCTGGGTGAGGCTTGGGCAGAGGCTGGGCAGGGCAGCCTCTGGGCCCCTCTGGGGCACCCAGGGCCTGGGGTGGGGGTGAGGGCAGGGCTTTTCCCCAGAGTGATGGGGCCTCTCTGCCTCTCTCCATGGCAGGTTTGCCCAATGCTGCCCTTCAGGCCCTCTGCAAGCTCATCACCGCCTCTGAGACGGGAGAGCAGCTCATCAGCAGGGTGAGTGGCGTGTCACACCCCCCCCCCGAGGCCCCTCTGGCAGTGATCACTGGGGCCAGACAAGGAGCGCTGCCTGACGCCCAGCGTGCTGCAAAGGGAGACCATCAGGCTGCTGCCTGAGCACGCCCTCTCCTGGCTCTAAACACCTCTCTCTCTCTTCCCCTCTCTCTCTCTCTCTCTCTCTCTCTCTCTCTCTCTCTCTCCTCCTTTCTGCTTCCCAAAGGCTGTTAAAAATATGGTAGGAATGGTGAGTATCAGAACCCTCCCTTCAACCCTCTCTCCCATCCTGCACCTGAGTTCTGGGGTGGGGGGGGGGCAGCCTTCTGCTTCCCTCCTTTGTGTCCTTTTCAGCAGCCGCAGCCGCAGCCGCAGCCTTGCTTTCCTCCCTGTCCCCTGGAGCAGCGCATTCCTTGCTCTTTCCTTCCTCCTGCTCCTCCCTTGGCTGGCCTCCAGAGAGGAAGGGGGCAGGGGAGGGGGAGGAGAGTCGAGCTGGGTTGGCCTGCCTCTAACTGCTTCTCCTTCCTCCTCCTCCTGCACTCCAGCTCCATCAAGTCCTGGTGCAGCTCCAGGTGGGAGAGAAGGAGCAAGATTTCTCCTTGGCCCCCATCCAGGTCTCCATCAGCGTCCAGCTTTGGCGACTGCCAGGCTGCCACGAGTTCCTGGCAGCTCTAGGTAAGGCAGGTGCCAGCCGGGAGAGAGGGCAGGACAGGTCTTGCTCCAGGGGCTGCCCACTGGGCCCCTCCCTGTGGCCTCCCGGCCTTAAGCCACGTCTTGCTTGCAGGCTTCGACCTGTGCGAAGTTGGCCAGGAGGAGGTGATCCTGAAGACAGGCAAGCAGGCCAGCCGCCGGACGATGCACTTTGCTCTGCAGACGCTTCTCTCGCTTTTTGGTGAGGCTTCTGCCTGGGAAAGGGGCGCCTTGTGGCTGGGATGGTGGGCACGGGAACGCAAGCTTCCTGCACGGGGAATGTCCTCTAGCAGCTGCCCAAGAGATTGGGCGGGGGGCACCAAGGGGCTGGGAAAGGAGGGCTGGGTGCCACCGCTCCTTTGCTCAGCTGTTGCTCTGGAACTTCACCTGGTCTTTTTGGCAAATGGCAACCATGCCTGGGTGGCCGGTAGGACGAGCGGCAGCAGCTGGAGATACTGGTACCAAATCCTCAAAGGAGGGGTGGGGTGGGGTGCTAGCCAGCAGCATGTGGCCCTCGGGGGGGCTCCTGAGTGCTGAGCAGTGGGGACTCACAGCTTGGCTCCAAGGGGTCAACCCCAGTAAGAGTGCTTGAGGCTGTTCCTCTCTGAGCCCCGGAGAGCACCCCTGCTGCCTCCTTGGCTTTCATGCCCCTCTCTGCTTTCTCTAGACTCCACGGAGCTCCCCAAACGACTCAGCCTGGACAGCTCCTCCTCCCTCGAGTCGCTGGCCTCTGCTCAGTCCATCTCCAACCCTGGGCCGCTGGGCTACCAGAACCCGCCCTTCTCCCCGCCATGCCCCGACAGCCTGGGCTCCGACGCCATCTCCGTCTACAGCCTCAACTCCATCACGTCTTCCATCAGCTTTGCTTCCAAGCCCGAGTGTGGCGTGGCGGAAGGGGGCGGCTCCAGGGGGCGCCTGGACCCCGAGAGGCCCAAGAATGCCTATCCCCAAAGGGCTGCCCCGCCCCACGGGCAGCTCTCGCCTCCAGGCAGTGCTGTCCCCAGCAAGGAGGAGGAAGACGACGAGGAGTATGAAGGCTTCTCCATCATCAGCAACGAGCCTCTGGCGACCTACCAGGACAGCAGGCGGGGGCGCTTTTCCCCTGACCACAATCCCTCCCGGACTCATAGAGGCAGAGGCGTTGTGGTCTCGGTCAGTTCCAAGGGGAGTGTCAGCTCTCCCAACTCCCCTGTGAAAATGGCTCTTATTCCCAGCCCAAACTCCCCTTTCCAAAAGGTTGGGAAACTGGCCAGCTCGGACACTGGCGAGTCAGACCAGTCCAGCACTGAGACAGACAGCACCGTCAAGTCCCAGGAGGAGAGCGCGCCCCCACTGGACCCCGGCGAGTTGGCCCAAAAGATCCTGGAGGAGACGCAAAGCCACCTGCTGGCCGTGGAGCAGCTGCAACGCAGCAGCCAGCTGGCACAGAGCAGCAGCAGCCTGGACCCCCTCCCCAGAGCCCCCCTGCTGCCCACGGGGCGCGCCTCCTCCTTCCGCTCCTCAGAGACCAGCGCCTTCAGCAGGCCTCCATGCTCCAGCCACAAGGGCCAGGCCTCCCCTGCCCCCCTCCGGCCAAAGCCCCCTGCCAGGAGCTCCTCCCTGCAGAAAGTCAGCTCTGGCTACAGCAGCCCCACCACCTCCGAGGCCTCCCACCGAGAGGAAGGGGCTGGCCCCCACAGCAGCCAGCCGTCCCCCACCTCCGAGCCTCAGGGGGGGTTCCTGCCCGGGGAGCAGCAGCCTCTGTCGTCCTCACCCTTCCGGCTCAAATACCCCAGCTCCCCCTACAGCACCCACATTTCCAAATCGCCCAGGAACGCCTCCCCAAGCTCAGGGCACCACTCTCCGGCCGGCAGCACCCCCTCGCCCGCGCTCTCCTACTCTTCCGCCAGCTCTGCCCGCTCCAGCCCTGCCGACGCCCCCTCCCTCGACAAGCTCAAGATGGCCGCCATCGATGAGAAGGTGCAGGCCATCCACAACCTAAAGATGTTCTGGCAAAACGCCCCTCAGCACCCCACGGGGCCCCTCAAGATCTTCCGGAGCTCCTCGGGGAGGAGGGACGTCCTCAGCTTGCTGAACTTGTCTCCGCGGCACGGCAAGGAGGAAGGGGCCGACAAACTGGAGCTGAAGGACTTGTCTGCCCCTCAGCCACTTTCCTCCCCTCAGAGGGGTGCCCCCAATGGACACACCAGCCCCCTGGCCCCCCCGGCACAGGCCCCAGCCCCCACCAGCACCCCAGGCCCTGGGCGCCCCGCACGGCTGCCCTCTGGGAATGGCTACAAGTTCTTGTCGCCAGGACGGTTCTTCCCCTCCTCCAAGTGCTGAAGCCCCCGGCCACCTGCTGTGCTGGTCAGGAGCCCAGGGCCTTGGATGGGGCAGAACCTCGGGCAACGAGCTGGGAGGGGTGGGCAGAGGCGGATCCAGGCGCTCAGTGAGCTGCCTGGGCAGAGGCCAGAGCTGTGGATCGGTGCCAGCTGGCAGCTTGCCTCCTCTCAGCCCCCCCCCCCCCGGGGTGCCGGATACCAGCTTCCAGAGTCACCAAGGACTGGAGTGGGAGGAGGGTGTTCTAGCAGGCAAGATTCACAAACAACTGTCTGTGGCGAAGAGGCACAAGCCTCTATTTGATGCTTCTGGGGAGGTGGGTTGCTAGAAGTGGGCTGGCACTGCCCGTTTCTGGGAGATGCAAGTGTGGTCTTGTGGTCGCCTGCCCTCCAGGGGTCTTCTCTGGAATGACTAGACCCCACCTAGAGACCTTGTCTGGCTGGGACAGGCAGGAGGATCCCTTGGGTGCTGGAGCTGGCGCAGAGTCAAACCACAGCAGGCTCTGTCCTTTGCAAACGCTGACGTGACTCTGCTCTGGGGCAGTAGCTGCTGGCCTGGAGGTCCAGGGCCCCCCATCTGGCACCAGGCCTCCTGCCTCCCTTTGCCACCTTGCCTCCTCCTGGGGGCTTTCCCTTGCTCACCTGATTGGGTCAGACACCAGGCTCCGCGTCCCAAGCACAAAGGAGAGGTCCCCCTGCTCCTCTCCCCACCTTCCTCCCCCACAATTACTGTGCCAGGGGCTTTGGGTTTCTGAAGGCAGGAGTGTGGGGGTTGCCAGGAGATGCCCAGCTTGCTGCCACATGGGGAGCAAGTGTTGGGGTTCCTCTCCTTTCTTTTGTTTTCTTTCTTCACATTTCCAAGCTATGCAGCTGCGAGGGGAGGGGGGAGCCTTCGTCCAGGCCAGGAGATGCAGGCGGAAGCCAGCGAGTGGGAAGACAGGGCAGGTCCTAGCAGGCCGCTTGCCCATCAGTGGGATCCCAACCCTTGGGGGGGTCCTGCCCATTGGCTGGTGGGTGTGGTGGGCCTGCCCCCCAAGGCCCAGCCTCTTCCCTCGTGGGTGCGAGCTCTCGGGAGCACCTCTTGGTCTTCATCTACTCTATGCAAAGCCACTCTGCAGGCAGCTGCAGGAGGTTTTCTGCAAAATCTTGGGAGGGCCTGTAGCCCTGCCCCCCCTGCAGCCTGCAGAGCTTCTGTGCTTCCCTCCTTGCTTGCTTCTTAGGCAGAAGTCTAAGCAATGGTGCTTTCATGGGCTGCCGCCAGCTTCCTGGTGGTGCCAGGTGCTGCAGCCTCCAGCCTTCTCAGAATGCCAGATCTTCCTTTGAGGGGGGGAAGAGGGGGCTCCCTGCAGGGCCCCTTTGGCCTCAAGTTCCACGTTCAGCAAAGCCTCACCCCTCTGCCCCCACCCTGGCTCTCACCTCACTCCTCTGCTCCCCGTGAGGAGGAATCGACCAGGTTTGTCGCTTATAAGGGGAAATTCAGGAAGGATCATATCTCTGCAGCCCAGGAATCTGTCCCCTGTGGAGCCCCTCCTCGTTCGTCGTCCTCCTTGTCGTGTTTGTGCATGTCTGAGTGACAACACTGCTTCTCACAGTGAGCAATAAGCGTTCAGTGTGATGCCACGTACAAGTCCCCTCCCCTCTCTCTCTCTCTCTCTCACACACACACACACACACACACCCCTCGCCAAGAGAGGGCCCTTCCATTTGACTCCAGGCTGCAGAGGTCCCTGAGCCACCTGGGCTTTGGTCTCTGTGGGGCCCAGAGCTGGCCAGAGCATGCTGCCCGCTCGCCTCCTGCGCCAAGGCCCTCGCCCAATCTAGGGTCATGCTGGAGAACTGAAAGGTCTGGGGGAGGGTGGTTTCCAGAGGCCCCTCCCCCACCTGCTTGTGTCCATTGGGGGTCTTGTGGTCCATCTGCTCTGCCCCTTGGTCATGTGTTCTTGTGGGGAGGATCCTGGCACACACACACACAAAGACACATGCTGCCTCCTTGCCTGTCCAAAGCTGGCTGGTCCTCTGCACTCTCTGATCTTTATGCAGCGTTTGCCATGTTTGGCCTATATGGACTTTTTTGTAAATTAAAACTCCCGTTTCCAGACAGCATTAAACTTTTTATATTACGAAGTTTACCATGTAAAAAGAATTTCATATTTTTATTGCAATTCCTAAGGCATTTGGCCGCCTCCTTTGTGATTTCCTTTGTGTCTATTAAAGCATGAGATCTCTCAGCTCCTGTGTTCCTTGTCTGACATAACTGGCTCTTGGCTTCCCCAGCAGCGCACAAAGGGGGGTGGGGGAGCTTTGGCTGCTGAGCTGGAAGTGAGGAGTGGCAGCCACGGCTGTCCTGCACCTCGACTTTGTGGGGCCCACCCCTTCCTTCATCCTCTCCCTCTGACCCAGCATGGGCTTCCTTCTCCAAGATGCAAGAGGGGTTCATGTCTCTGCCATTGAACAGGATGCCAGGTAGATGTCGGGGCCCCTCTTGGGAGGAGCCCAGCCGCTTGCTTCCACTCCCACTCAGACCTTCTCCCAGCTCCTCCTTCCAGGGGTGCTTTCTGCTGGGAAAATGTGTTGCAGCCCCAGGCTGAGCAAGGGGGAACTGGAAGCTGCCTGTTGTTCTCGCAAGGGCAGCCACTCTGGCCCCTGGCACACGCAAAGGCACTTGGAGGGCCAGGAGGGGGTGGGGTGTTGTTATGATGAAATGTTGGTGCTTGCTCACCAAATTGCACCTGCAAATGAACAAAAGCAATGGATGGGTAGTCCGCCTTCACAAGCGCTCAATGAATCCCACTTGCTTTTTTAAAAAATAATATTTATTAAATTTTAAAGGTTACAGAAAGAAAAAAGAGAAAACACAAAATTACACAAAAACAAGACAACATATCACAACAAGGAAAAAGAGAAAAAAAGAAAAAACAGAAAAATAGAAACAATTAAAAAACACAACGAACCTTCCCATAACTTATCTTTCATTTGCTTGTTTCCTTGACCTCACACCTCCCTTTTTTGTATTCTAGTTCGGTTAGCTATTTCAGCAAATCCTTTCCATCTTTCCCAGTTTTTGTCCTATAATTTATCTTAATATAATGTAACTTTACTTTCCCTCCTTTCACCAATTAACAGTCTATTTTTTCTTAATCCTTTATAACATTTCTGCTAAAACCACATAACTTCATTCCAACATCCTTCTAACCATCCTTAATTTTACAATGTTTCTGTAAATAAACTTTAAATTTCTTCCAATCTTCTTCCACCGACTCTTCTCCCTGGTCTCGGATTCTGCCAGTCATTTCCACCAGTTCCCTGTAGTCCATCACCTTCATCTGCCATTCTTCCAAGGTGGGTAGATCTTGTGTCCTCCAGTACTTTGCAATGAGTATTCTTGCTGCTGTTGTTGCATACATAAAGAAAGTTCTATCCTTCTTTGGCACCAATTGGCCAACCATGCCCAGGAGAAAGGCCTCTGGTTTCTTCAGAAAGGTATATTTAAATACCTTTTTCATTTCATTATAGATCATCTCCCAGAAAGCCTTAATCCTTGGGCATGTCCACCAAAGGTGAAAGAATGTACCTTCATTCTCTTTACATTTCCAACATTTATTATCAGGCAAATGGTAGATTTTTGCGAGCTTGACTGGTGTCACGTACCACCTGTATATCATTTTCATTATATTCTCTCTTAAGGCATTACATGCCGTGAACTTCATACCTGTGGTCCATAACTGTTCCCAGTCAGCCATCATAATGTTATGTCCAACATCTTGAGCCCATTTAATCATAGCAGATTTCACCGTTTCATCCTGAGTGTTCCATCAATGAATCCCACTTGCAAAGGAACTGTGGAGAGTTCACTTCAAGCTCTGAATGGTTCCCTTGGAGCTACACCCATGCCTATCCCACACGTGGTGTCAGATGTGGGGCAGGTGGCCATGGTTTGGCAAAAACAGCCTGGTGGACTGAAGGCTCTCCATCCTTGGGCTAGCTGCTCCCTTGACAGCCCCAACTCCTGTTGGGGACAAGATCCGACACCTTCCAGCCCCCAAGCTCCTAGGGAAATTCCCTCACATTCAAACACCTGCCCCCAGTTGCCTGGTGGTTTTCAAAGGTCTGTGTCTTGCCCTGCCACAAAGTTGTTGCTGGAGTCATTCCCTGGTTCCTTTCTCATTCGGAAGCCCTTGACTTGCTCTCACTGTCTCTGTGGGAACATGTGATATTTCTGAACCTGTATTTTAAAGTAGCAATTCCTGTAAAATGCTGGGCTGGTGGACTGGAAGTAACTTTATCCAGAAAGCAGCTTCCTCTGCTGATGTCTGTGTAGGAGACATATTCTAGGCACAGGCAGAAGAAAATGCAATTACATTTTATTGCAAAGAATGTAAAACAGATTTTTTTTAGTAACAAAATTAGCTGTCTGAATTACCTAGGGGTGTCTTTAATAGTCTCTCACACATGTGAAATGTAATAAAAGACACCAAAGTTTATTAAGCATGATCAAAATTGTATCTTAATTACTAGCTTCATTTTCTGAGGCAATGAGAAATGAAATGGACACAGAAATCAGTTATACAAATGGTGCTTTCTGTCTCTCTTAAAGGCCAATCAAACACAGGAGTTGTTTTACCCCACACAGATGGTTCCTGGCTTACATCTGATGCTTCCAGCAGTTTTCAGGCCTTGGCTTTAAATGGGGCCAGGATACCCAGAGCTGATTGTGAGAAGGAGTTGAGAAGAATTGAGGGGAACAAATGACAGTAATGGCTGACATCGGTTACCCTCACATAGACTGGTTTTGACTATGGCAGACCAACACGGCTACCTATCTGTAAACAGACTGGCTATGCATGTGTTGCAGTCTCGACAAAGAAGTAACAGCTCTAGATATCCTAAATGACCTAGAAGTGGCCTAGAACAGGGGGCCATGGAGCAGACTAGGAGCCACTGGCACAGCACTTTGTGCCCAGGACCTGCTGTGAGACATGCGGTTGAACCAACTGGGAGTGGTGACCATCGTGTTACCAGATTTAATCTATATGTAAATGGACAATTGCCAGGAAAATCAACAGAGTTGACCAGTTAACTTGAAAGAAGGAAACTTAGCCAATATGAGAGTATTGCTTAAAAAAGGAAGTTGAAAGGCAAAGTCAAGAGGGTCAGATCTCTTCAAGGTGTTTGAGAATTGTTTAAAAACACAGGATTAGAAGCTCAGTGAGAAAATATACCACAGATCAGGAAAGGTATTACAGAGCCCAAGAGGACACTGGTATGGTTAACAGTTGGAGTCAAAAGCACCCTTAGAGGCAAGAAGGCTTCACTCAAAAATAAAAGTCACGTCCAAGTGAAGAGAACAAAAAGGCACACAAACCTTGGCAAAAGAAGTGAAAGCAAGAAAGTGTGGGATGCTTAAAAAAACCCAACAACTTGAGGAACACTTTGCTAAAAAACATTTAAGATCACCAATGGGAATATATTAGTTTCAGGAGACGGTCTAGGGAGGCAGCTGGGCTTTGGGATGACCTTGGACACAAAGGTGTACTAAAGAAGAGTGAGGAGACTGCAGAGAAGGGGAAGGCTGCCTTTGCACCTGTCTGCACAATGAAAGCTCTAGAACAGATCCCTGTGCCTGAACTAACTTTTGCCGGAAGGGAGTCTGAGGAACTGAGCCACATGAGGACGAGAAACGAAGTTCTGGGCCCTGAAGACAAAATAGAAAGGCATCCACCTCAGAGTTGTTGAAGAACCCAGCA
Organism: Podarcis gaigeae; assembly: GCF_964106915.1. Taxonomy (NCBI): domain Eukaryota; kingdom Metazoa; phylum Chordata; class Lepidosauria; order Squamata; family Lacertidae; genus Podarcis; species Podarcis gaigeae. The sequence goes on from NC_139693.1 coordinate 40,995,826, forward strand.
CCTACTTTGCCTGTCTTCACCCCAAAGGAAAGCAGTGCCCAAACTGCTGATAACAGAATTAATGATGCCAGGAAGGAGCTGAAGCCCAAGATAGGAAAATAGGTGGTAAGGGAATACTTGGCTACTTTAAATGAATTCAGATTTCCAGGGCCTGATGAGCTGCACCAAGGATGCTAAAGAGTTTGAGGATGTAATCTCGGAGCCTCTCAGCTCTGAGAATTCTTGGAGAACAGGTGAGGTCTCTGCAGACTGGAGGCAGGCAAATGTGGTCCCCATCTTCAAAAAGGGGGGGGGGGGGAGAAGACCCAGGTAACTACCAACTGGTGAGTTTGACATTGATACCAGGATAGGTCCTACAACAGATAATTCAACAGTCAGACTGTGAGCAATTGGAAAAGGCTGCTGTGACTACTAAGACCCAGCATGGGTTTCTCAAAAGCAAATTAAGCCAGATGAATCATTTTTAAAATAGTAGTAGTAGTAGTAGTAGTAGTAGTAGTAGTAGTAGTAGTTATTTATTATTTATACCCCACCCATCTGGCTGGGGTTATGAGCTTGGTGGATTGGGGAATTGTGTGGACGTAATGTGTCTTGGTTTCACTAAGGCTTTTGACAAAGTCTCCCATGATATTCTTGTGAGGAAGCTGGTAAAACGTGCACTGGATGAGTAAACCGAGGGGGATTTGTAGCTGGTTGACTGACCGAACCCGAAAAGAGCTCACTAATAGGTCCCCATCATCCTGGAAAAAAGTGTCAAGTGGGGTGCCCCAGGGTTCTGTCCTGGCTTCTTGTTGTTCAATGTCTTTATAACCTACTAGGACAAAGGAATTGAGGAGATGCTCATCAAATTTGTAGATGACACCAAACTGGGAGGCGTAGCTAATGCCCCAGAAGACAGAATTAGACTTCAAGATGACTAACAGACTGGAGAATGAAGCCCAAACTAACAAAATGAATTTCATTGGAGACAAACTTGAGAAGGAATAACTAGTTGCACATATACAAGATGGGGGACACCTGGTGTTCAAAAAATCATTTTATTTTATTTTTAAAGAACAGTTTAATTGAACAAAAGAAAAGAAAGTTAATTACAATTCCATATATGCTCATATCTGTAATATACTTACAGAAATAGGTAACTTGTCCCTCAGATCATACCTCTGCAGCTGGAGGCAGCGAATGCTCCTGGGTGTCCATCGCTAGGAATGGCAAATGTGGGGACCACTGTTGCATTCATGCCAAGCTTGTAGGCTCCCCAGAAGAAGTCCCGGGTTGGCCACTGGGGGACCAGGATGCTGAAATAAATGGGCCCCTTTTGTCCTAATATAAGGAGAGAGTTTTTGAGCAAGTGCAGAACATGTGCAGGATCACAAGGTGTTACTAGTGTTGCCAAGATGGCCCTTTCCTCATCTCGGGGAAGACAGGCACATCTGTAAGGCTCAGGCGGGACCTCTATTTGCTACAGCAGAAGCAAGCAGGAAAGCAGGAAAGAGGGGAAAGAGGAACTCAACTATATGTGCCAAGTTACTCTATGGGACTTGGGTACCCAAATTCTTTTCCTCTGGGGGCCCAGCCCCCTCAGTACTTCTCCTGCCCCACCTGAACCCACCTACTTCCTTCAATGGTTGTATTAACCATTCTTTCAAAGATCTGTAATATCTTGAAGTCAAACCATCTGGTCCTGGAGATTTACCTAATTGCATGTTCTGGATGGCCCCTTCCACTTCCTGATCCGTTATTTTGTAATTCAACATTAGCTGGTTTTCCTGAGAGATTTTATGTAGTCCATTTTTTTTCAAAAATCGATCAATGTCCATTTCTTTCTGCTTCTCCTGTGTATAGAGTTGTTTAAAATACCTCTGAAAGCACTTCCTAATCTCCACTGGGTTCTGTATATTCTTTCCGTCCACTTCCAAATTCGTAATAGTATTAAGTTTTTGTCTTTTTTTTCATTTGCCAGGCCAACAATTTTCCACACTTATTTGCCGATTCAAATGTCTTTTGCCTCATCTGTTTAATCTTCCATTCTATTTCCTCATTCATCAGCTTCGTATATTGTACTTGGTATAACTTTATCTCTTTCAGGATCTCCTGTGACTTTGGTTTTGCTCTCAGTTTCTTCTCTCCTTCCTTTATTTTCTCCAGGATTTTATCCTTTTTTTCATTTTGAGTTCTCTTCTTAAATGCATTCTGTTGTATTAAGAATTCCCTCATAACCGCTTTACTTGCGTCCCAAATTACTCTTTTCCCCACTGTAGTATTCATATTTATCTCAAAATAGTCTCTTAGAGTTTTTTGGGCCTTCTTGGTTACTTCTTCATTCCTGAACAAAGTATCGTTCATCCTCCATCTAAAGGAACCAATTGGCATCGACTTCCGGGTCAGCGCCATCGCCGAATGGCGGGCTCCCTCCGAGCTCCGGAGGGAGCCAGCTTGGCAGGGGCTGGGTCCTACCGCACCGGCGATGCGGGGACCCTTAAAAACCACGGCCAGAGTGAGGCCGTGGACATGGAGACTCGGCTGGCACCGTTAGCGCTCTCCCGACTCGTGAAGGAGCCTTTTTAAAGGCTACGGATCGGGTGCCGGGGAGAAGCGTGGTGCTTTGAGTTCTCTGCTATCCCTGCCGAGCGCAGCCGCATGCCATCCGGCGGAGAGCGCTGACTTCTTCTATTGAAAATTCGGCTCTAAAGAAGAACCCGTGAGTAATTGGAATATGGACTAAAAAAAAAAGGGGATAAATTTTTAAAATTCGGAGCGAACGGGGGAGGCGGAAAAAAGGAAGTCAGCCCACCCCTAAATTGTAGAAGAGCCAAAACAAAGGACTGGACAACTAAGATCGAGTGTAACCTTATCTTGCCGAATCAGCAACTTCGCGAGGGAAAATTATAAGATTGAGCTGGAGGAGAAAAGTGGAATTGTTTTAAAAAAAGCAACCCCCCCGGAATCCCTGGAGCGATTCGTGAAACTGCCTGGAGAAAAGCGATGGAGGTTTTGACAGCTGTCAAAGAGCTGTCAAAAAGGAAGATTAAAATAGAGACTTTGTTACGAGGACTTTGCCGGTTATATTTGTTATAAATTGAATATAAACTGTTTTAAATATCGGTCAACAAGCTACTTGGTCTGGTGGATGTGATTCTGGAAGGGAACTTTGTTACTGCAATCCACCTAGAGGAGCCGAGGGATATTGCATGTGTTTTTCACAGGAAATCTGAACAGTTGAATGGAACTTTTAATCTCCTGGGAAACTGCAGGAATGGAACATTATTTTGTCTACAGAGGTCTACACACTACAGGAAACAATGGAACTATTTGTTGGAAAATGAAAGGAACATGATGCAATGCTTTGCTCCATGAATAACAAGCCTCTGCAGAGACACTAGAAACTTTTGGAAAAAGAACATTTCTGTGGGAGAACAGAGAAATAAAAAGGAGGAGAATGATTGACAAGAACAAGGAAATAACAAGAACTGGACAGAACTGGGGGAACATTTGGGATATTCAGGTTTGACAAGCTTATGGATACAAAATTGGAGTTTTTACTCCTGGATATAAAAACCTGGATAGAAGAAATGGGCCCTTATTTGATAGGCTCCTTCTACGATTGGACATCCGTAATTAAAGACTGGCAAAGAACCTGAGGGACATAGTGTAATGTGGGAACTCCAGGAAGATATTAGAAGTGGAGGGATAGGTGAAACGCAAAGGGGAAAGAGGGGAGGGAAAATTGGAATCCAAAGGCTGTAAAATTACTATTCATATTTATCTTATTTCCATCTGTACTATGTTTGAAAGGGGGAAACTCGTGGAAGGGTATAGATCGATCTTAGGGGATGAGAATTTGGATAAATTGGGTTATTGATGAAGAGTGTAATTTGGGGATAAGAACTTGTTGAATTTAATTGCTTATTTGGAAGATTTGGAACACAAGAGGGGGTAGGGAGGGGAAGTCCTAGTCATTGGCAAAAAGTTTATAGATTGGATTTAATTTGTTTTGATTTGTTTTAATTTGGAAAACCTTAATAAAAATTATTATAAAAAAAAAATAAAGGAACCAATTGGCATCAATTTCATTTCCATCTTCACAGCATTATGGTCAGAACACGTTTTGGGGCAAATCTCCACTTTGCTGATCTTCGGAACCAGTCCCCTAGTTACCCAGATTTGGTCAATTCTTATCCATGTCATTTTAGCCTCAGAGAAGAAAGTTCCCTCTCTTCCCAGAGGATTCTTCATTCTCCAAATGTCAACTAAGTCCATATTTTCAGTCATGTCAAAAAAGGTTTTTGGTAGTCTACCATCTTTGGTGACTACCTGTCTCTGTGCCTTGTCCATATTTGTAGACACCACTCCATTCATATCTCCCATCAAAATCATATTATAGTCCATATAATCCATCAGAGTCTCATGTAGCTTCTTAAAAAACGCCAATTTTCCTTCATTTGGTGCATAAATACCTACAATCAAGAATTTCTCTCCTTGTGATTGAATTTCAATTGCAACAAATCTTCCTTGGTCATCTTTGAATATGAATTTCGCTGATAGGCTCTCCTTTGCATAAAGGACCACTCCTCTTTTTTTAACTTTATCTGATGAGATAAATTCATGGCCCAGTCTTTTATTACTCAATATCTTCCTGTGTAACCTTATCACATGTGTTTCTTGTAAACAAATCAAGTCCAAATGTTCTTTTTTCAATAAATGAAAGACTATCCGCCTTTTTTCTGGAGAATTCAGTCCATTTACATTCCAGCTCAAAACCTGCAACGCCATGGTGTAGTTACACTGATATTCCTCCAACTGCACCCAATGCTTGCTCTTCTTCTGTTGGTGGTGGTGGTGACACGTTCACTGGGAGATCCAATCCAAAGGATAATGCTGATATATCCAATATTTCCCTATTTGGTGATCTTCTATCCAATGCTCTTTGCTCTAGTCCTCTATCTGGTGATCTTCTATCCAATGCTTTTGGCTCTTTTCCAAGTCGCTTCTGCAGATCTTCATATTTATACAAAAACTTTACTTTATCTTCTACTAATCTTATTTTTATTTTCCTTCCTTTGAAACTGAAGGATAGACCTTGGGGGGACTCCCACCTAAAGATGATTTTATTCCTTCTCTCTCTCGCTCTTTTAAATAATCTTTATTACTTTTCAAACTTACAAGAAAAGAAAAAAGAAGAGAAAAAGCAGGAGAAAAAGACAAAATAGAACAGACAAGAAAAAAGAACAAAAGAAAAAACAATACAATAAACAATACAAAACACAACCTTAACACTAAACTAAACTAAACAAAACAAAAACAATTTAAAAACATATAGCATACCATTTCATTATTCTATCTTTCATTCCCTTATTTCATCGACCTCCTCTCACCTCCCTTTTTGTATTCCACTTCTATTACTTGTTTCAGCAATTCCTTTCCATCTTTCTCTATTTTTATCATTATGAATATCTTAACATATTTTTAACCTTATTTTCCATTAATACTAAAGTACTTATTTATACTTAACTCCTTATAACATTTCTGCTAAAGCCATAAAGTTTCATTCCAACAATTTTCAAACATTCATTAATTTTACAATATTTCTATATACAAACTTTAAACTTTCCCAATCTTCTACCACCATCTCTTCTCCCTGGTCTCGGATTCTGCCAGTCATTTCCGTCCATTCCATATAGTTCATCAACCTGGAGATCTTCTGTCCGAGGCTCTTAAATCTTTTCCAAGTCCCTTCTGCATTTTTTCTTCATATTCTTTGATGCTGAAGATGCTGAAGAGCAAGTCTCGGGGGGGGGAGGGGGCCCAACCCAACCATGCCCCCATTCCCTCTCGACAGGCCAGCCAACTCTCCACAGCTAGAACCAAGGTCCATACAATATCTCAAATAGGCTCCTCCAGAACCAAAGGCCCCCACAACTCCAATCACCTCCTGACCCAGATTCAGGACCCAAAGGTCAGTAAATCCCTGCATGAAAGAGTCTATCCAACCTTCTCCAGTCCAAGCAGGGCTCCAATCTTCAAATTCTGACTTTTTCTATATTCATTCATAAAAGGTCTCCACTTATAGTCCTCAATTTGCCTCTGTAAGGCTGGGGCTTCCACTTGTATTACTTTAGGTTCAACAACAACAACTTTCTCCTTCGTCTTCTCCCGTTTGTCCTGTCAAAGTAGGTTCCTGTGTCAAATCCTGAACAATTTCTGTATTGATGATCGCTTTTTGTCCCAAATTTATCACTTTTTGTTCCAAGTTCTCAAGTTTGGTATTCATAACATCCGTCTTCTTGTGAAGCTGTTCCAATGAATAGCTTATCTTACATAAAACAGTCACTAAGGCTCCTTCTGTCAACATTCTTAAAATCCAAGGTCAATCTCTGATTCTCACAGCTCTTATCTTGCAGCTGGAAAAATCCCAGCTCCACTCTTGTAACAGTTTCAAAAGCTCCCTCTAGAGGGAAACAGTCTCCACTTGTATCAATCCTTTCAAGCACAATTTAAATTATAAAGTTAGTTTCAATTTTCAGTTACTTTTCCTCCTTTTTAAACACAGAAGAGGACAATGGAAACAATATATTTCTCTTATTTAGCCATCTGTCAACATGCTTTCTGTTCACAGTCAATGAACTCTCCCAAAACATCAATTCTACTGGCAGCCCGTTTTCAGGTTCAGAGCAGTGGTAATTTAATTTTTCACTCTCTCCTGCAGGCTCGCTAGATCCAAAGTTTCCCCCCTCTTCTCCTGCTTCTAAGGGGGGTTTAATAGTTTAACCGATGGAGATTTAATCCTTTACGAAAGACTTTCCTTTTTTTTTAAATTAATGTTTATTCAAATTCCCAATAACCATTCCGTTTATGATTAAACATCCAATTTAACTTATACATTCTTTTAGACTTCCATCAGCCTATCTGACAATTTTCATATTTATCACAACTTCTCACATTTCCTAAATTTGTGTTGCGCTTTAACAATGCTTATTTTATCTTCTCTTTTAAGCGACATTCTAGTCTATTTTTTCACAGAGCTTCTTGGAATCCAACAAGCGTTATTTCCTGATCACACACGGTTTTCATATACTCTGTAAATTTAGTCCAGTCCTCGGTGAATCTCTGATCGCGTTGGTTTCGAATTTTCCCCGTTAATTTGTCCATTTCTGCATATTCCATCAGTTTCATTCTCCATTCTTCCCTCGTTGGCATTTCTCCCTGTTTCCATTTTTGGGCCAACAAAATTCTGGCTGCTGTTACTCCATATCTAAATAGCTTCACATCTTTCTTTTCAACATCATTCTCTAATATACCTAGTAACAATGCTTCTGGTTTCTTAACAAAAGTATATCTCAACATTTTTTTCATCTCATTATAAATCATTTCCCAAAAGCATTTCACTTTCTTACATTCCCACCACATGTGATAAAATGTTCCTTCTTTCTCCTGACATTTCCAACATTTATTACTAACTTTAAACATCTTTCCAAGTTTCACTGGAGTTATATACCATCTATATATCATTTTCATGACATTTTCCTTTATCGTAGTACATGCGGTGAATTTCATTCCCTCTTTCCATAGTTTTATCCACTCCTCTAATTGTATATTATAACCAAAATCTTTGGCCCATTGAATCATAACCGTTTTTACTTCTTCATCTTTTGTGTGCCACTCCAGTAATAATTTATACATTTTTGACAATATTTTTACATCACTATTTAAAATTTCTTGATGAAACCTTGATTTCCCCCCTAAAAAATCCTTTTTCTCGCATCTCTCTCTTTTTTTAAAAAATAAATTTTTATTCATATTGCACATATATACAGGAAAAACATAAACAAAAAATCCACCACATACCTTATACAAATTATATCCACTTCACAAATCATAAATAAAATACATAACTGAGTTAGTCTCAACTGAGCCTTGGACTTCCCTCCACTCCTTTGGTAAGTATCGAATAAATTATATAGTCACGTACTTTTTAACTCTTTTAGATAGGCCTTTCCCGCTGTTAGAGTTATTTCAACCCCGCCAGTGTCACCTGAGATTTAGATTCCATATACGTTAAATATTTCTTCCAATTATCATGCAATTTCTGTTCGTCTTGGTCCCTTAATCTTCCTGATATTCTATCAGCTCAGCATAATTTATCATTTTAACCTGCCAATCACTTATGTTGGGTATTACTTCTAATTTCCAATTTTGTGCTAGCATAATTCTTGCAGCTGTCGTAGCATATAGAAACAAGATCTTGTCTTCTTTTTTAATTTCTTTACCGACCATTCCTAACAAAAAAGCTTCTGGCTTTTTGGGAAATGTATATTTCAAGATTTTTTTAAGTTCATTATAAACCAGTTCCCAAAAGCCTCTCACTTTGCAACACGACCACCACATATGGTAGAGGTCACCTTCTACCTCTCTACATTTCCAGCATCTTTTATCCTTCAACTTATAAATCTTCGCTAATTTCACTGGTGTGTGATACCACCTGTAGATCATTTTCCACAGGTTTTCCTTTAGTGCCATGCATGCCGTAAATTTCATATTCTTGTTCCATAGTTCCAACCACCTCTCAAAATCGATGTTATATCCAATGTCTATCGCCCACTTAGTCATGGCCTCCTTCACCTCCTCATCTTTTGTATACCACTCCAGCAAAATATCATACATCCTTGACAGTGTTTTGTTCTTACCTTCTATAACTTCTACATTAAATTTAGATTTTTTATCTTCAAATCCTACTTTCTTTTTGTCTTCTTTTAGCAGGTCATTTACTTGGTGGTATTGCAACCACCCTGTAAATAAATTTTTGATCTCTTCATATGGTCTAAGTTTAATCCCTTGATCTGTCTTCCAAGTTAGTTCTTCATAAGTGGCATTCTTCCCTTCCATGTTTATTTTTTTAATAGTTAACACCTCTATTGGTGAAATCCACCAAGGTGTCTTCCTTTCCAATATATTTTTATTTCTTTCCCATACTTGGAATAGTGGTCCCCTAAAAATATGATTTAGAAAGCCTCTATGAACTTTCACCTTTTCGTACCACAGGTACGAGTGCCACCCGTACCTGTTATCGAAACCTTCCAAGTCCAAGATGTCCCTATTTTCCAATCTTATCCAATCCTTCAGCCACAATAAACACGCCGCTTCATAATATAAACTTAGATCCGGTAGAGAGAATCCCCCTCTTTCTTTTTTGTCTACCAATATTTTCATTTTTATTCGTGGTCTTTTGCCTTGCCAGATGTATCTCGCTAAGGCTCTTTGCCACTCTTTACACTGCTTTAGACCTTTTAGTACCGGAATGGTTTGGAACAAAAATAACATTCTGGGGAGAACGTTCATTTTGATAACCGCTATCCTCCCCCAAAAAGATAACCTCAATCTCTCCCAGATTTCAATATCTTTCTTAATATTCTTCCAAGTGACTTCATAGCTATCCTTATATAGGTGAATATTTTTCGCTGATATCCACACTCCAAGGTATTTCATTTTCTTTGCTGTCATAATTCCCGTCTTTTGTTCTAGTTCTACAATATCTTCCTTAGTTAGATTTTTAGTCAACATTTTGCTCTTATTTTTATTAATCTTGAGGCCTGACACCGCTCCAAACTCTTCAAATTTTTGCAAGGCTTCTTTCATACTATTTTTTGGGTCTTCTAGAGTTAATACCATATCATCCGCGAAAGCTTTTATCTTATGTTCTTTAGCCCCTACCTTAATCCCTTTCACTTCCACTGCCTCTCTCAGTCTCTTAGTAAGTACTTCAAGTACTGTTATAAATAACAGAGGGGACAGGGGGCAGCCTTGTCTAGTCCCTTTAGATATGTCAAAAAATACTGATGTCGAGTTATTTATTATTAGCTTAGCTTTTTGCTCATTATAGATAGCTTCTATACCTTTTCTAAATCTTTCACCCAGCCCCATCGTTTTTAGATTTTCTGTCAGAAAGCACCAAGAAACGTTATTGAAGGCCTTTTCGGCATCGATGAAAATCAAAGCGGCTTGTTTGTCTATTCTGGTTTCCAAATATTCAATGATATCTATCACATTTCTTACGTTGTCCTTCAATTGTCTCCCTGGAAGGAAGCCCGTTTGATCTTTATGGATTCTGTTATTTAATACTTTTTAAAATCTTTCTGCCATTACATCCGCAAACAGTTTATAATTGTTATTTAATATCTCGCATCTCTTTTTTAAACATTGCATTCAATTGGAAATATTGCAGCCAATCATTCACCTTTTATTTAACCTCTTCATATGGTTTCAAATTCCACTTATCTCCTTCTTTAATTATCAGATTTTCATATGTAATCCAGTTCCCTGTCATATTGACTTTTTTCATACTCATTATTTCCAGTGGCGATAACCACATTGGAATTTTAGGCTCTAATAGGTTTTTATACCTATTCCACACTTCGATTAACGTTCCTCTAAAAATATGGTTTTCAAAACCTTTATGCATTCTGTTCTTATCACACCATAAATACGCATGCCACCCGAATCTATTATCATATCCTTCTAAATCCAATAATTCTGTGTTCTCTAATTTTATCCATTCTTTCAACCAGCAAAGACACGAAGCTTCATAATATAACTTTAGGTCTGGCAGGGCAAAGCCTCCTCTTTCTTTTGCATCTGTTAATATCTTAAATTTAATTCTTGGCTTTTTGCCCTGCCAGATATATCTTGACACTGTTCTTTGCCATTCTTTAAATATTGTCACACCTTTAATTATTGGTATCGTTTGAAACAGAAACAACATTTTCGGTAGCACACTCATTTTTATCGTTGCAATTCTTCCCCATAACGATAATCTCATTCTTGCCCATACATCTAAGTCACATTTGATTTTGTTCCAGATTGGTACATAATTGTTTTGAAATAGGTCAATATTCCTGGGAGTTAACGTAATTCCTAAATATTTTACTTTTTTTACCACGTTCATTTCTGTTTGTTGCTGTATTTCTTCTATAACTTCTTGATCTAGGTTTTTAACCATTATTTTGGTTTTTTTCCTATTTAATTTAAAACCCGACACCTGACCAAAATGTTCAATTTCTTCTAACACCTCTTTGACACTCTGTATAGGATCTTCTATAGTTATGACCAAGTCATCAGCAAAGGCTTTAACCTTGTATTGATTACCACCTACTGTTACACCTTTTATATTTTCATTGTTTCTTATTGTTCTTAGGAAAACCTATAGGACCGAGATGAATAACAACGGAGACAACGGACATCCCTGTCTTGTACCCTTCGTAATGGCAATATTTTCTGTTATAACATTGTTCACAATTAGTTTTGCTCTCTGTTCTGAATATATTGCCTTTATACCACTCAAAAAGGATTGACCCACATCCATATATTCTAAATTCTTTAACATAAATTCCCAAAAAATATTATCAAAGGCCTTCTCAGCATCCACAAAAATCAACATAGCTTGTTTATCCTTCCTGCTAGACAGATATTCAATTATATTAATTACATTTCTTATGTTATCTTTCATTTGTCTACCAGGAAGGAATCCTGCTTGATCCTTATATATCATTTCATTTAACACCTTTTTCATCCTATTTGCTAGAATATTTGCAAACATTTTATAATCATTATTCAATAATGAGATTGGCCTATAGTTTTTAACCTGCATTAAATCCGCATCTTGTTTGGGAATTAACGTTATGTATGCTTCTTTCCAAGTTTCAGGTATTTCACCTTTTTCCAGTATCCGATTCATTATTTCTTTGAACGGTACAAGCAGGATGTGTTTCATTTCCTTGTAATATCTTGCACTGAATCCGTCCGGCCCTGGTGCCTTCCCACTTTTTAGGTCCTTTATTGCTCTTGAGATCTCTTCCAATCCTATTGGTTCATTCAATTTGATTTTATTACTTTCTGATACTTTTTGCACCTTTTTCTTCTTCAGATACTCTTCTATTATCTTGATATTAAGCTTCTCTTTTCTTTTATATAGATCTTTATAAAAATCCACAAATCCTTTCCTTATTCCCTTCGGATTCTCTATCTCTTGATCTTCTATTTTAATTTTATTAATCGTACTTTGTTCCTTCCTCTTTTTAATTTGCCACGCAAGCCATTTTCCAGATTTATTTGCAGATTCAAAATTCTTTTGCTTCATTCTTCTTATGTTCCATTCCACTTCTTTATTAATTATCATTGCAAATTGTGTCTGAAGCATTTTTATACTCTGCTTAGCCCTCTCATCATTTGGTCTTATAGTCAGTTTCTTTTCATTTTTCATTATTTGTTTTAAAATTTCTTTCTTCCCTTTTTCTCTCATTCTGTTTTTAATTGAATTTTGTTGAATAAAAAATCCTCTCATTACAGCTTTGCTGGTATCCCAAACCGTACTCGTCTTCGTTCCTTTATTAGAGTTGTTCACAAAATAGTCCATCAAACATTTCTTAGCCCTATCCACAATTTTTTGGTCATCCAGAAGGTTTTCATTTAGTCTCCACCTGAAAGATCTTTCTTCATTCCCTTTTAAAATGGCTTTAACCGCATTGTGGTCTGATAATATTTTGGGTTGAATCTCAATCTTCAATATTCTTGTAGTTAGTTCACCAGAAACCCAAATCTGGTCAATTCGAGACATCGCTTGATTTACTTCTGAATAGAAAGTAAATTGTTTTTCTAACGGGTGCCTCAGTCTCCAAATGTCCACCAAATTGCAGTTTTCAGCCATATCAAAAAAAGTTTTTGGTAGTTTCCCTTCTTTTGATTTACCTTTAGCCCGAAGTCTATCCATTTCCATTGAAACCACCCCATTCAGATCTCCCATTATTATTATTTTCTGGTCCAGGTATTCAAATAACTTTTCCTCCAGTCCTTTAAAAAATTCTGCTTTGCTTTATGAAAGACTTTCCAAGGCTTTAACTTGCAACGTCTTTGCTTCAATCTATTTACAAAATAGGAAGGCGGACTTCCTGTTTAAAACCTTCCCATTTCGATGCCAAATTAATGAATTTAAAGATCCAATTTTCCGTTCTACTCACAGGTAGTTGTTTAAAGTCAAATTGTCCACAAGAAAAAGTCAGCGCTCTCCGGCAACAGCGATGTGGCTTCATTCCGTGAAAGAAGCAGTCAATTCGAAGCACCGCGCCGCTCACCCCACTTCGCTCCGGATCCCCAAATCAGGGTTTCCTGCGAGTACGGGAGGCGCAAAAGGTGCCAACCGAATCCCAGGTTCACAAGCTTCTCCCGCCTGTGATTTCAGTGGGTCTCCACCTTCGCCGTGGCGGTCAGACCCTGATTTCCACGGAGCAAATTCCTCCCGATCAGAGGAACTCCGCCATTGCCTGGAGGTGCCAACCCGGAGGTCGATGATTTTATTCCTTCTCAGCAGGGCAACCAAGTCTCCGTAGTTAGGCCTAAGATCCAAAAGATATTTCGGGACGTCTTTAAAAATTTCCACTCTTGACTGTTGTACTTCTAAGTTCTTCTGGTAATGCCAACCCAGTATTCTGTCTCTCTCTTCGAAGGGTGATCAAGCAATCTCTTATTCTATTCTTCTCTTTTTTCCTTCCTCTTCCAAGTCCGAAGGCCCTCACAATTCTAAACTCTTCTCGACCCAAGTCCAAGTCCCAAAAAGTTAACAAATTCCTGCGTGAGAAAGTCTATCAAACTTTCCTTCTCCAATTCAGGTAGGGCTCTGATCCTCAGATTCGTCTGTTTTTCTTTGAGTTCAATCATAGCAAGCATCAACTTATGGTCATCAAGTTGCCTCTGTAGGGCTGGGACTCTCTCTCTCTCTCTAGTTGTGTTACTTTACATTCCGCAGCAACAGCTTTTTCCCTGGCTTCCTCCGCAGTCTGCCGTATCAAAGTAGATTCCTGTATCAATTTCTGGATGGTTTCTGTATTGGTATTCACCTTTTGTCCCAGATTATTTATACTTTCTGTATTTAAATCGATTTTAGTAGTTGCCACATCTACTTTCTTGTTAAGCTGTTCCAGTGAATCATTTATCTTACTTAATGCAATCGCTAAAGCCTCTTCTGTCGACGTTCCTCTTGATTTTGAATGTACTGATGCAGAAGCAGCAGCAGAAGAAGCAGGGGGACTTGATGTTGAGGCTCTCCTAAATTGCTGCCAATTCTTCCCAGACCTTAATGTTTTTTCAGGAATTGACTGGTCTGTTTTTTCCTTTCCATTTGCCATAACACTTAAAGGATTCAAGGTCAGTCCCAGAGTCACACAGTTTTTTATCTTGCAGCTGGAAATGCCCCTAGCCTAGCTCTTGTAACAGTTTCAAAAGCTTCCTCTAGGGGGAAACAGTTTCTATTTATATTAGTAATATCCCCTTTTAAACACAGTTCAAACAATGAAGTTAGTTTTAATTTTCAGTTACTTTTACTCCTTTTTAAAAGCCGACGGAGACAGTAGAAACAATGTATTTCTCTTATTAGCTAGCTGTCAATGAACGTTCTAATCACTGTCAATGAACATTCCAAAAACGTCAGTCCTGCTGGCAGCCCGTTTCCAGGGTCGGAGCGGTGGTATTTTAACTCTCTTTGCTCTCTCCTGCAGGCATACTCAGTCCACAACTCCCCCCCTCTTCTCCCTCCAAGGGGGGTTTAATGTTCTTTATCAATGGAAATTTAGTCTTTTACAATAGGCTTTCCAAGACTTCAGCTTGCAGCCTCATTGCTTCAATCTATTTACAAAAGGGGAAGGCGGACTTCCTGTATTGAACCTCCCCGTTACGATACCAAATTAAACGTTTAAAAGTCCAATTCTACTGCTTCAGCTCTACTCACGGGTAGTTGCTTTAAAGTCAAATTGTCCACAGGAAAAAGTCAGCGCTCTCCAGCAACAGCTATGCGGCTTCGCTCCGTGGAAGAAGCAGACGATTCGAAGCATCGCACTGCTCACTCCACGTCGCTCCGGATCCCCAAAACCAGGTTTCCCCGCGAGTAGGGGAGGCACAAAAGGTGCCCGCCGAATCCCACGCTCACAGGCTTCTCCCGCCTGTGATTTTTTGTGGGTCTCCGCCTTCGCCGTGGCGGCCAGACCCAGATTCCCACGCAGCAAATTCCTCCCGATCAGAGGAATTCCGCCATTACCGGAGGCACCAACCCGGAAGTCCCCAAATTCTTTTCCTCTGGGGGCCCAGCCCCCTCAGTACTTCTCCTGCCCCACCTGCACCCACCACTGCCCATCTCTCCTCCCCCTCTTGCTTGCAGCTTCCTACCGTGTGGCCTGGTGTGGAGAAGCCAGGCAGGAGCACACGGGCGGAAGGAGCTGCCGGGGCCAAGCAGCCGCCACATTTGGCTCTGTCCCATGTAATGACATCATGCGTGTGACATCAGGGCATTGTACAGAGCCCCCCCAATCATGTAAAGAAGATGGTGCCTCTGCCCACAACTCAGGGAAGCCACTTCCTCTATAGTTCTAGTGGGTTTTGAAACTCATTTATCCCAACCAACCGAAGGCACACATGATGAATTCCCACTGCGACTACAGAAAGGAAAGGGCAAGTCCCCCTCCCACACACTGTGGTCCTGAGGCTGACCCGTCTGCAGGGGAGTAGGCCAGCTGAATCCCATTCAGACTCCCCATCTAGTGAAGGCTGCCGCCACCCGGGCCCTTCGGACGGACCTTGAGCTCTGCCAATGAATGTCTGGAACCTGAGCAGAGCCAGTTGGGTAACTGGCAAACATGGTGCTTGCCTGAGGAAACCGGCCCTGGCAGCGTCTAGGCCCACGGCAGGCAACAGGTCTCTCGATGTATCAGGCCACATGCCCCAAATAAACACGGATCTTAAAGAAAAGGGTTATGGGACTTCCGGGTTTAGTGCCATCGCTAATGGCGGAATCCTTCTGACTAGGAGGGATTTGTCTCGGGGGAATCGGGTCTTACTGCTACGGCGAAAGCGGAGACCCTTCAAAAACCACAGGCGGGCGAAGCCTGTGAGCGTGGGATTCAGCGGGCACCCTTTGCGCCCTCCAAATTCGCGGGGAACCTCGACTACGGGTTCTGGAGCGAAGCGGGTGAGCGGTGCGGTGCTGTGAATTGACTGCTTCTCCCCCAGAGTGAAGCCGCACAGCCATTACCGGAGAGCGCTGACTTCTTCTTGTGAAAATTCGACTATAAAAGCAATTACCCGTGAGTAGGGGAAATTTGGAAGTATAAGAGAGACTTAATTTGACACCGAAGCGGGGAAGGTTTAAACAGGAAGTCTGCCTTCCGCTTTTGTAAATAGATCAAAGCAAAGAGAAAACAAGCTAAATCCTGGGAAAATTGACTGGAAAGGACTAAATTTCTAACACTAAAATATCGTACCCCCCCCCCCCCAAGGAAGCAGGGGCAGGAGGGGGGAAGTTTTGGACCGTATATACCTGCAAGAGAGAGGGGAAAAAACATAAAATCCACCGCTCTAAACTTGGGAATGGCTACCAATAGACCAAGACTTCCGTGCTTTGAACTGAGCTTTGACTGTGAACAGGGGACTTGCTGACAGTTAGTTCAGCAAGAGAGATACATTGTGGCCAGTTTCCTCTGCTGCTGCTGCTGCTAAGAAAGAGGGAAAGTAACTGAAAAGTAACAAAAATTGGAACTGTTTATTTCTTCTATTGTTTGAGTTTAAAAAGAGTTTTCCCTGGACTATTGCAACTGTTTCCCCCTAGAGGAAGATTCTGAAATTGTTAAACTGTTACCAGGGGAATTTTCCACTTGTAAAGACAAACTGCGTAGCTGGGATTGACCTTGGCCTCTCTATTGTTTAAGTGTTATGGCAGATGGGAGAGAAAAAGTAGACTCACAATTCCCAGACAAAACAACAAGGTCTGGGAAGAATTGGGCGCGAAGACAATCAGTTGCTGGCCTTCCTACTTCATCAGTGACTGTACCATCACAACCTAAACCTAGTGGAATGTCATCAGAAGATACTCTGGCGGCTGCATTGGCTAAGATTAATGAATCTTTGGAGAAACTTAATAAAAGGGCTGAAGAGACAAATAAGAGGGTCAAAGAGACAAAGGTGATAGTGGATGAGACAAAATCGAAGGTAGATGCAGCAACTACTAAAATTGATTTAAATACAGAAAGCTTAAATAGTTTGGGACAAAAGGTGAACACCAACACAGAATCTATTCAGAAATTGCTGCAGGAATCAACTCTGACCCGACAGACCGCAGAAAAAGCCAAGAAGAAAGCTGATGCCGTGGAATTCAAGACAACTCAATTGGAAACAGAGAAAGTCCCAGATTTGGAGAGGCAAATTAAGGAGCAGAGATTGACGCTTTCTATGATTGAACTCAAGGAAAAGCAGACGAACTTAAGGATTAGAGCAGTACCTGAATTGCAGAAGGGCAGTTTGATAGACTTTTTGACACAGGAATTTGCAGAGTTTTGGAAGTCGGATTTGAAACAAGAAGATTTTAAAATCGTGAGGGCCTTCACACTGGGAAGAGGAGGAAAGAAGATTAAAATAAGAGATTGTCTGATCACTCTCCGATCTAAGGAAGAGAGAGATAAAATCTTGGGTCTGCACTTTCAGACTCCTTTGACAATTCTGCAGTCAAAACTGGAAATCTTTAAAGATATACTGAAACATCTTTTGGATCTTAGGTCCAACTTTGGAGATTTGGTTGCCCTTCTGAGAAGGAACAAAATTATCTTCAGGTGGGAATTCTCTCAAGGCCTATCCTTTAGCTTTAAAGGAAGGAAGATAAAAATAAGATCAGTTGAGGAAAAAGACAAGTTTTTGAGAGACCACGGAGAAGATCTGCAGAAATAACTTGGAAAAGAGCCAGGAGTTTTGGACAGAAGCCCGCCAAAAGGAGGGAAACCAACATCATTGTCAGAACTAAAACAACTACTGGGTGCTGAAGGAGGAGAAGCAAGGTAACTACATCATGGCACTGCAAGTATTAAGCTGGAATGTGAATGGACTCAACTCCCCGGAAAAGAGACGGAGAGTCTTTCATTTATTAAAAAAAGAACATTTGGACCTGATTTGTTTACAAGAAACACATGTGATAAGGCTACACAGAAGATTCTAAGTAATAAAAGATTAGGACATGAATTGATTTCATCAGATAAAGTAAAGAAAAGAGGAGTAGTACTTTATCACCAAAATTTTTATTTAAAGATGATCAAGGAAGATTCATTGCAATTGAAATTCAATCACAGGGAGAGAAATTTTTGATATTAGGTATTTATGCACCAAATGAGGGGAAATCAGAGTTTTTCAAGAAGCTACACGAGATTCTGATGGACTATTTGGACTATAATATGATTTTGATGGGAGATATGAATGGAGTAGTGTCTACTAATATGGATAAGGCACAGAGACAGGTAGTAACAAAAGATGGTAGACTACCAAAGACGTTTTTTGATATGACTGACAATATGGACATAGTTGACATTTGGAGAACTAAGAACCCCATGGGAAGAGAAGGAACTTTCTATTCTGAGGCCAAAATGACATGGACAAGAATTGACCAAATTTGGGTAACTAGGGGGCTGGCCCCGAAGATTGGAAAAGTGGAAATTTGCCCTAAAACTTGCTCCGACCACAATGCGGTGAAGATGGAAATGAAACTAACACCAATTGGTTCCTTTAGATGGAGGGTGAATGACACTTTGTTTAGGAATGAAGAAGTGACTAAAAAGGCTCAAAAAAACTTGAGAGACTATTTTGAGATAAATTTGAACACCACAGTTGAAAAAAGAGTAATCTGGGATGCAAGTAAAGCAGTCATGAGAGGGTTTTTGATACAGCAGAACGCAATTAAGAAGAAAACCCAAAATGAAAAAAGGATAAAATTCTGGAGAAAATAAAGGAAGGAGAAAAGAGATTGAGAGCAAAACCAAAATCACAGGAAATTCTGAAAGAGATAAAGTTATATCAAGTACAATACACGAAACTGATCAATCAGGAAATCAAATGGAAGATAAAACAGATGAGGCAAAAGACATTTGAATCGGCAAATAAATGTGGGAAATTGTTGGCCTGGCAAATGAAAAAAAGACAAAAGCTTAATACTATTACCAATTTGGAAGTGGAGGGAAAGAATATACAGGATCCAGTGGAGATTAGGAAGTGTCTTCAGAAGTATTTTAAACATTTATATACACAGGAGACTCAGAAAGAAATGGACATTGACCGATTTTTGAAAACAAATGGATTACAAAAAATCTCTCAAGAAAATAAGTTAATGCTGAACTATAAAATAACAGACCAGGAGGTTGAAGGAGCCATTCAGAACATGCAACTGGGCAAATCCCCAGGGCCGGATGGCTTGACCTCAAGATATTACAGATCCTTGAAAGAATGGTTAGTACGGCCTTTAAAGGATGTCTGCAATGAAATACTGGAAGGGAAAAAGGCACCAGAGTCGTGGAAGGAAGCATGTATTACACTTATACCGAAAACTGAGTCTGAGAAGACACAGCTTAAGAACTACCGCCCTATATCATTGCTCAATGTGGATTTCAAAATTTTCGCTGATATCATGGCTAAAGGGTTAAGAAAGATATTGGTAGAAGAAATCCATAAAGACCAAGAGGGCTTTCTCCCCAGGGAGACACTTGTCTGACAATACGAGGAATATAATTAACATCTTAGAAAAATTACAAGTGAAGATCAATACAAAAGCAGTTTTGATATTTGTGGACGCAGAGAAAGCCTTTGACAATATTTCTTGGAGATTTATGAAGAAAAATTTACAAGGAATGGGGGTAGGTGCAATTTATTCAGAACAAAAAGCTAAATTGATTGTGAATAACGTAGTTACAGAAGAGTTCAAGATTGAGAAAGGAACACGACAGGGGTGCCCAATCTCTCCATTGCTTTTTATATTGGTCCTGGAGGTTTTGCTAAACATGATTAGAAAGGACCAATTGGTTAAAGGTATACAAGTCGGAGCTAAACAGTACAAATTGAAAGCATTTGCGGATGATTTGGTATTGACATTACAGGAGCCAGAAAAAACTTTGAAAGACTACTTTGAGATAAACCTGAAGTCAGAGGTGGAGAAAAGAGTAATTTGGGACGCAAGTAAAGCCGTGATGCGAGGTTTCCTAATACAACAGAACTCCTTAAAGAGGAAGAGACAAAATGAGAAGAAAGATAAGATTTTGGAAAAGATAAAAGAAGGTGAAAAGAAATTGAGATCCAAACCAAAGTCTCATGAGGTTTTGAGAGAAATTAAGTTCTACCAGATGCAGTATATGGAACTGATGAATCAAGAGATAGAATGGAAAATTAAGCAAATGAGACAAAGGACATTTGAATCAGCAGATAAATGTGGGAAACTTCTTGCATGGCAACTGAAGAAGAGACAAAAACTGAATACTGTTACAAGTTTGGAGGTGGAAGGAAAGAACATCTTTAAACCAAATGAGATCAGTAATTGTTTTCAGAGTTATTTCAGAAGACTATACGCACGAGGGCCAGAGAATGAAGGAGAAATAGATGATTTTCTTAAAAAATATGGACTACAAAGAATTTCACAACAAAGTACGATGGTTTTGAATGAGAAAATAACAGAACAAGAAATAGAGGGTGCCATCCAGAATATGAAATTGGGGAAATCTCCAGGACCGGATGGATTGACCTCCAGATATTATAAAGCTCTGAAGGAATGGTTAATACAACCGTTGAAGGAGGTCTGCAATGAAATTTTAGAGGGGAAAAAGGCACCCGAATCGTGGAAAGAAGCATTTATTACACTTATACCAAAAACTGAGACTGAAAAGAACCAGATCAAGAACTACTGCCCTATATCATTACTTAATGTGGATTATAAAATATTTGCTGACATTTTAGCAAAAAGGTTGAAGAAGGTGTTGGTGGAGGAGATTCACAAGGACCAGGCTGGCTTTCTCCCTGGGAGACATATGTCAGATAATGTAAGAAACATAATTGACATTATAGAACTGTTAGAAGTTAACATCAATATGAAGGCTGTACTAATATTTGTGGATGCGGAGAAAGCTTTTGACAACATTCCTTGGAGTTTTATGAAGAAGAATCTCCATGGGATGGGGGTAGGCCAAAGGTTTGAAAATGGTATAGGTGCAATATACTCTGAACAAAAAGCAAAGTTAATTGTAAATAATGTGGTTACTGAAGAACTTCTTATAGAAAAAGGGACACGACAGGGGTGCCCAATATCCCCATTGCTTTTTATATCTGTCTTGGAGGTTTTGTTAAACATGATCAGGAGAGACCAGTTGGTTAAAGGAATTCAGGTCAGAGTCAAACAATATAAACTGAGGGCTTTTGCAGATGACTTAGTATTGACCCTACAACAGCCAGATACTAGTACGAAAAGAGTTTTAGAAATAATTCAAGATTTTGGTCAGGTAGCAGGATTTAAGTTGAATAAGCAAAAAACTAAAGTCTTGGAGAAAAACTTAACAAATATTGAAAGAGAGAGGTTTCAAAATGAAACTGGATTAATGGTGGCAAAGAAAGTTAAATATTTGGGGATTAATATGACATCTAAAAATGTGAACTTATTTAAAGATAACTATGACAAATGTTGGACAGAGGTAAAGAAAGATCTAGAAATATGGTCAAACTTGAAGCTTTCCTTGTTAGGCCGAATTGCTGTAATTAAGATGAATGTATTGCCTAGAATGTTATTTTTGTTTCAGACATTACAGATTGTGGACAGATTGGACTGTTTCAAGAAGTGGCAGAAAGACATATCTAAATTTGTCTGGCAGGGCAAAAAGCCCAGAATAAAATTTAAGATATTAACTGATGCTAAAGATAGAGGGGGGTTTGCCCTGCCAGACTTAAAACTGTATTATGAATCGGCAGCTTTCTGCTGGTTGAAAGATTGGCTACTTCTTGAGAACACAGACATTCTGGATTTGGAAGGATTTGATAACAGATTCGGTTGGCATGCATATATAAGGTATGACAAGGTAAAAGTTCATAAAGGTTTTAAAAACCATATTGTCAGGAAAGCACTATACAATGTTTGGATTCGATATAAAGACTTGCTGGAAAATAAAACTCCTAGGTGGTTATCACCAATGGAGGCTAAGGAGGTGAAAAAACCTAATATGGATTCTAAATGGCCAAAATATTGAGAAATCCTAGAGCAAGAGAGTGGAAAAATTAAATTACAGAGTTTTGAGAAAATAAAGTCTAAGGTACGAGACTGGCTTCATTATTATCAAATAATGGAGGTGTTTAAACAAGACAGGAAAATTGGCTTCCAGGTGGAGAGATCAAAACTAGAAACAGAACTGTTAGAACCCAATACTAAGAACCTATCAAGAATGTATAACCTGCTGTTGAAGTGGAATACACTAGATGAGACAGTCAAATCAACTATGATAAAGTGGGCACAAGACATGGGTCATGACATTATGTTCGCTGACTGGGAACAGTTATGGACCACCGGGATAAAATTTACGGCATGTAATGCCTTAAGAGAAAATATTATGAAAATGATTTATAGGTGGTACATGACCCCAGTCAAGCTTGCAAAAATCTATCATTTGCCCAATAATAAATGTTGGAAATGCAATGAGACTGAAGGTACCTTCTATCACCTTTGGTGGACTTGCCCGAGGATTAAGGCCTTCTGGGAAATGATTTATAATGAAATTAAAAAGGTACTTAAATGTACTTTCCATAAGAAACCAGAGGCATTTCTCCTGGGCATGGTCGGCCAATTGGTGCCAAGGAAGGATAGGACGTTCTTTACGTTCTTGCACTGACTCCAATCATCATGAAGTGTTTTGAGAAACTGGTGCGCCGTCACATTATTTCCTGTCTTCCATCAACTTTTGACAACTACCAGTTTGCATACAGGGCAAATAGATCCACGGAAGACGCTATCACTACCACTCTCCATGCTGCTCTGTTCCATCTGGAGCAGCCGGGGAGTTATGTGAGGCTGCTGTTTGTGGATTTTAGCTCTGCTTTTAACACTATCCTCCCCCATAGACTGGTGTCCAAGCTAGAGGCGATTGGACTCTCCAACTCCACCTGTCTCTGGGTTTTGGACTTTTTGTCAGAACGTTCTCAGAGGGTTAGAGTAGGGTCACATATGTCCACAGCCCTTAGCCTTAACACCGGCTCACCACAGGGTTGTGTGTTGAGTCCCCTGCTCTATACTCTCTATACGTATGATTGTACAGCCATTTATTCCAGCAACAAAATCATCAAGTTTGCTGATGACACTACGGTGGTGGGGCTCATTTCAGGAGGGGATGAGTCCGCCTATCGGGACGAGGTGGAGCGGCTTTGTGCTTGGTGTGGAGAGAACAATCTGGCTCTTAATACGACTAAGACCAAGGAATTGGTGGTGGATTACAGGAAAAAAAAGGCGGACATTCAGCCCTTGTATATCAACGGGGAACGGGTGGAGAGGGTGGCGGAATTCAGGTTTTTGGGAGTGACTATCGATCAGGGCATGACTTGGAGCGCAAATACCACTGCTCTGGTGAAGAAGGCCCAGCAGAGAATTTATTTCCTCAGACTTTTAAAGAAGAACAATCTGAGTGAGAGACTGCTGGTGTCCTTCTACCGAGGCTCCATAGAGAGCATTCTCACATACTGTATTTGTGCCTGGTTCTCCAGCTGTACAGCTAGGAAGAGGAAGGTGCTCCAGAAGGTCATAACCACAGCCCAAAGGATTATTGGTCATCCCCTCCCATCTTTGGAAGAACTGTACGGTTCCCGTTGTCTTAGGAAAGCAAACAATATCCTGCAGGATGCATCTCACCCGGGACACAGTCTGTTTGTACTACTGCCTTCTGGCAGGAGATACAGAAACATCAAGTCAAGGACAAATAGACTGAAAAATAGTTTCTATCCAAGAGCTGTGGCCTTCTTAAATGCAGTAACTCGATAGTGTGACCTGGGAGTTTGATGGGTGTGGGTGTGGGTGTGGCTGGAATGTGGTTTGTTTGGTTGTTGTTGTTGTTTTGCTTTTGTTGTTTTTAAGGGATGGCATCCAATTTCGTTGCACTTGTGCAATGTTGCACTTGTGAAATGACAATAAAGAATCTATCTATGTATGCCACCACAGCAGCAAGGATTCTCCTAGCAAAGTATTGGAAGACACAAGAACTACCCACGCTGGAAGAATGGCAGGCGAAGGTGATTGACTATATGGGACTGGCAGAGATGACTGGCAGAATTCGTGACCAAGAGAAAGAGACGGTGGAAGAAGATTGGAAGACGTTTAAAGTATATCTTAAGAACTGTTGTAATATTGATGAATGTTAAAATGTCAAGGTAAAGGAAAATATGGAATTACAGCTGTAATTGACTGATAGATTAATTACCAGAAGAAATTTAAAAAGACAATAAGTGATTAATTAACCGATCTGAAGGGTTGTTGAAGATACATTTAAAATAGGGAAGCAGAGAAGGGGAGGGAGGGGGAAGTCCGAGAAGTAAGGTTATGAAAAAAAAAGATTTGAAATTATACATGTTTATATGTTGGTGTTTGTTTGTGTGTGTTGACTGTTTTGTTTTTATTTGTGTGGGAAATTAATAAAAAATTATATATATATAAAAAAAGACATTACAGGAGCCAGAATCTAGTACTAAAAGAGTATTGGAACTGATTCAAGAATTTGGTCAGGTAGCAGGTTTTAAGTTGAATAAATTGAAAACTAAGGTCTTAGAGAAAAATCTAACACCGATTGAGAAAAAGAAGTTTCAGAAAGAGACAGAATTAACATTGGTTAAGAAAGTGAAATACCTTGGGGTTAACATGTCTGCTAAGAATGTGAACTTATTTAAAGATAATTATGAAAAATGTTGGACGGAAGTGAAAAAGGACTTAGAAATATGGTCAAATTTGAAGCTTTCATTGCTAGGCCGAATTGCAGCGATAAAAATGAATGTATTGCCAAGGATGTTGTTTTTGTTTCAAACATTGCAAATTTTGGACAAAATGGAATGTTTCAAGAAGTGGCAGAAAGATATTTCTAGATTTGTCTGGCAGGGCAAGAAGCCCTGAATAAAATTTAAAATACTAACTAATGCTAAAGAAAGGGGTGGTTTAGCCCTGCCAGACCTTAAACTATATTATGAGTCAGCCGCATTTTGCTGGCTGAAGGAATGGCTACTTCTTGAAAACACTGATGTATTGGATTTGGAAGGGTTTAACAATGTATTTGGTTGGCATGCGTACTTGTGGTATGATAAGGTCAAAGCACATAAAGCGTTTAAAAACCATATTGTCAGGAAAGCTTTGTTTAATGTTTGGATAAGATACAAGGATTTGCTTGAAAACAAAACTCCAAGGTGGTTGTCACCAATGTAAGCAAAGGCTCTGAAAACGCTCAATATGGAGGCCAATTGGCCAAAATATTGGGAGATATTGGAACAAGAAGGAGATAGGTTAAAGCTGCAGAGTTTTGAAAAATTAAAAAACAAAATACGGGATTGGCTTCATTATTATCAAATAATGGAGGTTTATAATTTGGATAAGAAAATTGGGTTTCAGGTGGAGAAATCAAAATTGGAAACAGAATTGTTAGATCCTAAAACTAAGAATTTGTCAAGAACTTGCTGTTGAAATGGAATACTCAGGATGAAACGGTGAAATCAGCTATGATTAAATGGGCTCAAGACGTTGGACATAACATTATGATGGCTGACTGGGAACAGTTATGGACCACAGGTATTAAGTTCACGGCATGTAATGCCTTAAGAGAGAATATAATGAAAATTATATACAGGTGGTACATAACACCAGTCAAGCTTGCAAAAATCTATCATTTACCCGATAACAAATGTTGGAAATGTAAAGAGACTGAAGGTACATTCTTTCATCTTTGGTGGACATGCCCAAGGATTAAGAATTTCTGGAAGATGATCTACAATGAAATGAAAAAGGTATTTAAATATACCTTCCAGAAGAAACCAGAGGCCTTTCTCCTGGGCATGGTCAGCCAATTGGTGTCAAGGAAGGATAGAACCTTTTTTATGTATGCAACAACAGCAGCAAGGATACTCATCACAAAGTATTGGAAGACACAAGATTTACCCACCCGGGAAGAATGGCAGATGAAAGTGATGGACTATATGGAACTGGCGGAGATGACTGGTAGAATCCGAGACCAGGGAGAAGAGTTGGTGGAAGAAGATTGGAAAAAATTTAAAGTTTATCTACAGAAATATTGTAAAATTCAGGAATGTTAGAAGGATGTTGGAATGAAGTAATGTGGTATTAGCAGAAATGATATAAAAGATTAGGTAAAATTTATTTTTTTAATTGTTGGAAGAGCAGAATGTAATATATTAAGATAAATTATTAGGATAAAAACCAAGTTGGAAAGGATTTGCTGGAATATTTAAGTGAACTAGAATACAAAAAAGGGAGGTGTGAGGAGGTCAGGGAAATAAGTTAATGAAAGATAAGACATGGAAAGAGGGAAATGTTTTTAACTGTCTTTATTTTTCTGTACTTTGTATCCTTTTTCATTTTTTTCCTTTTCTTTTTCATTTTTGTAACTTTTTTGAAACTTTAATAAATATTTTAAAAAAGAAGAAAAGTCCAAATACCAGGTGGAAATTTTAGAAAGTAATGTCAAACTCCTATCCAAAATGTATAATCAGTTGTTAGATTGGGAGACAAAAGATGAAGAAGTAAAGGAGGTCATGATTAAATGGGCCATAGATCTCAGTTACAATCTAGAGTACGATGATTGGGTGAAACTCTGGTGCAAGGGTATGAAATTCACAGCATGTATTGGTCTCCGTGAAAATATGGAAAAAATGATGTACCGTTGGTACATCACTCCAGTGAAACTGGATAAAATGTACAAGACGGGGGACAAAACATGCTGGAAATGCAAAACCAAAGAGGGGAGTTTCCACCACATGTGGTGGACTTGTGAAGAAGTGAAAAGGTTTTGGGGTTCTATTTATGATGAATTAAATACTGAGATATACCTTTCCCAAAAAACCTGAGGCTTTTCTTCTGGGTATGGTTGGAGATGAGATCAGAAAAGAAGATCAAACATTATTCCAGTATGCAACGGTAGCCGCTAGGATATTGTTAGCGCAAAATTGGAAAACCCCCAACATTCCAACTGTTAGAGAATGGCAAACCAAATTGTTTGAGTACATAGAATTAGCCAAGTTGACACAGAAAATTAGACATCAGAAAAATATAAAGTTTATTAATGATTGGAACAAATTTACAACATATATAGAAGCAAATTTAGAAAATATTAAAATCACAGTAGGTGAAATATAAAACCTGCGACGTAAAGATTTAGTGAAATAGACTGCAGAGAGATATGGGGTCTGAACAGCCCAATCTGAGATGGAGGGAAGTCAATTATAGTTTTAAAGTAGATTTGTCTGTTAATTGTAATGTGTGTTAGTTTTTGGTGTTTTCTTTTTGGTTGTCTTTCTTTCGTTTGTGTGTTGTTATGTTTTATTTCTAATGTTTTATGTCTTTTTCTGTGCAGTGAAGAATTTAATAAAAAGAATTAAAAAGAAGAAGAAGAAAAGGGTTATGAGTCAGGCTGTGATTGTAACTTAATGACAGCTAATTATAATGGTGTCACACTTGGACAACTGAGGAAGAACCTCTGAGGGCAGGTGGGAGTGGGAGTTGCCACCCCCTATCCTGGAGAGCAAAGAGCTTCAAGGCTAGGCTGCAGAGCAGCAACTCAAAGTCAGTGGGCTGCTCGTGAGTAAGCAATCCCTACTGCTCCTTCCCTGCCACTAGCTGGGGTTCAGGTGTGGTCTAGGAGGCCATAGTATATCTGGTCTCCTTCTTGCAAGAGACAACGGCATCTCATAGAATCATAGAAGAATCATAGAATCATAGAGTTGGAAGAGACCACAAGGGCCATCGAGTCCAACCCCCTGCCAAGCAGGAAACACCATCAGAGCACTCCTGACATCTGTCTCCCTGTTGACTTGCCCCTGTCCCTCATTATGCCTCCTGGTGGTCTTGTACCAGGGGGGGGGCTACCCTGTCATGAGTGTTTCTGGACCATATATGGCTTATATGGATATGATATGATGCTGTGGATTCTGGACTGTGCTGCAATACAAACTCTGTGCTGCTGGGATGGACTCTGGAGAGAAGCTGATCTTTCTGGGGCCTTAGCCCCTCTGAGGACCCTCTGGAGCACCTGCGCTCAGGTGTGCTCTGCTGATGAAGAGTCGCTTCTTTGGTCCACCTCCATGAGGATGGTTGTGTAGCAGGAGACAGGCACTAGCCCTTTGGAATAAGACTGCCTCAAGGGATCTGGTTGCAGGCCGAGATGGACCTTTGGCCACATTCAGCAGTCTGGCTCGTTGGATATTCTTACTGGCTGCCATAAGAAGATAAGAAGAGCCTGCTGGATCAGGCCAATGGCCCATCTAGTCCAGCATCCTGTTGTCTCAGTGGCCAGCTAGATGCCTATTATAGGAAACCCACAAGCAGGACCTAAATGCAAGAACATTCTCCACTCCTGTGATTCCCAGAAACTGGCACTGAAAAGCATTGCTTCCTCCACCTCTGCTCTGCTTCCGTAGTTGCAGTAAAGCAGAGCTTTCCAAACTTTTTATGTTGGTGGCACACTTTTTAAAGAATGCATCATTTTGTGACATGGTAATTCAGTTTTACTAGCAAATTAACCCCTTTCCAGCCCCTGGAGGAGCACAGGGAGCATTCACGTGATACACCTACACACTGCCTCTGACACATTAACGTGTCGCGACACACAGTTGGGAAAGCTCTTCAGTAAAGCTGCTTAATACCAGTTGCTGCAAACCACAGGAAGGGAGTGACACTCAGGTGGGGGCACCTGAGCAACTCTGAAGGAGGCTTTGCTTCTGCAGGCAGGCCTACTGCTCCTTGCCACACGGCTGCTGTGCCACTCGGTGACGTCTGCCAATTGCTATGCCTTGCATCTATTTCCAGAGCAGAAGCAGCCATGCAAGATGCCTTAAAGACTGTGAGCCCTTCTAGGCAATCTATTCATTGTGCATTCCTGATTGATGCTTGTGATGCTTTCTGGATGGTCACACACAATCCCACTTCTAAATTTGTTTGCAAAAGTTTTGGGGGTGGTTACACGGCTTCATTTCCAACCAGTGCATCCCCTGTAACTTCCTGCTGAAATCCTTTAACATTGCATTCCACAGATGCTCTGCCTCCCACTACTTTATTTATTTAATCTATTTGTTTAATTTATATCCCTTTCTTCCCAAGGAGCTCAGGGTGGCAAACAAATACACTTAATAAGTCTCCCGAACCTGATTAGTAGAGCTTTAATTTGAACTCTGAGGGGCAGGATTCAGAGGACAGAGAGACACATACCAGGGATAATAACCTTATTGCAGGAATCTGCAATAGGGCAGGAAAAAAAGAAGGAAGCAGCAGGAGGAGCATGGAAGGCAGACTGAGAGTTTATGGATCAAGACTGTAAGGGGAGAAACAACAGTGACCTTCCTGTGGGTGTCTGTTATAGACCGTCAAGCCAGACTGAAGACTTGGATGATGCTTTCCTAGAGCAGATTACCAAACGTTCAAAAAGGAGAGAAATTGTAGCCACAGGAGACTTCAACTTCCCCAATGTCTGTTGGAACTCAAACTCTGCCAAGAATGTAAGGTCCAAGAAATTTCTCCATTGCCTCACTGAACTTTTCATTTCCTCAAAGGTGGAAGAAGCAACAAGGGGGTTACCTCTCTTGGACCTGGTCCTCACCAACAAGGAGGCACTGATCAACGTAGTGGAAGTACTGGTAACCTTGGGAATAAGTGATCATGTGCTTCTGGGGTTCATTATACAGAGAAGGGAAAGCAGAGTGTAGTCAGACACACACATTAAGAAGGCTGATTTTAAAAAACCTTAAGGAACCACTAGATGATATCATATGGTCAGTAATATTCAGAGAAGGGAATCTATGAAGGATGGGAGTTTCTTAAAGGTGCGATAGTGAAGACACAATCACAAACAATTCCAACAAGAAAAACTGTGAGGCATCTAAACAAACCCTGACAGATTGCTACCCAACCTCTATTTAGAAGCCTCCAATGAAGGAGAGTCCCCCACTTTCCAAGTAACAATAACAATAACAATAACACTTTTAATATTTGTTCTCTACCCATCTGAGTGGGTTGCCCCAGCCACTCTGAGCAGCTGCCAACATGTTTAGAAACATAATAAATTATTACAAATTAAAAACCTTCCTGATACAGGAATGTCTTCAAATGTTTTCTAAAAGTTGTGTAGGTCTTTATCTCCTTGACATCTGAAGGGAGGGTGTTCTACAGGGTGGGTGCCACTACTGAGAAGGCCCTCTGCCTGGTTTCCTGAAACTTCCTTCTCGCAGTGAGGGAACTGCAAGAAGACCCTTGGAAGAAGACCTCAGTGTCTGGGCTGAATGATGGGGGTGGAGATGCTCCTTCAGGGATACTGAGGCCGAGGCCGTTTAGGGCTTTAAAGGTCAGTACCAGCATTTTCAATTGTGCTCGAAAATGTCACATCAGGTCTTAACATCAGGAAGGTCTTCCTGATGTTTAGTTGGAATCTCCTTTATTGTAACTTAAAACAATTGGTTTCAGTCCTACCCTCCAGAGCAGGAGAAAACAAACTTGTTCTCTCTTCCATATGACAGCCCTTGAGATATTTGAAGACGGCTCTCAGTCCCCTCTTTTCCAGGCTAAACATACCCAGCTCCTTCAAGCGTTCCTCATGAGGCTTGGTTTCCAGACCTTTGATCATCTTGGTTGTCCTCTGCACACCTTCCAGCTTGTCAACATCCTTCTTAAATTGTGGTGCCCAGAACTTGACACAGGACTCCAGCTGGGGTTTGAACAAGGCAGAACAGAATAGTGCTATGACTTCCCTTGAGCTGGACACAATGCTTAAAAGGTGACAGCTTTTAAGTATCTTTTTCTGCAGCGAGTCCAGAGGGAAATGGCATCAGTCATATACACCTAAGTTTTACAATTACAATTTTTACCCCTGGATTTACAGGTTGGGAAGGGAGAATTCTTTATTGTCTGTTTTTGTTGTTCAATAAAATTATTTTAAGTAATAATAATAAAAGACTTTGGCTGATGCTTCCATTCCTATATGTCAGTAGCGATGATCAGGCAGAGCTTTTTACTGGTCTAAAACAAAATTTCAAAAAGACTGACCAAGCAGTAGATGGTGCTCTTGCACAAGGAAACTGCTTAGGCACCTTCCTGCACTTGAGAGTTTCATTTCTGTTCTCTTTGGCACAGATCAGGCAGGCAGGCAGGCAGGCAGGGGCTGTGCAAATTTCTGGATGTGGATTTGCTGGTAGCAGATGCTTTGCACAGGAGAGGCCAGGAAGAGGAGGACCAAGAGAAAAGCAGAGGATTGTTTGGTTCCTCTGAAGATGAGCAGTGTGAGATCCAGAGAGTGCTCCCCCACCACTTTCACGTTCCCCAGGAAAACCACTCTTTAACACTGAATTCAGGTTTTCAACAGAGTGGGTTTTTGCAGAAAAAGCACAAAGGCAAAGGCAAAGGCAAAGGCAAAAGGAGGAATAAAGAAGCAGCACTCAGCCTAGAAACATGACACAAAAGGAAATCTGGATGATCCCCCCGAAATGGGAGTGACTCAGAAGAGGTGCCTTTGCAAGCCCAGTGCAAAGTACCACCTGTGTAGTGGGCGACGCATTTCTGAATGTGCATCCCTCCATTTATTGAATTTCTCTCCTATTTAGCCTCTATCGGAGTCAGGAGAATAGTGGGCTGGATATGTCTGCACTGAAATTTGAACCCAAGTCTTCATAAGAACAGAAGAAGAGCCTGCGGGATCATGGCAGTGGCCCATCTGGTCCAGCAAGCAGGAGCCAATCACTCTCTTCTCCTGTGGTTTCCATGGCCAGCCCTGCTTGCTCTGTCTGCTCCACCCCCTGCTGCACCCCCTGCAAAAAGGAAACATTGGGGCTCAGCATAGCCCACTACAGCTGGAACTTACTCCCAAGAAATCACAGTGGCCTGCTGAGGCCATTTCATTCTCACAACAACCCTCTGAGGGAGGGTAGGCTGAGGGGCAGATGTGCTCCATGGCTGAGCCCTGGGGCTCTTGTTCCCATTGCCTCCCTTTGGCCTCAGACCCTCGTGCGGACAGCACTGCAAATGTAAACGTTGGGCCAATGGGCAGTTATTTTTAATCAGTTTTATCGATCATATTGATATTTTGTGCAGCTGCTTTTATGCGTTCACTGTTGTATTTACTTTGTATTTTGCTGTTTTCAGGTGTTGTGGTAGAAAATTGGGATGCAAATTTAAACAAAGCAAACTGCTTTTGTCTTGACAGTGAATCTGCAGTGACCAGGGATCCTCCGGCCTCCTTTCCCTTGACAAGCTGCTGCAAAGCTCTCGTTGCAAAGGCCGAAAGCCCTGTCTGAGTGGAGCCTGGTCTGAGCTGCTGCCCTCTGGCCCTCCAAGACTGTGCCCTGTGGGCAGCACCCAATTTCTCCTCCCCCTCCTCCCCCCACCTGCACCTGCTCATTAATCCCCAACGCTGCCAAGCCAACCAGCCATCTGTAATGAGATGCTAACTGGATTTTCTGTAATATCGGGTGAGGGAAGGTCAGCAAGGTAAGTCTGCAGTCAGCGTATTGTTATTATCAATCAATAACCTATTTATTTTCCAACACTCCTATTAACCTCAGCCAGCCAATCGCCATTTCAATTTGAAAAGGCTTTGTGGGACGCCCTGCTGACTGGACAAGCCTGATTGAGAAAGCAGTGGTGGTGACCCGACCCCGAAGGTGGAATCCAATTACAGTCATTTTCATTTGGAGATGAATATTTTTAGCATGTTCTACATCCTCTTGGTTTTGGCAGTTTCAGCTGATAAGTACTGGGTGACTCGTGAGGAAATAATGAGACTCCAGGACACAAGGGGGGGGGGCAATAAAGGTGGCAGCTTTTAACGTCTACCCACACGGCATCCTTTTACCAGGAGGCCTTTGCACAATCCTGGGTTCAGTCCTCAACAGCATCACCAAGGAGGGCTGGGAGCGATTCTTGGTCTGAGATCTCAGAGCTCTTGACCATTCTGAGCTAGATGGGCCAAGGATATAAGGGCAGCTGCTACTGGGGAGCTCCCTTAGCATCACCTGTGGGGCGGTGGAGGGGGGGGAAGTATCAGGCTTAGTATCTGTCTGAAGAGTTGCCAGAGGGCAATCCTGTTGCAAGGGCTGGCTGGTCCAAGGTAAAGGACCATCACCAAGGAGAGGAAGAGGAGGAGGAAAACACCCCCACCAGAGTGAGATGTATTGTCTTTAATAGACATTATTTCCAAATGGAGATGCAGGGGAAGCAGCCTTCTCCGATGTAAGGCTAGCCCAGGTTGTCGTCTTTCTTTCCTCAGGATGTCCGAGACAGTCTGCAGAAAGTTTTACGTGACAAGAGGCAGTCCATACTCGCACCTTTCAGAGCAAACAGTCTTGCAGAGGGGATGCCTTCATGTTTTTATGACTGCAAACAGTCTTGGGGGAAATCATGAGGGAAGATTCTGGAGCAGATCATTAAGCAAACAGTCTGTGAGCACCTAGAAAGGAATGCTGTGATCACCAATAGTCAGCATGGATTTCTGAAAAATAAGTCATGTCAGACTAACCTGATCTCGTTTTTTGACAGAATTACAAGCCTGGTAGATGAAGGGAACGCAGTGGATGTAGCCTACCTTGATTTCAGCAAGGCATTTGACAAGGTGCCCCATGATATTCTTGTAAAGAAGCTGGTAAAATGCGCATTCTTTCACCTTTGGTGGACGTGCCCAAGGATTAAGGCTTTCTGGGAGATGATCTATAATGAAATGAAAAAGGTATTTAAATATACCTTTCTGAAGAAACCAGAGGCCTTTCTCCTGGGCACGGTCGGCCAATCGGTGTTAAAGAAGGATAGAACCTTTTTTATGTATGCTACAGCAGCAGCAAGAATACTCATTGCAAAGTATTGGAAGACACAAGATTTACTTTTTCTTTTCCATCTGCCATAACACTTTAGCTGAATACCCAAGGTCAATCCCACGGCCACAATTTGTTTTGAAGTGGAAAATTCCCCTGGCTCACTTGTTGTAACAATTTCAAAAACTTCCTCTAGGGGGACACAGTAACAGTCTGTATTTGTTGCATTAAAAAATAGCACTTTTTAAGCCCCCCTTTCACAAAGTGAAAGAATTTCAATTTCAGTTACTTTTCAGTTACTTAAGATCAGGAGAAGACAGTCAGAAACAATGTATCTCCCTTGCAGAGCTAGCTGTCAAAAAGTACTCTGTTCACAAACAGTGCATTTCACAATGCGGCGGTCTTATTGTCCATTGGCAGCCCGTTCCCAGGTTTTGAGCAGTAGATTTTTATTTGCTTCCCTCTCTCTTGCAGGCAAATATAGTTCAAGCCTCTCCCCCCTCCTCTCCTGCAGCCAAGGGGCGAGTTCACTTATTTTGGTGTTGGAATTTTAGTCCTTTCCGATCAACTTTCCAGGCTTTAGCTTACAGTTTCTTTGCTTTAGTCTGTTTACAAAAAGCGGAAGGTGGACTTCCTGTTTATGCCTCCCCGCTTCGGTACCAAATTAAGCCTTTTTTATCTTCCTTTTTCAATTAATCCTACTCACGGGTAGTTGCTTTTGTAGTCGAATTGTCCCAGGAAAAAGTCAGCGCTCTCCGGTAACGGCTGTGCGGCTTCGCTCCGCGGAAGAAGCAGTTGACTCACAGCACCGCGCCACTCGCCTGCTTCACTCCGGAGCCCGTAGTCGGGTTTCCTCGTGATTTGGGGGGGCGTAAAGGGTGCCCGCCGAGTCGCACGCTCACAGGCTTCACCCGCCTGTGATTTTTAAAGGGTCTCCGCTTCGCCGTAGCGGTACAGACCCGATTTCCGCAGAGCTAGTCCCTCGGAGTCAGAGGGTCCAAGACAAAACAACGAGGTCTGGGAAATCGTGGCAGTGAAGAGCATCAACATCTGGCCCTTCTGCCTCATCTGCGGCTGCATCTATACAATCTAAGTCAAAAGGTATGTCATCTGAAGAAGCTTTAGCACTTGCATTAGGTAAGATAAACGAATCACTGGAAAAGTTAAGTAAACAAGTGGTTGAAGCATCAACTAAAATTGATCAAAACACTATAAGCATTAACAATTTGGGACAAAAGGTGAATACCAATACAGAAACTATAGAGAAATTGCTATAGGAATCTACTCTGACCCGACAGACTGCTGAAGAAGCTAAGGAAAAAGCAGCTGCCGTAGAGGAGAAGATACCAGTTATACAGAGGCAAATTGAGGATCACAGGTCTATGCTTTCTATGATTGAATTTAAGGAGAAACAAACTAACTTGAGGATCAGAGCTGTGCCTGAATTAGAGAAGGACAGTCTGACAGACTTTCTTATGCAGGAATTTGCAGACTTCTGGGATTTGGATTTGGAGAAAGAAGAATTTAAGATAGTGAGTGCTTTTAGACTTGGAAGAGGGGGAAAGAAGAACAGGGTGAGAGACTGTTTGATTACCCTTCAAACAAAAGAGGAGAGAGACAAAATTTTGAGCTTGCACTTTCAGAAGACCCTGGAAATACATCAGTCAAGAGTGGAAATATTTAAAGATATTCCGAAACATCTTTTGGACCTTAGGTCCAATTATGGAGACTTGGTTGCCTTGCTGAGAAGGAATAGAATTATCTTTAGGTGGGAATTTCCTCAAGGCCTATCTTTTAGCTTTAAAGGAAGAAAGATAAAAATAAGATCAGTGGACGATAAAGAAAAATTCTTGAAAGATTACGGAGAAGATTTGCAGAAAGAATCTGGAGAAGAGCCAAGAGCACTGGACAGAGATCCGACAGACAGAGGACCAGAACAAAAAGCACTGGACAGAGGATTATTAAAAAGAGGAATACTAGACATAACAAGATTATCCTTTGGATTGGACTGCCCAGAGAAAGTGACAATAATACCACCGACAGAACAAGAGCAAACACTTGGTGCAGTTGGAGGAATATCAGAGTAACTACATCATGGCTCTGCAACTATTAAGCTGGAATACTAATGGACTTAACTCCCCTTGAAAGAGGAAAAGAGTCATTCATTTATTAAAAAAGGAACAATTGGACTTGATTTGCCTACAGGAAACACACGTGATAAGGCTACACAGGAAAGTATTGATTAATAAAAGATTGGGCCAAGAGTTT
Source organism: Podarcis gaigeae (assembly GCF_964106915.1). Taxonomy (NCBI): domain Eukaryota; kingdom Metazoa; phylum Chordata; class Lepidosauria; order Squamata; family Lacertidae; genus Podarcis; species Podarcis gaigeae. The sequence goes on from NC_139693.1 coordinate 41,031,943, forward strand.
ATTTCATCAGACAAAGTTAAAAAAAGAGGAGTAGTAATTTATGCAAAGGAGAGCTTATCACCGAAATTTATATTTAAAGACGATCAAGGAAGATTTGTGGCAATTGAAATTCAATTACAAGGAGAGAATTTTTTGATAGTAGGAGTTTATGGACCAAATGAGGGAAAATCAGACTTCTTTAAAAAGTTGCATGAGACTCTGATGGACTATTTGGATTACAATATGATCATGATGGGGGATATGAATGGAGTGGTATCTACAAATATGGACAAGGCACAGAGACAGGTAGTTACTAAGGACGGCAGACTACCAAAAACTTTTTTTGAGATGACTCACAACTTGGACTTAGTTGACATTTGGAGAACAAAGAATCCCTTGGTAGAGAGGGAACTTTCTTCTCTGAAGCCAAAATGACATGGACAAGAATTGACCGAATTTGGGTAACTAGAGGGCTGGCTCCAAAGACAAGAAAAGTGGAAATTTGCCCTAAAACTTGCTCCGACCACAATGCTGTGAAAATGGAGATGAAACTAACACCAATTGGCTCTTTCAGATGGAGGATGAATGACACCTTGTTTAGGGATGAAGAAGTGACTAAGAAGGCCCAAAAAACCTTGAGAGATTATTTTGAGATAAATATGAATACTACTGTTGAAAAAAGAGTAATCTGGGACGCAAGCAAAGCGGTTATGAGAGGGTTTCTGATACAACAGAATGCAATAAAGAAGAGAACTCAAAACGAGAAAAAAGACAAAATTTTGGAGAAAATAAAGGAAGGTGAGAAGAAACTGAGAGCAAAACCAAAGTCGCAAGAGATTTTGATAGAAATAAAGTTACATCAAGTACAATATATGAAAATGGTGAATCAGGAAATAGAATGGAAAATTAAACAGATGAGACAAAAGACATTTAAGTCGGCAAATAAGTGTGGAAAATTGTTGGCTTGACAAATGAAAAAAAGACAAAAGCTCAACACTATAATAAATTTGGAAGTGGATGGAAAGAGTATACAGAACCCAGTGGAGATTAGAAATTGTTTCCAGAGGTATTTTAAACAACTATATACACAAGGGTCACAGAAAGAAATTGATATAGATCGATTCTTGAAAGTAAATGGACTACAAAAAATCTCTCAAGAAAACAAGCTAATGCTGAACAATAAAGTAACTGAACAGGAGGTAGAAGGTGCCATCCAGAATATGCAGTTGGGTAAATCTCCAGGGCTGGACGGCTTAACTTCAAGATACTATAGATCCTTGAAAAATTGGATAATACAACCACTAAAGGAAGTTTGCAATGAAATTCTGGAGGGGAAAAAAGCACCAGAGTCGTGGAAGGAAGCTTACATTACACTTATAAAGAAAACTGAGTCTGAGAAGACACAGCTTAACAATTACCGCCCCATATCTCTGCTTAATGTGGATTACAAAATTTTTGCAGATATTTTGGCTAAAAGATTAAAAAAAGTATTAGTGGAAGAAATACATAAAGAACAAGCAGGCTTTCTCCCGGGCAGACACATGGCTAAAGGGTTAAGAAAGATATTGGTAGAAGAAATCCATAAAGACCAAGAGGGCTTTCTCTCGGGGAGACACTTGTCTGATAACACGAGAAATATAATTAGCATTTTAGAAAAATTACAAGTGAATATTAATACCAAGGCAGTTTTGATATTTGTGGACGTGGAGAAAGCTTTTGACAATATTTCCTGGAGTTTTATGAAGAAGAACCTACAGGGTATGGGGGTTGGTCAAGGTTTTGGAAATGGTATAAGTGCAATATATTCCGAACAAAAGGCCAAACTAATTGTTAACAATGTGGTGACGGAGGAATTTAAGATAGAGAAAGGGACACGACAAGGTTGCCCAATTTCCCCATTGCTTTTTATATCGGTCCTGGAGGCCCTCTTAAACATGATTAGAAGGGACCAATTGGTTAAGGGTATACAAGTCAGAGCCAAACAGTACAAATTGAAAGCATTTGCAGATGACTTAGTATTGACATTACAGGAGCCAGAATCTAGTACTAAAAGAGTATTGGAACTGATTCAAGAATTTGGTCAGGTTGCAGGATTTAATAAGTTAAAAACTAAGATTTTAGAGAAAAATCTAACAGTGATTGAGAGAGAGAGGTTTCAGAAGGAGACAGGTTTAATATTGGTAAAGAAAGTGAAATACCTGGGAGTTAATATGACAACTAAGAATGTGAATTTATTTAAAGACAACTATGAAATATGCTGGACGGAAGTGAAAAAAGATTTAGAAATATGGTCAAATTTGAAGCTTTCATTGCTAGGCCGTATTGCTGTGATAAAAATGAATGTATTGCCAAGAATGTTGTTTTTGTTTCAAACACTGCAAATTTTGGACAAAATGGACTGTTTCAAGAAGTGGCAGAGAGATATTTCTAGATTTGTCTGGCAGGGCAAGAAGCCCAGAATAAAATTTAAAATACTAACTGATGCAAAAGACCAGACCTTAAACTTTACTATGAATCAGCTGCATTTTGCTGGCTGAAAGAATGGCTGCTCCTTGAGAACACAGACATTTTGGATTTAGAAGGTTTCAATAATGTATTTGGGTGGCATGCATATTTTGCATAACTGATGCAAAAGACCAGACCTTAAACTTTACTATGAATCAGCTGCATTTTGCTGGCTGAAAGAATGGCTGCTCCTTGAGAACACAGACATTTTGGATTTAGAAGGTTTCAATAATGTATTTGGGTGGCATGCATATTTGTGGTATGATAAGGTCAAAGCACATAAAGCATTTAAAAACCATATTGTCAGGAAAGCATTGTTTAATGTCTGGATAAGATATAAGGACCTACTTGAAAATAAAACCCCAAGGTGGTTGTCACCGATGGAAGCGAAGGCTCAGAAAAAGCTCAATATGGAGGCCAAATGGCCGAAATATTGGGAAATTCTGGAACAAGAGGGAGATAAATTGAAATTGCAGAGCTTTGAAAAACTTAAAAACAAAGTGCGAGATTGGCTTCATTATTATCAAATAATGTAGGCATACAATTTGGACAAGAAAATTGGCTTTCAAGTGGAAAAATCAAAATTGGAAACAGAACTGTTAGATTCCAAAACTAAGATTCTGTCAAGGATGTATAACTTGCTGTTGAAATGGAATACTCAGGATGAAACGGTGAAATCTGCTATGATTAAATGGGCACAAGATGTTGGACATGGCTGACTGGGAACAGTTATGGACCACAGGTATGAAGTTCACGGCATGTAATGCCTTAAGAGAGAATATAATGAAAATGATATACAGGTGGTACATGACACCAGTCAAGCTTGCAAAAATCTATCATTTACCCGATAATAAATGTTGGAAATGTAAAGAAACTGAAGGTACATTCTTTCACCTTTGGTGGACGTGCCCAAGGATCAAGGCTTTCTGGGAGATGATCTATAATGAAATGAAAAAGGTATTTAAATATACCTTTCTGAAGAAACCAGAGGCCTTTCTCCTGGGCATGGTTGGCCAACTGGTGTCAAAGAAGGATAGAACTTTCTTTATGTATGCAACAACAGCAGCAAGAATACTCATTGCAAAGTATTGGAAGACACAAGATCTACCCACCAAGGAAGAATGGTAGATGAAGGTGATGGACTATATGGAACTGGTGGAAATGACTGGCAGAATCCGAGACCAGGGAGAAGAATCGGTAGAAGAAGGTTGGAAGAAATTTAAAGACTATCTACAGAAACATTGTAAAATTAAGGAATGTTAGAAGGATGCTGGAATGAAGTTATGTGGTTTTAGAAGTAATGTTATAAAGGAGTATGTAAAAATGGGTTGTCAACAGGTGAGAATGTAAAGTTATAATATATTAAGATAAATGATTACGATAAAAACAAAGATGGAAAGGATTTGCTGAATTAACTAACTGAACAAGAATACAAAAAAGGGAGGTGTGAGGAGGTCAAGGAAACAAGTAAATGAAAGACAAGTTATGGAATTGATTTGTTTTTAATTGTTTTTATTTTTCAGTTTTTTGTAAATTTTTGTTTTATTATCTTTTTCTTACTTTTGTAATTTTTTGAAATTTTAATAAATATTACTTTTTTTTAAAAAAAGATGAAGCTGGTAAAATGCGGTCTTGACTAGGCTACCAATCAGTGGATTTGTAACTGGCTGACTGACCGAACCCAAAGGGTGCTCATCAATGGTTCCTCTTCATCCTGGAGAAGAGTGACTAGTGGGGTGCCACAGGGTTCTGTCTTGGGCCCGGTCTTATTCAACATCTTTATCAACGACTTGGATGATGGACTCAAGGGCATCCTGATCAAATTTGCAGATGACACCAAACTGGGAGGGGTGGCTAACACCCCAGAGGACAGGATCACACTTCAAAACGACCTTGACAGATTAGAGAACTGGGCCAAAACAAACAAGATGAATTTTAACAGGGAGAAATGTAAAGTATTGCACTTGGGCAAAAAAAATGAGAGGCACAAATACAAGATGGGTGACACCTGGCTTGAGAGCAGTACATGTGAAAAGGATCTAGGAGTCTTGGTTGACCACAAACTTGACATGAGCCAACAGTGTGACGCGGCAGCTAAAAAAGCCAATGCAATTCTGGGCTGCATCAATAGGAGTATAGCATCTAGATCAATGGAAGTAATAGTGCCACTGTATTCTGCTCTGGTCAGACCTCACCTGGAGTACTGTGTCTAGTTCTGGGCACCACAGTTCAAGAAGGACACTGACAAACTGGAACGTGTACAGAGGAGGGCAACCAAAATGGTCAAAGGCCTGGAAACGATGCCTTATGAGGAACGGCTAAGGGAGCTGGGCATGTTTAGCCTGGAGAAGAGGAGGTTAAGGGGTGATATGATAGCCATGTTCAAATATATAAAAGGATGTCACATAGAGGAGGGAGAAAGGTTGTTTTCTGCTGCTCCAGAGAAGCGGACACGGAGCAATGGATCCAAACTACAAGAAAGAAGATTCCACCTAAACATTAGGAAGAACTTCCTGACAGTAAGAGCTGTTCGACAGTGGAATTTGCTGCCAAGGAGTGTGGTGGAGTCTCCTTCTTTGGAGGTCTTTAAGAAGAGGCTTGACAGCCATATGTCAGGAGTGCTCTGATGGTGTTTCCTGCTTGGCAGGGGGTTGGACTCGATGGCCCTTGTGGTCTCTTCCAACTCTATGATTCTATGATTCTATGTTGTTGGCTGCCTGTCTGTTTCCAGGCACAATCCCAAGTGCTGGTTTTGGACCTCAAAATCTTCAATTATTTGGGGCAGGTTATCTGAAGTACCATCTGCCCCTGAAAAAGCCAGCAGCTGAGGCTGCCATCTGGCCTGCCAGTATGCAAGGCTTGAGACTGACGGTTACCAGGGACTTTTCAGTGGTGGCCTCATATTGGTGAAATACACATGCTTCTGTCATTGGGAGTTTTGTAGAGAAATCTCAATGTGTTTTTATTTCAATTAGCATTTTTTTAACAGCTGTCCTAGGGCTCCATTGTTACTGTTTATTTAAAGAGGGTAATGTGGTTATTATTTGATGGTTTTATATATTATGGGTTTGTTTTTTTTAAGGAATTTTGTATGTCACCTTGTGAAGAAAGTTGTGTCCCCTGCCTGGCAGTCTAGTAATCTCACAGTAAATAAAGAAATGCATCCCCAGGGGGCCTCTTTCCCCATTTGTTTCCTCCCCCCTCGCTTCTCGATGCTCCTCAGGGTTCCTCTGTGCCAGTCAGGAGACCGGAGGCTGAGGGGAGGGGCACTTTATCCACCTCCTAACTGCAAGAGAGTCATTCAGCTTGATGGATCCTGACTTGCCAAAGCTGGGTCCTCCTCACCCAACACCAGCTGCTATTAATAATGTACCTTTCATAATGAGCTTCAACTTTTTAAAAAATGATATTTATTTTCCATTTTATCATCATATTTCACACAAAAGAAATCCAAATAGAAAATAAATCCCCCCAGGACGTCCCTCAACTACCTTTTCTGTTTTTTTGGCATTTTATCTCACCCTGCTTATTGGATATTTCTTATTCTTTTAGATAATTATTACTCTTGTCTTATCACTCTAACCTCATATTTCTATTTCTACATTTATTTTGTTAGTTTGTTTTGTTAGTTGCAAGTGTTTAATCAAACCCTTATAAGGAGCTTCAGCTTCAGCTTCTGCTTTGCAGGCTGCCCTCTTGGGCTGTTTCCAAATGGGCCACAGCCAACAGAGGAGAGATCAGGTTCTTGTCTATCAGACGGTTGTCCAAATCCTCTAAGCATTGCAAGACATAACAAAATTTAAATCATATAAGCAAGAAAACATTTCATATCAACACACCATAAAATTAATCCTCATAATTTATAATAAGGTCCCAGGGCAGATTACAACAATTAAAACAGTATTCGAAAGAAAGATGCATCTTGCCGCAGCTAGAACCCCTAAGCAAAGTTCCCTTTGCCCGCAACCAATGGTCTCTGGGCCGCCTGAGCAGCAGCTGGAGTCTGCCAGGCACCTCCCTGTCCCAGGTCAGGCAAACAAGCACTCACAGCAAGGCAGGCTCCTGCAGTCGCTGCCCTTGTAACTGCGCTCCGTCAAGGCCCACCCCACCTACAAAACGGGCCAGCAGAAACCAAGTCTCCTCGTCTCCCACCTGACAGGCATTTTCTCTTGTGCATGTGCGTTTAGATTTTAAAACGTACCTGGAAAATGCCACTTTTGCTTTGACACTGCCAATGGGCCAGCACAGGCCAACTTAGGGGCACAGGGCAGGCCATGTGGCACACCCACCTCTGCCCACTTCCTGCCCCTCTGCACCTGCCGCACTCCTTCTCACGGTGGGGCCAGCCAGCCCTGTAGCCCCTGCCAGTGGGCCACATCTAAGGCGCTGCCTGCCGCACACTGCGGCCCTTTGGTGTCACCCCAGACCCCTCTCCTGTGCTGCCACGGGCTGCTTCTGGCACAGACTGTCTCTGCGGAAGAGCAGCTACAAATTCTCCAGAGTGGGCTCATAATTCTTGGCTGCATCTCCCAGATGGGAACGATTTAGGGCCAGGGAGCCACAGATTCAGTGATTTTGCACTCTGTTTTATGGCACAGGGACCTGAAAGGATGGCGTGTGAGTGTGGGTGAGAGAGAGAGAGAGAGAGAGAGAGTGAGAGAGAGAGATTATAAAGGATTAAGTAAAAATACTGTTAATTGGTGAAAGGAGGGAAAGTAAAGTTACATTATATTAAGATAAATTATAGGACAAAAACTGGGAAAGATGGAAAGGATTTGCTGATATAGCTAACTGAACTAGAATACAAAAAAGGGAGGTGTGAGGAGGTCAAGGAAACAAGCAAATGAAAGATAAGTTATGGGAAGCTTCGTTGTGTTTTTTAATTGTTTCTATTTTTCTGTTTTTTCTTTCTTTTTCTTTCTTTTTCTTTTTCCTTATTGTGATGTGTTGTCTTGTTTTTGCTTAATTTGGTGTTTTCTCTTTTTTCTTGTTGTAACCTTTAAAACTTTAATAAATATTACTTTAAAAAGAGAGAGAGAGAGAGAGAGAGAGAGAGCGCGAGCGAGCGAGCACACAAACGGGCGCCCTTTGAGGAAGCTGCCTCCTTGTGGTGGAAACAAGATCCAAGCAGTTGTTTTTGCAAGAGTTTTGCTGATTCTTCTTGTTGTTAAAGACCGATGGATCACTTATTCCAGTGTTCACTAACCTCTTAAAACTTGCCTTTCCTTGTCTGATCCCCATGTCCCTCAAGCACACCCAAGCCTAACACAAAGGCCATATCGGTGCCAGGCCACGGACAGCCCCCCCAAGCACACCTGCCTCCCCCACTAGCCCATCAGGCCCCTGCTCCTGAGGCTGCTTCCACCACTACCCACTCAGTCTCCTGCCATCCTCAGACCTGATCCTCTGGTGGGAGATGGCACCGGGGAACAGGAGCCCAGCTGGTGCTCAGCTCCCATTGCAAAGTGGAACCAGGATGCGCCAGAAGAGAAGGCCAGAGGACGTGGGGAGGTGAGTGGCCGGGCAGGGGGTCCCAGTGGGATGGGGGCAGGATGGGCTGTGGGTCTTCTGGGCCACACGGACCCGATGCCTGCCCTGCTCCAGTTAGTGTGGCCACTGTGTGAAGATTCTCGCGCATCTGTGGTCTTGAACAGGGTCCTGAAATTCAACAGGATGTCCCTGACTCCCTTGGAAGAAAAGGTGGACTATATTCCACCTGTGGTGAACTCTTATCTTTGGAACAGACTCACAGGGGTCCTTTGAGTGTCTAAGATCTTCCACCCATGTTGTTGTGAGCCCTGAACATGCACACATCCTGGACTTTAATCCCTTTAATCCCTTACCCTCCCCCCAGCTGGCCTGAATGGATGCAACGGCACAGCCATTAAAGCAGTGGACCCAGCCTCTAGATGAATGGCTGTTTGGCCACCTAGAGCAGCGGTCAGCAACCTTTTTCAGCCGTCCCTCAGACAAAAATGAACAAATTCCTATGCCCCACAAATAACCCAGAGATGCATTTTAAATAAAAGCATACATTCTACTCATGTAAAAACACGGCAATTCCTGGACCATCTGTGGGCTGGATTGAGAAGGCGAATGGGCTGCATCCGGCCCACGGGCCTTAGTTTGCCTACCCCTGACCTAGAGCTTTGACATCCGACATGGGATGTTTCCCACAGCTGGCCAAAAGAACCATCTGTCCCCATTCAGAGGTCAGCTTTTCCTGGTCTAAGATTCTCATAAGTAGGTAAAGCATTGCCTCTGTGCTTGGTGTTTTGGAACTACTCAGCCAGTTGACCAAAGGTGCTTTCTCTCGGATCCTCTCTTCTGAAAGGAACTCTGCACGTGCTCTGAAATTCAGGCTTGTGCTCAAATGAATAACCTGTAACTAGCTAAATTAAAATGAAACCAGACTCTCTCTCTCTCTCTCTCTCTCTCTCTCTCTCTCTCTCTCTCTCTTTCCCACACCCCCACACCCCGTGTGTGTGATGGTTGCCTTGGCTTCTCCACCGCCTATGGTTCTCTCATCTATGTTTACAGCAACCCTGTGAGGTAGGTAAGGCTGACTGGCCCAGAGCTGCCCAGCAAGCTTAAGGCCTAAGAGACGATTTGAACCCCGGTCTCAGAAGTCCCAACCACTGCACCTTACTGTTGCTCTTTTTGCCTTCTGCACAAGCCCACCGCTGCTGCATTCTGCCACATTTGCCTTCTCCCCTGCAAGGAACCCCAGGCTCCCTCCTCCATCCCTTCCTGGCCCCTCCTTCCTTTTAACCATAAGCACAAATCCTTTTATCGCATTGCCTTGGGTGGATTTGCCCTTTGATTTAAACTGCATCTCCACCACCCTTCTCCGCCCAGGGGTTTTCATCAGGCCTGGTGCTTGCTATCTCTTGCCATTTATCTCTCGCCTGGAGGCCTCTCCTCTTATTTCTTGGGACCAGATCAATGCGGCCAGGCAGGGGCTGCTGGCAGGCTCCCCCCCTCCCTGCATCGCAGTGTGTAGTTTTTCTTGGGGGACTTGTCCAGTATTTCTTGTTAAGCTTCCGTCTTCCGTCTTGCCTTGTTCTTTTTCTCATTAGGTCTGAGCATGGGGCCGGCCGTATTTCTCCTCCTGCTCTGGAGGATCCCTGGCCATTCGTAAGAACAAGACTTTTAAAAGTTTCATTTGACTCTAGTAGACTCTGGAGCCTGTTTGGCTAAAAGGGAAGAAGCAAAACAACCAGGCAGGCATTTTTATTTTTCCAGCGGGGAAAAGGATTTCCGCCCTCAGCTTTGATCCCAGCAATGAATTTCCAGGCAAATGGTCAATGCAGAAAATGATTTTTAAAAAAATATTAAAATACCACAAACCATCCAATAATGCCTCTGCCCTCCCATCCCCCCATTTTAAAGCCCATAGGGTGTTAATCAGCCAAAGGCCTGATTGAAGAGGAACATTTTCACCTGGTGCCTAAAGATATGTAATGGAAGGCTCCAGGTGAGCCTCCCTGGGAAGAGCATTCCACAAATGGGGAGCCACCACAGAAAAGGCTCGGTCTTGTGCTGCCACCCTCCAGACATCTGCATTACAGGGGGTTGGACTAGATGACCCCCAGGGTGCCTTCCAACCCTATAATTCTATGTTAGATTCTCTCTCTCTCTCTCTCTCTCTCTCTCTCTCTCTCTCTCTCTCTCTCTCTGGATTACCCTATAACAATAAATGATGGAGGCAGAAAGCTTCAGTTTCTTATTTGGCTTTGGCCCCACCCAAAGTTGAATTGGACTAAAGGGTTTTAGATTGAATTGGGCTGTTTTCTGAAGCCCAGAATTGGGGTCTGTCCCCAGTCTCCCTGGTGCACAGCCCTGCTGCATAGGTTGTATGAAGGTTCCTTGGAGCTGCAGAAACTGGACTCTCCAAACCTGGAAGAGACAGATCCACCCCTCCTTGCACCCTTGCAGCCCTCTTCACTCCACAGCCAATTTCCTCAGAGACAACAGTCAGATTCCTTCTCTCTGCATTCTTGGATTGCTCCGTGCAAAAGCCGCCCTTTGCTCTGGCCCCAATGCTGCCTCTTCCCTCCCCAGTTAATAAGCCGTGTTCTCTTCTGTCATCGCGCAAGAGCCATTTCTATGTAGATGACTCTCTAATCTAAGAGAGGAGTGGGGGAACGAAAGCCCTCCAACTGTTGATGAAATTCAATCTCAGCTCCAGTCTGATTATGATAATTTGCTACGCGCTGAGGAAAAGTGAATTATTATTAAATGCAAATAAAAGTTAAATAATGCTGTTTGGGAGCTGCTGAAAATGACAGAAAAGCTATAAATTAGGAGGAGAGATGTGAACTGCAGATAATATATCATGGTGAGAGTAGTTAAGCGTCTCTTAAGGCCTGGTCCTGCCAGCCGGCCGGCAAGGGGTCCCCCATCCCCCCAGGGCTGCAGCGTGTCAGCTGCCATCAAGAGAAACAACCGCCTTGTTGGATATGGGTTCTCTTGCAGGGGGAGGCCTGTTTGCTATACCCCAGGTGAGGGATTAAAACAATTCTGCCACCTGGGTGTGATGGGAGCTTGCATAAGGATTCTGCATGTGGGGGGGGGATCCTTTCTGAACCCTAAAGTGGAACCAGATAGGTTTGGGTGAGTGGGGTGTCCTGTTTGATGTCTGACACCAAGGCCAGTCATGGTGGGGAGAAGCTGAAGGCTGGGAGATTCAGGAGGACAGGTGAAGGGAAGGACTTCTTCACAGTGCAGAGTTAAACTATAGCATTGGCTCCCACAAGAGGCCGTGATGGCTGCCCACCTGGACTGCTTTAAAAGAGGATTGGACAAATTCACAGAGGACAAGAAAGCACCCACAACCATTTGCCACAATGGCTATGAATTTCCTCCACGATAAAAGGTGTGGCTTTGCTCTGCATACCAGTTGCTGGGGAAGAAGAATGTGATTGTGCTTCTGTCTTGCTTGTGGGTATCGTGGAGGGTGTCTGGCAGGCCACTCTGGGGTGGAGGGTGCTGAATGAGATGGTCTTTTGGCCCCTCCAGCAGGGCTGGGAGGCACCTGCCAAAGCTCACAGGCCCCAAGTCTTGCAATGGCCTTTGGCAGATTTCACCTCCACAGTCTGCCTTTGCCTCCGATGGAGACAAGCAGATGACACCTCCTTTTTCCTTACTCTGCAAGCATCCCCACTGCAGGAAGTTTCACTATGGGTGCATTGTGATTTGGGGGGACTATTTCATGGGGACCACCCTGAGTTCTTTTGCCCCAGAAATCCAAGAAAGAAAAGAAAAGAAAAGAAAAGAAAAGAAAAGGGTATTGCTCTAGATTGTGTGGGGCTACATAGAAAAAAACAAGCAGATTCCCATTGTTTCTGGAATAAAATGTGTGTACACAGTCTGAGTCAAATAGGCTTTCGCATGGGTCCCATTTGGACATGCTGTCAGGTGAGGAACTTCAAGAATACACATTCTCATGCAGCAGTCTTACTATTTTTATCAGCAAGACTTGAAAGAATCAGAGCTTTCAAAAGCATCCCAAAAATGAAGTTGAAACAAAGAACTGAGAAGAATTGTGATTCGGGTTTTTCTAAGGGATCCAGTTTTCCATTTTGATTTCAGCTCTAGCATAATCCTGTTATGTTGAACGCACAGTGGATCAGCCATGCCCTTCTACAGAGCACTCCATTCCACCCTACGCCACAAACCTTGCCACCTGCCTACCTTGCTGCTCCCTCCCTCCTGTCTGGAATGGGTGCTGCTGTTCTGGCTACATAAGCTGTAGAACAAATAATAAAATCATGGGATTGTAAAGCAGGAGGCTGTGCTCACATTTGGGTCCTGAGGGTCATCTAGTCCAACTCCCTACAAGGCGGGAATAAGATACTCTAATATTTAAAAGAAGCAGAAAAAGTCCCTGGCTGCCACTTCTCCACCCCAAGGTGGAGAGATGGTCCTTCCTGGGGCCCACTGCCCACTCCCCTCTGCTCATTGCTCTCCCGAAGAGCAAAGGCTTTGTAGTTTACTTGTTAATGTTCAGCATAATTCTCTAATGGCCCACCGTGATTACCTCGCCTCCGCTTTCTGCGGTCTCTTACCCTATGCAATCCCCCAATGATTCCTCAGTTATGCCTTATTTTATTAAAGCACCGTTGAACTATAGCCTATTGATTTTGATTTCACAGACAATTGAAATTTAAATTGACTCCAAATTGAATCCCTCCACGTGCTGCACTGAGGAAGACAGGCAGCTGCTCAGGATGATGGTGGAGTATGTCTGTATACTTAGTTTGGGCTCTGAAATTCATCAAGAGACAGCTGTGAGGAGCTCCACCCTGAGAGGTGGAGGAAAATTTTCCTGTAGCCCCCCCCAAGAACCGAAGCCGGCCATCTGACTTATGCACATGCCTTCCACTTTGGGCCCTCTTGCTGAACAGATTGCACAGCTTTTATTTCAAAAATCAACTTGATCAGAAAGATCAACGGGTCAAAATCTCTCTGTGTCTATCACATGTAGCAAAACAAACCCTAAACCACTTTCAGCTCTCTTAAGAAGTAGCATTCCTATGGCCTTTTCCTCTAGCACCTGAAAATTTCTTTCTGCTCTTCCAAAGAGCCTCTCCAGAGAGCAGCAGATTAAACCAGTAGGCTAGAGATGGGGAAATGTGTTGATTCTGGTTGTTTCGGTTTCTCATTTTTTCTAATTTAAAATTCAGTTTTCCACTGTGATTTTTGTAGTTTACTTTCACTAATACATGCATTGATGCAACCCCTTTCCCACCAGCATTCACATTCTCGAATGCATTCCATGGCTGAAGCACCACACTGCAAAATTCGGAGAAGTGCAGATTCTGAAGGGTGGCTGCATTTTGTTTTGCTTCTTGTTTGCGAAAGTGTGGAATAGCTGACTTTGCCTTTACATGTGAACTCAGACAAACTTTCCCTCCATCCTTAGAGTAGACAAGACTCCTTAGCAGTAGTTTGTGTAGCATATCTCTGTGTTAGAGGGCCAGCCTAGGCTTCCGGTTCCTGTCCCGTGGCGGTGGCTCCGTCAATATCAGAGAGGGGCACGGGTGAAGGGGAAGGGAACAAAAGGGGTTAAAGCATTCCCTGAAAATCTCCCGAGGTACAGGAGAGCAGGCTGGCTCGGTTGCCTCAATGGCTCATTCCCACGCAGATCAGCAAGGGGGGGGCAGAGGTCCTGGTGCTAAGCACCTTTGCCATGATGCACACCTCCCCCCGAACTGCCATCGAAAGCAGAGGTTCTCCTAATATTTGGGTCATAATTGGCATAAAGTAAAGGTGCACACTGGAAGAGATGCGGACACTTGCCCTGCAAACGACACAGCTGCATGGAACTGAGGTTTGAAATGGGAAGATTTTAGTCTGTGTTGGTGGTGGATGGAGAAGGGGGGCAGTCTCTGCTATATTTTATATTATGGAAGTCCCTAAGTTCATGATTTGGCAGCCCTCTCCAAATACAAGATATAAAGAGATACAAGTGAGGATGGCTTGATGTAACTTGGATATTTAAAAGAAGACTTAAAGACCACGGACTTGCATAGAAGAAAACTTAAAGCTTTGTGTGGATGGGAAGGAAGGAAGGAGGGAGGGGAGAGCTCTGTTGTGCTTAGGGATGTGCTGGAGACTAGAGCTTATCCCCCTCCACTTAGAATGAGACTCTGGGCTTAAAGAAAGGTTAAGATACAACTTATGTTTAAAAGTCACTGTGAAGGTGAGAGGAATTTTGCAAAGTACAGTGGTACCTCGGGTTACATAAGCTTCAGGTTACAGACTCCACTAACCCAGAAATAGTACCTCGGGTTAAGAACTTTGCTTCAGGATGAGAACAGAAATCGTGCTCCGGCGGCGCGGCGGCAGCCAGAGGCCCCATTAGCTAAAGTGGTGCTTCAGGTTAAGAACAGGTTCAGGGACTTCCGGTTGGTCGCCCGGTTATGGTAGTCGGGAGCTCTTTCGGCTGAAAGAGCCCCAGCTCTTTGAAGTTGGGGAGACCGTGAGAGCGTCGTGGTTCCCCACTAAAAACCTCAGATCGGGCGTTCTGAGGACCTGGTGTTCTGGCAGGTGCCTTCCAGCGATTCCCCCGCTCCCTGGTAAGCTCATAAGAGCCCCGGGAGCGAGCGGGGTGGAGACGCAGCACAGCGGAAACGACTGCTTCCTTCAAAGCAGCGAAGCTCCGAGACTGGTGATTGTGAGGGGCCAATTCCTTCATAAAAAAGATTGAACAATTTGGAACTGTAAGTACTTAAAAAACTAATTTGGAAAAGGTTGGGAAGAAAAGGGAGACTTAAAAACGGAGGTCGGTCCCCTTTGTTGGAGAAGGCAAAAATTGGTGCACAAAGATCGAAGCCTTAAAGGAACGAAAAACTTTTAAAATCCTGCAAGCAATTTTGACCCCCCACTTCAGGGGAAGAGGGGGTATTTGTGCCTTGGATATCACTTTAGGAAGTCTGTGAATACGATTGAGACCTCCCCATTTGGCAGTGGACCACCCGGGAGGGAAGACTAGTCTCCATTGTGATGTCACAATGGAAGAGGAAACATTCAATCTCCGTTTCCACGGACTTGGTTACAAACTTTTCTGTGCTGCCTGTCTACATTCTGAATTGGCTAAAAAGTGTCCCCCTTCCTCAGAATAAGGGGAGAATTGGAAAATTTTCTCTTTGCCATTTTTGTCTTTGGCATCCAGCTAATTTGGAAGATTAAAGAAGCTGCATTTGGGCTGGTGGAAGGAACTTGTTTTTCTCCTTTATTGTGCCAGACTGTGAGACTGACCTTGACATTCATAAGGTATTATGAGTTCAGAAAGGCTGAGACGTGGCTCTAAAACTCCACAATTTGAGGAGTCGGTGATGTCAATGTTAACTGACATCAAAGAAGGTTTAGATTGTAATACAGTATGTGTGAAGAGGTGCTGATGCTTCTGATTGAAGAGGGAAGGAGGTCCCCCTCAGACAAAAGAGAAAATGGCAATTTCTTGGAATTTGTTGATCTAGTCGACAAACAGAAAGAACTATTATGGGATGAAAGGGACAAGAGCAGAACTGAGGAGGATTGGAGCTAACCAGCTCGGCCCCAAATCACAACGGAACCATAATATTGTGACTAGCCAACGAAGAATGCAGTTTAAAAACATCAGTTGCAAACATACAAGGCCAATGAATGCCAGTGCTTGGATTTATTGGCTTACACGCAGACTGAGAAGAAAATAAATATTGCTCCTCACTTGATGTTATATGGAAAGTTAAATAATATAATAACACAAATAGAAATCATTAAGAGTGCAGCTGTGGATTAAGTTATACTTTTGTAAAATGGATGGAACCAGAAGTAAATAAGAATATGAAACACAGCAATAGTGGATTATAAAGACACATCAAAACAACTCATGGGAAACCACTTTAACAAAATTGTATTAATATGTAAATAACTAGCATAATTTGCATAATTGGCTTAAAATTTGGAAAATCAATAAAAATAATAGGCAAAAAGTAGAGAGCCTGCCTAACATGCAGAGGGTTCTGGGTTCAAGCGCTGCTGTCTCTGGGCTGGACAGCGGCTGTGATTCAAGAATAGACAAGACTCTGCTAGACTCAGCAATTGTCTGCCTTGGCTGTACTACCCCACCTCCTCCTCCCTGGCATTTCCTCACAAGAGCAATTTCAAATGTGAGCACATCTTGCAGGAGGAGCAGTTCAGCTCTCCCCCTTTTCCTGTTGGATGCGGGTGGGGGAACCTCTTCCAACCTGTTGGCCACCTGGGTAACCTTGCAGGGTCCACCAGCCAGTGGTGGGTGGAACAAGAGGCAAGAGCTGGTGGAACAAAGGATGTGTAGCTTCCGTTTGCAGTGTGCTACATTCCAAACACAAATGCCAGAGGTTCCCACACACCCACATATCCCTCTCTCCATCCAGGTGAGCACGAGACCAGAGAAGCGGACATGGAGCAATGGATCCAAACTACAAGAAAGAAGATTCCAGCTAAACATTAGGAAGAACTTCCTGACAGTAAGAGCTGTTCGAGAGTGGAATTTGCTGCCAAGGAGTGTGGTGGAGTCTCCTTCTTTGGAGGTCTTTAAGCAGAGGCTTGACAACCATATGTCAGGAGTGCTCTGATGGTGTTTCCTGCTTGGCAGGGGGTTGGACTCGATGGCCCTTGTGGTCTCTTCCAACTCCATGATTCTATGATTCTATGAGATATTACAAGGGCCTATTCCAGGTGAGCAAGAGCACCTGAGGGTGCAGAACAGGTCTGCTGGAGGGTGTGGCCTGTGTGAAGCCCTGGAGGGCCGTGTGGGACCAGAGGTGCCCCAGTCCTGCTGCCTGGAAGTAGTGGCGTAGTGTGGGTTGGCAGGGCCTGGGGCCATGCAGAGGTGTGGGTAGAAGGGAGGGAAACGGATGGAGTACACATGCTCATTCAACAGTCTAATGACATCCACATCACCCAGGAGATCACAGCCACAGAGAAAAGAAGAGTCATTCCATTGTCTGGAAGGGTCACTTCCTGGTTCGCATGGAGAAGTCGTTTTCAACACAGCTCAGTGACGGAAGCATGCAGCTGTATTGAGGCAGCACCGGGGGTTAAATTATCCACCCCTAACCATTTTACACCCAGAGTAACTGCCCCTGTGCCCCCCACTGCACCACTGCCTGGAAGCCTTCTGAGGAGAGCCTCTGGGGGTTGCCTCTGCTGCCACCATTCTGGAGATATTGAGATCGGCAAAGACCCAAGCGACCCTGATGGCCCAATGGTCCCTGTTCACGAGGGCCAGGCACACTGCAACCTTTCCATAAATGAGAACTAAGTGGAGTCACTAGGCTGGCCCTGCCTTTCCTTCTACAGCTCCCATTGGTAATAATGCCTCCATTATGGCTGACCTTTAATGCCAGCAAAGGTAATTCTCTCTACAGCAGTGAACTGTTTAGTGGCTGATGGATAGAGCCCAGCTGGAGAGGACCAGCCCGCCAGGCCTGCAAATCTGCTTGGCTGCCAGGCACACCCCCACCCCGGCTTGCCAGCCCCTCCAGCCTGCAGCCTTGCGCCTCCTCCAGCTGCCCTGTGCCAAGGGGAGCTTTGAATGACCCACTTGGGTCTTTTGCCTCAGGCTTGCTGTCAGTTATTTGGTAGAATCAGACCAGGAGTTTATTTTCCCTCCCGTTCAACTAGGCTCTACCTATTGATGTGTCAAAACCTGCTCTTCATTCTCCCCACTGACACAGTCTCAGCCTCACCCATTTGCCAAGGACCCACATTTTTTGTTGAGAATGGAACAGTGTTATGTCCACCCATTTCTGTTCTTCTGCCAGCTGAGGGTAAACTGAGAGGGCCTCTGACCATGTGCAGACTAGATTTCCCCCATTACTGAGTAATTATAGCATAAAGCCTCCTGTCTGGGACTTAAGCATGTGGTTTCTGCAACCTTGAGCCCTAGAATGTATCTTTGTACCTTGAACTTACTTTTGTAGATTCCCTGGAGGGGCTTTGGTCGATGGGTGGCCTAGAAATCATACAAATAAATAAATTACACAAATAAATTCCTTTAAAGGAATTTCGTTTGCTTTTGGGAATGGATGAGCTGGATTCCCTGCCCCCACACCAAAGCCTGCTGAACTAATCCCATCCTCATAGTTCCTCACACACCTTCCCAGGTTCCTGCTGTTTGCAAAGATTAATTGACAGCAATTAAAGAGGTGCTAATAATCATCTTGCTAGTGACTATTCTACAGGGGAACTTTGTTCACCATTATCTACACAGAGATTACAATTTGTAATTGGACTGAGTTGAATCAAGCACCTTCCAACCGATAGTTCATCAGTGAGTGACAGGCTGAAATTTTGTATCATGTGGGAAAATTAAGTTGGAACCAAACAAATGTGAGGGTAGATCACCTGATTGGCTGAGAAAGTGGTGTTGCCCCTCCCAATGTAGGGGGCACAGTCATTGTGTGTGTGTGTGTGGAAGCTGGTAGCAGTAACATGCAGCAAAACTACACCCCCCGCAAACAAATGTTAACATAACAGAGCATTCAAAAATGTCCTGAGCCAAACAACAACTTTATTTCAAGGGGAACTAATGAATATGCCTGTCTTCTTCTTTGCACACAACAGGCTGCTCTAAGAGGCTCTCACTTTCCTATGTCAAAGATGGCCACACTCTTGTCCAAGGCAACTTGAGGAGAAACAGTGAGTCCATCTTGGTCCTCTGGGAGCCATCTTGGATCATTAAGAAGAGCCTCCTTGTTGTGCAGCCGCCTTCCCCAACCTGGTGCCCAGAGCCACAAGGCCCAGGGCCCTGGGAGCTGGCTGCAGGTCCAGATCCAAAGCACCTGGGAGGCCCCCAGGCGGGCAGCCGTTTGTGTTCTCCAAATATCAGCCAGGCATTGGTGCCTGGCCTAGGCACTGGATCTTCTGGCAAAGTTTCAGGCTAGCGTGCCCTCCCTGCTTTGTCCTGTGGACCAGGTGGGCACTGGAGAAGTCTCTTCTGCCTCCTGCTCAGGTCAGCCACAAAGAGAGGCAAGCTGTTTTTTAGTTGGGCTTGAAGGTCCTTAAGAACAAAGGAGGAGGCGGAGGTGGGGTGTGTGTTGCCTCTGGCCTTTTGGAGCTGGAGTGGGGGTGGGGAATGGAGCAAGCAGGCTGAGAATGCTCGTGAATGGAGATCCAGCCCTGCCGCAGAGTAGCAGGATCAGGCCAAATGGGGCTCAGCTGGCTAAGCCTTGTGTTCTACCAGGCAATCCTCCCCACTTCTGCTCCTCAGGCATCCTGCCTCTGACAGCGAAGGCAGAACATCACCAGCAGGGCTTGTAGAAGCCACCGGGAACGTCCTCCTCCAGCGATGGGGTGGGCTTCACCTGTTGGATTTCTGTCTGTCCTGTGATCACACATGGGGCAGGAGTCCTGTTGGTGGGACAGCGCAGACTCAGAACTCTACTCAGTTTTTGCTTTCGTTTTTCCAAATCACCTGTACCTGAAATGGTCTTTGCCCAAACCAGTTTGATGGGCTGCATTTTGACACCACCTCTTGATTTGCCAGGAGAGTTCATAAACTGTCCTAGATTGCTCAGTTCCAGACCCACTTTCCTTTTCCACTCACCGCCACTCACGAAACTTTACTGAGCTCCCCAATGTATGTAGAGCAGCATCACATTGACAGCGGGTGTTTCTTTTAGGGTGGCCTACACTCATCCCAGAGTTTTTAATTATTGCATGCAGTAATTATTATTACATCTCAGTATTATTATCCCTGGTGCAATGTCATCATTTGTTTTAAAGCACGATGTATCTGCTTCGCGAGTGAAGGGAGCAGGATTAATACCAGCAGTGAATCATCTTTGGAGGCTTCATTTCAATTACTATTGTTTCGTCATTTGAACATTTATTATAGTAATAATTACGTATCTAATATGCTCATTATTGTTGGGTATGAAGAAGAAGTCTGGATGAACACAGCAATTAAGTGGATTGTGGTACTGGCAGGGAGCTGAGGAGCAGGAAATATCTCCCCCCCCCCCCCGTCGGGCTGGTCGGAGTCCCTGGCAAAGCTTCCAGCCCCAAGGGGGACGGGCCCTGCCTTGCCTACACGGCTTCTCCCTCTACCTCAATTCTGTTGTTTGCAAATTCTCCAAAGAATCAAAGTCTGTAGAAAGCTCATTGTGGCTAAGTGTGCAAGGACGAAGGAGGCACATCCACCACAAAGCATATTGCAGCAGTTTTTAAAAGTTTCTTTTCGGCCGCTTTGAGTCCCAAAAACAGCATAAATGTTACCATGAAGAACAAAGAGTCTTGTGGCACCGTAAATCAACAGAGGATGACCTAACAAGCTCTCTGGGCTCATGCAGACAAGGGCGACCTTGAATGCAGCAAGCGAAATCGTAGCAGGCAGGAATATGCAGGAGAAAAGGGTCAGGTGGGAGCTGAATGGCAGTGAGGGACAACAGTCACAGCCAGGGGCCACTAGCACTTATGGTAGCAGATTGGTAGCTAATACTAACAGAACTCTAAGTCGGGGTGAGGCATGTTTTTCAGCCTGATGGCCACTTTCACTCCTGAGAAGTCTCTGGGCCCTGTGGGGCGGTCGAGAGCAGGGCTAGGGCAAGTGGGCGGAGCCATGGGTGTGACCCTTCACAGAAGTCAGGCACACACGCAGAGCCCTCCCTCCAGGAATGCAAGGGGCATTGCCGCAGTTCCAGGACCCATTTCTGAGTGCTCACTGGAAGGACAGATCCTGAAGCTGAGGCTCAAGTTCTTTGGCCACCTCATGAGAAGAGAAGACTCCCTGGAAAAGACCCTGATGTTGGGAAAGATGGAGGGCACAAGGAGAAGGGGACGACAGAGGACGAGATAGTTGGACAGTGTTCTCGAAGCTACCAGCACGAGTTTGACCAAACTGCAGGAGGCAGTGGAAGACAGGAGGGCCTGGCGTGCTCTGGTCCAGGGGGTCACGAAGAGTTGGACATGACTAAACGACTAAACAACAACTGTGGAATTTGATCTTTGTGATACCAGTGGACTTGATCCGCTGCGCCTGGGGTCAGAACTTCATTGTCCAAAGGCTCTGGCTGTTTCTCAAATGTTTCAGTGTAGTTCCTGATATATCAGATTGTGACTTTTGTGAGAAAACAAGTCTAAAAATATATTTACATGTGTATTTAAAAGTGGGCTTCCATGTGGGCTTTTAAAAATCACAGATGAATGTGGGAATGGGAATGCAATGGGTCAGAAGGGGCCCAGATACAGCTACTGGCAACCCCCCCACCTCACGGCCATCTCCATTCTGTGTGTCAAAGTCCATTGGAATTAACTCAAGTCTATTGATGTGTAATCACATGTAGGGCCTGTTACAGCATCTCTGAACTCTGCTGTGGTTGAAAATGGCCCTGGAAGGGAATGGATCCATTGGGATGGATTTTTTCCCTTCTGGATCTTCTGCTGCCTTTGTTGGAGTGGAGGGGTGCGTGTGCCCAGGGTCACGGGCATGGGTGTAGCCAAGGGGGGCAGTGAGGAGCAGTTGCCCCCCAATCAATAAGAATCAGTAAAAATACCTCCCCCTAACAAAAGGCCTGCCCCCCCCAACAAAAATTCTGGCTATGCCCATGGTCACAGGCGCCCTTTAATCATTTAGTTCATTTCTTCATAAGATTAGCTGTTCTTTCCCAGCCCTGGAACGTAGTGTTCCAATAATACACAGTTTGGGAATTATAATTAGAAAGAATACTTAAATAAAAATATGGCTTAAGGAACTCGCAGCTAGAGCTTCTTGTCACAAACAGGCCATTTGGAACCAATATTTTGAGCTGTGCAATCTGCACAGTAATGTCTGCACATTTGTGGTTTGTTCTTTCAGTTTGTTCAGCTGTTTGTTTGCTTGCTCAGCGAGTGGAGAATGAGGGACATTTTTCTAGCCTTCCCCACCATCATTCCTCCTCCACCGCCTTTTCCATTCCAGGCTTCCAGACTGGTGTTTCTGAACTTTTTTTTGTGAGTGCCACCTTCAAAAAAACTTTTAAAAAAAACACATAGAAGTTTTTTTGCCAGAAGTGCACAAGAGCGAATGTTAGCAGCCCTTGGTTCTTGCATTTCACAATAAGCATAATGCGGCGGGGCGAGGGGGGGGGAGTTGTGTGCTGTTGGGAGGAGGAGGAGGAGGAGGAGGAGGAGGAGGAGGAGGACGGCCATTTCCATTTGATTTTTGATACTGAGTTCTTGCTCCAGAGTGATACTTGGCTATATCAACCTGCTCTGTGATTTAGCAGGTGTGTATGGCAATATATATATATGGAAATACCCCATAGGCCCCCATTACCATTAACAGCACAGCCCTAAATTCTGCCCCACCTAAAAACCCACAGCAACAATGAATTACTGAAATCATAATACAAGGTCTTGTGCAGATCACCATCAGCATTATTTTTAAGTCAAATGCACAGGACCCTGCTTACATCTAAGGCCAGACCCTCACACACTTACCACGTGGGGACTGTTGTGACGTGGGGTTTGTGATTTCAGCTCTCTTGACATAATATGCTGGAGACAGTTCTCTAGTAACACTTCTTTATTAAAGCAAATGAAATATACTCAGAGTCGCAAAGTGATTTCATGCTCTTTATTCAGCTCATAGTGGTGAGAAGGAATGAATGAAAGTCCCCTCAAAGTATCTGCTTTATATACATTATTTACACAATAGGCTGCACATGATTGGCTAATTCCGGAATTCTACTGTAAGCCAATCAGGTTGTGGATTCACTGCTATCTGGAGCATGATTGGGTGGTTCCTGCTAACCAATCATACTGCTGCATTGTTCTAGGACCAATCAGACTGCTGCATGCTGAATCCTATTGTTCTAGGACCAATCAGACTGTTGCCTTTTGGAGCCTATTGTTCTAGGACCAATCAGACTGCTGCAGTTTGGATCCTATTCAACTCAGTACATAACAGCAAACAAGACTGAGACCTGAGGAGGGGAGAGCTACATTTATAGGGACAGGGAACTAGCTAGAAAGGATACATTTTGGAGGGAACAATATCAGGCAATCACAGTCCTGCCTTTTGGAGGAAACCAATAAGACAGAGGATCCAAATACAGCAGCTTAAATGAACCAATAGTAGCTGTACCCTCTGGAACCAAAAGGCAGTTACTTTACCCTAATGCAAATACAGACAATAATAATATAAAATCCTTTGACTCAATACACAACAGGGACCTTGAGAGATGAGCCCCCGCAACCCAGGTGCTGAATTTCAGGGGTGTCTTCAGCCTCTTGTTTGGCACTGCGGTCACCAGAAACAAAAGGAGGAGGTTGTGCCCAGGAGAGGAGGAAAAAGAAACATCACCAAATATGGCACAAGCTGCCCATTATTTTTACTCACCAGATTTTCTGTGGTGAAGGGAAATGTGGATTAAATGCAAGGATTTTGGGGGGTGATGGTCCAAGGTAGCAGCACCTCTTTTTTTTTACCCCCATAAAAGTTATTTTGTATGGGCACCTGTGGCACTTTTATCCATGTCAGTAATGCCACCTCATCTTTTCTTTGGCCCCCAAAGCACCGAGTAAATGCAGTCAATAAATTAATACTGCCCCACCCCCGCCCTGGAAATCGCACCTTTCTAGAGAAGAACTTGTGTTTCGTTGGGGCAACAAGAACAACAAGAACACCAGACATTAAAAACAAGGACCCAGCGTGCGTTTCAGTCAGGAGGCATTGAATGACCTAATGCCCACATTTCAATAACAATTCCAAGAGGAAGCGAAAGTCAAGCCGTAAGCTCTGTCTAGATAGGAAAGTCCCAGCCACCAGCCCAGCAAAGGTCGGGAGAGGAAACATCCCTGCGCACGGAGCCCCTTCTTCCAGCAAAGCTTGCTAGCTGCGCCCCCCCCCCCCGCTCCCCAGGAGCCTTCTTTTCTTTGCTGGCTCAGAAGCAGGGACTCTCCACACGGGGTCCCCCTTCACCTGCGCTGGAGTTTGCTGCCTCCCCTCCCCGCTGCTCCCAGGTGGAGGCTGTGGCCGGCGTCTCACGTCTGGAGCTGGGCGCTGGGGCGGGGGAAGCCCTCTCCTTCTCCGGAGAAAGAGGACCTGGGCTGTTAACACCTGTCAAGGAAGGTCCCAGCCCCACCCACCCGCCGAGGGCAGCTAGGCTAGCCTGGAGGGTCAGCTAAGCCCGTTCATCTGTACCAGGTCACAAACCATAAGCCATGGGCTTCAGCCTCCGCCCCACCCTGGCTCCCCGATGATGCTTCCTTTCCTCACCCTCACCAGCCCATGAGCTGTGGACCCTCCCCACTCCTGTCACCCCTGACTGCAGAAGGAACACGTTCCACTGGTGGGGGGAGGGGGACACTTCTCTCTCCTTGCCGCTGAGATGACTCTGGGCTTCTTGGCAGCCCTGGCTGTATTGGACATTCTCTGGCAATTGCCAAGATGGAGCAGGCAGCAAGCCTTCCAGCCAGTGCCTGGCACCTGGAGAGGAAGCAGCCCTGGCCCACGAGACCTTCCGGCCTGTTGCCTTCCTCTGCGTGGACCTTCCAGGGGTGGGGTGGTCTTCTGGCCTTGTTGTGTGCTCCCTGCCTTTGCAGGGGGTGGCTGGTGAGTGGCAGGGCCTGCTTCACTGTGGTGCCCTGCATGCTGAATGCCCTCTCTGGTGTGCTCTGCCAGACCCCAGCCTGATGCTCAGGCCTTTGAATGACTTGCAGGGGTGGCACGATCTTCCCTGCTGGAGGTTGCCACACAGCAACTGGACAGCTGCTGGGGGGGGGGCGACAATCTCTCCCTTAATGTCCCAGTAGGAAGCAGGTGGTTGGAGTAGGCTGGGATGACCCTCAGCACCACATTTCCTTGTGGGCACACCCCACTCTCCATCCTCCATTGACATGAGCAAGAGGTATCATCTGAGGACACAGTGGGGCAGAGTCCCAAGGGGCAGGCAGGGGGGAATTTTGTCTCTGGGCCTGAGGTTCTCCACCCCTGAACTTGATGCTTCCGTGAACAGTCGGCACAAGTTGCGGGGAGGTTGAAACAGATCAGGAAACATTTCATGGCATGTCTCCCAAAAGTCTGGCCCGGTCACTCACTCTCATCCTGTCTTTCCCTCTGAAATATGGGTGTGATAATACTCTCGTTCATTCATTCATTCATTCATTCATTCATCAGTCACTTATAGTCCACCCTTCCTGGCAATGACCAGATGGAGACTACAGCAGCCAACTTAATGTTGGTTCTCGGGTGCCCAACTCCTGCCAGCCCCAGCAAGTGTGGCCAGTGGTCAGAGGGTGGGAGCCCAGCCACCTCTGGCTACCACCCCTGGATTGCAAGGTGATAATGTTCAGAAAGCTCTTTGGCCACTCAAAAACATTTGCAGATGTGGTAAGGGTTATTGTTAATATTTATTCCTTATGGGGTTCCCCAATTCTGCCAACCATCAGTGGTTTCCCTGTTCCTGTAAGCAGGAAAGAAATCGCTGTGTACATTTATTTGCATGTATATATATTGGCTCCAGTTCCACCCTGGGAATGAGCAGGGCAGCCTACACAGGGCATGCCTGCGAAGAGCGGAGACTGAGAGACAGAGCGAGAAACAGGCTCTGCAGGTAAAGGCTTGTGGGATTGGCCGCAGGACTGGCTAGTTGACCCCAATGGACAAGCTACTGCTATGCATTATAGTGGGAGGCGATTAACCCCCTTTCATCAGATACTTAACTCACACTCCATAAACTCATTTTGAGAGAGAATGGTTTTATTATGCTCTTTGCTGTTCCAGGGCAATTAGTTATCACCTCTTCGCCTTTTTGTAATTTTTTGCAGCAAATAATGGCTGTTTTAGGGACGCGGGTGGCGCTGTGGGTAAAACCTCAGCACCTAGGGCTTGCCGATCGCGTGGTCAGCGGTTCGAATCCCCGCAGCGGGGTGAGCTCCCGTCTTTCGGTCCCAGCTCCTGCCTACCTAGCAGTTCGAAAGCACCCCTAAGTGCAAGTTGATAAATAGGTACCGCTTTATAGCGGGAAGGTAAACGCAAACGGCGTTTCCGTGTGCTGCATTGGTGCTGGCTTGCCAGAGCAGCTTCGTCACGCTGGCCACGTGACCCGGAAGTGTCTCCGGACAGCGCTGGCCCCCGGCCTCTTAAGTGAGATGGGCGCACAACCCTAGAGTCGGACACGACTGGCCCGTACGGGCAGGGGTACCTTTACCTTTACCTAATGGCTGTTTTAGCTGCAGAAACTCCTAGCATTCATTAGCAGCAGAACCAGACTCATCATGTTCATTAAGAGAGAGCAAGAACAAGAATGAGGGAGACTTAACTGTGTTCTGCCTGATGCTGGAGCCCTGGAAGCAGCCTGTGTGGAGCTGAGCTGGGTTTGCGAAGAGGCATCTGGGAGGCAGCCTTCTTGCTGGGGCTGGCAGTTTGGAGGGCAAAGGGCAGGCAGGCAGCCCATTCTGCCTCGGGGCCTGCACTGCTCCCATACTAGAGACCGCAGCCGCTCACTGGAGGAGCACCTTGTTAGCCTGGGAAACATCAAGAGGCAGCCTTGGATCCCACTGAAGTGCAAATTCCTCTAATCAAATGTGCATCATAATGCTATAATGCTCATCTTGTTCAGCAATATTTCACCCGCGTCGTAATCTAAACACAATTCAGTGCATATTGTGAGCATGCATTATGCACAGCGACAGAGATATTGTGCCATAAATGTGCCGCATCTCTTGTTTTAAAAATTGCCAAAGTGTTCTCTAGCTATTGAAACAATTCAAGCATCTTAGCCATTACTGTAAATAGTGGATTAGCAAAAAGATGCCAAGGAAACAGACCTGGGCTTTCAAATTAATATTTTATGTAAATATGACATATCTGTGATCCTTTCCAGTGCACATTCTTTGTCTCTATACCCCCTGCCCACCGCCCATCAGCTGAGATGCTCCACCAACTGTATTCAAAACAAAAAAAATTCCTTCCAGTAGCACCTTAAAGACCAACTAAGTTAGTTCTTTGTATGAGCTACTTGGTATGAGCAACTGTATTCAGCAAGTCTTACTCTCAAGAGAAGGCATTGATCATCGAATCATATAACAAAGGTCAAGTAGTCGAACCCCTTGCAATGCAGGAATCTTTTGCCCAATGTGAGACTCGAACCCACAACCCTGACATTAAGAGTCTCATGCTCCAGCGACTGAGCTATCTCCATGGCAAAGACAACATGAGAGGGCCTGCTTATGGGTTGAGGTTTGGTTTGGGGCCACTTAAAGGTAAAGGGACCCCTGACCATTAGGTCCAGTCGTGACCAACTCTGGGGTTGCGGCGCTCATCTCGCTTTAGTGGCCGTACCCACAGCGCCACCCTCATCCCTTTGGGGCCACTTAGTTGTGAGTTATCAGAGGTTCTGCAAAGCCTGAAGCATTTCATGCAGCAGGGCACCCAGAGGGGCGTAGGCCTCCTCTCCAAGCCTTCTCCCTGCCCAGATCATTGAAAGACCTTGCTGACCTACTACAAGAAAAGGATGAGAATTTGAAGATTTCGGGATTCTCTAGTCTATGGATCCAAACTACATTGGGTGTGTTTGACTTCTTTTTTTAAAAAAAGAATACCAGGCTGTGGTTTAATTTTGAATGTGCAGTGGTACCTCGGTTTTTGAGCGTCTTGGAAGCTGAACATTTCAGTTTTTGAACGCTGAAAACCTGGAAGTGAATGCTTCCGTTTTCAAACACGCCTCAGGAGTCAAATGGCTTCCACTGTGTTTTTTCAATTTTCATTGACTTTGCGCCTCGATTGTCGAACATTTCGGAAATCAAATGGTCTTCCGGAACGGATTACGTTCAACAACCAATGTACCACTGTATACACTTAAGTGTTATTTGTGTCCTTCAGGGTTAAATCACTCATCTGGGCTGCCAAAGTCACAGATCATACAGAGATGGGACAGGCAACGTCTTCTGTGGATGGATGGAGCTATAGATTAAAAATAATAATTTCATTTCTTTTAATTAGGGTTTTTTTTGAAGATTTTCTTGTGTTACAAAACAAGCAAAATAAACAAGGAAAAGTACACATAGCATCTCCATTTTTGATTCGTAGAGCCTTTTTCACGGTTTGTTTATGTTTGGTATGAGACAATATTGTCATAGACCTCATGTGGTTGGGGGGAGGGAGGGGGGTAATGTTCCTTCATTCTATTGCATAGCGATTATATGGGGGTTTTCGTCGGCAGCACTTGGGTAGGTCCTTTGTTCATATATTTATTTATTTATATTGCTATTGGCATTGTGAGAGATTAGAGGGTCCAGAGCATTCAGTTGGTTGCAGTACAGCTTGTTTGTTTGTATGTGTGAAGCTGGTGTCTTGTGGGTCAGATCAGCTATATTGATTCATATGCCGGGGGGGGGGGGAGAGGTCATTGTCTTGTTGAGTTGTACATGTGATAAAGGGGAGTCACAGAAGGTGTCCTGTGTTGCTAATTTACGTTTGTTGCAAGCTCCCAGCTCCCCCCACTCACAGCACAGTTGTGTGCTCCAGCACAGAGTTATAGGCTAAAAAAATGCTATTTTTCTAGAAAAATAGGTGCCGGTACTCACCATGAGGGACACGGGTGGTGCTGTGGGTTAAACCACAGAGCCTAGGACTTGCTGATCAGAAGGTCGGCGGTTTGAATCCCCGCGATGGGGTGAGCTCCCGTTGCTCGGTCCCAGCTCCTGCCCACCTAGCAGTTCGAAAGCACATCAAAGTGCAAGTAGATAAATAGGTACCGCTCTGGCGGGAAGGTAAACGGCGTTTCCATGTGCTGCTCTGGTTTGCCAGAAGCGGCTTAGTCATGCTGGCCACACGACCCAGAAGCTGTACACTGGCTTCCTCGGCCAATAAAGCAAGATGAGCGCCGCAACCCCAGAGTTGGCCACGACTGGACCTAATGCTCAGGGGTTCCTTTACCTTTACTCACCATGAAGTTGTTAACAGTAAATGCCATACTTTTTGACAACAACAACAAAAAAGAGGTGCTGGTACTGCGTATCCTTGATTGCCCCCTGAAAAGGGGCTTAAAATGCTACGTCTGCCTTTCCTGCTGGGCGCAGCCTGGCCTGCATGGAACCAGTCAATGAACCAAGCCATTGGTCTCACCCCAAGGGAGCAGCACCCTGCTGGATGCAGCAAGAGCAGCAGCACCCCAAGGCTCTGACCATTAGGGCTGCCCTGCACTGTAAGAACCTAAGAAGAGCCTGCTGGATCATGCCCATGGCCCATTGAGTCCAGCATCCTCTTCTCACAACAGCCAATCCGATGCCAGTTGTGAGAAACCCACAAGCAGGATCCAAGCACAAGAGCAGGCTCCCTGTCCCAGAGTCTTCTTCCTCCTCCTCCTCCTCCTCCTCCAGTGCTAGGATGAAAAGAGCTTGGCAGCCACGGCCAAAGGACTGCCAGGGCTGCCTGTGGAAGGAGATGCTCTAATAAAGTCTCCACACCGGAGCTTTGCTAAATGATTTGTCTTTTAACTATTGCACAGGCCTTATTTCTATCTCTCTCTCTCTTATAAAAAGCCAAACATTGTTTTATGCAGGAATGCAAAAATTATTACACATAATTAGAGTCATTTCGATTCCAATCTCCGCTTGGGCCTGACATATTTTGCATACTCTGCTGGCATATAACAAGTCAGCTCATAAAAATGCAGGCAGCTCGCAAGCATGGCGCGGGCGAGATCGGAGGTTGTCTAAACTAGCGTAAAAACTGCCTCTGCTTTGGGGAAGGGGGGCCTGGCGACGACATGGGCGTAAATTTATTTTGTCTCATTAGGGAGCGAGGCAGAAGCGAGGCTCTGCATCCCAATCAAGCTGCTGCGGCGTCCGTCACCCAGCAAGCGGGGTGGGGGGAGGCAGGCGGGGAGGTGACAGCCTGTGTGGAGCTCTTGCCCACCCAAGGGAGACGGTTGGGTTCTGTGGCTCACTGTGCATCCGCTCAGGAGGGGTTGCCCCTCCAGCTTGCCTTGCTGCACACCTTCGGGTTGTGGTTAGCGTTTCACGAGGGAGTGCCTGCAGGAGGCTTCTGCATGCAGATGCTCCCCACTTCCGAGGAGGGAGGAGAAGATGCTTGCAGCACGAGCCACACCTGGGCATACGGAGAACCTGGTTGCTGCATCTGGCCCAGGGCTGGATCACCTAACAGGCAGACTAAGGGCTCATCCACACCTTCACTTCATCCGTATGTTGCTCATCTAGTGTAACAATTAGTTTCCCCGGATCCAAGAGCTTTTCTTGTTGTTCGGCAGCTCAGCCTTGCAGAAATCTGATCTTGCCAGCTGAACTGAAGCTCAGTTAAGCAAAATCTCTCTCTGGGTTTTCCTTGCATCTGATAAGATCTCATTCCAAGGGTAAGATGGTATTTTCACAAGGCATAGCCATGGAGCAAAAAGGAAAGCTATTAGATATGAGAGAATTAATCAGGACATGATGCAATCAAAATACAGGTCAAACGAAAGTGTGGATGAACCCTAAGTGCAAAGAATGGGATGGGATGGGAAAAGAAAAGAAAAAGAAAAAGAATTTTGGGGAAAAGAATTTGGCATCCGATATTTCAAAAAAGAAGAAAAAGAAAAAAGCATTTAAGTCATCATGAAAAAAACCAGAATTTTGTTAGACTTCCTTACCCTCTGCCCCCCCCCCCATTTTCCTGCTCTCTTTTTTACTCCTGCCCACCTAAACCTCTTTTTTTGGTTTTAAAGAGTGTAATAACATCAAACTGGCACCTATTTTTTCTTGAAAAAAGCACTGGCACCAGTATGCATAGCATTGCTGAATATATTTTTTTTACTTAAGAGTCAAAACATTGAAAGAGTATGTCAAAAGTTCCTCTGAATTCAAACTTTAAAGTGGCATTCAACATTTCTGAATTACAAAACTATGCTGTATTTTGAAACTGTGAAACTTCATTCCATCTTTTGCTCCTCAGTGGTAGCCACCTTCTGCCCGGCACAGGGGGCTGTTCCACCCATTTGCACAGAAACAAAGCTGTATTTCCCACAGAGTGTACACTCAGCAAGGAGCCACTCCCAGATCCTGGCTCCCTCGATGAGCACAGCTGTGTGATACGTGGCTTGCAAAAACCAGATTGCTCTGTTCACATTCTGCATTTTTAAGTGTAGGGATTGATTGCTTTTTTAAAAAAAGTAAATGTACGCTGAGAAAGTGTTATGTGTGCAGTTGAAGAGCCTCCAAATGTGAGCCTCATTCCTCCTCATTTCACAGAAGTTAGCAGTTTGAAATAGCTCCCTCATGGGGGGGGGGGATTTGGACCCAAAGATTGCAACCCCTCAGGGGGCCCCATGCTAGAGCAGTGAGCCAATGCCAGTGAGAGTCATCTTGAGGGGAAGACCGGGGGGGGGGGGTTAACCCCTCTGGGATGCCACTGGAGCCAAGGGCTGCACCCCCACAGAAGTGGCAGGTAGATTAAGGAAGGACCCTGATTGAGAAACAGGGAAGTGGAGCTCTCAGGGTGAGAGAATGGGAGGGGAAAGGGAATCTCCCAAGAGCGAGCCAGGAGGGTCTGTCATTTTCTGCAGGTGGCCAGGATTAAGAGCTACCATCTGGGATTCATGTAGTCTTCTGTATTTCAGATACCCTGCCCCCCCCACTTTTAATGGTGTTGCACTTATGAGAATCTGCATTGTATTGTGTAATTCTTAGAATTGTTTTAATTTCTATGCTGTACATGCAGATCTCACTATTCAAATGCTCACAATATGAAAATTCACTTATCCAAACATAAGGAATTAGTACCCAAATCTCACAACGCACACTGCAGATTCAGATATCCAAACAGCTGGACCTGTGTATAATACTGTAAAGAAATAAGTAGCCTTAAGCAAGCCTTACTTTTGGGTGTTATGCTGGTCCATGACAGCCATTTCACCAGAAACCATGGTGGGAGGGAGTAGGGAGGGAGCAGAAGAGATCAGACATACAGTGGTACCTCAGGTTAAGAACTGAATTCGTTCTGGAGATCCGTTCTTAACCTGAAACTGTTCTTAACCTGAAGCACCACTTTAGCTAATGGGGCCTCCCGCTACCACTGCTGCTCAATTTCTGTTCTCATCCTAAAGCAAAGTTCTTAACCTTTTGTACTATTTCTGGGTTAGCGGAGTCTGTAACCTGAAGTGTCTGTAACCTGAAGCGTCTGTAACCCAAGGTACCACTGTATAAGAGAACATTTTTTTCACCCTTTGTTTGCCTTTTGCAATGTTTTCTTGGGTTTCTCCAGGTTTTCCAGTCATTTCTGTGGTCGTGATCATATTAGAAATTTCACCACAGGGATCAATGGAAATCATTGACTCGTTATGTGCACGCTTGCCTAACAAATGTTTTCCTGAGAACACATTGTATTTGGAAAGGTATGCATGTATAGATAAATAATAAACAAGAATAATGCTGGGCATGGCTCCCCTGTGCAGCTGGCACAGGTGCCCAGAGCATGCTGGCATCATTACCCACCAGTGTCCCAAGGCTCCCTGGGATCCATCCTTCCTGCCAGCCTGAAGCAGCTTGGCCATCTCTGCCTGGCATCTCCAGTGAATTCCAGTCTCCCTTCCGCTTCCCCTGTCCCTGTGTTGTAGATCTGCCAGTGACAATTGTTTCCAATCTCTTTCCTTATTGCTTTCTACACCAAATGCAGAGTCCGCCTGCATCTCCGCACAAGGTTCTTGGTCTGCTCTCCATTTGTCTTGCTTGAAAACAGCAGCAGCGTGTGAGAGAAACTTATTTGTTTATTAACCATAAGATGAATCACCTGGAGCTGGCGATGAAGGTGATGGGGAGATGAAGGATGACGGATAGCGAACAAGTGGCTGAAGGACAGGCTGGACACATTTTTGATGGAGACGAAATGAGTTGGCAAACGAGCATTTCCTCATGACTCTGCGTCCGTATACACAGCCCAGCTGGGAAGCCGAAACCAGTATTGGCAGTGGAGGGGCAATGGGGAGGGGAGCTCAGCTGTAGGGCTGGAGCCATGATGTCAACAGGATAGCTGACTGGACCCTCCTTGCTCTGGCAAGAAGATGAGGTGATAACAAGGCTTTCAAATGTTCCTATAATGGGTTGCAAATTAACATAGATAAAGTCTGAGAATGTGGGTGGGGGGCAGGGAGCAGCTGGATCTTTTGAGGAGGTTTCTACTTCACACCAGCAGGCTAAATGGTAACTTCTTTGCAAGGCTAGTTTGGAATTTCAAATTTAAAGTGACATGCTGCATTTCACCTGGTGAAAGAGCTTTTACTAGCACACAGCATGCTTTGCAAATTGTATATCCCTCTTTCATCTTTTATATTTATCTATTTCATGAAATTTATATGCCACTTGGTTGTAAAATACCCCCCCCAACCCTCAGAGCAGTTTCTATGAGAGTCTGCTAGTCCTCATAAACTGGGTATTGTCATGCCGTGTGCTAGTGCTCCTTGGGTGAATATGGATGTATATATAGAGAGATCAACACAGCTGCCTGAATTTGGGGACTCTTCTTGCAGCAAGTGGTGGAGGATCATCGTCAAAATTTATGCCACATTGCACCAGTGGCTAAGAATGGGATGTGTCCACATGTGCAGTTTAGTGTTCTTTGTGTATAAGGTTTATTGTCACCAACAAGCAATACTTGCAATTGAATCATTGCTCCCAGCTCCCATGGTATAACCAGCCTCATATAACCAACATGCTTCAGTCTAATTAATGTATGAAGGGGTTAAAACCATAGAGTAAGCTGTCCTGTGAGGTTTACCTCATATTGGAAGGGATTAGGTAATCAAGCCTTTGTTCCCCTTCCTCTACCTGAGAAGCTCAACTTGTTTAGCTCAGTGCATGGCTCTCACAAGCCACTCTTTTGAGTTCCTATAGCAATAATTTATGAACTTGCACTGTGTAGTAATTAAGCCAGGTTTTACTGCTTGTGCAAGTTTGCATGGAAAAGCACATTAACCTGACCACTGAAGAGTTTGTAAGTAAACCATTTTAAACATACCAAATGTTTGGTCTTTCTCTATGCTAGTGGAAGAGGGAAGTTTTGGAACTCCCAAGGGCACATTTTCAAAGTCTAACAGCCTATATTTCCATGCTTAACTGCCTGCCAATTCAAATATAGCAAGGTCAGCCTAGCTCTTGCACAGAGCCCTCATTTTGTGATTTTCTCACCAAAGATCCAAACCTGGATCTTGGCATCCAGGAATTTATCCTTTTACGTACCCATTTTTTCCTTGAACCAACAGCTCCCACCCAAAAGACTCTGGAGTGCTGCCACTTCCTGCGCACAAAGAGTTGGCTGGTGTCCCTTTCAGAGGCAGCCTCTCCCTGGCCTGCTCAATGCAAGCAGCACATATAAGCCACTACTTCCATCATGGGGGGGGGGAGCGGGTAGGAACACCGGCCACCTAATCCCCTTGCCCCCCCCCAGTGTGAACTGTGCAGACAAGGCGGGGTCATTTGCTGCTCATCTGGAAAGGCAGGCAGGCTGGATGTCAGAGGTGGCTGGGATGATCTCCCCCTAAAAGTGGGGCAGTCTGGGGGCTTCTGCCTGAGGCCACTTCTGGAGAGGAGCCTGGACTGGCAGTGGGGAGGGCGGGGCAGAGAGGAGGCCGGTGATATCTAGTTATCCTGTTGCTGACAGGTAGTTCAGAGACTGCCTGAGGATATCCAGTCAGCAGCAGCCACTTCAGAGTCGGGTTGCCGTGGCGAGAAAGCTGCCAGTCGGAGCTGTGCTGGGCTTTGAGATTCCTCCACCGTCTCATTAATCCTGATTTACCGAAAGTGGCAGCAGGCTGGGGCCCTCTTAACAGGCTGTCCGGGCTGCTCATTTGCCTTCGCGGAAGACGATGG
Organism: Podarcis gaigeae; assembly: GCF_964106915.1. Lineage (NCBI taxonomy): Eukaryota > Metazoa > Chordata > Lepidosauria > Squamata > Lacertidae > Podarcis > Podarcis gaigeae. Next base: position 41,066,743 of record NC_139693.1, read on the forward strand.
GGCCCCCGAGACCAGGCCGTGCTGAATTATTCAGGTTGGGAGCGAGCCGGGAGATACTCTGTGCTCCTTCCACCTGCGCAGGCTCCGAACACGCACACACCACACCCACCTGCTCTGCCACTTCACTGCGCTTGCTGCTTGGCACACAAAGGCTCTGACCTTCTGCTTGCTGCCAGGAGGAAGGTCAGGGGGCACAGCGGGACAGGGAATCGGGGCCCATGATTTGTAAGCATCTCAGCTCATTGGCAATGGACCCAAAGGGGCGCCTTCCGCCTCACTCTCCCTGGCATAGAGGCCAGGAAATGCCTTGGAGCTTCTTGCGATGGCAGCAGGGTGTGCTGGCAGGGGAGGGGGTCACTGTGCACGGGGGGGGGGGGCAGCTCCGAGCTTGCCTCAAACAGGGCACTGTAGAGTGGGGAAAGGTTCAGAAAAAGGGCAACCAAAATGATCGAGGGGATGGAGCAGCTCCTCCATGAGGAAACGTTGCAGACACTTGGGATTTTTTAGTTTAGAGAAAAGGGAGTCAGAGGCAACATGACAGAGGTTTATAAATTACACATGGCATTTAGAAAGTGGACAGGGAGAATCTTTTCTCCTAATACTAGAACTTGTGGTGATCCAGTGAAGCTGAACGTTGGAAGATGCAGGATTCTTGCTCAAATCCTGCTAAAGGATTCCCATTGGGACATCTGGTTGGCCACTGAACAAAATGCTGGATTACATCGGCCATTGGCCTGATTCAGTATGTTTGTCTTATGTTCCAGCAGATTTTAAAAAATAACAGACCTGTTTGCCACCGGAAGCAGTCAAGACACAGAAGTTGCCTTGAGGATTAGTTGGTTCCTTGTGGATCTGGGAAGGAACCCCACAGTGTGTGGTGCTTTGCAAAGGACCAGAGGCCAGGGGTCCTGCCCAAATTGGCTTGCTTTTTGAAACTCAATTTGTTATGTACTGAAGTTCTCAGCCTGGGCCAGCAGAGGGATACTGTAGATAGTTTTCACTCAGGTCTGCATATGCAAATAAGGGATTGAAAGTGACGTTCAGTGATTGGATAGTTACAGAAAGTTGTTACAGTTACATTGTACTGGAGCTCTATATAAGCAGGCTGGCTAACCCCTTCAGTTCAGTTCTGTTCTGGCCTGTGAATAAACAAGAGATGTTTGAAGAATCGCTGTGTCATCTAACCTGATCTCGTTTTTTGACAGAATTACAAGCCTGGTAGATGAAGGGAACGCAGTGGATGTAGCCTACCTTGATTTCAGCAAGGCATTTGACAAGGTGCCCCATGATATTCTTGTAAAGAAGCTGGTAAAATGCGGTCTTGACTATGCTACCACTCAGTGGATTTGTAACTGGCTGACTGACCGAACCCAAAGGGTGCTCATCAATGGTTCCTCATCATCCTGGAGAAGAGTGACTAGTGGGGTGCCACAGGGTTCTGTCTTGGGCCCGGTCTTATTCAACATCTTTATCAACGACTTGGATGATGGGGTGATATGATTTGTTGTTGTTGTTGTTTAGTCGTGTCCGACTCTTCGTGACCCCATGGACCAGAGAACGCCAGGCACCTCTGTCCTCCACTGCCTCCCGCAGTTTGGTCAAACTCATGCTGGTAACCTCGAAAACACTATCCAACCATCTCGTCCTCTGCCGTCCCCTTCTCCTTGTGCCCTCCATCTTTCCCAACATCAGGGTCTTCTCCAGGGAGTCTTCTCTTCTCATGAGGTGGCCAAAGTACTGGAGCCTCAGCTTCACAATCTGTCCTTCCAGTGAGCACTCAGGGTTGATTTCCTTCAGTATGGAGAGGTTTGATCTTCTTGCAGTCCATGGGACTCTCAAGAGTCTCCTCCAGCACCATAATATGATAGCCATGTTCAAATATATAAAAGGATGTCACATAGAGGAGGGAGAAAGGTTGTTTTCTGCTGCTCCAGAGAAGCGGACACGGAGCAATGGATCCAAACTACAAGAAAGAAGATTCCACCTAAGCATTAGGAAGAACTTCCTGACAGTAAGAGCTGTTCGACAGTGGAATTTGCTGCCAAGGAGTGTGGTGGAGTCTCCTTCTTTGGAGGTCTTTAAGCAGAGGCTTGACAACCATATGTCAGGACTGCTCTGATGGTGTTTCCTGCTTGGCAGGGGGTTGGACTCGATGGCCCTTGTGGTCTCTTCCAACTCTATGATTCTATGATTCTATTCTATGTTCACCCACAACTTAACACAATTCATGTTTGGCAACAGTGAAAGGGGGATGGAAAGTGGGGCAGGGGGTAAGCAGGGACAGAAGAAAACCTGCCTGTATTGCTGGCACACAAACTTAGGCTGCAGACAGTTTGTGGCACAAAAATGTAGTTTTTCCAATACGGAATTGTTCATGCCTGCTGATGACATGCTGCTTATAATGCAATGGCGCCTACCTGAGAGGTGCTGGAGTTGAGTTCAGGTGAGTTCTGGCTGAAAAAAAACCCCACTAGCTCTATCCCAGATGTTCAAAAGGTCTTCTCCTTTGGCTCTTGTTGGTGGAACTTGAGAATCTCACAAAAACAGAGCAGATGTGTTAAACCTGATGTCTGCTCACCCCAGACATTTAAAGGTCATTCTGGCCCTTAAAGAATCCTGGGAACTGCACTTTCTCCCTCATAGAGCTCCAATTCCCAGCACCCTTAACAAACAACAATTCCTAGGATTTGGGGAAGTCTGGCATGTTTGCTGCCACAGACTTGGCCAAAGGGCGATGTGGGGTGGGTCAGGGGCAGAGACTCGCTGCCATTGGCTTTCCAGGTGGAGGAGACTGGGGAAGACTAATCCAATGGAAGTTTATGCCATAATAATGGGCTAGGCTTTCAGGTGCCACAAGGCTCGGGGCGGCCTTTGCTGCAGCAGACTGCCGCGGCTGCCTCAGGATTCCTCTGGGAATCCTTAAAAGCAGTCACACAAATCCTTCCAAGACTCCCAAAAAGGACCTTATTTGAAGGGCCGCTATGTTCTCTCAAATTCTGTCTCAGAATGGCAATGTGCCATTACCATCAGCCAATATTTCCTCCTCCCGCCATCCTATTTTGCCAGGTGAAGAACTATAGAGAACGCAGAAGCTTGCGCATGATTTCCCAATTATCTCGACTGACCTGATGAAGGTTGTGCTCTAAGATAGTCCTAGAAAGAGGAGTGTCTCTCCCTCCATGTGGAGGACCTGCCCATCGCTTGTTGTGAAAATGCAGCAAGGGAGAAAGCCACATGTGTTGAATTCCTGCCTGCTTTGCAGCTGAACCTCCTCAAGCCTCTCGTGACAAGCTTTCTAATGGAGGAAGTGGCAAGCGAGGTCTGAAGGAGCCTCTTCAGCTGTTAGCTGAGTCCAGCAGCTGATCTGGGCCCCATCCTGTCACTGTGCTGCAGATCCACATGGCCCCAGGTGACACCAGAGGCAGGAAACTCGTAATTGCCCAGGCTTCCTCCTCCAATTAACCTTGCACACAAGACTGGCCAGGGCCACCCCAGGCTTGCAGGGGTTCCCCCTCCCCCTCCTGTGCAGTGGAGGCTAACAAGCAAATCCTGCACTCCCATGTGGGCACAGGGGCCAGCTCTGCTCCAAGGGAGGAGGCCAACCTCTGTGCCTTCTGCTCCCCCAGCACCTCCTGGTTCTCCTGGGCCAGCCGGGCCCTCCTCTTTCGTAATCAGATCGGATTCCTTCATGGCTGGCGTTACTTGCAGATGAGGATGTCTCGCCCGCCTTTCATCTTGCCTGAGAGCTGCAGAGCCGCTGGCTTCGCCCCAGGCCCAGAGCAAGTCAGGTTAATAGGCTCGTTTGCAGCAGGGCTGGTTCAGTGTCTTTTAGCCATGGAGGCTCCCTGGGGCCCAAACACGGCAAGCCGGAGCCTCTCCATGGCGCGGGTGGAAGTTAAGGCTGTGATGCTGGACACCCACACACTGCGCGCCCCCCCCCACTTCAGGTGTCAGAAGGAGTCTGTGTCCTGCTCACCGTCTGCAGCCCAAATGCAGCAGCAACAGGAACCCCACTGAGCTGCCACAGCTAGCAGCCTAAGCTCCCGCCCTGATTTGTGTAATCCCCTGTTACAGCTGGCCTGCCGAGAGTCAGGTATAAGATGGGGGACACCTGGATTGCTACACGATGAACATGAGTCAACAGCGTTATGCAGCAGCAAAACAATCCCAATGCTTTAAAATCTTGGTCAAACCATACCTGGAATACTGTGTCCAGTTCTGGGCACCACATTTTAGGAGGGATATTGACAAGCTGGAAGGAGGAGATAGGATAGCCATCTTCCAATATCTTAAGGGCTGTCACGTGGAAGATGGAGTAAGCTTGTTTTCTCCTGCTCTGGAGGGAAACCAATGGCTTCAATTTACAAGGAAGGAGTTTTTCAACATCAGGAAAATCTTTCTGATGGCAAGGGCTGCTCCACAGTAGAACGGTCTCCCTTGGGAGGTGGTGGATTCTCCTTCCTTGGGGGTTTTTAAGCAGAAGTTCGACGGCCACCTGCCATGGATGCTTTAACAGGGGGTTGGACTAGGTGACCCTTGGGTCCCTTCCAACTATAATTCTATGATTATATTACTGAGTAGGGATTTGAACCCAGGTCTCTTCCTGTACCCATGCAGCATCTGGATAGCCCCAAGTTGTGGAAGGCTGATTTAAACCAAGGGTGTGGAACCCAAGACCATTGAAACAATGTTTTCTTCCAGCTCCCCGACCGTCACAGCCACATAATGCCAGGGCCAATGGAAGCATAACTTTGCTAGCTAGGGATGATGGGAGTTGCAGTCCAAAATCACCTGGAGGGCACCAGGCTGGGGAAGGAGCCCATGAGTGCCCGAACCTCACCCTGTGATGCACTGCTGAAGGAGACTGTGCTCATTCACTCTACAAAAGCCACCTTACCACACCTTGGAAAGCTGCTGTGTTTTTCCTCATGGTTAAAGGCAGGAAAACAACCCCATCTCTAGTATTTTGCTAGCTCAGATCCAGACAGGGCCCAGCCTGAGGCTTCAGGCATGGATGTGCATGAAAGATCAGATGCAACCTCTCCCCACCTCCTCTCCCTATCTTCCTTCCCCTCCCCCATTTCCATATCTTCACTTTAATCCGGCTCCCTGAGGGGGCTGCTATTCCACTGCATCTCATGTTCTGCCCCATCCCACGCCTCCCGATGTTACACCTTGTTAGGGCAGCTAAGATGCCACCCATCTCCAAAACACTGAGACCTGCTGCTGGTGTACATCTAACAAGACAACGTCAGCAACAAAACGTGCCGAGCCCTTTGGGGAAGCCCTGAAGGCAGTCTCCTCCTTCCCACCATCTGTGCCAACCAAGGCAGCACTCTCCTCTCATGGTGATGATCATGATGCCTGGTGTCAGTTTTGCAAGGAGAAGTTGGGAAAAGGAGGGGTGCCCAAGTTAGATATACAAAATGAGGAGCCATTTCCAAAGGAAGGCTGGGCCGGGACTGCTAAGGCAGTGGGCAGAAAGCAGAGATGGATTCGTGAACAGGATGCTTTGGAATTCCCAGGCACACACATTATTCTGTTTTAGAGTGACACCTGGTTGGCAAATGTGAGGTCAGGATGCTAAACTAGAAGGTTACTAGACTGTCCCTGGATTTGCAAATTTGTCCCCGGACAAATTCCATCCCGGAATGTCCCCAGATTCCAACTAATGTCCCCGGGAAATGTGGCGGCGGCAGCAGCAGCAGTAGCAGCAGCAGCAGCAGCAGCAGCAGCAGCAGTGGCAGTTTCCTGTCTTCATTCATTCATTCATTGATTTATTTATTTAGAATTATTTAAAATACAAAACGAAGAATACAAAATGAAAACACAAAAAGGAAAGCTATAGTCCTTTTTACACAGAAAAGGATCTTAGTGACAATTCAAGTATAAGGAACCCCTGTTCTGTGTATGCAGTGGCCTCTGCCCATTTAGAAGAAAACTCCATGACAAAAAAACAAGGGGGAAAAAATCCTTTTCTCCTCCATAGTTTGTCTTGCCTCAACTGGTCCTGCAGTTGCGGAAATATGCAGGGTCACTGATTTTCACCAGAAAAGAAATCTTACCAGCAGCACAGAAGTGACTGCCATTTTCCCTTGAAGCCCCCATTCTGACACCCCCTGCAACAGAGGTCTGGCCTACCAAAGCCTCTCCAGGTGAAATCCCCAGAGGGTTGTGTCAAGGACAGAGCGGTGGATCCCTTGGGTACATATAGTTAGCACAGCTGCAGAAAAGAATTTATTTCTTGTTTGTGATATCATTTTTAAAGGATGGTACACAGGAACCTTTAAAAATGAAATTATAGCATGTAATAAAGGGGGGAGTATGCACATCTATGAACAGGCATTATATTCAAATTATGCAACAGTAATATTCCAAGTTCATAAATAAACATCACTTATTAACCCTTCTCTGCCACAAAACTGAAGAAAACCTTTTGCATGAGTCCCAGCATCCCAAAACCCAGACAATCTGTTGTGGAAAGTTCCAACCTGAGATGGCTAAGCCGCTTCTTCTGAATGGCTTCCCCTGCTCTGTAGGGAAATGCACGGTTATTTAATTATAATGGGGAATAGTCAGGATGGAAAATGAACTCACACATCTGTTTAGGTGCTCCAAGATTTGCAGAAGAGGTGAAGCTAAAATTCACTCAGCTCAAAAGGTTAGCTGTGATTCCTGCATTGCACAGGGGTGGACTAGAAGGGGAGAGGAACACTGAAGGCACAGCCTCCTCTTGGTCTGAGAGGTCCTCTGAACCCTGAGGATGGGGATTCTGCAATCTTGGCCATCATGACCCCTGACCATTAGGTCCAGTCGTGACCGACTCTGGGCTTGTGGCGCTCATCTCGCTTTATTGGCCGAGGGAGCTGGTGTACAGCTTCCGGGTCATGTGGCCAGCAGGACTAAGCCGCTTCTGGTGAACCAGAGCAGCGCACGGAAACAGCGTTTACCTTCCCGCCGAAGCGGTACCTATTTATCTACTTGTACTTTGACGTGCTTTTGAACTGCTAGTTTGGCAGGAGCAGGGACCGAGCAACGGGAGCTCACCCCGTCACAGGGACTCGAACCGCCGACCTTTTGATCGGCAAGTCCTAGGCTCAGTGGTTTAAGCCACAGCGCCACCCGCGTCCCTATGTGATTAGGAGGGAACAGTGGCGTAGCATGGGGGGTGCAGGGGGGGCCGGCCGCACCGGGCGCAACATATGAGGGTTAGGGTTAGGGGGCGCAAATCCACGGGTTAGGGGGCGCAAATTACTTGCCTTGCCCCGGGTGCTGACAACCCAGGCTGCGCCACTGGGAGGGAAGCCTTAATATCACATGTGCCATCCTAAATCATTGGGCTGGAGCTCTGTTGATGACTTTGGATGTCCTCACTTTATTCACACTCAGAGATGGTGTGCAGCAATGGAATAAGAGAGTGGAAGTATCCTTGTTCACTGCAAATCATCACCCAGCGAGGATGACTATTTAATTCTCTAAGTGGAAATTAAAAAAAAACAAAACAAAAAAAACTGAGGCAGGAAAGAAGAGGGGGTATGGCCAAGAGTAAAGAAGTGGAACTGGGGATTGTTTTACCTGGTATGTTGCATTACAAGTCTTGCAAATGGGGCGGGGGGGGGGCAATATGGATGACTCCATTCAAAGGATAACTCCAGCAGTTTTCCGTGCCAGTTCTATTCTGAACCATGGATTAAACCATTTTGCCCCTGAAGAACAGTAACGTGGATTGGTTTATTTGTTGGGGCAAATAAATCACTGGGAGCTTCCTCCTCTGTTGTCCTCTATCTCTCCCTGTTGATTTTTAGCCACCTCTGTCATGTTGTTGTGTCAAGCAGGAGAGCAGGTCTGGGATTTTTTTCAGCACGGGGGTAATGGTATCTGCTGGAGTGCCATGCTGCCTCGCAGACCCTCCTGGCTGTGTGAATCAGGTCTTGATGAGGCTTTTAAGCTTTACTATTGTTTATGACTGATTAGCATGGAAGGAGGATGAGGAAGACAATCAGATAGAGGCTGGACCCCTCTTTTCTTTGAAGGGGTTCCTACTTCATGCTTGCAGTTTTAATGGTTAACACATGTTCGCTGGGTTGTTTGCACTTCTAATTAAAAGCTAAAGGTTACATTTCAGCTAGCTGAAGATCTTTTGCTAAAGCTCAATGTGCTTTACAAGCTGCACTTTAGCAGTCAGAAGTCAATGCATCCGAGGTCTGTTGAGCTTCCTCCCCGGAAACAATGTGTAGGGTTGTGATCTTGGGATGTTATGGTGTTGCTGCTCTTTAGGGTGTGTGGGTGTTATACACATGATCGGAGCAGCTGGCTGCATTTTTGCATTCTCCATGGTTCTGTGGCTGCTGTGGGGGCCTCTCATTATGGCCCCTGCACTTCAGAATTTACCTCTGCTTCCCCACAGCAGCTTCCCCCTGAAGGCCTCGTTATTCCCTGATGCTGCCTGAATTTTTTTGAGTTATGGGAAAAACACAAAGTGGTTTTGTTTGCATGTTCAAGTGGGGAAATGGTTGCTCCATTAGTGCAAAAGGGGACCCCTCTCTCCTTCCCTCTCTCCCTTTCCGCCGCTCCAATAATTCTCTTTAAAGTTATTGGGAAGTGTATGCTTAATTATATTTGCATATGAAAAATAGGATCTAATTAGTGTGATTGATTATTATTTTAACCTTAATGACATTTTGAGTATCTGTCCCTCCCTAATAGCAAAAGTATCACTAATAAATCATGGTCTTTGTATGACGATGGTCTATTGAGCTGCCTTATTTTATTAATATTCCAGAATGTATTGAATCTGAAACAAGTCAAACAACTGCTCATTTATTAAACCGTTTAAATGTCAGCTTTATACAGGCATAATATTACAGGAAATATGTTCCTGTGAAAGACATCTGCAGGCCAAGCCGACTCAAAATATTAGTTATTTCACTCAAATATATGAAGGAAATAAAAATTCAATTATGTAATTTATGGCACTAAATAAATTTATATCGGCTAACATAAATGTTTTGAATTAGCAGGCGTACTTTTCTCGCAAAGTTTCCTGCCTTCCCTGAGAAGCTCAGCAGCTGAGAACCATTTGCACATTCCCCCCCCCCCCCAAGACAAGCGGCAAGCAAGGAGCGAAAGGAAGGAAGCGGCCAGAGGGGGCTGCTTGCACCATCAGCACGCAAATACACCTTGCCAGAGAGGAACTTGGCCGGCAAAAGAGGATCCTCGGCCGTTGCCTTAAGACGGTTGCCTGCAGTTCATATGCATCATTGGCATTTCAGCCCTAATTAGAAATTAGCATAGTCACATTGAGATGAATTGAATCAGACTAAAGATGATTAGCAAAGTAATGCAAGAAATCATTAAATTAAGCCAGTGTGCCAAGTCCACTGCTGATCTATCACAAATTTGGGCTCCTAATGAGCTATTAATTAATGGGTTGGGTCAAAATCATGTCACTCAGCCCAGGGAAGATACACACCCCCTCACTCCCCCCCCCCCATGAGTGCTGAAGACAAATTTATCAGGGGTGAGTAAACAGACTGCGAAACTAACAGAATGCCAAGGTGGCAGGTTGCATTGCAGCAGTGATGAAGAGGAGGATTTGTCCTGAAATGTTTGTGGGATTAAAGATGAACAAGGAAGATTTTTGGCAATCGAAATACAAGCACAAGGAGAAAAATTTTTGATAATAGGGATTTATGCACCAAATGAAGGGAAGTCAGAATTTTTTAAGAAATTGCATGAGATTTTAATGGACTATATGGACCATAATTTAATCATGATGGGAGACATGAATGGAGTTGTCTCCACAAACATGGACAAAGCACAAAGACAGGTGGTCTCCAAAGACGGGAGACTACCAAAGACCTTTTTTGAAATGACCGAAAACATGGACTTGATTGACATTTGGAGAACAAAGAACCCTCCCGAGAGAGAGGGAACTTTTTACTCTGAAGCAAAAATGACATGGACAAGAATTGACCAAATATGGGTAACTAGTGGGATGGCTCCAAAGATAAAAAAAGTGGAAATCTGCCCAAAGATTTGCTCCGACCATAACGCCGTAAAGATGGAGATGAAATTAACAACAGCTGGCTCCTTCATATGGAGGATGAATGACACCCTATTTAGAGATGAAGAGGTTTACAAAAATGCCAAAAAAACTTTGAGAGACTATTTTGAGATAAATCTGAAAACTGAGGTGGAGAAGAGAGTAATTTGGGACGCAAGTAAAGCCGTGATGCGAGGTTTTTTAATACAACATAACTCTATAAAGAGGAAGAAACAAAATGAGAAGAAGGATAAGATTTTGGAAAAGATAAAAGAAGGAGAAAAGAAATTGAGGCTTAAACCAAAGTCCCAGGAGATCTTGAGAGAAATCAAGCTTTATCAGACGCAATATATGGGACTGATGAATCAAGAGATAGAATGGAAAATTAAGCAAATGAGACAAAGGACATCTGAGTCAGCAGATAAGTGTGGAAAACTTCTGGCATGGCAATTGAAGAAGAGACAAAAATTAAATACGGTTACAAGTTTAGAGGTGGATGGAAAGAACATTTATAGACCAAATGAGATTAGAAATTGTTTTCAGAGTTATTTCAGAAGACTCTATTCACAAGGGCCGGTGAACGAAGGAGATATAGATGAATTTATCAAGAAATGTGGATTACAAAAAATTTCACAACAAAGTAAAATGGTTTTGAATCAGAAAATAACTGAACAAGAAATAGAGGGTGCCATTCAAAATACGCAGTTGGGAAAATCTCCAGGACCAGATGGACTGACTTCCAGATACTATAAAGCTTTGAAGGAATGGTTGGTACAACCTTTGAAGGAAGTCTGTAATGAAATTTTAGAGGGGAAAAAGGCACCTGAATCGTGGAAAGAAGCGTACATTACACTTATACCAAAAACAGAGGCTGAAAAGACCCAGATTAAGAACTACCGCCCTATATCATTACTTAATGTGGATTACAAAATTTTTGCAGACATTTTGGCAAAAAGATTGAAAAAAGTGTTGGTGGGAGAGATTCATAAGGACCAGGCTGGCTTTCTTCCAGGAAGACATTTATCAGATAATGTGAGAAATATAATAGACATTATGGAGCTATTAGAAGTTAATATAAATACTAAGGCAGTTTTGATATTTGTGGACGCGGAGAAAGCTTTTGATAACATTTCCTGGAGTTTTATGAAGAAAAATCTACAAGGGATGGGGGTAGGCCAAGGTTTTGAAAATGGTATAGGTGCAATATATTCTGAACAAAAGGCAACGTTAATTGTAAATAACGTGGTTACTGAAGAATTTCGGATAGAAAAAGGGACACGACAGGGGTGCCCAATATCCCCATTACTTTTTATATCGGTTCTGGAGGTTTTGCTAAATATGACAAGAGGGGACTAGCTGGTTAAAGGGGTTCAGGTCAGAGCTAAACAATATAAACTGAGGGCTTTTGCAGATGATTTAGTACTTACCCTACAAGAGCAAGACACTAGTACGAAAAGAGTTTTAGAGTTAATTCAAGTATTTGGTCAAGTAGCAGGATTTAAGTTAAATAAACAAAAAACTAAAGTACTGGAGAAAAATCTAACAGTTAATGAAAGGGAGCGGTTTCAGAATGAAACTGGATTAAATGTATCCAAGAAAGTGAAATACTTGGGGATTAATATGACATCTAAGAATGTGAACTTATTTAAAGACAATTATGAGAAATGCTAGACAGAAGAAAAGAAAGATCTAGAAATATGGTCAAATTTGAGACTTTCCTTGTTAGGCCGAATTGCTGTTATTAAGATGAATGTTTTGCCTAGAATGCTGTTTTTGTTTCAAAAATTACAGATTGTGGATAAAATGGACTGTTTCAAGAAGTGGCAGAAAGATATATCTAAATTTGTCTGGCAGGGCAAAAAGCCCAGAATAAAATTGAAGATATTAACGGATGCAAAAGAAAGAGGGGGATTTGCCCTGCTGGACTTAAAACTGTACTATGAATCAGCAGCTTTCTGCTGGTTGAAAGACTGGCTACTTCTTGAGAATACAGACATTAGATTTAGAAGGGTTCAATACTAGGTTTGGTTGGCATGCATATATATGGTATGACAAGGTAAAAATTCATAAAGGTTTTAAAAACCATATTGTTAGGAAATCTCTATATAATGTTTGGACTCACTATAAAGATCTGTTGGAAAATAAAACCCCAGGGTGGTTGTCGCCAATGGAAGCCAAGGAGGCGAAAAAACTTAATATAGAATCTAAATGGCCAAAATACTGTGAAATCTTAGAACAAGAGGGTGAAAAAGTGAAATTACAGAGTTATGAGAAACTGAAGTTTAAAGTACGAGATTGGCTCCATTATTATCAAATAATGGAGGTATATAAACAAGACAGGAAAATTGGCTTCCAGGTGGAGAGATCAAAACTAGAAACAGAATTGTTAGATTCCAATACTAAGAATTTGTCAAGAATGTATAATTTGTTGCTGAAATGGAATACACAAGAAGAAACAGTTAAATCAGCAATGATTAAGTGGGCACAAGACATTGGTCATAATATTATGTTTGCTGACTGGGAACAGTTATGGACCACCGGTATAAAGTTTACGGCATGTAATGCCTTAAGAGAGAATATTATGAAAATGATTTACAGGTGGTACATGACCCCAGTCAAGCTTGCTAAAATTTATCATTTGCCCAATAACAAATGCTGGAAATGTAATGAAACTGAAGGTACTTTCTATCACCTTTGGTGGACATGCCCGAGGATTAAGGCCTTCTGGGAAATGATCTATAATGAAGAAGGTACTTAAATGTACCTTTCATAAGAAACCAGAGGCTTTTCTCCTGGGCATGGTCGGCCAATTGGTGTCAAAGAGAGACAGGACTTTTTTTATGTACGCTACTACAGCAGCAAGGGTACTTATAGCAAAGTATTGGAAGACACAAGAACTACCCACTCTGGAAGAATGGCAGACGAAGGTGATTGACTACATGGGACTGGCCGAGATGACTGGCAGAATCCGTGACCAAGGAAAAGAGACGGTGGAGGAAGATTGGAAGAAATGTAAAGTTTATCTTAAGAATGATTATAAAATTAATGAGTGCTAAAATGTCGAGGTTAGAGAAAAAAGAGGATTACAGCTGTAAATGATTAAGTAAGAGAGAAGGGGGAAAAAAAGAGTAATTAGTTAAATTAAGTGAGGATTTGCTGAAAGAAATTTGGAAATAGGGATGCAGAAAGGAGAGGTATGGGGAAGTCGGAGAAGCAATGTTTATGAAAAGAAGGTTTTGAAATTATATTTGTGTGTGTTTATGTGTTTGTTTGTCTTTGTATAGTGTATTGTATTGTGTTTAATATGTGTTGGAAAATCAATAAAAATATTATATATAAAAAAAGAAATGTTTGTGGGATTGTTGGGGAAACAGCATAGAATCATAGAATTGTGGAGCTGGAAGGGACCACAAGAGTCATCTAGTCCACCTCCTGCAGTGCAGGAATCTCAGCTAAAGCATCCATGACAGATGGCCATCCAACCTCTGCTTAAAAACCTCCAAGGAAGGAGGACCATTGCAAGATTGGAACTGGGAGCTTCCTGGCTCACAGCTTGGCTTTTTAACCTCAACTGGTCCTTCCCCTACATGACTGGCCTTTTGCATCTGTAGAGATTCTTCCACCATTCTCTCCCCACCCTGCAACTCTTTTGCCTCCCACAACTTCTGTCCCCAAAATCACTTGTGGAAAGCTAGACGTAAGGCAATTGCATGGTGAAAGAATCCTTAGCTGATTAATCCCATGAGCTGGACTAATCAAGCAATCAATTTGTAACTGGCTGACTGACCGAACCCAAAGGGTGCTCATCAATGGTTCCTCTTCATCCTGGAGAAGAGTGACTAGTGGGGTGCCACAGGGTTCTGTCTTGGGCCTGGTCTTATTCAACATCTTTATCAACGACTTGGATGATGGACTCAAGGGCATCCTGATCAAATTTGCAGATGACACCAAACTGGGAGGGGTGGCTAACACCCCAGAGGACAGGATCACACTTCAAAACAACCTTGACAGATTAGAGAACTGGGCCAAAACAAACAAGATGAATTTTAACAGGGAGAAATGTAAAGTATTGCACTTGGGCAAAAAAAATGAGAGGCACAAATACAAGATGGGGGACACCTGGCGTGAAAAGGATCTAGGAGTCTTGGTTGACCACAAACTTGACATGAGCCAACAGTGTGATGCGGCAGCTAAAAAAGCCAATGCAATTCTGGGCTGCATCAATAGGAGTATAGCATCTAGATCAAGGGAAGTAATCATGCCACTGTATTCTGCTCTGGTCAGACCTCACCTGGAGTACTGTGTCCAGTTCTGGGCACCACAGTTCAAGAAGGACACTGACAAACTGGAACGTGTACAGAGGAGGGCAACCAAAATGGTCAAAGGCCTGAAAACGATGCCTTATGAGGAACGGCTAAGAGAGCTGGGCATGTTTAGCCTGGAGAAGAGGAGGTTAAGGGGTGATATGATAGCCATGTTCAAATATATAAAAGGATGTCACATAGAGGAGGGAGAAAGGTTGTTTTCTGCTGCTCCAGAGAAGCGGACACGGAGCAATGGATCCAAACTACAAGAAAGAAGATGCCACCTAAACATTAGGAAGAACCTCCTGACAGTAAGAGGTGTTCGACAGTGGAATTTGCTGCCAAGGAGTGTGGTGGAGTCTCCTTCTTTGGAGGTCTTTAAGAAGAGGCTTGACAACCATATGTCAGGACTGCTCTGATGGTGTTTCCTGCTTGGCAGGGGTTGGACTCGATGGCCCTTGTGGTCTCTTCCAACTCTATGATTCTATGATTCTAATCAAATTTGTATGTATGGGCAGAAACCATAGTTCTGAAGTCGCCATCATAGTTTCTGTGCCTGTAGCTGATGTCTGCATCACAAGCGTTGAGCCAAGCTAGAAGTGAGCAGCACACTGTTGGTAAGAGCTCTCCATCCACCCCCCTTTAAACCTTACCCAACACCCCCAAATAGAAAAAGGATGTCAGAGATCCTTGGAACATCAAAGCCCTCCAGCACTGGACCACACATGTGCAGATGCCAGAGCCAGTTGTTTGTGCAACATGAAGGACAGGTAAAAAGGTCTTTTTCACACAGCACATCAATAAACCATGGAATCCACTCCCACAAGGTGCCGTGACAGTTGGCCCCAAGTTTTTCAGCTGCCCCAGGCCTCATGATGGCCAAACAGGGCAGGGGACACTTTTCTCCAAAAAAGGATGATCAAGTTTTTCCAGGAACAGGTGGAAACCCTAGCCACACCTGAACCGCAGCTGGTGGCAGGGAAGGAGCAGTAGGGATTGCTTACTTATGAGCAACCCAGGGGTTCTTCCTCAGCTGTGTGACACCATAGCCTGGCTCATTTAAGGGCCATGTTTATTTGGGGCCTGGACTATTGGAGAGAGGCAGGGGTCTTCTGATGTCCTCGAGTCCAGCAGGATTCAGGATCTCCACAGGTGTTGCCATGCCAGGAACATATTAGTTTGGTAACCCTGGGAACGCGCCCCCCCCCAGTGTTGAGAATGCCAAACTACAGAACCTCTGTCTGGATTCTCACTGAGCCAGAGGTGTTACTCCTGGGCAAAAAGGGAGGTGGAAGGGAAAGCCACCCTGGGGCAGCAGGGACAGTGGGCTTCAATGGACTTCCCACGCCTCATATGTGGCAGCCTGGTGCCAGGAACTGCAAGCAGGATGAGATAAAGAGCCCTTTCCAAAGAAAGCAAGGAGGGCTGATCACACACACACACACACACACACACACACACACACACACACACCCTCCTCTTGCCATCTCCACTTACAGCTGCTTTGACTGTGGAGGAATTAAGGAAAATGCATCACTTTCCCTCATGCTTTCTCTTGCTTTTTGCATAATTGAATTCTGTGCCTTTCCCCTTCTTCTGTCTGTGAATAATTTCCCTTTCATGTTACTTCCCAGATAGATAATTCAAAGGCTGCTTTGCTTGGAATGAAAACAGGAACAACATCCACACGTGAGGAGATTCTTGTGTATTCCACTTGTTGTAGACTCACTAAGGAATCATCTCCCAGGCACTATCTGTGAGGGGCCGGGGGGGGGGGGCAAGAAAAAGGCACCCCCTCCAAAAAAGCGACACTCCTTGCATCTGAAGCAGTGAATGCTGCTGACTACCTTTCTCCAACTTTTATATGAATTCACTGCAGCAAAAGCTCATTTTTGTCTGTCGTACATACCACATAACAGTGACTCCTTCAATGGTGCCATTAAAAAGTAGACACCCTGGAATATCTTATTATTGCTGTACAGTGGATGCTCGGGTTGTGAATGTGATTCGTGCGGGATGCACATTCGCAACCCGCAGCGTCCGCAACCCGCAGCAGCTCATCTGCACACATGTGGGTTGTGATTCAGCGTGTCTGCACATGCACAAAGCACGATTTAACCCGTTCCAGTACTTCTGGGTTTTGGGGGTCCCCAACCAGAAAAAATGCAACCTGAAGCGTCTGTAACCAGAGGTATGACTTTATTATTACTTATTAAATTTGAATACTGCCTGCATCTGAAGATCACAGAGCAGTGAATAAAACAGAAACAAAACAGATATAAAATTATATTATGAAGCTTCTTGCATTTGTTGGATCTAGGATTAGGTAAAGGTAAAGGTACCCCTGCCCGTACGGGCCAGTCTTGACAGACTCTGGGGTTGTGCGCCCATCTCACTTAAGAGGCCAGGGGCCAGCGCTGTCCGGAGACACTTCCGGGTCACGTGGCCAGCGTGACAAAGCTGCATCTGGCGAGCCAGAGCTGCACATGGAAACGCCGTTTACCTTCCCGCTGGTAAGCGGTCCCTATTTATCTACTTGCACCCGGAGGTGCTTTCGAACTGCTAGGTTGGCAGGCGCTGGGACCGAGCAGCGGGAGCGCACCCCGCCGCAGGGATTCGAACCGCCGACCTTTCAATCGGCAAGTCCTAGGCGCTGAGGCTTTAACCCACAGCGCCACCTGCGTCCCGGATCTAGGATTGGATAATATTAAAAAAACACAGATTTGTTAGATTTAGAAGGACATGATAATAGATTTGATTGGCCACGCGTAATTGTGGTACCAGAAGGCAAAAGTACATAAAAGCTTCCAGAACCACATAATAAGAAATGCGATTTTTAAAGTTTTGTTAGAACAAAAAATACTGTGGTGGCTTTCCCCACTGGAAGCAATATCCTTGAAAAAAGTAAATATGAAACCTAATTGGGCAATTGAGAAGCAGAAAGAGATGGACATTGATCGATTTCTGAAAATAAACAGACTACAGAAAATATCTCAGGAAAGTAAGTTAATGTTGAATTATAAAATAACGGATCAGGAAGTGGAAGTGGAAGGGGCCATACAGAACATGCAATTGGGTAAATCTTCAGGACTGGATGGTTTGACTTCAAGATACTACAGATCTTTGAAAGAATGGTTAATACAACCATTGAAGGAAGTCTGTAATGAAATATTGGAAGGGAAAAGGCACCAGAGTCGTGGAAGGAAGCTTATATTACACTTATACCGAAAACAGAGACAGAAAAGACACAGCTTAAGAATTACCGCCCCATATCGCTGCTTAATGTGGATTATAATTTTTTTGCAGATATTTTGGCTAAGAGATTTAAAAAGATGCTGGTAGAAGAAATCCATAAAGATCAAGCGGGCTTTCTCCCGGGCAGACATTTGTCTGACAACACAAGTGTAATGGTTCTAGGGGTTGCTCGTGAGTAAATTGTCACCACTCCTGGCTAGGTTACCTGGGTGAACCCTTTCTGTCTGGACAGCCTCTCACCCGTGGCTGTCTCAATCGCTGGCAGCATCCGTCAGTGGGCTTGGCTTGAACTTCTTCCAGCAAAGAAGTTCTTTGATGCCTAGTCTCCTCCTACTCTCCCTGCGTGGAAGTCTTCTGCACAGGGAGGGTGTGGGCAGCGGAGGACCCGTGCTCTCCCCGCTGGTCTCTGGCGAGGAGTCCTGGAGCCCCCTCGCCGATTCTCCCTTCTGCCCCCCTTCTCCACTGGTGCTACGCTGATTTCCTTCCCCAGCAGATGGGCTGCCTCTCTCCCTACTGGGACCCTCTCCGGCATCCCTCTGGAGCCTTCCCTACGCCTCTGGCTCCGATGGCAGTTCCCTGACAACCACCTCCCCCAGAGGACCCCCTCCACCCCCAGCCCGATTTTCCGATTCAACCTTGTCCCTTTCCTTGGCCGACAATGCGGGGAATCCCCTGAAGGAGCTGTCACCATCCTCTGAGGATTCAAAAGCCGCTTCCCACCCGCTCCGATCTCTTCCCGCAGGGTGGGCCTCCCAGTCTGATTCTTCTCCCTCTGACACCTCCCCTTCCTCCTCTTCGGAGGCAGGAAAACCCCCAAAGTCCCCTTCGTCGTCTGAGGTCCCAAATTCTTCCCCCCAGAATCTCGCTAGTGGTTTTGGTTTATCCGGGAACAAACTGTGGAATTCTCCCACCAGATAGCCGTCCTTGATTAATTCAGCGGGGACCCACGTGTTTTCTGACCTGGGTTCTCCCTCCCAAGCTACCAAGTACTCCACCTGGCGACCTCGCCACCTTGAATCGAGTATTTCCGTGGCTTGGTTGCGGTGTTCCTCCCTCCCGCCCCGGAAATTCCCGCCCCTCCCTGTACGGTGAAAGTAGGGACCTATGGAACACCGGATGTATCTTCATGCTGTCAGGCAACTTGAGCTTGAATGCCACGGAGTTCACCTGCTGTGTTACCTCAAAAGGCCCCAGCCGCCTCGGCTGCAACTTTTTGCACCCTCCCTTTAGGGGCAACCCTCGGGTTGACAACCACACCCGGTCTCCCACCCGTATGGCTTCCCCCTCCCGACGGTGCTTGTCCGCCTGCCTCTTGTAAACTTCCTTGGCACGCTCCAAGTTCATCTTGAGTTGCTGCTGCAAGGCCTCCATTTCTTCTACAAACTGCTCTGCCGCGGGTACACTCCATACTTCCTCCCCCCTCCCCGGGAAGGCCCTGGGGTGACACCCATAATTGGGCTCATTCCCGTGGACACATATTCAGCGTTATTGTACACAAATTCAGCCAACGCTAGTTTCTCTACCCAATCGTTCTGTCTCTCACTGACGTAGCAGCGTAGGTATTGCTGGAGTATACTATTCGCTCTTTCTGCTTGTCCGTTGTTTTCCAGGTGCCTCACCGTTGAGAAGCCCACCTCGACCTGCAGCAAGCTCATGAGCTTCCTCCAGAACTGGGAAGTAAATTGTTTCCCGCAATCTGAGATGACCCTCGAGGGAGCCACATGCAGCTTGAAAATGTGGTCCACAAACAACCTGGCTGTCTCCTCTGCCGTCACCGCATGTGAGCAAGCTATGAAATGGCACATCTTCATCAGTAGATCGACTACTACCATGACTGCTGTCTTCCCCCTTGACCTGGGCAAATCTGTCATAAAATCAATGGACACCACCTCCCAGGATCTTCCTGGTGTGGGTAAGGGTTCCAGTAACCCTGCGGGGGCAGCCCTCTCCCCCTTTGCCCTCTGGCAGTGGTCGCACCCCCGTACATATTCCCGTACGTCTTCCCTCACCTTTGGCCACCAGAACTGCTTGGTGACGAGCAGCATGGTTTTGTGCTGTCCAAAGTGCTCAGCTGTTGGGTTGTTGTGGAGTTGTTTGAGTACCTTCCCCCTCAAGGTCTCCCCCGGTACATACAGCGCCCCTTATAGTACAGTAGCCCTTCCTTTTCCTCAAACCCTCCATGGTCTTCCCTTCCATCCTGGAGTTCCCTGATTTTCGTTTGAGCGAATGCGTCGTTTCAATAAGCCCGACCAGTTCTCGTTTCCCAACCAACGCTCCCCCACACAGCCATCGGTTCTCAGGAAACACGTGTCGGATCTCCGGCGGTCCCTCTCCTTCCATGTACTCCGGCTTCCAGGAGAGAGCATCTGCTCTTACGTTTTCCTCTCCCGGCATGTATCGGATCTCGAAGGAAAACCTGGAGAACTCCTGAGCCCATTGAATCTGTCTCTGGTTGTGTACTCGCGCGGTCCTCCAGTATTCCAAGTTCTTGTGGTCAGTACAAACCTGGATCTTGTGCTGTGCCCCTATTAACAGATGTCTCCATCGGCGAAACGCCACATAGATTGCAAGCAGTTCGCGGTCATACACTGTATAGTTTTGCTCCGACTTGCTCAGCTTCCTCGAGAAAAAGGCACACGGCCTCCAGCCCTGCTTGGCCCCTGGCTGCAAAAGGACCGCTCCAATGGCTCAGTCGGGCACGTCCATCTCCTGTCTCATGGGCTTCTCCAGATCAACGTGCAGGATCTGCTCTTCCGAAGCGAATGCCTTCTTCAGTCTTTCAAAGGATTGCTGGGCACCTTCTGTCCATGCGAACTTCTTTTTGCTGCTGAGACAATCTGTGATGGGCGCTGTCAAGTGGGCGAAGTTCTTGATGAACTTCCTGTAGAAGTTGCTGAACCCTAAGAACCTCTGCACATCCTTCCAGGTTTTGGGGGCCTTCCATTCCAGCACTGCCTGCACCTTGCTTGGGTCCATAGCTAGGCCCTTGTCTGACAACTTGTACCCCAGAAACTCGACCTTTCTGGTGTGAAATTGGCATTTTTCCAGCTTGACCCACAACTGGTGCTTCTGTTTTTTTTATATAAGATATTTATTAAAGTTTTAGAAGTACAAAAAGAGAAATAAAGAAACATCCTTTTAGACAAGAAAAAATAAAATACAAAAAGGAAAAAAGAAAAATCAGTAAGCAAAAAGAAGAATCAAGAAGAAAGAAAAAAAAGAAAAAGGAAACAATACAACAAATCTTCCCATTACTTTCCTTTCATTAGCTTATTTCCCTGACCTCCTCACACCTCCCTTTCTTGTATTCTAAGTCAATTATCCATTTCAGCAAATCCTTTCCCTCTTTTCAAATTTTTGTCCTGAGAATTTTTCTTAATACTAATATAAGTTTACTTTCCTTTTTTTTAAAGATATTTATTAAAGTTTCCAGAATAAAAAAGGAAAGATAGAAAAAAGAAAAGAATAAAGTTTACACTTAGTTTCGTTGACATGTTTCCCAGACTTCCCCCCTCCCCCTCTCGTATTCCCATTCCATAAAATTAATTCCACAAATTCTTACCCCAAATTTTAAAACCTTATTATAACTATACATAACCCATTTATTCAAAATTAATTTATCTTATTTAACCATTTCTCCTTATGATTTTTATGCTTCCCTAAGCTCGACCCCAATTCCCTTCCACGAATTCCCCTATTTTCATAGAACCAGAAGAAATAAGAAAAAAGAAAAGAAAGAAAAAATATGTAATTTTACAGCCTTTGGATTCCAAATCTCCCTCCCCCTTTTCCCGGTTCCGATCCCCAAAGTTCATCCATCTGTCTACTGCCAAACTGGAGAACCCACGTCCATGTCTCAGTTCTACTTTACCATCTTTTGATAGCTTTTGATTTCAGAAAGTCCAATCTCGGAGAAACTCTCAAAAAAGATCATTCTTCTTCCATCCAGACCTCTATGTTTAAGAGTATAACTCAAATTCTGTTTCTTGATGCTTTTAAAGTCTGGATGTCCCAAATGTTCCAACTTCGAGTTTAGTCCAGCTCTTATTCCTCAGGTTTCTTTTCCTGTTCTGCTGCAAAAACCTTCTATTTCAGAAACTTCTTGTTCTCCACAGAGGCTTTATTTATTCAGGAACATAAACTTACGTCAAGTCCCTTCCTTTCTTCAATAGATAAATCCATTGTCTCCTTTAGTGTAGAAACCTCTGTAGACAAAATAATGCTTCGTTTTTGCAGCTTTCCCAAGAGATAACAAATCCTGCTCAATTTCATAGTATTTTTCCACTTGCTGCTACTGTTGCAATGTCCCAACCTCCCTCTAGAGGGAATATGGTAACTTAATTTCTTTCCAGATCAGACCCAAAAGTCAAATAACTTGTTGCCTTTATTTCCAATAATTTATGTCCAAATTGTAACAAATCTAACCAGCAAAGCCATCGTAACAAAGTTCTCTTTTATTTTCCTGCTTTGACAGCTACTTTAACAGCTGTCAAAGTTTCTTTCACCAGTCTCTCATAACGGATCGCTCCCGGTTCCCGGGGGGGGGGGGGTTGCATTTTAGTTCTCACAAACCAATCTTCTCCTCCAGCACAATTATTGTAATTTCCCTTCGTGAAATTAATTTTTTTCAAAAAAACAAGTTCATCTCTCGATCTTAGTTGTCAAATCCTTGCGTTAAAACATCTACAACGGGGGGGGGGGGCGGACTTCCTTTTTGCACTTCCCCCGCTCGCTCCAAATTCATAAATCAAATTTTCCCTTTTAAGTCCGATAAATTTACTCACGGGTTGTTCTTTTTAATCCAAATCCAAAATTTTCCAAAGAAGAAGTTGTTGCTCTCCGCCGAATGGCATGCGGCTTCGCTAGGCAGGGGAAGCAGTGGACTCATAGCACCACACCCCCCCGTCGCCCGCTCCACAGCCTTTAAAAAGGCTCCTTCGCGGGTCGGGGGGCGCAAACGGTGCCCGCCGAGTCACCAAGTCCATGGGCATTGCCGCCCATGGTTTTTGAGGGTCCCTGCGTCGCCGGTGTGGCAGGACCCAACCCCTACCCAGCAGGCTCCCTCCGGAGCTCAGAGGGAGTCCGCCATTCGGCGATGGCGCCGACCCGGAAGTCTAAGTTTACTTTCCTTCCTTTCACCGATTAACAGTCTATTTTTCTTAAATCTTTGTTACATTTCTGCTAGAGTCACATAAATTCATTCCAACATCATTCTAACATTCATTGATCTTACAATACTTTTGTAAATAGTCTTTAAATTTCTTCCAATCTTCCTCCACCGTCGACCCACAACTGGTGCTTCTGCAGTCTCTTTAGCACTTCCCTGACGTCTCTGACATGTTGCTTCTCATTGTCCGAATAGATTAAGACGTCATCCAAAAAGACACCCGTAAAATTGGAAACAATATATAAAACTGGTGATAAATTATGTTGGAAGTGTAAGATCAAGGAGGGCGATTTTTATCATATGTGGTGGTTGTGTGAGCCTATCAAAAAACTCTGGGAATCTATTTACAATGAACTAAAAAAAAATCTTCAAATATACCTTTATAAAAAAACCCGAAGCCTTTTTGCTGGGGATAATTGGAGAGGAAATCAAAAAGGAAGATCAAACGCTCTTTCAGTACGCGACAGTGGCTGCCAGAACTCTAATAGCGCAGAATTGGAAGACATCAAAAATCCCAACTATAAACGAGTGGCAATCCAAACTATTTGATTATTTAGAATTGGCAAAAATGACACAGAAAATAAGAAATCAAAAAGATATAAAGTTTAACAAAGAATGGAATAAATTTATGACATACATGGAAACAGAGGTAAAAAATCTAAAAATCACAGTAGGTGTGACGTAACACTTGTGATGTAAAGAGTTTTTTGAGGAAAAGAAACTGCAGATAAAAAATCATATAATATATTCTGAAACCGAGATGAAGGGAAGTCAATGAGTGTTGTGTGTTATTTAGTAAATGTAAGTTAATTTGTTGGTATCTTATGTTAGGAGATGTTTTTTCTTTTGTTTTCGTTATTATTATTTCTCTTTTTTATGTATTTCTTTTTTGTGTGTATGTGTTATGTATGTTTCTTTTGTTTGTTTTAATGTTTGATGTAGCAAAACGAATTAAAATCAATAATAATAATAAAAGACGTCATCCAAAAAGGCTACGCAGTTCTTGTACAGCAGGGGCCCCAACACGTGGTGCATGAATGCTTGAAAGCAGGCGGAACCCGATTGTAATCCAAATGGCATGACTAAGCACTCAAAAGCCCCCAGGGGGGTGAACATGGTAGTTTTCCATTCGTCCCCCTCCCTTATCCTAATCAAATTGTACGCTCCCCTGAGGTCCAGCTTGGTAAAATTTTTCCCCTGCCTCACCCGTGTTAAAATGTCGTCAATCCTGGGCATTGGGAAGGTCACGGTTTCTGACACCAGGTTGACAGCCCTGTAATCCACGACTAGCCTGGGCTGATTAGTCTCCTTTTTGTCCACGAAGAACACCGGACTGCCTCCCACCGCCTTTGATTCCCTTATGAACCCTCTCTTCAGGTTCTTGTCAATAAATTGCCGCAACTCCTGCATCTCCCGGTCAGACATGGCATACAGCTTACCCACCAGCAGCTGAGCCCCTGGGAGTAAGTTGATTTGGCAGTCAAAGGGCCTATGGGGGGGTAGTCTATCCGCCTCCTTCTCACTGAAGACTTCCTTCAGGTCAGCATATTGTGGTGGCACCTCCCCTTTTGGTTCCACAGCCAGCCCAGCCACCCTGGCCACTGTCATTCTTGAGTCCCCCCCCAGACAGTGTTCCAAGCAGTAAGCTGACCCAAAGGTGACTGACCGCTGATGCCATGACACTACTGGATCATGCAGTGCCAGCCAGCTCATCCCCAGTATTATTGGGGGTCCTGCCAGTGTGGCCATGTGAAAGGCAATGGTCTCCGTGTGCCTGGCAACCCTCATTCACATTGGCGGGGTCTGGTGTGTCACTCCCCCCCCCGAAGTTCCCTGCCATCGATGGTGGTCACTTGCAAGGGAAAATCCAGGGGCAGCAGGTGGAGTTGGTGCTCCAGAGCGAAGTCCCTGCTGAAGAAATTGCAGCAGCTGCCCGAATCCAGCAGCCCCTCAATATTGACTGGGTGCCCATTCGGGAGTTCTAGCACCACTTCTATGGCTATAGCTGCCTTGGGAGGGTCAGGCTGGGGCACTTCTATTGGTTGCTGGCCTGGCTGCTGCCCCTGCTGGTTGGCAGCCAGGCGTTGTTGTTTCCCTGCGCCTGCCCTTCCTCCCCCTTCTCCTCGCAGCCAGCAGCCCCCACCATCCCTTGCCAGGCCTTTCTTTGTGGGCAGACCCTGGCAAAATGTCCTGGCCGCTGGCAGAGGAAACACTTCTTGGTGGTTTTCCAATCCTTCCCCTCCCTCTTGCGACCTTCACTGGAGTTTGAAACCTCGCGTGCGCACCATCAATTTCCATTGGCTCAGCCGCCTGGGAAAGCTGTCTCGGTATTTCAGGAATGCGGTAGTCATGGAAATGTTCCCCTCTCACTTCGTGTTTCTCCTGAGCCCGCGCTTACTGCCGTACTCCAATCGCAAGCACAGCCTTGGTCAGCTGATCCATCGACTGTGGGCGGGGCGCACGGGACAACTCATCCTTCACAGTTGGGGACAACCCCTCCTCAAACAACATTTGTCTCAGTTCAGAGTCCAGATTCCAGCCGAGCCGGTGGATCAACATCGCAAAGTGCGACCAGTAGTCTCTAACTGACTGGCTCCCCTGCTTGCACCCCATCAGTTCCCGCCGAGTCACACTTTGCTCCACTTCACTGGAATACATCGCATTCATTGCCTGGAAGAATTTCTTAAGGTCCTTCAAGGCATCATTTTGCGTCGCCATTAGGGGCCTGATCCATTCGCGTGCCCCATCCTCCAGATGCCCCACAATGTAAGCTACCCTCTCCCCGTCATCAGCAAAGTCATTATGCTGCAGTTCCAAAGCGTACTCTATTTCCGTTCGGAACGCATTGTAGTCCTGGGGTTTTCCCCCAAACTTGTGTACCAGCTCCGGTACTTTCCTTGCGATGGGGGTGGATCTGACCTGCGCATCCTGAGCCCGTCTTTTGTCCAGCCGCGCCGTCAGGAGAGCTACATGCTGTTCCAAGTCTCGGTTCCTCTCTACCAGACTTTGCACTCCAGCTGCTTGCTCCGTCTCTCTGGCTGTCCTGGTTTGGCTCATCGTGCTCCCTCACTGGGGCTGCGCACAAGCAACGTCGGTGACTGACGGATTGCTGTAATGGTTCTAGGGGTTGCTCGTGCGTAAGTTGTCGCCACTCCTGGCTAGGTTACCTGGGTGAACCCTTTCTGTCTGGACAGCCTCTCACCCGTGGCTGTCTCAATCGCTGGCAGCATCCGTCAGTGGGCGTTTCTTGAACTTCTTCCAGCAAAGAAGTTATTTGACGCCTAGTCTCCTCCTACTCTCCCTGCGTGGAAGTCTTCTGTGCAGGGAGGGTGTGGGCAGTGGAGGACCTGTGCTCTCCCCGCTGGTCTCTGGCGAGGAGTCCTGGAGCCCCCTCACTGATTCCCCCTTCTGCCCCCCTTCTCCACTGGTGCTACACTGATTTCCTTCCCCAGCAGATGGGCTGCCTCTCTCCCTACTGGGACCCTCTCCGGCATCCCTCTGGAGCCTTCCCTCCGCCTCTGGCTCTGATGGCAGTTCCCTGACAATGAGGAACATAATTAATATCTTAGAAAAACTACAAGTGAATATTAATACTAAAGCAGTTCTGATATTTGTGGATGCGGAGAAAGCCTTTGATAATATTTCTTTGAGTTTTATGAAGAAGAATTTACAGGGGATGGGGGTAGGTCAAGGTTTTGAAAATGGTATAGGTGCAATTTACTCAGAACAAAAGGCAAAATTAATTGTGAACAATGTAGTGACAGAAGAATTTAAGATTGAGAAAGGAACACGGCAAGGTTGCCCAATCTCTCCGTTGCTTTTTATATCGGTCCTGGAGGTTCTGCTAAATATGATTAGAAAGGACCAATTGGTTAAAGGTATACAAGTGGGAGCTAAACAGTACAAACTGAAAGCTTTTGCTGATGATTTGGTATTGACTTTACAGGAGCCAGAATCTAGTACCAAAAGGGTATTGGAATTGATCCAAGAATTTGGTCAGGTAGCAGGTTTTAAGTTGAACAAGATGAAAACTAAGGTTTTAGAGAAAAATTTAACTGGGATTGAGAGAGATAAGTTTCAGTTTAAAGTCTGAAACTTATCTCTCTCAATCCCAGTTAAATTGGACGTGCCCAAGGATTAAGGCTTTCTGGGAAATGATTTACAATGAAATGAAAAAGGTATTTAAATATACCTTCCTGAAGAAACCAGAGGCCTTTCTCCTGGGCATGGTCGGTCAATTGGTGCCAAAGAAGGATAGAACTTTCTTTATGTATACTACAACAGCAGCAAGAATACTTATTGCAAAGTACTGGAAGACACAAGATTTACCCGCTTTGGAAGAATGGCAGATGAAGGTGATGGACTATATGGGATTGGCAGAAATGACCGGCAGAATCCAAGACCAGGGAGAAGAGTCAGCGGAAGAAGAATGGAAGAAATTTAAAGACTACCTACAGAAATATTGTAAAATTAATGAATGTTAGAATGATGTTGGATAGAAATTAAGTGGTTTCCAGCTGTAATGCTTTAAGGGAATATGAGAAACAGGCTTAGAAACAGGTTAAAAATTAATGGCAAGGATTTGCTGAACTAACAATTTGAATCGGAATACAAAAAACGGAGGTATGAGGAGGTCCGGGAAACATGTTAAAGGAAAATGAGAAATGGAAATTCTGCATGTTTCTTTTTTTAAATTATTTTTACTTTTGTATTTTTGTTACTATTTTTTATTTTCTTTTTACCTTTATTGTA
This sequence comes from Podarcis gaigeae, assembly GCF_964106915.1. Classification (NCBI taxonomy): domain Eukaryota; kingdom Metazoa; phylum Chordata; class Lepidosauria; order Squamata; family Lacertidae; genus Podarcis; species Podarcis gaigeae. The sequence continues at coordinate 41,094,266 of NC_139693.1, forward strand.
TTATTATTAAAAACCTTAATAAATATTCTATTAAAAAAAAAGAGAGAGAGATAAGTTTCAGAGGGAGACAGGATTAACATTGGTTAAGAAAGTGAAATTGAAATTGATTGAAATTGATTGATTTATTACGGCCATTGGCCCATATCTAAAAACAATACATCAAAATTTATCCATAAACAATACAATTTAAACAGTTCCAAGTTAAAACACCCCTATAAAACCAATTTTACTTCAATTAAGTAAACTATACACAATAAGCTCCCTCTATGTCAACCGCAATTCAAATCCCTCAGATTTTGGGGGATATGCGTCTTAGTTCTGGCACTTATTGATGGTTCTTAAGTTTGGCTAAGCTGTCAGAGTCATACAGTGATCCATTTCTCTTATGAAATAAGACATTAATCAGGTATCTAGCGACTGCAAGGGATCTACTTGAGTCTTCGTCGTTTAATAAGTATATTATTTGGGCTTCCTGAGGTCTGTCAGCTATTCTCAATAAATATGGGGCCAGAAACTTGGACCGTGAAGCTGAATGTAAAGGACAACAGAAGATTATATGATATAACGATTCTATAGAACCACTTTTACAGTCACAGAGGAGTGAGATCTGTCCGTTGGAGAGTCTGTTACCCAACACATTTGATGGGAAAACATTGAATCTAGCCTTTATAAAGGCGTACCTGTGCATCACCACAGATAAGGTAGTTAAATAAGATGGAAGTTTCGTTGGTGGTGTTAAGCCAAGGTTTATCGGCGAACAGGTGCCACCACCTGTCGCAATATGAAATTGTAAATCCATCTCCTCTAATTTGTGAGTTATAATTCTCTTGGCAGAAATTAAATCCAATTTTAGTAGTTCAGATGGAGATAGTCCTAAGGACACAAGTTTCCCATGTATTATTTTTGCCCAAGGGCTAGGGAAGTCGTCTCTCCAGAGACACTGTATCAAGTGGAGATTTGGAAGTTTATGCCATAATGCCAACCAGTAACAGAGGATGCATTTCCATAATGTGGTTTCTAGAGATGTAACATTTAGTTCGAGTCGTATAGCAGTATTGCCTGCACACCTGGGTAATTTTAGCAACCTTCTTAGCAGCTGGTTTTGGATTACCTCCAATTGGGTTAGATTAACAAAGGACCCCCATATTGGGATTGCATATGCTATTGTTGCAATCACCTTTGCCTTGAAAACTTTTAACACTGATGGAATATGGAAAGCCCCATCTGAAAAGAAAAAACGCAGTAGCGCAAAGGAAAGGGCTTTAGCTCTATTTAATACATATGCCAGATGGACCTTCCAGCCCATGTTGTGTTGGAGAAGGACTCCCAAGTATTGAAATTTAAAGACTTGGTCAATGGCTTTTCCGTCTATTCTCCAATTATAGGTTTTTCGACTCTTGGTGAAAATTAGAACTTTGGACTTGGCATGATTAATTGTAAGAAAATTTGATTTGCAGTAAGCATCAAAAATTTTCAGTGCCCTCCTAAGGCCTACTCTTGAGAAAGATAGGATCACTGCGTTGTCTGCGTAGAGTAGAAGGGGGCAACGATATTGGGCAAGGCGGGGGGCATGGATCGTTTCTTGAGAATCTATCAGAGGCGCCCTCATATCACTTATAAATAGATTAAAAAGGGTCGGAGCAAGGATACATCCTTGACGGACACCTCTATTGATGGTTACTGAATTTGAGAGGTCGCCGGCCGGAGTGATTCTCACCCTTGCGGCTGATCCGTCATGCAATTTAGTTATTAGCCACAAAAGTCTCTTGTCTATTCCCCATCGTGCTAATTTCCCCCAAAGTAATCCCCTGTGGATGCTGTCAAAAGCGGCCTTTAAATCAATAAAGGCCGCACAAAGTTGGCCTCTATTTGGGGCGGAATATTTCCGGGCAAGGTGGTATAAAACTAAGACATGATCAACCGCTGAGGATGTGAGGGCGATCTGGCTGCGACATCTGTCACCCCATTGATCGCCAGGGTTGATTCGGCTGATCTGGCTGGCTAGGTGGGTGTCCCCTTCCTCCCTCACCGCTCCATGTGCGTCCCTCCCGAAGCTGCGCGCTCGGTGGAAGAGGACGACCATCCCAGATAGAAGGAGTGTACCGTTCTTCGGTCAAGGGTATACGATAGCTGCGCTCCCCTGCTAGAACCTCCAAACAAGCTTAAGAAAGTGAAATACTTAGGGGTTAACATGACTTCTAAGAAGGTGAATTTATTTAAGGATAACTATGAAAAATGCTGGATTAAAGTGAAAAAGGATTTAGAAATATGGTCAAATTTGAAGTTATCATTGTTAGGCCGAATTGCTGTGATAAAAATGAATATATTGCCAAGGATGCTGTTTTTGTTTCAAAGATTGCAAATTCTACTTTTTATATCTGTCTTGGAGGTTTTGTTAAATATGATCAGGGGGTACCAGCTGGTTAAAGGAATTCAGGTCGGAGCCAAACAATATAAATTGAGGGCCTTCGCAGATGATTTAGTTTTAACTTTACAACAGCCAGACACTAGTACGAAAAGAGTTCTAGAACTAATTCAAATTTTTGGTCAGGTAGCAGGATTCAAGTTGAATGAGCAAAAAACTAAAGTTTTGGAGAAAAATTTAACAAATGCTGAAAAAGAGAGGTTTCAAAGTGAAACTGGATTAATGGTGGCAAAGAAAGTGAAATATTTGGGGATTAACATGACATCCAAGAATGTGAACCTATTTAAAGATAACTGTGATAAATGTTGGACAGAGGTAAAGAAAGATCTAGAAATATGGTCAAATTTGAGACTTTCCTTGTTAGGTCGAATTGCTGTAATCAAGATGAATGTATTGCCTAGAATGCTATTTTTGTTTCAGACATTACAGATTGTGGACAGAATGGACTGTTTCAGGAAGTGGCAGAAAGATATATCTAAATTTGTCTGGCAGGGCAAAAAGCCCAGAATAAAATTTAAGATATTAACTGATGCAAAAGACAGAGGGGGGTTTGCCCTGCCGGACCTAAGACTGTATTATGAATCGGCAGCTTTCTGCTGGTTGAAAGACTGGCTACTTCTTGAGAATACAGACATTTTGGATTTGGAAGGGTTTGATATCAGATTTGGTTGGCATGCATATATATATGGTATGACAAGGTAAAAATTCATAAAGGTTTCAAAAACCATATTGTCAGGAAAGCACTATACAATGTTTGGACCCGATATAAGGATTTGTTGGAAAATAAAACCCCTAGGTGACTGTCACCAATGGAAGCTAAGGAGGTGAAAAAACTTAATATGGAATCTAAATGGCCAAAATATTGTGCAATTTTAGAGCAAGAGAGTGGAAAAATTAAATTACAGAGTTATAAAAAAATGAAGTACGAGATTGGCTGGGCATGGTCGGCCAATTGGTGGCAAGGAAGGATAGGACGTTTTTTATGTACGCTACCACAGCAGCAAGGATCCTTTTAGCTAAGTATTGGAAGACACAAGAACTACCCACACTGGAAGAATGGCAGACGAAGGTGATTGACTACATGGGACTGGCAGAGATGACGGGCAGAATCCGTGACCAAGAAAAAGAGACGGTGGAAGAAGACTGGAAGAAATTTAAAGTATATCTCAAGAATTGTTGTAAAATTAATGAGTGCTAAAATGTCAAGGGAAAGGAAAATATAGAATTACAGCTGTAATTGATTAGGTATTAAAAGGTAAAGGTACCCCTGCCCATACGGGCCAGTCTTGACAGACTCTGGGGTTGTGCGCCCATCTCACTTAAGAGGCCAGGGGCCAGCGCTGTCCGGAGACACTTCCGGGTCACGTGGCCAGCATGACATTGCTGCTCTGGCGAGCCAGAGCCGCACACGGAGACGCCGTTTACCTTCCCGCCAGTAAGCCGTCCCTATTTATCTACTTGCACCCAGAGGTGCTTTCGAACTGCTAGGTTGGCAGGCGCTGGGACCGAGTAGTGGGAGCGCACCCCGCCGCAGGGATTCGAACCGCCGACCTTTCAATCGGCAAGTCCTAGGCTCTGAGGCTTTAACCCACAGCGCCACCTGCGTCCCGAATTAGGTATTAGAAGAAGCTAAAAAAGAAAATGAGTAATTAGTTAATTGGAGTGAGGGGTTGTTGAAGAAATTTTGAAACAGAGATGCAGAAAAGGGGAGGTAAGGGGAAGTCTGGGAAGTAAGGTTTATGAAAAAGAGGTTTTGAAATTATACATGTTTATATGTTTTGTTTGTCTATGTACTGTGTTGTTTTGTTTTAATTTGTGTTGGAAAATCAATAAAAAATCATTATAAAAAAAACACATTGCAAATTCTGGACAAAATGGACTGTTTCAAGAAGTGGCAGAGAGATATCTCTAAATTTGTCTGGCAGGGCAAGAAGTCTCGAATAAAATTTAAGATATTAACTGATGCTAAAGAAAGAGGTGGATTTGCCCTGCCAGACCTTAAACTTTATTATGAATCAGCTGCATTTTGCTGGCTGAGAGAATGGCTGCTTCTTGAAAACACTGATGTGCTGGACTTAGAAGGTTTTAACAATGTATTTGGTTGGCATGCATATTTGTGGTATGACAAGGTTAAAGCACACAAAGCGTTTAAAAACCATATTGTTAGAAAAGCACTGTTTAATGTCTGGATGAGATACAAGGATTTGTTAGAAAATAAAACCCCAAGGTGATTGTCAGCAATGGAAGCGAAGGCTCAGAAAAAGCTCAATATGGAGGCCAAATGGCCGAAATATTGGGAAATTTTGGAACAAGAGGGAGACAGATTAAAACTTCAGAGTTTCGTAAAAGGTGAAAGATTTATACGATCTGAAGAGAAACCAGAGTATCTGTTTTTTTATTGTGATGTGTTGTCTTGTTTTTGTTTAATTTGGTGTTTTTTCTTTTTTCTTTTTGTAACCTTAAAATTTCAATAAATATTACTTAAAAAAAAAAGAATGGCAGATGAAGTTGATGGACTATATGGAATTGGCGGAAAAGACTGGCAGAATCTGAGACCAGGGAGAAGAGTCGGTGGAAGAAGATTGGAAGAAATTTAAAGATTATCTACAGAAATATTGTAAAATTAATGAATGTTAGAAAGATGTTGGAATGAAGTTACATGGCCTTAGCAGAAATGCTATAAAGAATTAAGTACAATAGATTGTAAATGGATTAAAGGGAAAAATAAGGTTAGAATGTGTTAAGATAAATTATAGGACAGAAAACTGAGGAAGATGGAAAGGATTTGCTGAAACAGTTAATTGAAGTGGAATACAAAAAAGGGAGGTGCGAGGAGGTCACTGAAACAAGTAAATGAAAGATAATAATAATGAAAGTATTGGATGTATTTTTAACTGTTTTTGTCTTGTTTTGTTATGTATGTGAAGTGTTTTTGTTTCTGTATTGTATTGTATTGTTTTGTTATGTTTAATTCTTTTTCTTTTCTTTTTGTAATTCTTAAATTCTTAATAAATATTATTTTATAAAAATAAAAAAACATCATAACATAACATAAAACATAACATAACATAACATAACAATATAGTAAGAATGGGAAATGTTTATTGCATATTTACAAAAGCATTGTAAGGAAGTTAATACATTAGCAGGATTTTTAAAACACTTGTAATGTTATGGATAATGTTTAAATTTGGAGGTAATTAGAGATAAAGACTTTATTGATATGCATAAATGAAGATAATACAAAGGAACCATGGGAGGGAGTGGAGGGAAGTCATCCCATAATGTGGATCTAATATTAAGTGTGCATACAGTTGTTTTAAATTTTTTACTTTATGGACTTCTGGGTTAGCGCCATTGGCAATGGCGGAATTCCTCTGACTCAGAGTAACCCGCTCCGTGAAAATCGGGTCTTGCCGCCGCGGCGAAGGCGGAGACCCCTTAAAAATCCCAGGCGGAGGAAGCCTGGGAATGTGGGATTCGGCTGACACCAGGAGCGCCTCCCCTACTTGCAGGGAAACCCCTTTTTCAGGGATCCGAAGCGACGTGGGGTGAGTAGCGTGGTGTCTTAAATCGACTGCTATTTTTACGGAGTGAAGCCGCACAGCCGTTGCCGGAGAGCGCTGACTTTTTCCTGTGGACAATTGGACTCTAAACAAGTACCCGTGAGTAGAATGGAAAATTGGATTAATTTGGCATCGAAGCGGGAAGGTCTAAACAGGAAGTCCGCCTTCCGCTTTTTGTATATAGACTGAAGCAAAAATTGTGCAAGCCAAAGTCTGGAAAGTTGTATATAAAGACCTAAATTTCCTTCATTTTTAACCATCAAAACCCCTCTTGGAAGCAGGGGAAAAGAGGGGGAATTTTGATTGTTTAAGCCTGCGGAGAGAGTGTAAAGAAAGATAAATTTCCACCGTCTCAAACCTGGGAACGGGGTGTCAGAGACAGAAACTTTTGGGGAAGCCCATCAACTGTGAATGGAATGTTCTTTGACAGCTAGTTAAAGAAGAGAAACAAATTGATTCCAAAGTTACCTTTTGCATTTAAAAGAAACAAAAAATTGAAAAATGAAAGTAACTTTCTTTTGCTGGACCTGCCTTTAAAAGATGGATACAAATGGAAATTGTTTCCTCTAGAGGGAGCTTGTTAAATTGTTGCTGGAGTCGATCTGGGGATTTCACAGCTGTGGAGATTAGGATCGTGAGTCCAGATCTGACCTTGAACAAAAATGGATATAGAAGAAGTTTTGGTGCTTGCTTTTTGCAAGACAAACGCTTTGCTGGAGCAGATGCATGAGAAGATGAATTTGATGACTGTTGCAGTTCAAAATTTTGGACAAACAGTGAATACTTATATAGAAACCACTCAGGACCCAACCCAGGAACCTGTTTTGACAGGGCAAGTGCAAATGCAGAAGACAATGGAGGAGGTTGCTGCTGAACCTCAAGCAACACAAATGGATAGAACCGAGGCCCTGCAGCAGCATAAGCCGCTGTTTTTGAAGATTGAACCTGGAGTGGGTCATGGGGGGGGGGTCTGGAGTTGTGGGGGTCCTTAATTTTGGAGGGACTTTGAAACATGCATTTAAATATTTTCTGGACTACCCGGTTGACTGTGGGGAATGGGACTGTGGGGAATGGGCTGATCTGTTGAGGGGAGATGGAGATATTTTTGGGTTGGAGTTTTCCCAAGACCTACTCCTCAATGAGAAAGGAAAGAAATTAAGAAAGAGACCAACAAAAGACAAGGCAAAGTGCTGGTATAAACAAGAAGAAGAATCGCAGAAGGGACATGGAAAAGACTTAAGAGCCTCGGACATAAGACTACCAGGTTGATGGACTAGATGGAATGGACAGTAAGGTCTGACATAACCCGAGATCAGGAAGAAGAGACGGATGAAGATTGGAAGAAAGCTTAAAAAAATTATTTTGGGAATTAGGGTAAAATTTATTTTGGGAATTAGGAAAAATGGTGGAATGAAATCATTTGGCTTTAGTAGAAATGATATTAGGAGTTATGTATAAATAAGTATTAAGTTTTAGGATTTAAGGTATTTTATTGTAAGATAAGGTTAAAATAAATTAAGGTAAATTGAATGACAGAATATTGTGAAATATGAAAAGGATTTGCTGAATTAATTGATAGGTTAGACTGTTCAGATAAACTATCCAATAAAAATTGAGAAAGATGGAAAGAATTTGCTGAAACAAATAATTAAACTAGAATACAAAAAGGGAGGTGTGAGGAGGTTGATGAAACAAGTAAATGAAAGACAAAGAGATGGAATATTGGATGTGTGTTTTATTTTTAATTTTTTATTGTTATTGCTGTATTTTTCTTTCTATTTTTTATTTTTTCTATCTATTTTTTATATATTGTAATGTATATGTTGTTAATTTTTTTGTTGTTTGTTTTCTTTTTCTCTCTTCTGTAATCTCTAAACTCTTAATAAATATCATTTAAAAATATTTTTTTACTTTATGTTTTTTCTTTTTTTCTTTAATGCAATGATTTTGTTTATTGAGAAAATTAATAAAAATATTATTAAAACAAAACACAAAATAAAAAACTAGCCCCCCTTCCACAAACAAAAATAGAAGGCCATAGACTGTTAATCAGCCCAAGGCCTGGTCAAAGAGAAACGTTTTCACCTGGCACAGAAAGATATGTAATGAAGGCACCAGGCAGGCCTTCCTTGGGAGCATCCTACAGACCGGGAGCAACAGAATATTGTTCAACCATCCTCATTTAAATGGGACATCCCGGAATTATAGAAGCCATTCCCGGATTCTGCCTGGGTCCCAGAGTGTCTCGTCATTTGGTCTCATGCTCTAGTGCAAATCACTTGGCTTATACCCTAACAAAGTGCTGCCCCCCCATAACAAAAATCCTGGCTACGCCCATGTCTGAGCGCCAGACCAAAAGATGTTTGTTATTTGGTCTCAAGCTTTGGCATGGGTCAGCTGGCTCCCCTGAGAGCTCAGGATCAAAACAACGAGCGTCTCGATTTAGATCACCAGCAGAAAGGGACTGTTCTTGGGTTGCCACCTCCAGACCACTCCTGGAGGAGGCCCCTGAAGAAAGGCCTCAGATGATGACCACAGGTTCCTATGGTGAGAGGCAGTCCTTGAGGTATTGCAGTCTTTGTCTGGACAACCATGCCCTGCTTGGGGCCTCTTCCAAGGCATCATCTGGCTCACCATGTGGGAATCAGGATGCTGGTCTGATACAAGAAAGCAAGATGAACATTCTTAGGCAAATCATGCTTAGTAGAACCCCCAAGTTCAGAGGCATTCTACCACCGTGTCAGGGAGAGGCAAACAGGAAAAGATGAAAGGACAGAAACCAGCAGTTATAGAGAGAGATTATCAGCAGCTTGTCGTCTGATAGTCAGTCTGACGTAGAGGGGGAGGAGGATGAGCCTGGGACAAGTCATGCTGTACACAGAGGAAGTAAGGGGAGGAGTTTTGTTATCCTAATGCAGAAGTGGGATAGAACAAAGATATGTTCCATTCCACTTCTGCATTGACCTGTGGGGCTTGGGATTTGTTCATTTTAAAAATATGCACAAAACTTTGTACAGTGGTACCTCTGGTTACGTACTTAATTCATTCTGGAGGTCCATTTTTAACCTGAAACTGTTCTTAACCTGAAGACCACTTTCACTAATGGTGCTGCCACCTCGCGATTTCTGTTTTTATCCTGACTGAAGCAAAGTTCTTAAGCTGAAGCACTATTTCTGGGTTAGCGGAGCCTGTAACCTGAAGCGTATGTAACCCGAGGTACCACTGTATTTAAATATGGCATGTATCTCAATGCATACATTTCTTTCCTATTTATTTATGTATTCTTCTCTCTGTGTGTGTGCACAAGAGAGAGAGAGATGGCCCATGTGACCACAGTCTCTGAGTGCTTTACATAAAACAATAAAATACACAATACAATTCACAACAAAAACACAAATAAAATGACATAAAATCACAAAAGCAGCTGAAGTCAGCATAATAGATGGCAGTTAAAACCATTAATACCATCATAAAACACCCAGATGAATTTGGTGCAGAAGTTAAAGTCCCCAAATGGATTGTAATAAAAGGGACAGGAAGTTCCTTCTCTGGTGTCAAAAAGAACACAAGGGAGGTGCCAGGTGAGCCTCTGTGAGGAGGGCATCCCATAACCAGGACGCCACCACTGACAAGACCCAAGAGCCAAGTCTCGTGCTTCTCAGAGGGTGTGGCAGGAGAGGATGGCAGGTGTAGAGGGAAGGTTCAAGGACAATCACACAAACACTGAAACATTTCAGGGTAGTCTAGTTTGTCTGTCTCAAAATAGAGCTGATCTAAATGGGATTGCCTGGCAAAAGCAAGCTCACACCTTAAGGTACATATGTCAGAGGCTCGTTCATAATTGTATTTTGGGAATGATTCATGTTCTTTTATAGCTACATTGCTTTATACTTTCTGGGTATCCCATGGTCATATTATGAAGGTGTTGTAGCACTGTTTTTGTTTTCCAACATGTTTCTGATAAAGAAAACAATTGACGTGGTGTGAGCAAATTGCTATTCTGAAAGTGTGGCCAAGAGAAAATTTCATGAGAGCCCTAGTATCTGCCAATCCTAAAATATTTATCACAATATATACATTTTTGATGTGTTTGAGTAAATTTTGTGATATAAGGGCTGTATCACAAAATTCAAAGGATCCTCAGGATAATTATACAGCATTCCAATCCACACAGTATTCCAATCTTGGAAGGTAAGGATCTGGTAAGAATCTTGAGAAAATTGATGGAATACGTAGAGATGGCGAAATTTACTGGAAGAATAAGAGATTAAGATGAGAGACTTTTAAAAATAGAATTGGGAAAAATTGTTGAATGCATGAAGAAAAATTGTAAACAATTAAAAACGTAAGCAGGATTGCCGCCTAAACATGAGCAGTAAGAAATAACTTAAAGGGAGTAAAAAGGTTAAACTTGTAAGTAGGCTTGAATTGGTTATGCAGTAAGATTACGATATAAAATAAGGAACTGCAGGGGGGGGGGAGTAAAAGAAAATGTAGCTTTAATTTGTTTAGATTTAATTTTTGCTGTTGAGATATTGTAAAATGCAAAAATGCAAAATAATAATAAAATAACCCCCATAAATCAAATCCCTTCAGCACTACCTGATGCTAGTCTAGATGGACCTTTATTCTGATCTGGCAAGGTGATCCTTAAGTCTTTGTCAAATGAGGAGTCACTGCATAGAAATTACATAGAAACATGTGCCTATAAAGAGAATATTGCATCGAAATGCAAACTGATGTGGAAATGTGGAGAACTGAATTTCAGGTTGGAAAAACGAGAACCCAAGAGAAAGTGATATTATCAGATCTGCTCATCCCTATCTATAAAATCCCTTTGTTCATTACTGCCTCTGCCCTGGTGGCAGAGCTTGTGGTTCGTGGCCATTGAGAGAGAGCCCTTCTCCTCCGTGAATCTGTCTCATCTTTTAAAGTCATTGAAGTTGGCAACCAGCCCTTGCCTCCTTCGAGAGGGAGTTCCAAAGTTTGTGCTGCAGGAAGAAGTACCTTCTTTTATGCGCCCTGAATCTTCCAACATTCAGCTTCCTTAGCTATCCATGGGTTCTGGTGTTATGAGAGAGGGAGAAAACCTTTTCTCCATCCATTTTCTCCATGCTTGTGCCTGGCATTTTATAAACTTCTCTCATGTTGCCTCTTACTTGCCTTTTCTATAAACTAAAAAGTCCCAAAGGTGGTGTTACGGAAGGGGGGGGCATGTCTTCTTCACTACAATATATTTGCTCAATTTCTCTAGGATTCCATCACCCCTCCCCTGTCCCCCCTAATTCCTCAAGTAAGGTGTCAAGACCCTAATCCTGTCAAATCACTCTGCCAAACCTTTCCTCCGGGCAATGCCAGGTGACAGACTATGCATACACTCAGGAAGCGCTTATCTGCGCATATCTCCAGCTCTGCATATTCCCCCCTCCCTCCTCCTTATGTTAATCCGATGTAACCCAACCTCTCCTTAATGTATTCATGATGTAATCTGTGTAACCCAACCTTTCCTTAATGTATTCATGATGTAACTGGGATGTATTTTGCACTGTATTCTGGGACATGGAGGGAGTTTCAAAAGTTCATGTCACCCCTTTCTCACTGTTCAATCTCGTCTTGAACCTGTTGCGCAATAAACCTTGGATCTCCGCATTTGGCTCCTGTCCGGCTGAGCTCATTTTTCTTCCGCAGGGACCCACGGACACTTAGTCCGACGAGCTGGGTGGCAGTGTAGCCCCGCACCCAGATTTTAGCCGTAACAGTTGGCCGCCCAACGTAGGGCATGCGGTTCTCCCGCGTTGCTGACCGGGGCCCCCGAAATCTTCAGCCGGCACCAGGCCATTAGGCCTGGGAAGATCCTTTGGACCCCCGGCCATCTTCCGGGCGGTAATCGAAAGCCCCAGGAGTTCAGCCGGGGAGCAAAGAGGGATCCAGCCGGCTTATTCATCGATCCCGGGATCATCATAAAGGACGCGTGAGTATAAGGAAGGAAAAGGAAAATCCAGTGCACTGGTGGGAAGGGGGTGGAAGTCTCCTGGCAACTGAATTCTCTGCCCTCCTCTCTATCGCTCCTTCTCGTCTATCTCTTGGTCCAATTGGTGAGAGAGACCGTGGACTGCTGCTCAACCCGAAAGGGGGGTTCTGAGCTCTATCTCTTTCTCCTCTCAAACCCTCCAGTCAGCAGCACCAATTGAGAGTCCGAAAGTAAGACGGAGAGACCCGGCTTGGAAAGACAGCCGACCCTCTGCAACGGGCATCTCAGTTGAAAGCAAGGGGCTGGAGTTCTTCTTCCGAACTTCCCGAGCGCCCTTACGGAGGGGGCAGGAAGGGGTCTGGCTTTCTATCCCAATCCCAGCCGCACTGGTCGGTGCCACGTAACTCGTGTATCGTGCGTGAGCCCGCTTCCAAAAGCAAGGGGGATTTTGGGTTCAAAACTCTATCCAGGGATCACCCGATCTGGCACCGCACGGCACGGGCGTTCAGTAGGGCCCCTTTTCCTGAGATTGTGACGATAGGTAGGAGGTTGCCAGGAGGGATAGCCCATGAGGAATTGGGCGGGATCGGCAGAGTGGAAAAGGACCCCAGGTTATTAAATAGGAAATAGGAAAGGAATAGAAAAAGGAACCGAGTGGGTGAAGCTCGTTAAATTGTTAGGAAGTTGCCAAGCAACAAGGAAAAGGAAAAACCCTAAATAGCCCCCTGTACAAGTTACCCAAATCCAAATCAACCCCTCTCTTTCTCCCTTCTCTACCCCCCCAAAGAGAAAACAACAACAAAAAGCAACAACAACGCATGCATATATAAAGGGGTACCCAGTCAACTAAGCATTGTGAGCCCTGCCAGTTTGGTTAACTGGTTGTGTTTGAAGAGGCAAGGAGGCTCTTAAAACCATGTGGGACCTTCCTACTAATTTCACTTAATGAAGCCAAAGGGAGCGGCCCAACTCCTTGCAATAACCAACTAAAGAATGAGAATATATATGTTTACATGTTATCTGTTATGTGTGTTGTCTGTTAATACATCTATGAAAATATGTATGTTTACATGTTGTCTGTTATGTGTGTTGTCTGTTCCTTCTGTCTCTGACAGACTGGCTTTCTTAAGTGTGCATAGTGTAAACTGCAAGCTTGCTTCAAAATTTAAATCTAGGGAAACAAAATGAGAATGAAGGGTGCAAATGTTTGTTATTTGAGAGAGGCTCCGAAGAGTCTTTCTCCGAGTAGCTTAAGTGAGGAGTATGATTTTAAGTTGATGGTAGATAATGTTATGTTGCAACCTTTGAGTTTGTGATTCTACATCCGTGTTCCAGTCTTTTTTCCAGTATTTTGAAATATGCTGTGAAGAAACTAATGTTTCTGCTGCAAAAGCCTAGTTGAGCCAACTGCTCTCTCAAGCTAAAATGCAGTGTATGTATTTCATGCCTATGAAAATAGGTGTTCCTTCTAAGAAAATTGTTAATAAAAGGTAGAAGTTTTGATAGACAACAATTGTCTATCTATAGAGTCCAGTCCTGATACCAGTCTCTAAGATCAACCAGGGTTTCCTGGCTTCTTATTGGAAAATACCTCCCCCACTTGTTTCAGTCTCTTTCAGGTTCCCCCCGCCTTCTTACTTCTGTGCCAAGTGAATTTACTCCTGAGTAAGCTTCCTTCAACAAGGGAGGGGGGCACATTCTTTGCTAAAAGTACCCGACATCTCACTTTCCTATGTATCGTTATTTAAAAAAATCGTAGTTAGGCGTACTATTCCTATGCAGAGACATTATTAACTTTTGTATCCCGTTTAAATCAAATCCAGGACTGGTTTTATTATTTGAGTGGGTATATCAACTGAAATAACCCTATGCTTATAAAATATTCTCTCCCAGATTCTCTTCCTATCTTATCTTAGGAAAACTGTTCTTCCGTTAGAGGGATCTGTATAAAGCTGGGTACTTTTATTTTTCCTCTTCCTTGGTACATGATAGGAGCATTGGTTGTGCTCTCTTCCCCAGTAGTGCCTGTGTACATAGGTATGTGTGTGTCTCTTTGGTAGTACAAACCTTGCTGTGAAATCTTGCTGTGAACCCTATATTTTGGAGGGTTGGACTAGATGACCCCAGGGTCCCTTTCAACTCTCCCAATTTGTGGCTGTGTGGAAGGACATGTGTCCGCAAGCATTGCAGGGTAATTCTTAAATTCTGGTGTGGTGATGGAGTTGAAATTCAGCCTAGCTTTGCTCTTTAGTTTTAAAAGGTGAGAGGTGAAGCTGTGATGTTTTGAAGCACAACTGGTAATATCAGGCATTTGAGTGATTACAGTGTGTCAGGGCTCAGGAGCAGAGGCACAGGGAAGAGGGGAGATGGAGAGCGAGGGGGAGGAATCCGAGGGGAGCGTAGGAGGGGACAGTGGTCCGAGGGATTCCATGAGCCTCTCCAGCGAATCGGAAGATTCACAAAAGGGGGCGCCAGTGGCCAGGGGCAGGGGGTTCCCAAGGGGAACGCCCCAGGAGCAAGGGGGCAGCAGGGACTCCCAGAGCAGTAGTCGGAAATCAGGACCAGCTTCCCCACCAGAGCAGAGTGGGGGGGAAGAGTCCCAAGTATCGGGGCCAGTGCTTTCCCCACCAGGGAGAGGAGACGAGGCAGAGCTGACCACGCCTCCATCGGAGAGTCAGGCAACGGAGGGGAGGTCAGATCCGGCCAGTGTCACGGAAGAGGGAAGCAGTGATAGAAGCAGTGTAACGGTTAGGAGAAAGGTCACTGGGTTGGCGCGAGAAACAAGTTCAAATGTACAGGAGCGCGGGACAGCAGAGAATGAGGATTGGGAACCGGGTCCTAAAGCCCGCCGGAGGCAGGGGGAGGAGCTAAGCGACTCAGCGTCGGAGGAGTCCAGAAAGGGCAATGTCCCGGTGGGCAGGAGGACCCAGAGGAGGAGAGAACAGCGCAGAAGGTGGAGCAGGGCTAGGATCTTAAACTGGTGCGGAAGGGGAGGTGATTCAGACGGGACTTCGCCGATCTAAGGTCTAAGACGTAGGGCTGCACGCTCTGGCGTTGAAATGGAAACTAAACTTCAATAAAGACTTTTGTACATTACATCAACCTGGCGTTGGTCCTCTGTGAGCTGGGACCTAGAGGCAGCTCTGACACAGTGTTTATCATTTTGTCTACTATTTAAAATCAGACTTCAAAGTCAATTCAAAGTTTAAGCACCTACGAATACATATGGGCCTTGACCAATCCTGTAAATAAAGGGCAGGAAAATTTTTGTCTGCAAATGGTAAGGCTGGAATGACTTAGAATGTTAAAAATCCTATGAATTCTGACTCTCTGGCCATTTTTTCCGTATATAAGGGCGTGGCATTGTTCCGCGAATGGCCAGAGGGATATTAGCCCTTTCCTGTACATAAAGGAAGCAGTCATTTTGCTTGGGCTGAAATTGCTAGCTTTGGTTGGTGAATACTTCAATTGCTGAGTTTCTCTTTTTTGTTTTAAAATCTAACCCTATTTTTAAAATCTACTCCTTACCCTTCCCTTATTCAAATTCTAATTTAGCCAAAAGATGCAACATTTTCAATAGTATAAAAGGTTTGCTAAGACATGAACTCCGCACATGCACAGAGGCTAGATCAGCAAAAAAAAAAAAAGGATAGGAAAAGAAAAGAGAGAGAGGAAGGAGGGGGAACTGTAAGGGGGGGGGGGAGAGGAGGTTTATGTAAAACTTGGAACCATTGAGAGAAATCACCCTTAATGTGTCCCAAGTTTGAAATCTTAACATGCCAAATTCTTTTCACAGGTAAATATCAAAGCATTCCACCCCTCAATGGGATTTAAATCACAGACTTTGTTTGTGTGCATTTTAACAGGATATGTGAACCCCGATAACAAAGTGTTTGTCCCCTTTTCCTCCCACAGCAACTTTCTTTCTGTTCTGTGAAACAAGTCTGAATCCCTACTATATTAGTGACTTCCATCTCTTTGTGGCTTTCACACTTTTAGAGTTACAAATAATCTGTTTTCACTTATTTAATCCGTTTTTCCATGATGTCTATGAAGTTAATCGAAGCACAACCAAACATTGTTTGTGGAATGGTATTTGTTTACCTTTTGCCTGAGCATTTCTTATTAATTCTGTCATTTTGGCTAGTTCAAGGTACTTGCACAACTTTAAATTGCCATTAAGTCATTTCCCAGTATTTTGCTATTAACATTCTAGCTGAAGTTGTCACATCAAGAAACACTCTTTTATTTTCATTGTTACTTCAGATTTCTTAAAATTGTGTGTCTTAGCATTTATTTACTTTTGGTTCCTCATAGGTCATTGTGTGTGTGTGTGTGTGTGTGTGTGTGTGTGTGTGTGTGTGATTATTATTTTAACCTTGTATTTTCTTACGGTTCTCTTTCTCTACATATGGAGTAATTTTTTATTTAATAATATGAAAAAACAACAACAAAAACTAACTGAAGGAAAGCAAACAAACTTAGCAGATAATAACAGTAATTATATGAAAATGTGATAATAATATTAAAATGAGTAAAATGCTTAACGTGCTAAGATAACTCAAGGAGATTTGGGGGGGCTTTTGCCCCTTCCTTTTCTAACTCTGTCTTAAGTCCCAAAAAACCCCTGCCTCCTTACAGGATATCACTTCTACAGATGTGCAATGATGAAAAAGCAGCAACAACCCCTCAACTCAGTTCTTCACCATCACAAGACCTGCAAAAACAGACAGCAGAGTTTTCAAAATGCCCACAGCTATCTCTTTCAAAGGATATAGACTGACGGGGGAGTGGGGCTGACAAAGGGGGGTGGAGTTGAATTGCAAGGACATTTTCTCACTTTTGAACCTCAAGATACATGCGTAAAAATATCACAATTGTCTCAAGATATGCAACTGATACTTAGTTTGTTGTGTATTATGTGTTATTATGTAGGAATGTTGAAATGTGTCTGACAGTGTGTTATTTCCACAAATGGGGGGGGGGCTATTTTTGTGGCTATTTTTGTGTGTAATTGTTTTTATGTTTAATGTCTTATTCCTTACACCCCAGTGGAGGATCCTCATACATTTTATGCCTTTTAACAGATCAGGCTATTATGTAGTCCAATGTTTAGAATTAGATAAATTTATAACCACATTTAGTTGTTTCACCTGGCACTCTGCCAACTTTCCTACCCATTTTAAAATGTGCTAAAACTCACTTTACCAAGGAGAAGCTTCAGGAAGGTGTATATGCTTTGGTTTAGCAGGAATGATCCCTTATAGAGTTAAATTGACTTATTTGGACAAGTGCCCCTTAAGAATGGTTTTGCTTTAACAGATTGGTTTGAAAGTTGAGAACCATGGGGCAAGATAAATTCAAATTGGACTCAGTTTGAATTGGGCAAGTGTACCCAGGCTGCAATTAGCTTTTTGGTCCTTAAAGTGTAAGTGAGCAACTTCCCATGACTGCAAGACCAGAGCCTATAATAATAAAATCCCATAGAATGGCCAAGGCAAAGACATTTCTCTCAAGACGTGTCCGAAACCTGTGCCAGCTTTGGTGGGTGCCAGGCAACATGGTTAAGTGGATTCACCAGGGATTGCCACTAGTGTGACACCATGCCGGTGTGAGACCACAGAAGAGCTACCTTCGCACCTGAGAACACAAAGACGGTGGAGCTAAAAAAAAAACAAAAACAAAAAACAAAAAACTGCATTTTCTTCTCCAGTCAGTAGTGGACCTTCCTGCTAAATGTAAAGTATAGACCACTATTGAACAAAATACAACAGGTGTTCTTTTATGTGATATCCTATATCCAGCTATCTGCACTACTATATTTGCAAATGACCTTAAGAGGTATGGCTTGCAAGCCCCCTTCAGGTTTGCATAAACCCACACATCTGGTACGGTAGATACCAAGTTATTATTTATTGCACATCTATATAACACGCGTGTGCATTGTATTGGTCCGTGTTGCTCCCTCCTTTGCTGCCCTGCTCAACCCACCTCCTTTTCCATTAGATCCTATTCCCATTCACAGGGCACCCCTACCTTCATCGAGATTTAGGGTGCAGAGAAAAGATTTGCAAGTTCTTACAGAGCTTTAATGCAAATCTATCTCCGAATGGAGGACTGTTACGGAAGAGGGGGGGGGCATGTCTTCTTCACTACAATATATTTGCTCAATTTCTCTAGGATTCCATCACCCCTCCCCTGTCCCCCCTAATTCCTCAAGTAAGGTGTCAAGACCCTAATCCTGTCAAATCACTCTGCCAAACCTTTCCTCCGGGCAATGCCAGGTGACAGACTATGCATACACTCAGGAAGCGCTTATCTGCGCATATCTCCAGCTCTGCATATTCCCCCCTCCCTCCTCCTTATGTTAATCCGATGTAACCCAACCTCTCCTTAATGTATTCATGATGTAATCTGTGTAACCCAACCTTTCCTTAATGTATTCATGATGTAACTGGGATGTATTTTGCACTGTATTCTGGGACATGGAGGGAGTTTCAAAAGTTCATGTCACCCCTTTCTCGCTGTTCAATCTCGTCTTGAACCTGTTGCGCAATAAACCTTGGATCTCCGCATTTTGCTCCTGTCCGGCTGAGCTCATTTTTCTTCCGCAGGGACCCGCGGACACTTAGTCCGACAAGCTGGGTGGCAGTGTAGCCCCGCACCCAGATTAGTCCGACAAGCTGGGTGGCAGTGTAGCCCCGCACCCAGATTTTAGCCGTAACAGTGGCAACCTTTCTTCATAGGGGAGCCCCTCCACCCCCTCTCCTGAACCTTTCCCAACACTTCGGTCTCCTGCCGGAAACTCTGGGCAGCCCCTGCTGTGGACAATGCTGAGCTAAAGGACCAATGGAGTGACTCTGTCAAACGCAGCTTCCTGTGTTCCTGAGAGAAGATTCCATCCTGGCAGCTCCACTGCCCTAGAGATGCCCACTAAGGACAGACTGAATCCAGTGCTTCTCCCTAAATCCAGGAGGTGCGACAGAGAGGAGGAGCAATGCGAGAGAGATCGGGGAATGGTTGGGAATGTTCCTCTACAGCTCCCTCTTAATTTGCTCTGGAACAACTTTGCTTATGGAGGCAACTTCTGGCACCAGCTCTTATTTTTTAACCTTAAAAATGTCAGCAAATTTTCAAAAACTGTAAGTTGCCAGCCTCCCATCATCATGGTGCTTCAGCTTAAACCTCTCTCTCTCTCTCTCTCTCTCTCTCTCTCTCTCTCTCTCTCTCTCTCCCTCTCTCTCTTCAAGCTGTGTCATTTGGGCTATCTCTCATGGTAAATTATGTGGGAAGATGTGGGGTTCTCATTGTGCACAACGGGGGGGGGGAGTGGGGCAATATTTGGAGAAACCCTCCCTCCACATCTTCAGAATTGTCCCCCCCCCCACTTTTGCTACAAGGAGTCCTCAATCTCTTCCCAGTCCTGCCTTTTGTTAGCTCTTCTCACCTCAGAAATGTTTCAGTTAATCTCAGTTTCTTCCTATCTCCCTCTGATAAGCTCCTTCCATTCTGGAAAAGGTCTCACTCCGCATCCAAACTCCAGAGGAGCCCCACCCCAGAGCTGCAGCAAAGCCAAAGGGTGTGTGTGTGTCTTTATTTGGTTGTGTCTCAGGGGGAAGTCATGGTGTGGGCTGGAAGAGCTGGGCCATGTGCTGAGTCAGGGACGCTTGCCTGTCAAGAGCCTTGTCAGCATCACACTAACAGTAATGAATATGTGGCCTCCTAACCCATGGTGCCCCCTCACGCCACCCTTTGTGCTGCATGCGAAAAGTAGCTGCCATTTTGGCTGTCTGTTTTGTGGGCCGACATGACATTCTGAGGCCTGCTCCTGAGTGCACGGAGGGAGAGGTCAGGCGCTTTGCAGATGACGCCGGCTGCCTGGGGAGGATGGCCACTCTCCTGAAATAAGAAGTGCTGCTCTCAAAGTGGACAATGCCCAAAGGCAGGCCAAGGAAATGCATTACAAGTCAGGGCGTAAGTGGCAACTTGGACAAGGTGCCCTGAAGAGTGGGAATCCTCTCAAGTGGAGGATCTGATTGTCACAGCCGCAAACCCGGTTAGATTCTTCTTTGTCAGGCCTTCACAGGAAGGGGAGCCACAGAGAGCTTGTGCACAGGAGAGAGCTTTTTCCTGTTGTTACCGGAAAAATCCGAGGGCTCCCTTGGACAAAAACAAAGACACCAACCAGGATAACTTGGAGCAAAACAGCAGCCTGCAGGCTTGGCCTTTATTGAACTGTTGCAACAGGGTGCTCCCCTCACTTGCAGGAGAGAGGAAAGACACAGAAAAATGGTCAAAACAAAAAATTCCTTCCAGTAGCACCTTAAAGACCAACTAAGTTAGTTCTTGGTATGAGCTTTCGTGTGCATGCACACTTCTTCAGATATCTTTTTGTTTTGACTATGGCAGACCAACACGGCTACCTATCTGTAACAGAAAAATGGTGTGCAGGACCTTATAAAAACTTTTGAAATTCCCATCCTCTAGGTCAAGCCCACCCCCAGAAACATCATGCATACATTACAGAAAGGAGGGGTTGAGGGAGGAGTTGTGGTGGTAACCTGAGTGTCCTGTCACCTGGCTGGTTCCCTTCTCCCCCTCCCCATGAGTCATTTTCAGAAGGCAAAAGGTAGTCGCAGTTTCCTGCCCCCTGAGGGAAGATCTGATCATTGTCCTTTGTTCCAGTCCATGCTGAATCCACTGCCATATGGAAGTTCTTTGTGATCTTGGTTGTCTTCTGTCTAGGACCATCAGGGTTGGCATAGCCACTGGGCAGGGCTCCTGTGGATGTGCTGGGATGTTCAAGGGATTATGGCTGGCCTGTATCAAACCTTCCCCATTTTGTAGTCCTTCCTTCATGGAGTAAAATAAAAGTGGAACAGTGCAAATCCGATGTATGGTTGATTTTCTATGAATTTATACAGAAGCGTAGCGTATGTAGTGTGTGAGTGTGTGTGAAGTTTGTACAAACTGAATGATGGGGTGGGGGTGGGGTGCTCCTGCTACACTGTGGAGTTGCATGAGCGTGGGGGTGGGGGTGGGGAATCCTTGACCCAGGAGAAATGTGAAATTGCCCTGCCTCAAAGAAGGCATCATGCTGAGTAGAAATGAATGAGGAATTGGAGCAACGAAGAAAGCCTAAAGAAATAGATGGGATGGCTCAGCTGGTAGACATAAGGCTCTTAATCTTAGGATTGTGGGTTTGAACCCCACATTGAGCAAAGGTTTCCTGCATTCCATGGGGGTGGACTAGATGACCCTTGTGCTGCTTCCAAGTCTACAATTCTATGATTGTCTTAATGTTGTGCAAGCTTATTTCTGTTTTGTTCCTTCAAGGAAGGGTCTCCCTTCCCTTCCCTTCCCTTCCCTTCCCTTCCCTTCCCTTCCCTTCCCTTCCCTTCCCTTCCCTTCCCTTCCCTCCCCTCCCCTCCCCTCCCCTCCCCACTCCACCCCACCCAGGAATACTGTCTTCCTGGTGTGATCAGCTCCATCCTGACTCTGGGAACAGAGGAGCTTTCTGGCTGACCCCTTCCCTTCCTCTGTGAAGGCAGCTTGTTTTGCCTGCTCCACCCAAAGACCTTCCTGGAGCTGAGTGGGAGAAGGAGGCAGCTTGCCTTGAAGGGCACACGGGGGGCGTTCTGGAAGGAACCTCCCCAATTCAGAAACACCCCTCCATGGCTGAGGCCTTATCACTTTTATTCATGTAATAGAGATGAAGTCGCCCGGCCTCTCAGGAGCATCCATCTAGAGATTTATTAACCAATTTAAAATACTATTGTCTTTCACTTCAGTGTGAGATTGAGGTGTGTTGTCGGAGGAATATAAAGCTACAATCAGTGAGGCGCCGTGCAGCCAGACGCCACTACCTGGAACTCAATAGATATTCATGAACACTCCCGTATTTAGTGAAGGAAATAACTTAATGCCGACAGAGTCGATGGAATAATAGCCGTTTCCTGGCTGACTTGCAGCCCTCAGAAAATGAGATTGCACCTGCCTTCATTTTTCTTGTCTTTTTCTGGGTTTCTTGCAGCAGAATGCGCCACTGGAGGGAAATGTGCCACGCATTCCTAATGAGCTGCAGGGACAGGCGGCGGCAGCCTGCCCTTCTGCTCGTTTTGCAGGAGCCTCTGCTGGGCACGCCCCTCTCCCCTCCTCCTCCGCCACCAGGTAGGGTTCATTTCATGCTTGCTTAGATTATGAATACTCTCAAAGGCAATTTCCTCATCTTTCTTGCCCTCCACCTCTGCTCTGCCACCTCTGCCCGCCTTTCTAGTCCCATCATATTCCCTACACTCTTCCATGCAGGCAGCCACAGATAATCCCCTGCTCATTTC
Source organism: Podarcis gaigeae (assembly GCF_964106915.1). Lineage (NCBI taxonomy): Eukaryota > Metazoa > Chordata > Lepidosauria > Squamata > Lacertidae > Podarcis > Podarcis gaigeae. The sequence goes on from NC_139693.1 coordinate 41,116,565, forward strand.
AGTGGGACCCGCCCAGGCATAACTGTGCACCGGGGGGCACCTTTGTATCAAATTGGTTTGCATCTAGGGATCATTTGCTTGTGGGTTGTGGGACCATGCCTGTCTTGTGGGGGACGGCTTAGACACAGCAAATTGGAGAGAGCTTCTTTCTTGTTCTCTGTATTACCTGCCATTTCCCAATTCTCAATGGCCTTAAGTTGCCCAGGGGAGTCTGACAGGCTGGCTGGAAAGGGTGTGCCGCTGGCAGAAGCCTCATGAGGAGCAGGAGGGGCCCGTTCAGCATTTTGCCGCTGTTCTTTTCTCCTTACTAACAAAAAAGATTATAGTAGGCAGTGATGCTGCCCAGCAGCTCCCTGGTAAAAGGGAAACAATCTAAGAAGGACCAGTTTATGCCCTCTGCAGACTACATGAAGCAGCTTTCCCAGGCAAGACCAGTTTGCTGCGCACTGGGGGAGATGTGTATCTGCATGTTCTGGGCAGAGTCTCTCCACGCAGGGGGAAAGAGCACACCAGGAGAAGTGCCGGCTCAGTCCTTCCACGTTTCTATGTGCAGGAAAGAGATTCCTCTGTAGCCCAGTTCAATGCCTAGAGCAGCAGCTCTCCAGGGATTCCTCAGGCAGAGGAGGGTCATCTTTCCCCTCACCCAGGTATTGAGCCAGGGGACTTTCTGCAAATCAATCAGGTGCGGTGAGCTATGGTCCTTCCCTGAAACTGATGATAACTTGATGAACCTGCCAGTCTTCTTTTCCTTCTTCTTCTTCTTCTTCTTTGGTCATCCCTCGTAGCCAAGTAAGATTGTCTTCCATGAACACGGTCTTAACAGTGAGTCCGTAGGTGACTGCGGAGGCCAATTCTGGATCCACACATCCTTCCACAGTGGGGACAGAGGTTTCTGGCTGGGAGTTGATCACGGTGAGGGTTTGCCAAATGTGCCTTCCTCTTGTGTGTTTCTGCTGCTGACATTGTAAACTGATCTTCAGATGAGAGGCAACATTGCTTGTGTGGAGCAACCCCACAGATATTCAAAAGTTGGCTCTGAGCACCAGCCTAGCCAAGTGTCCTGCCACTGACCCTGGGCTGCCAGGGGGTTTCTTCTTGCAAAGCCTCGTTTCCTCTTCTGATCTCTCATTCCAGCTGAGCCAGTTTGGGCCAAAACCTTCCAACCCCAGTTCTGTGGGAATGTTAAGGAAGGTAGGAGAGGATATATTGTTTAGGCTCAGGGTGGCCTGTCTAATGTTTGTTCCTAGAGAATGGTCTTCTGCTACTCCTGTTCACCCACATAGTTCAAATGTGCCTCTTTCTCCTGTGAGGAGAAATTAAAAGTAAAATCCTCACACAAATTCACCAATGTTTTTGTGTTCCCTGTAGCAAAAAACCCCTGTTTGTCTGCCCACCCTTTCGCCTTAGTGAGCCAGGCATACCCTTCTCCCCAAATTCACAAATGCAGGACAGGTTTTGTTTGGCAGGAAGTTTGAAAAATCCTGGTGGTGATTTCTGTCACTTTCCACAGCATTGGTGGGAAAACCTTAAAGACAGAGGCCATGCAGTGCTTTGCCCCTCCCACCAATGCCCCTCAGCCCTACTTGACCATCAGAAAACCTGCAACTGACCATCTGCCTTGAGGCAAGAAGCCTGCTAGTAAGTAATTGGTTCAGTATAAGCTAGACCTGAGCTCAAGAGCTCCTTTTGTTTTCCATATTCTGCTTTATCTCTTTGTCCTCTCCCTTGTCTTCTTTATTCCTAATAAACCTGACATAATTTGACAGGCGGGTCTCGTGTGCATCGTTGGCAACTCACAAGGTTAGTGGAGGACCCCCCACAAGCCTAAGATGCTTGGTTCATGCTACACAGAGGTATAGGATTGGGGTTGACAGGCTGCTGGAATCTCTGCAGGAGGGACTGCAGTAGAAAAAAGCAGGTTTCTTTCACCCCAGGGAGCAGCCAGGAAACTGGATTCCATATTGAAGTCCCTGTTTGCACATTTGCCTAAGAACTTCAGATTCTCTTTCCCTATGCCCCATCCAAGAGCTGTAGCTACAAAGAGGGCTGGAGGTAGCACCAAGTGTTGTTGTTGTTTAGTCGTGTCCAACTCTTTGTGACCCCATGGACCAGAGCACGCCAGGCACTCCTGTCTTCCACTGCCTCCCGCAGTTTGGTCAGACTCATGTTCGTAGCTTCGAGAACACTGTCCAACCAACTCGTCCTCTGTCGTCCCCTTCTCCTAGTGCCCTCCATCTTTCCCAACATCAGGGTCTTTTCCAGGGAGTCTTCTCTGCTCATGAGGTGGCCAAATTATTGGAGCCTCAGCTTCACGAGCTGTCCTTCCAGTGAGCACTCAGGGCTGATTTCCTTCAGAATGGAGAGGTTTGATTTTCTTGCAGTCCATGGGACTCTCAAGAGTCTCTTCCAGCACCAGAATTCAAAAGCATCAATTCTTCGAGGATCAGCCTTCTTGATGGTCCAGCTCTCACTTCCATACATCACTACTGGGAAAACCATAGCTTTCACTATACGGACCTTTGTTGGCAAGGTGATGTCTCTGCTTTTTAATATGTCTAGGTTTGCCATCGCCTTTCTCCCAAGGAGCAGGCGTCTTTTAATTTCGTGACTGCTGTCACCAGTGGCATAGCGTGGGTTGTCAGCACCCGGGGCAAGGCAAGTAATTTGCGCCCTAACCCATGGATTTGTGCCCCCTAACCCATGGATTTGCGCCCCCTAACCCTAACCCCCAGATGTTGCGCCCGGTGCGCCCGGCCCCCCCTGCACCCCCACACTACGCCACTGGCTGTCACCATCTGCAGTGATCATGGAGCCCAAGAAAGTAAAATCTCTCACTGCCTCCATTTCTTCCCCTTCTGTTTGCCAGGAGGTGATGGGCCCAGTGGCCATGATCTTCGTTTTTTTGATGTTGAGCTTCAGACCATATTTTGCGCTCTCCTCTTTCACCCTCATTAAAAGGTTATTTAATTCCTCCTCACTTTCTGCCATCAAGGTTGTGTCATCTGCATATCTGAGGTTGTTGATATTTCTTCCAGCAATCTTAATTCCAGTTTGGGATTCATCCAGCCCAGCCTTTCGCATGATGAATTCTGCATATAAGTTAAATAAGCAGGGAGACAATATACAGCCTTGTCATACTCCTTTCCCAATTTTGAGCCAATCAGTTGTTCCATATCCAGTTCTAACTGTACCTTCTTGTCCCACATAGAGATTTCTCAGGAGACAGATGAGGTGATCAGGCACTCCCATTTCTTTAAGAACTTGCCATAGTTTGCTGTGGTCGACACAGTCAAAGGCTTTCGCATTGTCAATGAAGCAGAAGCAGATGACTTTCTGGAACTCTCTAGCTTTCTCCATAATCCAGCGCATGTTTGCAATTTGGTCTCTGGTTCCTCTGCCTCTTCTAAATCCAGCTTGCACTTCTGGGAGTTCTCGGTCCACATACTGCTTAAGCCTTCCTTGTAGAATTTTAAGCATAACCTTGCTAGCGTGTGAAATGAGTGCAATTGTGCGGTAGTTGGAGCATTCTTTGGCACTGCCCTTCTTTGGGATTGGGATGTAGACTGATCTTTTCCAATCCTCTGGCCACTGCTGAGTTTTCCAAATTTGCTGACATACTGAGTGTAGCAGCTTAACAGCATCATTGTTCAAAATTTTAATTAGTTCAGCTGGAATATCATCACTTCCACTGGCCTTGTTATTTGCAGTGCTTTCTAAGGCCCATTTGACTTCACTCTCCAGGATGTCTGGCTCAAGGTTGGCAACCACACTACCTGGGGTGTACGAGACATCCATATCTTTCTGGTATAATTCCTCTGTGTATTCTTGCCACCTCTTCTTGATGTCTTCTGCTTCTGTTAGGTCCTTTCCACTTTTGTCTTTTATTATGGTAATCTTTGTACGAAATGTTCCTTTCATATCTCCAATTTTCTTGAACAGATCTCTGGTTTTTCCCATTCTGTTGTTTTCCTCTATTTCTTTGCATTGCTCGTTTAAGAAGGCCTTCTGGTCTCTCCTTGCTATTTTTTGGAACTCTGCATTCAATTTCCTGTATCTTTCACTAGCTCCCTCGCATTTTGCTTGCCTTCTCTCCCCTGCTATTTGTAAGGCTTCGTTGGACAGCCACTTTGCTTTCTTGCATTTCCTTTTCATTGGGATGGTTTTCGTTGCTGCCTCCTGTATAATTTACGAGCCTCCACCCATAGTTCTTCAGGCACTCTGTCCAGCAAATCTAAATCACCAACACAGGAGCCAGATATATGGAGAAATGTGACTCAAAGAAGTAGGAGGCCCAGGGTTCGCTCTGATTGTTTAGAAATACACAATCACTTTGAGGTCCTCTACCCTAGCATGGAAGACGAAGAGCAGACTCCATTTGAGGATCTCTCCCTCATTACAGTCGATCAGGTATATGAAGACGAGCAGCAAAGTCAGTCCTCAGGGAATGTGCAGGCGACGTTGGAACGGACAGCTCACGGAAGAACCCCGACCAAACCTAAGAGGAGGCGTGTAGTGGTGATAGGGGATTCCCTACTGAGGGGAACAGAAGCAGTGATCTGTGGGCCTGACAATATGTCTCGGGAAGTGTGCTGTCTCCCTGGGGCTAAGATCCAAGATGTAACTGAACGACTGCAAGGAATCATAAAACCCACTGACAAATACCCCTTCCTCTTGGTTCATGTGGGAACCAATGACACTGCAAGCAATAGCCTCCAGAAGATCAAAAGAGACTACGAGGCTCTGGGCAGGAAATTGAAGCAATTAAATGCACAAATTGTCATCTCATCTGTCCTCCCAGTTGAACGACGTGGCCCAGGGAGAGAGGGAAAAATAGTGGAAGTGAACAGCTGGCTTCGCAAATGGTGTAAACAGGAACGGTTTGGATTTTTAGATCACGGACTGCAGTTTCTTGAAGATGGACTTCTGGCAAGCGATGGGCTGCACCTCACAATGGTTGGGAGGAATGTTTTTGCCAAAAATCTCAGAAACCTCATCAGGAGGGCTTTAAACTGACTAATGTGGGGGAGGGAGACAGTGCTCCTGAAGGTAGGAGTCTATCAATTGATGAAGATGATCATCCAAATGTCATAGACCAAATGGAGCAAACAGCACGCAGACCAAGTGGTGGGAGGAAAAAATCCTTAAATAAGAGACACGGGCAAATGATTAATGGACTTCAGTGTCTGTATATATATGTCAGGGATGTGTATACCTGTGAAGAGATCCAAGATTTAGAACCTCAAAGCCAAAGTGAAAGCATTTGGGTCAAAATTAAGGGGGAGAAGAATAACAGTGACCTCATTGTGGGAGTTTACTATAGATCCCCAAGCCAAACGGAAGACATAGATGATGCCTTCCTGGAACAGATGGCCAAGCATGCAAAAGGAAGGGAGATAGTAGTAATGGGGGACTTCAATTACCCGGATATTTGTTGGATGTCAAACTCAGCCAAGAGCATAAGGTCAAACAGATTCCTCACTGGCCTTGCAGACAACTTAATTGTCCAGAAAGTGGGAGAAGCAACAAGAGGAACAGCCATTTTAGATCTGGTCCTAACCAATGTTGATGACCTGGTTAGTGGGGTAGAAGTGGAAGGATCATTAGGCCCGAGTGATCATGCTCTTCTGAAGTTTACTATACAGCGGAAAGGAGCAGCCAAGCATACTAGGACTCAATTTCTTGACTTTAAGAAAGCCGACTTCATACAACTTAGGGAAGTGCTGGGTGAGATCCCATGGACAGTAATACTAAAAGGAAAGGGAGTTCATGATGGCTGGGAGTTTGTTAAGAGGGAGATAGTAAAAGCACAACTTCAGGCAATACCAATGAGACGGAAACATGGAAGGTGCCTAAAGAAGCCAGGGTGGCTATCTAAAGAACTTTTAACTGAGTTGAGATTAAAAAAGGATGTGTACAAAAAATGGAAAAGGGGGGAAACCACCAAAGAGGAATTCAAACAAATAGCCAGCACATGTAGACACAAAGTCAGAAAAGCTAAAGCACAGAATGAACTCAGGCTTGCTAGAGAGGTTAAAAGCAACAAAAAAGGCTTTTATGGTTATGTTCGTAGCAAAAGGAAGAACAAAGAAACAGTGGGGTCACTCAGAGGAGAAGATGGTGAAATGCAAACGGGACACAGAAAGGGCTGAACTCCTCAATGCCTTCTTTGCCTCAGTCTTCTCCGATAAAGAAAACAATGCCCGACCTGAAGAATTTGGAGCAAGTGATTCAGCAGAGGAAACGCAGCCCGGAATAATTAAGGAGATAGTACAAGAATACTTGGCTAGTTTAGATGTATTCAAGTCTCCAGGGCCAGATGAACTGCATCCAAGAGTATTCAAAGAACTGGCAGATGTGATCTCAGAACCACTGGCAGTCATCTTTGAGAATTCCTGGAGAAGGGGAAAAGAGAGACCCAAATAATTACCGCCCAGTCAGTCTGACATCAATACCAGGGAAGATTCTGGAGCAGATCATTAAGCAAACAGTCTGTGAGCACCTAGAAAGGAATGCTGTGATCACCAATAGTCAGCATGGATTCCTGAAAAATAACTCATGTCAGACTAACCTGATCTCGTTTTTTTGACAGAATTACAAGCCTGGTAGATGAAGGGAACGCAGTGGATGTAGCCTACCTTGATTTCAGCAAGGCATTTGACAAGGTGCCCCATGATATTCTTGTAAAGAAGCTGGTAAAATGTGGTCTTGACTATGCTACCACTCAGTGGATTTGTAACTGGCTGACTGACCGAACCCAAAGGGTGCTCATCAATGGTTCCTCTTCATCCTGGAGAAGAATGACTAGTGGGGTGCCACAGGGTTCTGTCTTGGGCCCGGTCTTATTCAACATCTTTATCAATGACTTGGATGATGGACTGAAGGGCATCCTGATCAAATTTGCAGATGACACCAAACTGGGAGGGGTGATTAACACCCCAGAGGACAGGATCACACTTCAAAACGACCTTGACAGATTAATAATAATAATATTTTTTTTATTTATACCCCGCCCTCCCCAGCCAAGGCCGGGCTCAGAGCGGCTTACAAGCAATAATAAAAACAAGATGAATGATTACAACTTAAAAACAAAAATAAAATACAACATTAAAATAATGGAACATTAAAATATTAAAATGTAGCCTCATCACAGGAGGAGAAGGAAAAGAAAGAAAGAAAAAGAGAGAGAGAGAGAGACAGAGAGGGAGGGAATCAAATTGGCTCCAAGCCAAAGGCCAGGCGGAACAACTCTGTCTTACAGGCCCTGCGGAAAGAAATCAGATTCCGCAGGGCCCTGGTCTCATGAGGCAGAGCGTTCCACCAGGCCGGAGCCAGAGTTGAAAAGGCCCTGGCTCTGGTTGAAGCCAATCTAACTTCCTTAGGGCCTGGGACCACTAGGGTGTTTTTATTTATGGACCTTGAGGCTCTCCGTGGGGCATACCAGGAGAGGCGGTCCCGTAGGTACGAGGGCCCTAGGCCGTGGAGGGCTTTAAAGGTCAAAAGCAGCACCTTGAACCTGACCCTGTACTCCACCGGGAGCCAGTGCAGCTTGAAAAGCACTGGGTGAATATGCTCCCATGGCAGAGACCCCGTGAGGAGCCTCGCTGCAGCATTCTGTACCCGCTGGAGTTTCTGGGACAGCTTCAAGGGCAGCCCCACGTAGAGCGAATTACAGTAGTCAAGCCTGGAGATGACCGTCGCATGGATCACTGTGGCCAGGTCGGGGCGGGAAAGGTAAGGGACCAACTGCTTGATGCGGCGAAGGTGGAAAAATGTCGCCTTGGCTGTTGCTGTAACTTGCGCCGCCATGGAAAGGGAGGCGTCAAGGATTATACAGAAACTCTTAACGGAAGGCAATGGCACTAATCCCCATGCCATCCCGACCTAGCCATAGGACCTCTGTCTTTGAAGGATTTAGTTTCAATCGGCTCCCATGAAACCATCCAGCCACAGCTTCCAAGCATCTGGTCAGTGTGTTCGGGGGCGAGTCAGTGTGGCCATCCATCAGCAGATAGAGCTGAGTGTCATCAGCATATTGGTGACAGCCCAGCCCAAAGCTCCGGATAATCTGGGCAAGGGGGCGCATAAAGATGTTAAAAAGCATCAAGGAGAGAATTGCGCCCTGCGGCACTCCACACACCAAGGAGTGACGCAACGACATTTCCCTCCCTAGTGCTACCCTCTGTCGCTGACCAGAGATAAAAGAGCACAACCAGTTACGGGCTATGCCCTGTATCCCCACGTCTGCAAGGCAGTGGTCCAGAAGATCATGATCGACCATGTCAAAGGCTGCTGACAAATCTAAAAGGATCAGCAGTCCTGACCCACCTCGATCCAGTTGTCTACGGAGATCATCTGTTAGGGCAACCAGAGCCGTCTCCGTCCCAAAACCAGGACGGAAACCGGACTGAAATGGATCTAATGCCGATGTTTCCTCCAGAAACCTACCAAGCTGTTCGGCAACCGCTCTCTCAATTACCTTACCCAGGTATGGAAGATTTGAAACTGGGCGGTAATTGGATAGGTCTAAGGGATCTAATGAAGTTTTTTTTAAGAGTGGACACACCACTGCTTCCTTTAATTCCCCTGGGAATGTCCCTGTGTCAAGGGACAAATTGATAATTTCAACCAGGGGGGTCCGCACAACATCTGGACACTCCCTAATCAGCCAAGATGGAACGTGTCCAGAGGAGGGCAGCCAAAATGGTCAAAGGCCTGGAAACGATGCCTTATGAGGAACGGCTAAGGCAGCTGGGCATGTTTAGCCTTGAGAAGAGGAGGTTAAGGGGTGATATGATAGCCATGTTCAAATATATAAAAGGATGTCACATAGAGGAGGGAGAAAGGTTGTTTTCTGCTGCTCCAGAGAAGCGGACACGGAGCAATGGTTCCAAAGTACAAGAAAGAAGATTCCACCTAAACATTAGGAAGAACTTCCTGACAGTAAGAGCTGTTCGACAATGGAATTTGCTGCCAAGGAGTGTGGTGGAGTCTCCTTCTTTGGAGGTCTTTAAGCAGAGGCTTGACAACCATATGTCAGGAGTGCTCTGATGGTGTTTCCTGCTTGGCAGGGGGTTGGACTTGATGGCCCTTGTGGTCTCTTCCAACTCTATGATTCTATGATTCTATGAAATCCTTAAACCTGTTCCTCACTTCCACTGTGTATTCATAAGGGATTTGACTTAGATTGTATCTTACCGGCCCAGTGGTTTTTCCTACTTTCTTCAGTTTAAGCTTGAATTTTGCTATAAGAAGCTGATGATCTGAGCCACAGTCTGCTCCAGGTCTTGTTTTTGCTGACTGTATAGAGCTTCTCCATCTTTGGCTGCAGAGAATATAATCAATCTGATTTCGATGCTGCCCATCTGGTGATGTCCATGTGTAGAGTCGTCTCTTGTGTTGTTGGAAAAGAGTGTTTGTGATGACCAGCTTGTTCTCTTGGCAGAACTCTCTTAGCCTTTGCCCTGCTTCATTTTGAACTCCAAGGCCAAACTTGCCAGTTGTTCCTTTTATCTCTTGACTTTCTATTTTAGCATTCCAATCTCCTATAATGAGAAGAACATCCTTCTTTGGTGTCATTTCTATAAGGTGTTGTAAGTCTTCATAGAAGTGGTCAATTTCAGTTTCTTCAGCACCTGTGGTTGGTGCATAAACCTGGATTAAAGGTAAAGGTAAAGGTACCCCTGCCCGTACGCGCCAGTCTTGCCAGACTCTGGGGTTGTGCGCCCATCTCACTCAAGAGGCCAGGGGCCAGCTCTGTCCGAAGACACTTCCGGGTCACGTGGCCAGTGTGACATCGCTGCTCTGGCGAGCCAGAGCTGCACACGGAAACGCCGTTTACCTTCCCGCTAGAAAGCGTTCCCTATTTATCTACTTGCACCCGAGGGTGCTTTCGAACTGCTAGGTTGGCAGGCGCTGGGACCGAGCAACGGGAGCGCACCCTGCCACGGGGATTCGAACCGCCGACCTTTCGATCGGCAAGCCCTAGGCGCTGAGGCTTTTACCCACAGCGCCACCCGCGTGTTAAAAGGTCTGCTTTGATTCGTATGGAGATCATTCTATCATTTTTGAGATTGCATCCCAGTACAGCTTTCGCCACTCTTTTGTTGACTATGAGGGTCACTCCATTTCTTTTATGGGATTCTTGCCCACAGTAGTAGATATGATGGTCATCAGAACTTAATTCGCCCATTCCCGTCCATTTTACTTCACTGATGCCCAGGATGTCAATATTTATTCTTGCCATCTCATTTTTGACCAAATCCAACTTGCCAATGTTCATGGTTCTTACATTCCAGGTTCCTATGCAATATTTTTCTTTACAGCATTGGACTTTCCTTTCACTTCCAGGCATATCCGCAACTGAGCGTCCTTTCGGCTTTGGCCCAGCCGCTTCATCAGCTCTGAATCTACTTGTACTTGTCCTCCGCTCTTCCTCAGTAGCATGTTGGACGCCTTCCGACCTGAGGGGCTCATCTTCCAGTGTCATAACTTTTATATGTCTGTTGTCTTTGTCCATGGAGTTTTCTTGGCAGGGATACTGGAGTGGCTTGCCGGTTCCTGCTCCAGGTGGATCACATTTGGTCAAAACTCTCCACTATGACCTGTCCATCTTGGGTGGCCCTGTACGGCATAGCTCATAGCTTCTCTGAGTTATTCAAGCCCCTTCGCCACGGCAAGGCAGTGATCCATGAAGGGGAGCACCAAGTACTGAATAGTTTGGGACATGACTGGCCCACCTTGCAAGGTGGTTGCGCAAGGCCGTTACTGCAAGCAGGCTCTCCTTGCTCTTCCCCTTTCTTCACATGCCCTTTCTCTTAATAATCACATTTTTGTAGACAATTTTCCACCGTGTACACATTTTTGCAAGTAATTTCCCTTTGTATAATACTTTATTTCTATTTTATTTTCACTCTGTCTGCATTTTATGCACACTTCCTCCTAATATATGCAGTTTGGGTACAAAATCTGGCAACTGTGATTTTCAAAAGATAATTTGCATTTTGATGTGCACGTTGTTTCAAGAAGTGTGAATGAAGGTAGGTTCAAATAAAAATGTGAACCAAACTGAATTTCCCTCTTTTCCTACTTTTCAGTTCACAGAAAGTGCCTGCTTGCAACCCATCCAAGATAACGGTAATGGCAAAATGATTTTCAAGGGATGGAATTCAGGAGCAGGGCTCACTGTTGCCTGAAAATGGGGCACGACTTCCTCTGCAGAAGAAAAATTGCAAGGAAGAAGGAACCTGGAGGTTGGTTGTGTGAATTCAGTTTCCGTGGCTAACAGGGTTGAGAAACTTGAAACGGTGATAAGGAGAGAGATGAGCTGCATTGCTATGGTAACTTAATCAGTTAAAATCCTCCTGCTCAATTCACTCCTGTTAGCATTAAGGGAGGGAGGGGGGACAGAGAGGAGCGATGAATTCACCTGAGCTCAATTGGCTGATTAAATTAATAGGTATGGATGACTAGGGTTCTATTTCAAAAGAGCTATTTTTAAAAAAATGTGCATAATTTTAATTACACATTGACACACGCTCTATTCCTAATGAAGAAGAACTTGACTATAAGGGCAGGTGCTCTTAATTAATGCTTCGATGGAAACCAGCACAAGGAACCTGGGGGGAGAAGGAGGACTCTGTGCTCTTCTTCCCTCCGCCCCAAACCCCTGGCAGCACTCAGCTCGCCTTCCATTCTTTTCTATTTGTTCTCTCCTTCCCTTCATTAGTCTAATAATGAATAGTTCCAGAATTTTAAAAAGGAAATACGCAGAATCCTTGGGAACTATTGCAGCAATAACACCTTCCAACTCAGCCTTTCTCAACCTGGAGCCCTCTGGCAGTTCTGGACTGCAACGCTCATCAGCCCCAGACACCATGCAGACAGCTCTAAGCAGGCAGAGGGCACCAAGTTGGGGAAGTCTGTTTGAACTCATCCCTATTTTCTGACATGCTGACATCCTTCCTTCCTTGCTTCTAGCAGGACTTGACATGTACCTGATCGGCTGATCTCCTGTGATGTCATGGAACCTTTACAATTCAGCGGGGAAGCCATCACACAAGGGCAATGGTGCCTCTGTCTTTCTCATCATTGGAGGACATTCTGCAAACAATGACAAGCAGGGTAGACCGGTACCCCAAAGTGCTTGGCTGTGGGTCAGATGCACCTGGTGGGGCTGGTGGTGTCTCACTGAGAAACATGGCAATGTGCAGCTGGCGCTTTTGTCTTTTCCGCTGGTCAGGACGCACTTGGTGTCTCCTCTGCTGGTCAGGGCATGCTTGGGCAGCCTCCTGGTCCACGGATGCAGCTTCTACATGGTCGCCAATGTTCTTCAGATTGACACATCATTTGAAGGCTGCTTGAAGTGTGCATACAGCCTGAGAGTCTTCTTGCGCAAGGTGCTGCCATCAATGGGGATACGCTGAAGAGTCATGTCCTCTAGCCACAGGTTCAGGGCCTCATGTGCCTTCCCCATGGCCTCGTCTCGCACGTACCTGGGGACCTTGGCAGTTGTAGGTGTACTCGCTGCCACTGATGCCCAGATTTATTTCTCCCATATCTTAGTGGCACCTATGCTGGATTCATTCCTGCCAAACCTGTGTGCCACAGCACAAATGCTCATGCCATCCTGTAAACAGTCCAGTACTTCCAACTTCTCCTCCAGTCTGGGCACCACTCGCTGCCTTTTGGGTTTGTCATCACCTGAGGAAGACGACGATGCGTGTGTTCAGGTGTCATCTCAAAACAACAACAACAACAAAACACCTCTTAAAAAACCCCTCTCCAAACAACTAAAAAAAAAAATCTCAAAAAACTCCTCCAGAAACTCCTCCAAACTCCGCCAATAATCTGCCAAATTCCACCACAATTGCTTCCTCCCTCCCTCAAACTCCAACTCTCCACAGGCTTCAAAGGTTGGTGCAAGGGCTCCCGGGATCAGGGCCATCTTTAGCAGATGTGGCGCCAGGGTGCAAATATCCGCCCAGCACCCCCCCAAATTACCACAGATAGTGTTGGGGTGGCCATAGCTGCGCACTGCCAGCCATCCAGGGGGGAAACAACTCTCCCCCATGCAGCTGCGGGACAGCGATCCTTGCAGAGGCTTGGGAGTGAAGTTGCGCCCCTCCCAAGCCTCCACGGGAGGAGAGCGCAGCTTCCCTCCCAAACCTCCTCGGGAGGAGAGTGATCCCCGCAGAAGCTTGGGAGGGAAGCTGCACGCCCACCAGCCTTATGGTTGGTGGGTGTGCAGCTGGCGGGCGTGCAAGGAAAGGGGAGGCCGCCGGCAAAGCCACGCAGCTCCCCCACTCATTGGGGCACTCCTGAGAGGCCGGCGCCCTGGCGCAACACACCCCTAAGCTCTATGGGAAAGACGGCTCTGACCGGGATTCCACTTAAAAGCTGTTTTCGCATGATTTTTCGGCTTCTTTTAGGTGTTTCTGTCCCTTCCGCACTACTTCCAGGCTTGACACCATACAAGTGCACCTTGAACACGTGTAAAAGCCTGTATTTTAAACTGCCTCTCCATCCAGTGTCACTGGGATAAAAGAGTGGCCTGATTCTCACACGTGTGGCTGCCACTGTCCCATCTCTGGGCTGCAGAGCAGGGGGAGGTCTAAATCCTGTCATAATGGGAATATGGAGAGACAGGAGAGGGCTGGGAGCAGATGCCTGCCGGAGTCAAAGCCTCCGGAAGCTGGAGGTGTGACTGTGTTTGCTGCTCCCTGTTGGTGTCGTGAGCCAGTTGCTGCTCAAGCGCCCCAGAAATGATGGCAAATGTGTTTTAAAATTTTGTGACAGTCCATGCACAAATCACCAATTAAAGGCTCCCAAACCGCACATTAACATGATAAGTTATAACAGCTCCAAAAGAGACATTCTTGTTTATCACGGCAGCGACCCATGGATTAAGCGCTCCCTCAGTACACATTGACAGCCCGGCGCCAGCGGCACCAAAGCTGTTGCGCTCTGCGTTGTGCCAATGATCTGTGGAGAATGGGAGGAGGGCGCCTCCTCATACCCCCTCACAGGTTTTAAACAAAGGGGAGAGACCGGGCTTCCTGACCAGCTGCAGATCAGTGACTGAGCATTTGCAGTTCCAAGGGGGAGGAAGAGAAGCGTCTTGGAGCAAACGTGAAAGGGAATGAGTACAGAGCACCAACAGGCAATGAGGGGGGTAATCTCAGGTTCTGGTAGAGCCCAGGCTGGATTACCGTGGTGTGTAATTCATGGAACTGTCCTTGAAGACAGCTCAGAAACCTCAACTAGCACAGAATTCAGCTGACAGAATTCTGGTTAAATTCAGTGTTGGTCAGAGTTGTCCTATTAATAAAATTGATGGAGATGGCCACATATCACCTCATATCTCCTCTTTCCCAGACTAAACATACCCAGCTCCTTCAAGCGCTCCTTGTAAGGCTTAGTTTCCAGCCCCTTGACTATCTTGGTCGCCCTCCTCTGCACACCTTCCAGCTTGTCAACATCCTTCTTAAATTATGGTGCCCAGAATTGGACACAGTATTCCAGGTGTTGTCTGGCCAAGGCAGAATAGAGTGGGACTATTGCTTCCCTCTGAATCCCATTGATGCACTCAGCAGTTGGCAGTTCTGCCAGCCGAGCAGAGCGTGGGTCTCCACCAGAGAAAGTGGCACCCCTAGAAAGCCAGCTTGTTTTCAATCCAGCTTTTATGGCCACAAATGTGCATCTGCAAAGGATAAAAGGTAAAAAGGTAAAGGACCTCTGACAGTTAAGTCCAGTCGCAGATGACTCTGAGGTTGTGGCGATCATCTCGCCTTACAGGCCGAGGGAGCCGGTGTTTGTCTGCAGACAGTTTTTCTGGGTCATGTGGCCAGCATGACTGAGCTGCTTCTGGCGAACCAGAGCAGCTCACGGAAACACCATTCACCTTCACGCTGGAGTGGCACCTATTTATCTATTTGCATTTTTGGTGTGCTTTTGAACTGCTAGGTTGACAGGAGCTGGGACCGAGCAACGGGAGCTCACCCCGTCACGGGGATTCGAACCACCGACCTTCTGATCAGCAAGTCCAAGAGGCTCAGTGGTTTAGACCACAGCACCTCCCGCATCCCTTTCTGCAAAGGATACATTTCTCTAATTCACTGGTGGTGGCTATTACTCGCTCCCGTGGCAAAGGGTTCCAGAAGCCACTGATGTGTAGTAGCAGCAGCAAGTACTTGGAGGTAATGATGGACTGGATGTGGACCAATAAACTGAGTCTGGATCCTGGTAAATCCAAAGCAGCACGTTGACTTGGGGAAAGAATTCAATTCCGTTCACATACAAAGGTCAACCTCCCTAATTTTCATTTTCCAAAACACAGAACTATTCTTCATGATTCAAAAGTTGCACTTCTCCGAATTTTGCAAAACAATTTTCCAGGCAAGTAATGTACCCCAAAATAAAAACAGTAGGGTAAAATGTGCATAACATGCATAAAACATAAATTGCATTGTATTATGGAAAACTGATTTGCAAAAATATGCATATTGGGCAAAATTGCACACAGGAAATGTTTATATTAGGAGAAATTCACACTAAAATGCTGGTGAATTTTCATGAGGCATTTTTAAAATGGTACAAGTGTGGAAAGATAGAAAACTGAGCTTAAGACAGTAAAATGGAGAAACAGAACAACCAAAGAAGAGAAGAACTAGACAGAGTCATCCCCCTCCAGCTGTTGGCTAGCTGGCATGTTCTGAATGGGGTTGTCCTCCCCATGAAAGCCCAGGGGCAGAGTCTGAGGGTGCTCCTTGAGCCACGCGAGTCCCTGGAGGGCTTTGCTCACCTTGTTTTGCTGGGACAGAAAGAGCCTGTCTGCAGTGAGTCCTGCTCCCGTAAACTCTCATTGGATGACCCTCCTGTGCTCTGCGCAGAGATGCCCTGACAGACAACCTGGAAGTGGCAGTTAGTAGGGGCTGCTCTGGCACAAATGCCGGCTGGGGGCCCCCTCAGGGAACGCGGAGCACCAACCCTGAAGACTTCTCATTGGCTGCCTGTTTCCAGACTGAATCCAAGGTGCTGACTTAAACAACCCTAAATGGCTTTGGGGCTCACTTGCCTGAAGGAACCCAGCAGCCTGAGTCCTCAGCCCTGGGTGAGGTGTTCATTCTTGTTGCCCCCCCTCCAGGGGGAAGTTCACTGGGTGGGGACGGGAGTAAGGCCTTCTCTGTGGTGGCGCCCTAATTATAGATTGCCCTCCTCTTGGAATTACCACTGGCACCAATGGTGCTGACATTTCAGCACAAGGTTAAAACCTGCCTTTTTCACCTGGGCATTTTTGGATTTTGACCCACTGCTGCAAATTGTTGTGCTGGAATTCTTCATTTTATTTTTTAAAACTTTTGCTTTAAATGGTTTTAAATGATGTTGCAACCCATCCTGGGATCAACTGACCAATATCCCCAACAAATTCACGAATATATATTTATATACAGCAAGTGCACCACAGCAAATATTTCATGTTCAGCAGAGCCATTTCCGAGCTTGGGAGGAGAGGGGGTTGCGGGCTACCCCCTCCCACACACACGGGGGCTGGCCTTTTGCCCCCGCGAGAACAAGGAATCCCTCTTTCCCCTTCCAGCTGAGCGGTTTTCCCATCCCACCCACCCTTTAGGCTTAGCTAGATATGACCTTGCTATGGACTCCGGTTAGTCGCCGCAAGGGGCCTGGTAGGAATTTTTCCAATTTGGCACACTTCTAGCCTTTTGGTTTTTTCGCCTACCTCGTAGCAAACGTCACAACGTCTGTGGTATTGGCGGTTAGGCATTGGCAGGGGTTAATTGTTATGCAAATGAATGGGGGGAAGGAAGCGCCATCACCTTCCCCCAATGAAAAGGGTAGTCCGGTAGAGGACTCTGGGGTGCGTTGCCTTGTCCGAAACCTATGGAGGTAAGGGCCTCTGGCACGCCCCCGAGCAGTGACACCCGTGGGATCCTAGTTGACGTATTTCAACAGGACTCCCACGGCTTGTGGATAACCCTTCCCAGTCCCCATGCCGGGTAGTCGATAGGAGCCAATGCCTAAGGCCAATACCTTTCAATTCTGTAATCAATAAAGTTGTGGCCTTTTTATGCCCGTTAACCTTAAATAATGTGTCCAGTGTCTTCATTTCACATGGGGGAGGGGACTTGCCACGCAATTAATATCTAAAATGAGGTGGAGGGGGCCCCCCATGGGGGATGACCTAAAATCTTGCATGGGTGGCCTAACTGGTGGGGGGAAGCTGCTCTGTGAGGACGTGGGGGCCTTATCAATGAATCCTTTTGTTCTGGCACTATCAAAACAGGTTTCAGAACAGGGTCATCATAAATGTGGGCTCCGGCAAATTTGGTTTATCTCTTAAAGCTGAACAGCCTCCTGCTGCTGGGAATTTGATGTGGTTCTTTCTCCTGAAGTCTCCTGGCCCGTCCCCCCACCATGTCCTCTCCAGCTATGCTTCGGGTAGGGCCCTCTGTCACTGCCCCAGCCGGGGAGTTGTGAGTGCGAGTGCTGCGGCAGTGGAGAGGGCCTGGCGGAGCCCCCGTTCTCCATGGACAAGATATCAAAGTTCTCATTCTCCATTCTTGGTGAAGAATCAAGATGGCACATGACAAGCCTGTTTGCATGCAAATGACCACAGAGGAAACAGGAGGCAGCGTGGAGAAGCAACTCGGATGGCTCCCCAAGGATTCCACCCCACTGTGCTTGTGGGCCCAGGTGGCACGTTGCAAACAAGACAAGGGCCATTTGGGAAGGCGGGGTTTGTGTGTGCATTGGAGGGAAGAGCCTTTACAGGCAATAATGGGGCAGGGCCGTGGGGGTACCACCTATCCCTTAAAATACAGGACACTCCCATTTTTGGAGTCATAAAAATAAAAATTGGCATTTGTGCGCTCACCCAAACTGCTTGTTGCTTAGGCAGCTGAACCCGCCCTTCCCTCCAAATCTGACTGATTGACACTCCAGGCTAGCCAATGCCAAGCAGCAGCCTTGCGAAAGAGCTTGTTCCTGATGTATAGGTGGTACATTACACCGGTAAAATTGGCAAAAATGTATAGAACAGAACAAAAGGTGTAAAGAAGGGGAAGGTACATTTTATAATATGTGGTGGGATTGTAAGATTATTACAAAATTTTGGGAAATGATATACAATAAATTTTTTAAAATGGTTAAAATAACATTTGTTTAAAAACCAGAAGCTTTTATCGTTAGGTATTTTAGGACAAGTGTTGTCGAAAGAAAAAAAGACATTATTCATGTATGCTACTACAGCGTAAGAATTTTAAGAGCTCAAAATTGGAAGACAGGAGAAGTAGCACCAAAAGCACAATGGCTAGAAAAGTTAGCAAAGTTAACGGACAAACTGCGTGAAAAGGACAATAGGGACTTTGAAAAAGAATGGGAACTCTTTACAATATATGTGCAGAAATAACAGAAAGAAAAGGTCTCGTTGGCAGGATTTAAATAAACATTTACAACTTTATTTACAGAGAACAAGAAGTATAACAATGTGATAACATAACATTGTATATAAACAGCAGAATGTATCATCTGATGTAATAAACCAGAAATGGTAGTTAAGGGAAGTCAACGGAGGTCAGGGGGATTGGAAAATGTGTGTTGACGCCTGCTTCTTGGGAGAAAAGCAATGACAAACCTAGGCAGCATCTTAAAAAACATTACTACTATCGTAACTCTTGCACTTCCCTCAGATGTGGCTCTACATCAAGTGACAGAAAACAGTCAAGTCCCTGCCCTGAGGAGGCTGCAATCAAAAAGTGGTGGAAGACATGCAAGAGGGGAGGTGGAGAAGGAAGGAGGTGGGCTGCTCATTAGGGTTTAGAAGCTTCCCCCCGACCCTTCAGCCTACCCAACCTGCAAGACTCTGGACGCAAACCACATGCAGAGGTGTAGCGTGGGGTAGGGCCAGGGTGCCAGGGCCCTGGGCGCACATTGTTGGGGGCACAATCAGGTGCCCCCACCACAGGCATAGAGCTCTGGTAGCTCAGGTGTGCAGCAGGTGCGTTGGTCTAGCGGGCAGGTGGATGGAGCGTCCTGAAGGAGCGTCTCCACCCCATCCTTCTGCCCAGACACTGAGGTCCAGTTCCGAGGGCCTTCTGGTGGTTCCCTCACTGTAAGATGTGAGGTTACAGGGAACCAGGCAGAGGGCCTTCTCGGTGGTGGTGCCCGCTCTTTGGAACGCCCTCCCATCTGATGTTAAGGAAATAAACAACTATCTGACTTTTAGAAGACATCTGAAGGCAGTCCTGTTTAGGGAAGTTTTTAATGTTTGATGTTTTATTCTGTTTTTGATATTCTGTTGGGAGCTTCCCAGAGTGGCTGGGGAAACCCAGCCAGATGGGCGGGGTATGTATGTATGTATGTATGTATGTATGTATAAATAAATAAATAAATTCACCCTCCACATGCCCCCACCCCAGCTACCCAGGCCCCTGGGGGTGCAACACTTGTCCCACTTGTCCCACCCCCGGCGTCAGCAACCCATGCTATGCCACTGGCCACACTCCTCCTCGCTGGCTCTGCTGTGTCGCCTCCTTGACTTTGTTGTCATGGCCGGAAGGTGTCTTTGCACAGTGGCAAGGGCTCCTGCTGGCCTGGGGGGGGGGGGGAGAGACTCCAGTGTTTTGCAGAGCTAGAGTGTAAGTGGCAGTACAAATTGAAGCATCACCTGTGTGGCTCTGCCTACCTTTGCCTCTGGCCCCGCCCAGTTCTCTGCCTCCAGGGCAGGAGGAGGGCACTCTCTCTCTCCTCCTGCTGTTTCCCGCCCAGAAACAGATGTTTCAAAGGTAAACTGCCTCTGGAGATGGACCCCCCCCCCACTGCAGCTCTTTTCCCTGATGAAACTGTCATCTCCCTTTCAGACTTGTCCAAGAACCCAGCTACACCTTAAATCACTTAGAACATGAAGCCATGTCTAGTTGGTTGGATATTCTTCAGAATTACAACCAAGTGAGGGACAACGAGAGTTTAAGCCCTTCCTTCCCTCCCCCCTCCCCCCTCCCCGCACCTTGTTGTAGCAGAGAACATTTTTTTTAAAAAAGAAAGAAAATCTGTTAGCAACTAGACTTTTAGCAGGGTGGTAATTGCCTGTGTGAGAGCAGGTAGCAAGAGGGCTTATTGGCAGGTGTGTGCTAGGATCCTGTACTCAGCTGCTCCATCCAGCCTCTACTTGGCTGAGGATGTCCGGCGTGAGAGCACCCCCTGCAGATGGGAGCCAACCCTCCATTTGAAGACATCCAGGGAAGGGGGGAGGGAGGGAAGGAGAGAGGACACCCCCACCCCCACTAGGTAGCTGGTTCCATTGTCAAAAGGCTCGTCTAATGAAGACTAAGACATGCATCTCAAGGGAGCTGCCAAGGTCAAGAGACGACCTTGACAATTTTTGTTGACAACAATTTTTGTACATTTCAGCTATGCCTGCACAGGGAGGAGTGGAGGAAGAGAGAGACATCTAATTAACAAAGCTATGCAGCACAGTTCAGTACAAACTTTGGGCAACTCGGTCCTCCTCACACATTGATGCTTTTGTGGAAACATGAAACATCCAGTTATCCCACTGATTTTGCACTGCCTGAGCAGTGGCGGGGAAGAGGCAAAAGGTTGGCAGATCTTGGGGAGCTGCACAAATTTTTAAAATAAAATAAAAATCCTGTGCTTCCCTCAAATATCTGTTTAATTAATGTTTGAACATTTTTATATATTAATTTAGCAAAATGATAATTGTGTGATTACAAATGCACTTTGACCAGGAGCCAGAGAGTTTTCATTTACTAAAATGAAAACTTTGATTTTAAAGGGGATGGAAATAGAACTGATTTAATTCCATCCCACTGGGAGCTGTGTTAAGTTTTAGCCCCCCTTCATTTGTCAAAAAAGGGAAGACCATTGTGCTGAGTTTTTCTGCTACAAAACACCCCAAATGCTGAAACTGACGGCTGTTTGAACTTGCTGGACTCAGAAGCGGCAGCAGCAGCAATTGTTGGGGGCACAGATCCCTCTGCCACCTTTGCATCTGAAAGCTTTACTCTACCTAGTTATATCACCTGGTCTATGATGATTGATCCTCCAGTTCTGTGACCCCAAACTGCATGATGCAAAGGTCTCCTGCTCTTTAAATGGAACCATCCATCCTAGAGTGACATCTACTTATTCATTTCTGAATTATTATTTTGACCACCCGATGAATAGCTGCCTGCTTTTTTTTCTCTGGGCTGTTTACAAATCTAAATTAATAAAAGACAAAGGAAAACAATCAAAGAATAACCATAAGAACAGCAACAGCCCTGCAGAAGCCATGCACAAAACCACCATGAAGCCATTGTGGAATCGGAACCAATTAAAGCAGCACTGAGGGGGGTAACAACGAGTTCAAGGAATCTAAATGCTCTAAAGCCACAGATATTAAAAGGTCTGGGAGAACATTCTTGGGGCGGAGAGAGAGAGATACTACGTGTCAGCAACTAGGCGTCATGAGAACCATCCGGACCCACCATTTTCAAGAGCAGTCTACCTCACTGTAGCAGGTGCTAAAGACAAAGAATGGATGAGGGCAGTCTTCTTTGTGCCTTGCTGGTGGGCTTCCTGGAAGCATCTGTTGGTCGTGGTTTCCTGCTGAGCAACAACAAGCAGAGCTCGTGGAGTGGGAGGCCAGCCAACCAGAAGAACCTTTGAGGTGTACTGGTGGAGGCAGAGTCAGTATCCAAAGGCAGGACCAGTCCTAGGGTCAGGCGAATAGCAATCCACATGGTCAAGACAGTCCAGAGGTCAGAGAATCCAATGGTCATGGGTCACGACGAGCAGGAAGCAGTAAGGTTGGGTCAGGAACTACCAGCATTGTTTTCAGCATCTGACTGCTGCTGGAAGCTCTGCTTAAAAAGGCTGAAGTCAGTTGGTTCTGATCAGTGCCTTCTCCTCTGCGTCCTTGAAGGCTAATCAGCTGCAGGTGGAGTCACTCTTCCTTCTCCCCCTTTCAGGCTGCTGTTCAGCAGGCAAAGTTGACTCCTAGCCCATGACACTGGCTGGCTGCAGTTGGAAACAGGATGCAGGTCTGGATAGACCCACCTTCGTCCAACCCACAGGGCTTCTCAAAAACATAAGCTGTTCATGGGTAAGGATTTGCCTTTTTCTTTGTGCTTCCTTGTATGTCTACAAGTTCTAGAGTTGTGAGGAAAACAATGAAGCTGAATTTTGGAAGGTTCAGGGCAGACAAAAGAAAGGACTTCTTCATGCAGCTCATAGTTAAGCCATGGCACTCACTCCCACAGGAAGCAGAGATGGCCACCTCCCCAGATGGCTTTAGAAGAGGCAAATTCATGGAGGAGGCTCTTGAGGGCTACTGGCCAGGATGGCTTTGCTCTGCTTCCACAGCTGGAGGCAGCCATATTTCTGAATGCCAGTTACTGGGAGCCGCAGGAGGGCAGTGCTCTTGAACTCGGGTCCTGCTTTGGGCTGGGAGAAGAGGGGAAGAGGAGCAGGGCTCTCCTTATGCCAGGTACATCATTCTGCAGACCACAGCTAACTGCATTTGGGCCACCCTTTGCATGCCTTCTGGGAGTGGATCATGCTTAAAGCCCTTGGTAGGGGAGATGGGGAGGTGAGAAATACAGGCCAAAGGAAAATTGCTCATTAACAGTCGTTCACAGAAATGTCACTGAGTGTAAACAGCACCGTAACCTTTGCCTCTCCTCAGCTCCTTGGGGAACAGGCAGCAAATGCAATAACCAACCTCCTCCTCTTCTCTGCCACCCCCACCCGGAGTGAGTTCTTTAAATAAATGCTTATTGGATCATCCTAGCCAAGCACTGCCTTACCTGGGCCTGAACGATGAACATGCTGGGCCTTTTCTAGGCCTCTGATGGAAGCTTCATGGTAGCAGCGCACCACCCTGGGCCCTCTCAGCCCCCAGGGCTTTTCTGATCCTCTGCTGGCTGGGAGGATCCTACCTTAGGGCAGAGACACAAACGGTTCTGGAAGCCTCTTGGCACTGCAGCTGGTCCGTGAGGGGTGTGAGTATAAATGCAACCTTGGAATAGACAGGTGTGAGATACACTGGCAGCACATAGCTCATATGCTCTGACTCTGAAGATGAAGAAATGCAGACAGAGCAGTCTCTGGCATCTGATTCTGACCAACCCCTGACATCACCCCCCTCTCCAGAACTCTCCTCCTCTTCCTCGTCTTCCCTCCACCCTCTTGGTTTAGGTTTGTTGGGATGGCTACTGTGAAATTCCCTTTGTAACTCTGGGGTATGAACGTGCTCTGCATATTCCCATGACCTATCTTCAGGCCCATACCCCTTCCATGCTATGAGATATGGCAGCTTCTTCTGCCTCCATCGTAAATTCAGCATCTGCTCCACTTCGAACACCTCCTTTCCCTCTACAACTACAGGAGGAGGGGGTGCTTCCCTAGGAGTCTGGTAGGGGTGTGCAGGGATTACTGGGGATAACACAGCTCTATGGAATACAGGGTATATTTTAACGGAGGCTGGTAACTTAAGTCTGAACGTTACGGGATTCATCTGCTCTATTACTTCAAATGGCCCCACCCTCTGTGGATCCAATTTTCTGCATCTACTTTTCTGGGGCCAATCTTGTGTATACAGCCACACCTGGTCCCCCACTTTTATCTCACTACCTGGTTGTCTGTGGGCATCTGCCACCCTTTTGTATGCCTCTTTGGCCAAGTCCAACCATTCTTTCAGCAAACTCTGAATAGTGGCCATTTCTTCAACGAACTCTTCCGCTGCTGGTACTGACAGGTTGTCTGCCTGTGAAGGAAAGGTACGTGGGTGTCGCCCCTGACTGGCAAAGAAGGGGGTCTGCTGCGTAGATGCATGAAGGGCATTATTATACATGAACTCCACCAGTGACAACTTTGACACTCAATCATCTTGCTGATAGTTCACATAACACCTAAGGTACTGCTGCAACATTGCACTGGTCCTCTCTGATTTACCGTTCATCTCTGGGTGCCTAGCTGAAGAGAGACACACTTCTACTTTGAGCAGCTGCATGAGTTTCTTCCAGAACTGCCAGGTGAATTGGGTCTCCATATCCGACATTACCATAAGGGGGAGTCCGTGCAACTTAAAGACATGGTCTACAAAGAGCTGAGCCATCTCCTGCGCCATTGGTAGACTCCTACAAGGTATGAAGTGCACCATCTTCGTGAACAGGTCTACTACTACCCAGATCACTGTTTGTCACTGTGACTCTGGTAGATTGGTAATAAAGTCCAGGGCTATGTCTTCTCAAGGCCCTTGCAGTGTAGGGAGGGGTTGGAGCAGACCAGCAGGCGCTTCCTTGGGTCTCTTGCCGGTGAGACCACTGGCAAGTCTCACAGGCTCGCACAAACTCCTTGACTTCTCTCATTCTTGGCTATCAGAACTGCCTAGTCATTGGTATGCCCTGCTATAGGGTTGTTATGGCACTGACGTAGGACTTTAGCTCTCAACTCTTCCTCTAGAATGTAGAGTTTATACAATCCTTTATACAATATCCTTTATACAATAGTCCATCCTTTCCCTCAAACCCCTCCGCTCCGCCTGCATTCCTTTGCAGTGTCTCTAACTTCCCCTTTGCAAAAGCATCCTCCCGTGTTTTCCTTCAGAACATGGAAGCTTTGGTGACTGAACCAGCTGCTAGCTGTAGTTGCTCTGGCTTTAGGATGTGCTGGTACACTGGAACTGGCTCCTCCTGGTACACCGGCTTCCTTGAGAGAGTGTCTGCCCATTGTTTCTGATTACCCGCCACATACTGTACTCAAAAGTCAAACCTGGCAAAAAATTGTGCCCAATGAATCTGCCGTTGATTTAGATGTTTCGTCGTCTGCCAATACTCCAGATTCCTGTGATTAGTGCACACCTCTACTTGATGTTGCACCCCTTCTAGAAAGTGTCTACAAGTCCCAAAGGCATCTTTGATAGCCAACAACTCTTTTTCCCATATGGTGTAGTTCTGTTTTGAGGAAGCACCTCTATCATGTGCCATACGTGCTGCTCCAGGCTCTCAGAGTATATCAGCAAATCACTTGATGAGTTCGCTAAGACAGCAACTGCTGTTCTTAGCAGCTCAGAGAAGGTGTGGGGACCATCAAGGTTCAAAGTAGTGCAGGAATTAACCTCTAAAGATGCTGAACCATGGCTTAATGCCATGAAGGCCAAAGTTGATTCCTTGAATAGGAACCAAACCTGGGAGCTGGTGCCAATAGTCCCAGGGATGAAGCTGGTTGGCAGCAAATGGGTCTTCAAGGCCAAGACAGACCAGACTGGCAAGGTTGTCAGGCACA
This sequence comes from Podarcis gaigeae, assembly GCF_964106915.1. Taxonomy (NCBI): domain Eukaryota; kingdom Metazoa; phylum Chordata; class Lepidosauria; order Squamata; family Lacertidae; genus Podarcis; species Podarcis gaigeae. Next base: position 41,141,867 of record NC_139693.1, read on the forward strand.
AAGCCAGATTGGTCACCAGAGGTTTTTCACAGGTACCAGGACAGTATTACCATGAGACCTACTCACCCACCGTCAAGTATGAGAGCATTAGGCTAATGCTCAAGATTGCTGCAGAGGAGAAGCTTCACGTTTCTTATCACAATGTGAACACAGCATTTTTGTATGGGATTTTGGGGGAGGAGCTGTACATGCTTCCACCTGATGGAATGCAGGTACAGAAGGGAATGGTCTGTAAACTACGGAAATCCCTATATGGTCTCAAGCAGAGTGCCAGGTGTTGGAACACAAAACTCACTGAGACATTGCTTTCTCTAGGTTTTCACCAAGGCAAAGCTGATCTATGTGTGTTTGTCAAAGAGGAGGGACAAAACAAATTGTATTGTTTACGCTTTGTTGATGATCTGCTTCTTTTCTGGAAGGATCAGGCTTTGTACCAAAGCACCCTAGCTCAGCTGAAGGTGCACTTTAACATGAAGGGTCTTAGTGAGGTATCAAACTATCTTTCTCTGCAGGTGGAGAAGGACCAGGCAGGTAATTTTCTGGTACACCAAACACAGAAAATTGCTGATGTATTAACCAGGCTGAATTTGGTTGATGCAAACCCAGCAGACACACAGATGGTGACAGATTACCAGGTAGATAGTACTGCTGAAGCATTTTCTGACACTACGCTGTACAGATGCATTCTAGGCAAGCTGAATTTCATTGCTAGATGTTCAAGACCTGACACAGCTGTAAGCACTAACCTGGTTAGCAGATATGCCAACAATCCTACTGTTCAGGATTGGAAAGCTTTGAAGTGCATAGCCTGCTATTTGAAGGGGACTTTGCACAACAGACTAAGGTTCACAAGACTGGAGGTCTTGAAGTCTTTGCAGATGCTAGTTTTGGAAGTGACACCACGGATGGTACCAGCACTTCTGGAGTATGCTACATGTACAACCACTGTCTGTTTGACTGGCTGTGCAAAAAGCAAACGACAGGAAGCCTAAGTTCCTGTGAAGCAGAACTCAATGCCCTGTCATTTTCACTTATGGATTGTGAATGGTTGATGCAACTGTTTCAGGACATCAAGGTTTCTGTGAAATGTCCTATACAGGTGTATCAAGACAACAGATCCTGTTTGGCTTTGCTGAACTCAGAGAGTTGCAAGCAAAGAACCAAATACTTGCAGATTAAGTTACATCATGCAAGAGAGTGTATTCAGAAAGGACTCATTCAGGTGTCCTACATGCCAGGAAATGAAAATCCTGCAGATCTGTTGTCTAAGGTTGTTAACAGAGAACAACTTAAGGTTTATGTACAGAGGTTGCAATTGGGTTGAACCACAGGTACTACAGGTTACACGGAAAGGAGGAGGATGTTAGGATATAGTTCCATTCCACCTTTAGAACAGGCATGTGGAGTTGTTGTACGTCACATGTCTGTTTACTTCCAGCACAGTCTGCTGGGAACTTCCGTTATATATAGCTTTTGTCTATGCTGCTTTTTGTTTGGACACAAAGGGAAGCAGACATGTTTTTCTTTTGTCCCGATGCTGAATAAACGCTTGTAAATATGCTTACATATGCTTCTATCCGCCACTTCTGTTGTGAAGAGTTATTCACTCTGCTGATTAGAGCGTGCTCAGTATCTGAAGGTTTCTGAGGCTTGAGTCACTGAGTGATGCTGTTTCGAGAACCGGAGTTCGCCCGGCTGCCGGGCGGTGGCTGGAGCCAGCTGGAGGCCTTCCAAATGCCCCCACCTCCCCGGATGCGTCCCAACAAGCTGATTCACTTGGGTCTTTAGCACGGCATTCTGTTGGAACAGTACCTGCATCTGGCTACTTACGGCTCCAGCACTCTCCTGTCCCTCCTTGAGCTCCTGCTGCCTTTCCTTGCTCCACAGACATCCTTGAATACTTCTCTGGCACTTGATGTGAGGAGTTTCAAAGTGAACAAGTTGTGAGATATGCGGCAGGGGAGTTTCCCCTTCTCTCTGGGAGGTTCTTATAAGAATTAACAAGCCTCTGACAGGTTTATAGTCCATTTTATTTACAACAACACACAGAGAGCGGCATTGAGCCACCCCCTTTTAGGAGCTCAGTTGTTCACTCTGAATCCCCGCCCCTTCCGCAGCAAGAAGTGCGCCATTATCCAGCTCTCCCATCCCTGTACTTCCATTGAACTGTAATGCTTTCAGACCTCCTAGTAACGAGGGCTGGGAGGAAAGTCCCCGCTGCTCTCAAATGAAGAGTCTCCCAAATGCTCACTCCCTCCTGGTTGCCTAGCTATTGACTCAGAGTTATCTAGCTCTTCCCCCGACTGTGCCATCTCTGAATCGACTACTGGGAAAGTTGAAGGAGGGGGGGCAAACTCTCCCCTTCTTCTTCTGTCAGAGGCTGCTCTGTCTATCCCTGCATTCCTTCATCTTTAGAGGCAGAACAGTCTCTGGCATCTGAGTCTGACCAGGCCCTGACAGCAGGTCTCTGCGGTAAGGATGGAAGGGAGCTGCTAGTTTCTGTCCTTTTGGTTTTCCATTCTTCCAACCACAAATTTAGTTCTCCACATTTCTGAAACAATTCATGGATTCTTTTTTTAATCCTCATGAAAATTCATTGGCATATCAGTGCAAATTTCTGTTAATAAACACCTTTTTGCATGCAGTTTCGACTAACGTGCACATTTTGCCAAGCAGTTTTCCCTAATACAATCTTTTTTTTTGTATGTTAATTTAACTAATATATATTTTTATGCACACTTCCCCATGATATATGCATTTTTGTAAACCTTGTTTGGTTGGAGAATTGCATTGTGAAATTCAGATGAGTACAAATTTCAAAGGATGATTCTGTGTTTCAGTCCTTACATGGTTTCAGAAAGTGTGGATATGACAGTTTTGCCTTTAAATACAAACTGAATTTCTGCTTCCATTCCTACTGGGTTGTAAGAAATTGTCCTAAACCTGCCTCCCCTTGCAGGAAAGTGGGGAGCTCCTTCCCTGCGTGAAGCAACAAAGGAAGCCTCAGCAGTGCACAACACTTGTGGGACTCTCCCTGAGCACAAAGCCTCCTGTATTTGTCTTCCACCACCTCAAAGATCTTTGTGGGGAGTGGTTAGGGCAGCTTTAGTCCTCCATCTGTAAAATGAGATTATATGTTCGCAGGGGATTTGCAAAATCTGAGTGAGATCAAGGTGGTAAAGAAGGAGAATTGCTCGAGCCATTGTGGAAACATTGGTGGACAATTCTTGTGGCTTTGGATGCAGAAAGGCCACCCTCAGCATCTCTTGGCAGGGCTGGGAGAAACCCCAGGGTCTGAAACCGCGGGGAGCTGCAGCAGAGCAGACATTATGCTGCAAGAAGGACCAAGAGCCTGGCTCAGGATGAAGAGGCAGCTTCCTGTCTTCTGGGAGCCTCAGGGAAATGATCCAAGTTCTTGATATGCCACAAACGCTCAGTGCCTTTGTCAATTCTCCTTCTCCTCTTGAACCTACTGGCAAGCTGAGTGGGGTGGGGAGGCAAGGGGCTGCCTTGGAGGCAGGGAAGAAGAAGAAGAAGAAGAAGAAGAAGAAGAAGAAGAAGAAGAAGAAGAAGAAGAAGAAGAAGAAGAAGAAGAAGAAATTATTTGTACCCCACCCTCTGTCCTTTCAGCTGTTTTTTTTTCTTTTCAAAGCTTTGTATCGCACTTTAAATTATCAATTTCTGACCTTAATATTCTTGTACTCAACTCTGTCTCTTTGGTCTGAAAAGTTTTAAAGTTTATCGTTGCCGGATTTATTTCAGTCCCGCTAATGTCTTCACATTCTTACAATAATTGTTTATAAACCAAATAAATTTACTCCAGTCTCTTTGAAATTTTTGGTCGTCTTGGTTCCGGATTCTACCGGTCAGCTTGGCTAATCCCGCAAAGTCCATCATCTTCGTCTGCCACTCCTCAATCGTTGGCAATTCCTGCACTTTCCACTTTTGAGCTAAGAAAGTTCTTGCTGCCGTCGTGACGTACTTAAAAAGTCTTTGGTCAACCTTTGCAATTTCCTCTCCCATCAAACCCAACAAAAATGCTTCTTTTTTGGGGGAAAGTTACATCTAAAAATCTTTTTCAACTCATTGTAAATCGCTTCCCAAAATGCTTTTACTTTATCACGAGGTCCACCACATGTGATAAAAATCTCCATCTTTCTCTTTACATTTCCAACACAATTTGTTCCTCATTCTATACATTTTGGCCAGTTTCACCGGTGTCAAATACCACCTATACACCATTTTCATGACATTCTCTTTTAAGGCTCTACACGCAGTAAATTTTAAATTTTCATTCAACTACTTTGACCAAGATTCATAGTATTATACCCAAAGTCTATAGCCCATTTTATCATCACTTCTTTAGTGTCCTCGTCTTTTGTGTACCATTCTAACAACAAATTGTACACCTTTGTCAATAATTTAACTTTGCCCTCCAGCAATTCAATTTGTAATCTAGATTTTTTATTTTCAAAACCAAGATTTCTTTTATCTCCATTAAATATATCATTTACCTGATGGTATTGCAACAAACCTGTAAGTACTTCCCATCTCCTTGACATCGGATGGGAGGACGTTCCACAGGGAAGGCACCATCACTGAGAAGGCCCTCTGCCTGGTTCCCTGTAGCTTCACTTCCTGCAGTGAGGGAACCACCAGAAGGCCCTCGGAGCTGGACCTCAGTGTCCGGGCTGAATGATGGGGGTGGAGACGCTCCTTCAGAATCTCTTCAGCCATTTCCTCTGCCCCCAGGAACTGCATAGGGGTGGTTGTTGAGGGCCATCAGCATATTTAAAATACCAACAACTGTCCTCCAATCTCCACCAGCACCCCAGAACTATTTGCAGGACAGAACAAGCAATGAAGAACTTGCAGAAGAAGGGGGTGGGGTAGAGAAACTGGTTTTCTGAAGCCTCCCCACCAACCACAGAGGCCCACCCTACTGTCTGTGTAGTCTATGTGTGTGCATGCAGAAAGTGTGCATAGACTTGTGGAATTTCCATTTCAACATGCCCCTTCAATTTTAACAAGGGGAGGGAATTTCTACCCCTCTTTTGCATGTTACACCCCCCACAATTCAGTCAAAAGTTCCTAAATAGAATTGTCAGCCCAGAATTAGGAAACTCACAACACTGAAACTGGGTTGGGAGGTGTTTATGCGCCTTAAAACAGCCCCTTTTCCAGACTCCTGTCCTGACTGCAGGATGCAAACACATGGGGGGGGGAGGAGAGGGGGTATGGTGGGTCATTTATAATTAAGCAAATGATGCGTTTGAGGTAATTAATAGTCAAGGAAAGTGTATATGATTTTGTCAAAGCCGAAATAATTACTGGGAATGATTAATAGAGCTAACTATCCACAACTGTTTTAGTGAAACATGCTACACACCACACACACACCCCACCAAATTTATTTATCTTCATAGGCTAATTTGATTGAAGAACTAATTTGATAGATATCAATTTCCAAACAAATGAGCTTCATCTTTATCAGATGAATGCAATTTGCTCAGAGAGTCCAACCCCATCCCACAAAAAAGTTTTTAGTCCCAGTTGGTGCCTCTTTTCTTCTTTGGGATGTGGAAAACCATATATCAAAACACTTTCAATACATTTTTTAAAATGTTGTTCCAAGCATGCACTGCTCATCCTCTGCCACACAAAAGAGAGATCGGTGGGGCTTGGCACTGTCAGCTTGCATGTACCATGTTGCTCATGTGATCTGACCGAATGTCTCCTTTTTGGTGCCAATTAGTACTGTGTCCGTGCCCCAAATTTTCCCTGCAGATAATAATAATAATAATAATAATAATAATAATAATAATAATAATAATAATTTATTTATTCCCCGCCCATCTGGCTGGGTTTCCCCAGTCACTCTGGGTGGCTCCCAACAGAATATTAAAAACACGATAAAACATCAAACATTCAAAATTTCCCTTAACAAGGCTGCCTTCAGATGTCTTCTAAAAGTCAGATAGTTGTTTATTTCCTTGACATTTGATGGGAGGGCGTTCCACAGGGCAGGCGCCACTACCGAGAAGGCCCAGAATTCTCAAGGGTGAGTTGCAGGGTTTTACTGTTGTGTTTTATTATTTTATTTTATTTTAAAATATATTTCATTAGTTCCCACCCCTCTACAAGAAAACCAAACAGAGTACAGTCAAGTCTGCAGTACAACAAATGCCACTTGTATAGTAATTTAAATCATTGGTTGTCTAAATGAGCCGGGCCAAAAAGAAATCTGAGTGAGGGGAGTGGAAATTCAAGGCCGAGATCCGATACCCAGTGGGTCCAAAAGTGGCTGGCCATGCCCCCTGGTGGGCAATGTAGTGTGAATGACGACCATACTTTGAAAAGCGGGCATCGCTGGATCAAGTTAATCCGTTTTGTTGAATTAATTGAACTAAATAGTTTTAATTGGATTTTGAACTAAAGTGCAATTAATTGTTACTGTTTTGAATTTTATTGCGTTGTTATCTTCCTTAGTGAGTTGTGCAGTACGCTATTCTGAGTAATGCTTTTTATAAGGTAGGAGGCACTGGGGATGAGTTAATTGGAAAAAGGGACAGAATGCCCCCCCCCCAAGTTAGGGCACCACTGCATTGACCTATGTGATAAAAGGATGCCAAACATTTATCATAGATAGATAGATAGATAGATAGATTCTTTATTGTCATTACACAAGTGCAACATTGCACAAGTGCAACGAAATTGGATGAGAGAAACATGGTGAGAGAAACAAGGGCCCACCCAGCTAAGCAGCATCGGTTTTCCTGAGAGGGTCGTGCCCCATTACGGTTACCACCATTTTCTGGCAAATTGCATCACAGAATGGAGGGGGAAGGAGTTGGGAGGCAACCCCCCCCCCGCCCCCGGTTCTGAAATGATTTCAAAGCAATCTGTTACAATCTATTGCAGCATAACCGGATGGCCCCTCTGGAGATTGTCAAAAGCACACACATACACAGGAATTTGTAAATCTGTCTCTGCTTTGCTACCTAGAGCTTAAATGTACAACCTGGGGTGGGGGTGGAGCAGGGTGGGGGTGGGGGCAGTGAGTGTTTCAATTGCACGAGGTATCACACAAGCGAGCAATGATCGCAACCACCATGCAAATTGGGGGTTGCCTGTAAATGCAGGGAAATAAACAAATAATGAATGAATGGGCATATTCTGATGAGGGGGTGTTGGGATGAGCTTTGTTCCACATGTTAAATTTGTGAAGGAGAGAGAAAATATATGGGGGAAGGGGGGTGCCCTCCTCTCTCAAATATCATGCAGATAACAAGGTTCAGATTTGGGGCTTCCGGGCTACACCTAGGCCTTCTGGCAGTTCCTTCATTGCGAGAAGTGAAGTTACAGGGAACCAGGCAGAGGGCCTTCTCAGTAGTGGAGCCTGCCCTGTGGAACGCCCTCCCACCAGATGTCAAGGAGATAAAAAACTACACAGCTCTTAGAATGCATCTGAAGGAATCCCTGTATTGGGAACCACAGCATTATAGTGCCCCCAGCTCTCAACTCCTCTAAATGGTCCAAAAGGATACCATGGTCAATGGTGTCAAAAGCTGCTGAGAGATCCAGCAGAACTGGGAAACAGATTTCACCTCTGTCTCTAGCCTGCCGGAGGACCAGCACAACCAAGGCAGCTTCAGTCCTGCGATGGGGTCTGAATCCCGACTGGAAGGGATCCAAATGGTCTGCATCCTCCAGGCTTGCCTGGAGTTGTTCAGTGACCACCTGCTCAATCACCTTGCCCAAGAATGGAAGATTTGAGACTGGACGATAGTTGGCCATAATGGCTGGGTCCAAAGATGATTTTTTAATAAGCAGTTTAATAAGCACTTCTTTAATTAGGTCTGGGAAGACCTCCTCACAGAGGGAAGCATTCACCACCCTGCAGAGCCCATCGCCCAGCCCTTCCCGGCTTGCTTTTATGAGCCAGGATGGGCAAGGATCATGGAGACAGGTGGTTGGTTTCACTCGTCCAAGCAGCCTGTCCACACCCTCGGAGGTGACAGGTTGGAACTGATCCCATACAACCTGACTAGACAGAACTCTGGCATTCTCCTGCCCCAGCCCTGCCCCTGCAGTGGAGTCTATCTCCCTCCGAATCTGAGCAATTTTATCTGTGAAGAACAGATAAATACATGCCACAAGCCATCTTGAAAATACTTTATTAATAGACATTCCATGTCCTTTGGGCAGCGCGCATCATTGTCCAGGTAGCAAACACAAAGGCCTAAATGAGACCTGACAACTTGCCACCCAATGGATGACCCGTGAAACACAAACCACGGATGGGGCTCAGTTTTTCAGCCCATGAATTTTTATAGGGTTATGCAAATCCATATGCAAAATACTTGGCTTGCTTTAAACACTGATTTGCATAAACAACTGCAAGGTTTGTTTGTTTTTTGTCCACTTGGCACTTTCTGTTTTCTTTTCTTGGTGAGTATCTTGTTCTGCATATAGGAAAGATGAGCACCTTCAAGAGCATTTAAGCAGAACCATCTCTTACTGGAGTGTACCCAGAGTTTGGATATGGGGGTGGGGAGCACTCTTCCATCACCACCACCCTGCAGTCTTGGACGCGGAGCTCTGCTGAGCCAACAGCTGATTGGGGCAGGGGCAAGGAGATGCAGATTCTCTCACAGCAGCAACAGGGATTTGAAACCACGTTTCACAGGTTGGAACATATCTCATGTGCTGCAATGTTGTTGCCTTGCTCTAGCTTGGAAATAGTTCCTCTGAAGCACAAAAGGCCTGTCTCTCAGCAGCAAGATTTCTTTTCCTTTTGATGAAAGGCTTCTCCCCTGCCCTTCCTTGAGCCAGACCCTGACCAGAGGGAGACCCAGGCCAGCCCTTTCCAAAGCCTCCGCATGGTGCCAGGGGCAGGGTCTTTTCCCTGCTGGCCTCCCAGCCAGGCACATCAGGCATGGGCATCTTCATCTTCTCTGCACCAAGTGAAAGCGTTCATGGGATGTGTCGGACCAGTTTTTAAATATTGTCTTCATGCTAGTTGGCTATTCTTGATGATTTGTCATTCTTAGGGTGGGCATTGTGATTTTGGCATATTCATGGGTGTGTTGTTCTTGTTTTTTTGGATTTATTTGGCTTGGTGATGATGATGATGATGATATCAATGACATATACTGCCCTCCATCTGAAGATCACAATGAGGTTTGCAACATAAAAATACAAAACGACAACACAAAATACATAATAAAAACAAGAATAAAAGCAAAAAACACAAGAATGTCTGCCCCCCCCATGCCCACAAACACGGCCATATAATGTTAATCTACCAAAGGCCTGGTTATAAAGGAACACACGGCTCTGTGGGAAGGTGCTCCTACTTCTGAGTCAGATCATGCCATTGACAAGGCATCTCCAGGTGGGTCAAGAACTCCCTGAGCTTCTGAGTAGGTCTGTGGCTTCAGATGCCTGAGGGGGTGCAAAATTGAGAAAACCCATAACGAAGAAGATCCATTTAGGGGTATCAGTTGTTGGCCATGCTCAGGGCATCCTACTACTGAATATTACCAATGTCCGCCCTGATTGTTGTGGCCCATTAGCAGTGCTTTTTTGGGGGGTCCTCATGGGTCCATAGCACCGGCCCCTTTCCTCCCTCCCACATGTTAAAAGTGTGTACTGTAACAACTTCATGGTAAATACAGGCACCTTTTTGTCTTTTTTTGTTTTAAAAGCTAGTTGCTTTGCTGGTTGTTTTGGGGAAAACACTGAGATGATTCCCCTCCAACGGGACATGGGATCCTAGGAAGATGCCTTATCCTGAGTTGGACCCTTGGCCATCTTGCACAGTACTGCCTACACTGGCTGGCAGCAGCGGCTCCCCAGGGTTTCAGGCAGGGCACATTCCCAGCCCTAGCAGACCCTCCCAGGGTCCCTATTTTCCAGGGACAGTCCCAGATTTACAGCAGCCATCTTGGTTTCTGATTTGATCCCGGAATGTCCCGCTTTTCCTTAGGACCTCCCTGTTTTCATTGGAGAAATGTTGGAGGGTATGGAGTTATCCAACCCCAAGACATCTGAAGGCAGCCTGCATAGGAAAGGTTTTTTTTTTTTAAAGTTGAATGTTTTATTATGTTATTTTATATGTTTGAAGCCAGCCAGAGTTGTTCTTGTTGCTGTTGTTATGTAATAGGATATGCCTATTTTCATTGGTGCTACACTCAATATGCCAGCAAGTTTGGAAAACTCAGCAGTGGCCAGAAGATTGGAGAAGATCAGTCTACATCCCAATCCCAAAGAAGGGCAGTGCCAAAGAATGCTCCAACTACCGCACAATTGCACTCATTTCACACGCTAGCAAGGTTATGCTTAAAATTCTACAAGGAAGGCTCAAGCAGTATGTGGACCGAGAACTCCCAGAAGTGCAAGCTGGATTTAGAAGAGGCAGAGGAACCAGAGACCAAATTGCAAACATGCGCTGGATTATGGAGAAAGCTAGAGAGTTCCAGAAAGTTCTGCTTCATTGACTATGCAAAAGCCTTTGACTGTGTCAACCACAGCAAACTATGGCAAGTTCTTAAAGAAATGGGAGTGCCTGATCACCTCATCTGTCTCCTGAGAAATCTCTATGTGGGACAAGAAGCTACAGTTAGAACTGGATATGGAACAACTGATTGGTTCAAAATTGGGAAAGGAGTACGACAAGGCTGTATTTTGTCTCCCTGCTTATTTAACTTATATGCAGAATTCATCATGCGAAAGGCTGGGCTGGATGAATCCCTAGCCGGAATTAAGATTGCCGGAAGAAATATCAACAACCTCAGATATGCAGATGACACAACCTTGATGGCAGAAAGTGAGGAGGAATTAAATAACCTTTTAATGAGGGTGAAAGAGGAGAGCGCAAAATATGGTCTGAAGCTCAACATCGTTTTCTGGTCCATGGGGTCACGAAGAGTCAGACACGACTAAACAACTAAACAACAAGAACAACAACATTTTCATTGGTGAAACGTTGGAGGGTATGCCCTACCTGGAACTGAAGCTGGGGCCTTCTGCATGCACAGTACCTGATCCCTGATGGGGCTCCTGGGCAGTGGCGTAGCGTGGGTTGTCAGCACCCGGGGCAAGGCAAGTAATTTGCGCCCCCTAACCCGTGGATTTGCACCCCCTAACCCTAACCCCCAGATGTTGCGCCCGGTGCGGCCGGCCCCCCCTGCACCCCTCACGCTACACCACTGCTCCTGGGGCTCCTTCTCCCTTCGCCCTGCCTATTCTTCAGCCAGAGGCCTCGTTGCCACTGTCACCCTCCCCTGTATAGCCAAGCCTGCCACCCCTCTCTCCCACCAGCCGGGGCCAATATTTATCACTCCAGCATGGAGATGATGCTGAAGATGCACATTATCTGCCAGCCGGAGCCTGATGGCTCTTTGTAAGCTGTGGCATTCTATCATCTAAAAGCTCTACTTAGGATCTATTTTAAAATTCATATTTTCTACCACAGAACATAACGGCTCCTTGGGAGCCAATTTTGAGATTATCAGATAATGTTTTTAGAGGTTTTCTTTTTATAAAAGCCACACATTTGTTTGCAGAACATCTTTCAAAATGTGTATTATTATGTATCAGCAAACTCTGAAAATGCTTCCCAAGATACAGCCCTCAAATGATGCCAGTCAAAGTGGGTGAATGGGGAGTGTCTTACAGAGATAATGCAAGTTTACACGACTTTACAGCAGCTTCCCAGGTTGCTAATACCACAGAGATATCCTTTTACCATCAATACAGTTGTGCCCACTGAGAGAGCAGATTTATGAATTGCTGTTTCCAGCTACACTAGTTTATTATGCAAATTACTAGGAACTGATAGGTCCATTTATAAGTGACAGTGTAAGCAAAATCTGATGGGACTCCAAAAGCTACCTCTGTGAACCTAGGCTATAGGGCATGCTGCAACCCTTCAAAGACAATCAAGTCTGGAAGTGTACTGGTCTTCATAGCCCCAGCTTGGTCAGTAATGCAGCCAGCTGCGAAGCGACAAAAACACTTAGTTGAACAAGCACACTGAACGGTACACCCAGTGTCCAAAAGCATGTAGGCTGGGTGCCCAAATAGTGTTCTGCTTTTTTCTATTGTGCCTTTTGAGTGTGGAATTGATTTTTAAAATATAGATTCTGCAGCTGACTGACTGCATTATCCATGGGTGCTTGGGATGACGAACTGCTGCCTTCTGTGTGAGGGAAGGCACTGGGGGAATGCGAAGAGAGCAAGAAAGATGACGAAGGGAATGCAGAGGAAAAACTGCTATGGAGAAGCTGAGGGAAGTGGGCTTTGCTCTGGGAACAAGAGTCGAAGAAATGCTTCCCGCAGTCCTCAGATAGGCAAAAGGACAGAATGTGACCGACGGATGCTCAGAGGTCAGCCCAGGGGGAGGTCGTGTTGCAGACCAGAAAAAGCTTCACCAGGCCAATTTCTGCCAGTCAAGGTACAAGAGCTTGGCTAGAAGAAAAAGGAAGGAAGGAAGGAAGGAAGGAAGGAAGGAAGGAAGGAAGGAAGGAAGGAAGGAAGGAAGGAAGAGGCGCAATCTGGGAAGGTACCAGTACTTTCTACCACATGTGGTGGACATGTAAAATAGTAAAAGACTTCTGGGAAATTATATATAATGAATTGAAAAAAATGTTTAAGATAACTTTTATCAAAAAACCAGAAGCCTTTCTATAGGGTTAACAGGAGATGAATTACCAGTAGAATTCAAAAGACTATTTATGTACATGACAACAAATGCTACTTGCCCAGAAGTGGAAGGAAGAAAAAGTGTGGATAACCAAGATGATGGACTATGCCGAAATGGCAAAGATGACTGTGAGGATCAGACACCAAGAGGACAAGAAATGCAATCAAGAGTGGAATTGTTTATAGAATATCTTAAAAACCACTGTGTATATTTAAAAATGTTAGCAGGATTATTGTAACACGTATAATGTAATATTAGTTAAGTGGGGGGGGGAGAGTGAAAAAATGAACTGGAAAAATGTAATTAGATGCAAAGAAATAGGGGGAAATTTGGAAACCAGGGGTGGGGGGTGGGGGAAGTCCGAGGTATCTAAGTAATCCCAGGAGTGCAAAATTTGAAAATGATGTGAATATATACAAATTTTGTTTAAAAAATGAAAAATAAAATATATTTTTTAAAAAGAGAATTGTTAATCTGCACATGTTGTTGCTTGTATATTTGTGTATTGGTTTTCATCCCAGGAGCTCATGCCTGTTTTCCCATTCCCTCTTTTATCTTCACAACAGCCCTGTGAGGTAGGCTGAGTTTGTGAGTCGGACATCAAAGTTGTGAAACTGCATATACTTAAGGTTTTTGGTTGTTCTTTTTTGCTTGGTGTCATTTATAAAGGTCAGCAAACCCTTTTTTTCTTCTTTGTTTTGGTATTTTGCTGTAAGTATCAGGACTATGAAGGACTGAAGGAGACTGCTTTTCTGCCTTTCTTTACATGATCTCTGAATGTACGAAGAGCCCTTTGGATCAGGCAATGGGGCGCAGGTAGACCAGGAGCAGGACTTGAGGGCAGCGCACCCACCCCTCCTGTGGTTTCCACCAGCTGGGATGCAGAAGCCTTGCTGTCTCCCACTGTGGAGGCAGAGCATGGGGGAGCCAGGGAGGCTGGGCCCCCGGGTGCAGATTGGGGGGTGTGTGAACCAGGCATCCCCCGCATGCTTCCTTCAGCCCAATGCCTCTTTGCAAATGGATTCCCCTTTGTATCTGAATATTTTGATTACAAATTTGCCGAAGTACCTGGCACAATAATGAGCCTATTTTGTTTGGATAATCGCAGCTGCCTATTCCCCACTGGCAGGCCAGGAAATTTGAAGCTGAGGTCTCCTCTTCACGATCACATTAGAGTTTATTAAATTCTCATTCAAACATTAGCATTTTAGGTTCCTAATCCCATTACAGCCAATTAGCTGGCCCTCCGTATAGCGTGCCGTTGTGGGTGGGCTGGGCTTGCCAGTTATTTTGCATGTGTCTGAGAGAGAGGCTCCCGATGGGGGTTTTCAGTATTCTGTGAGGTTTCCTTTAAAGCGGAATTTAAAAATCTATGAGTGGAATGAACATACAGGCGAAGGGTCATTCTCTATCAGAGCCCCATCAAAGAAGCACAGGTGTTTCTAGATGGCCAAGAGCTTCCAGGACTTCCTAACCTGAGACACTGGCAGCTGTTTGAGAAGGGGACCTCGTAGTATGTAATTGTGGACGTGTTTGGCATTTTAACACTCCAACTTCAGTTGCAAAAAGAAAACCCCAAAGCAAATGTTTCCCGATATAAATCATGCAGGGCTCAGGTTTCCACTCTCCTCTCAGCTCTGAATTTGCTGGCTGGCTGTGCTGCTTGACTCTCTCTCTCTTTTTTAAGAACATTTATTAAGAGGTGATAGAGCGAGTGGTTGCCGAACAACTCCAGGCACGCCTGGAAGAAGCGGACCATTTGGATCCCTTCCAGTCGGGATTCAGGCCTCACCATGGGACTGAAACTGCCTTGGTCATGCTGGTTGATGATCTCCGGCGAGCTAGGGACAAAGGTGAGAGCTGTTTTCTAGTTCTGCTGGATCTCTCAGCGGCGTTTGATACCATCAACCATAACATCCTTCTGGACCGTCTTGAGGGGCTGGGAGCTGGGGGCACTGTCCTACAGTGGTTCCACTCCTTCCTCCTGGGCCGTGTTCAGAAAGTGGTGGGGGGGATGAGTGTTCAGACCCCTGGGCTCTCACTTGTGGGGTGCCTCAGGGTTCTGTCCTCTCCCCCATGCTTTTCAACATTTACATGCAGCCGCTGGGAGAGATCATCAGGAGGTTTGGGCTGGGTGTTCATCAGTATGCGGATGATACCCAGCTCTACCTCTTTTAAATCAGAACCAGTGAGGGCAGTGAAGGTCCTGTGTGAGTGTCTGGAAGCGGTTGGAGGATTTATGGCGGCTAACAGATTGAGGTTGAATCCTGACAAGACAGAAGTACTGTTTCTGGGGGACAGGAGGCGGGCAGGTGTGGAGGATTCCCTGGTCCTGAATGGGGTAACTGTGCCCCTGAAGGACCAGGTGTGCAGCCTGGGAGTCATTTTGGACTCACAGCTGTCCATGGAGGCACAGATCAAATCTGTGTCCAGGACAGCTGTTTACCAGCTCCATCTGGTACGTAGGCTGAGACCCTATCTGCCTGCAGACTGTCTCGCCAGAGTGGTGCATGCTCTGGTTATCTCCCGCTTGGACTACTGCAATGCACTCTATGTGGGGCTACCTTTGAAGGTGACTCGGAAACTACAACTAATCCAGAATGCGGCAGCTAGACTGGTGACTGGGAGCGGCCGCCGAGACCATATAACACTGGTCTTGAAAGACCTACATTGGCTCCCAGTATGTTTCCGAGCACAATTCAAAGTGTTGGTGCTGACCTTTAAAGCCCTAAACGGCCTCGGTCCAGTATACCTGAAGGAGCGTCTCCACCCCCATCATTCTGCCCGGACGCTGAGGTCCAGCGCCGAGGGCCTTCTGGCGGTTCCCTCATTGCGAGAAGCGAAGCTACAGGGAACCAGGCAGAGGGCCTTCTCGGTAGTGGCGCCCACCCTGTGGAACGCCCTTCCAGCAGATGTCAAAGCGATAAACAACTACCTGACATTCAGAAGACATCTTAAGGCAGCCCTATTCAGGGAAGTTTTTAACGTGTGATATTTTACTGTATTTTTGGTTTTTATGGAAGCCGCCCAGAGTGGCTGGGGAGGCCCAGCCAGATGGGCGGGGTATAAATAATAAATTATTGTTATTATTATTATTATTAAGATTTTACAAAGTCATAGATACAAAAATGCATAAAAAGACAAAAAGAAAAAAGAAAAACAAAAATACAAAATACAGAAAATGAGAAAAATAAAAAAGAAGTTAAAAACAAATCCATTTTTTATAACTTTAGACTCATTTGCTTGTTTCTTTGACCTCCTCACACCTCCCCTTTTTGTATTCCCATTTACATAATCAAATCAGCAAATCCTTACCCTCTTTCATTTATCTTAACTCTATATCTTAACATATTATAACTCTATATTTTCATCCATTATCAATTCATTTTTGCATATTCTTATTAACTTTGTTGCTAATGCCACTTATTTTCAATCCAACATCATTTTAGCATTCATTAATTTTACAGTGTTTCTGCAGATAGTCTTTAAATTTCTTCCAATCTTCTTCCACCAACTCTTCTCCCAGGTCTCGGATTCTGCCAGTCATTTCCGCCAATTCCATATAGTCCATCACCTTCATCTGCCACTCTTCCAGAGTGGGTAGATCTTGTGTCTTCCAATACTTTGCAATAAGTATTCTTGCTGCTGTTGTTGCATACATGAAGAAAGTTCTATCCTTCTTTGACACCAATTGGCCAACTATGCCCAGGAGAAAGGCCTCTGGTTTCTTCAAGAAGGTATATTTAAATACCTTTTTCATTTCATTATAGATCATCTCCCAGAAAGCCTTAATCTTTGGGCACGTCCACCAAAGGTGAAAGAATGTACCTTCATTCTCTTTACATTTGCAACATTTGTTATCGGGCAAATGATATATTTTTGCGAGCTTGACTGGTGTCATGTACCACCTGTATATCATTTTCATAATATTCTCTCTTAAGGCATTAAAAGGTAAAGGTAAACCCCTGCCCGTACGGGCCAGTCTTGACAGACTCTGGGGTTGTGCGCCCATCTCACTCAAGAGGCCAGGGGCCAGCGCTGTCCGGAGACACTTCCGGGTCACGTGGCCAGCGTGACATCGCTGCTCTGGCGAGCCAGAGCCGCACACGGAAACGCCGTTTACCTTCCCGCTGGTAAGCGGTCCCTATTTATCTACTTGCACCCGGAGGTGCTTTCGAACTGCTAGGTTGGCAGGCGCTGGGACCGAGCAGCGGGAGCGCACTCCGCCGCAGGGATTTGAACCGCTGACGTTTCGATCGGCAAGTCCTAGGCACTGAGGCTTTAACCCACAGCGCCACCTGCGTCCCATTCTTAAGGCATTACATGCCGTGAATTTCATACCGGTGGTCCACAACTGTTCCCAGTTAGCAAACATAATGTTATGACCAATGTCTTGTGCCCATTTAATCATAGCTGATTTAACCGTTTCATCCTGCGTATTCCATTTTAACAGCAAGTTATACATTCTTGAAAGTATCTTAGTTTTGGGGTCTAACAGTTCTGTTTCCAATTTTGATTTTTCCACCTAGAAGCCATATTTTTTTGTCCAAATTATAGGCCTCTCTTATTTGATAATAATGAAGCCAGTCTCACACTTTATCTTTTAATTTCTCAAAACTCTGCAATTTCAATTTGTCTCCTTCTTGTTCCATGGAAGTCTAGTGTCCAGCTCAAGGGAAGATATAGTCCCACACTCTTCTGCCTTGGTCAGACCACACCTGGGATACTGTGTCCAATTCTGGGCACCACAATTTAAGAAGGATCTTGACAAGCTGGAACATGTGCAGAGGAGGGTGACCGAGATGATCAAGGGTCTGGAAACCAAGCCTTATGAGGAGCGCTTGAAGGAACTGGGTATGTTTAGCCTGCGAAAGAGGAGACTGAGAGGAGATATGATTGCCATCTTCAAATATCTTAAGGGCTGTCACATGGAAGAGGGAACAAGCTTGTTTTCTCCTGCTCTGGAGGGTAAAACTTGAACCAATGGCTTCCAGTTTCAAGGAAGGAGATTAAAACTAAACATTCAGAAAACATTCTTGACAATAACAGCTGATCGACAGCGGAACAGTCTCCCTTGGGAGGTGGTGGACTCTCCTTCCTTGGTGTCAGGGACTGGGCAGAAGAGGACACTGAAGGGGGGTGGTGTCAGGTGCTGGACAGAGGAGGAGGAGTGGTGGAGACCACCTCCCCATCCTGACCCTTCGATGGAGGAGGAAGAGGAAGATAGTATAGATTTACAAAGGGGTTTGCGGGAGGTCACAGCTCAGAGGCAGATGAGGGGAAATTTGGGAAATGACGGGAGAGGCGGAGCAGGCAGCCGGAGCAGCAGTTGGCTGACACATTGTCACTAGAAAGCATTCCAGACCCTTCATCTCCCAGAACCCGGCAAGCCTTAAAAGTAGCAGAGCAAAGAGCTCAGAGGCAGAGGGCACAGAGGAGACGATGACCAATGAGGAAGTGGGAGAGAAGGGGGTGGAGAGCCACTCGGGACAGCGCCATTATCCAAGAGGCTCTCTCTGTAAGGTCTGAAATAAAAAAGAACTGTAAGAAACTTTTCCTTGTCTTTATACTTTTCCGGCCAACCAGCCAAGAGCCACTGACAGCATCCTGACATTTGGAGGCTTCTAAGCAGAGGTTGGATGGCCTCCTGTCCTGGATGCTTTAGCTGAGATTCCTGCATTGCAAGCGGTTGGGCTAGATGACCCTTGGTGTCCCTTCCAACTCTATGACTCTATGATTCCATAAATTAGGCTGTAAAGCCTTGTTTTGAGCAACTCCAGCTATGAAATAAGCTGGCACCTCTTTCTTACAGGCAATAACTTGGGAAGTAAGTTTATAAATATAATTGACTTACTTACAATCTTGCATTGTTTCACAGCAATAACAGCAGTAGAATCCATGCAGGCAAAATACTTAAATTTACACTATAACTAGTTTCGGGCATGTGCCTAAAGCTGAAGCAAGCACATGTGTGTCTGCATCCAACTCTGGCCAAAGGAAGAGAGAGATGGAGGAACAGGAAGTACTACATGCTCCTTCCTCTCCAGGAGTGGAGGGGAAATGACATCACAAAGAACCCTCTCTACCAATTGTATTTCTATGGCCTGAGTATCAGCCCATCAGCAATGCAGCTCTGTGGCATTAGTCCCTTCTCATGCCAACTAGCAAGAATATGTATTTGTTAGGTTTGGCTGCTGATCTCTCACAAAAGACAGGGCATGTTTGGAAAGGAGATGTTGGCATAAAGACCGGGAGCGGACAAAACCAAAACAGTGAAGGGCTTTCACCTTGGCCCGTTGTCAGGCCCTCCCTTCAGCAATTCAGGAAGGCCGTTATAGGAAAATACCATACGAGGAGAGGAAATGACCATGTGGCTCTGGGCAACAGGAAAATGGAGCACACCCTTCTTCACTGCCAGTATTATATAGACATTTGAGCCAGGTTTATCCAGCCCATCCTATATACATTCCCAGGGCGTTCAGAACAACAACATCTTCCTATTACTACAGGACGAAAGCCCAGAAATCACATATTCAGTTGCCAGATTCTGCGCTGCCATGATACTCATTAGAGGATGGTCTATGCTACAAATCAGCCCTAAAATGAAGGCCCATATCGTTAGATCTGTATCACTGAAGCCCCACCCCATATAGCTGTTTTAACGGGTCTTTTTAAATTCTTATTATTATTTTTTATTCATCCATTATTTATGTATGTATATGTTTTAATCTACAATTGGTTCTTGCTCCCATTTATTTAATAATTATTCGCTTAGATTCATACTGTTACACTATTTATTTAGATGTTTTGCTTATGCTGATCTGTGACCGAATAAAGTAAATTCATTCATTAGGTATTTAAAAGACCCGGGACACCCAGACCCGGGACCTGTGCTCTGGTGGTGGACTTTGGGATCCTGAGGGCAGTGCCCTTTGCAGCAAGCCCAGGCCCCTCCAAGCCCCCCTTTGTTTAAAAAGTGGGAGGAGCAGGGGTCTGCCTCCCCCCACCCTTGTGCAAAAGATCCAGACTCTGCTCCTGTGGCCAGCAACCCACAAGGGCACCCATCTTAGGGGGTCTCCATATCAAAACAAAGCAAAACTAGAATACAATTTGCAACGCAGGGATGAAGTGCTTGGTCTATGGCTGCACGTTTGTTTCCGTTCCAGGATAGATTTTCATGAAAAGGGTACAGAAACCAACCCTTTTGCTTCTGCTCTTTCATCTGGAGCCCCCCCCCCCCTGCCGCCCAGAGGACACCCCTGTCTTTCTGAAAGACACAAAGAAGGCCTGAAAAGGGCCTTTCATCTCAGCTTCGCTGCGAAAGCCTCTGCCTGAATGACAGGTCGGCGCACTTGGGGGCGCTGCCGCAATCTAAATAATAAATTACAGGAGTCCTCGTTTGTCACACAAAACGCAACGGCAAGGGAAGAAGCCAAAGCCCCGAGGAGCTGGACGAGAGTGCAAGAAGGGGGGGCGGTGGAGGAGCCCCGTCAAAGGGGGAAGCCGCTTCCTTCGGACCAAATGGGCTTTTCCTTCTAAGACAACGCCAGATTTATGGGTTAATAAGTATCTACAATTAGTGCCTGGGAAAAATCTACCCAGGTAGACAAGAATTATTCATTCCAATTAACTACAAATTAAGATCAAGCCAATTTAGGCCCATTAAAATGGAAACGCACATCATCTCCCATTCAAAGGAATTTGTATTTGATGCAAATAGAAGAAATTCAGAAACTTTGGAAATGTTTTCTGATTGTTCATTTGCATCGTTAAGCAGCACAGAAAGGGGGGGGGCTTCCCGAAAAGGGGGGAAGCAGAGAGAACAGAAGGAACAATAATTAGTTATGTAAATAATGTGGCATTCTTGTTTATAATTAGTTCAGGAATAAAATAAAATTCACGCATGTCACAGGACTAATTTTCGTATGCAAATGAACAATCAAAATTATAAACGGTAATAATGCAGTTTGGGAGAAGGTGGCATTTCCAATTTATTAGTGGGCACGCATGAGGAAGCTGATTCCAGCTGACAGCAGAGGCTTCCAAGGTAGCTGCAGGGAGATAAAAAAGGGGAGGGAGATGGGAGGGGAGGAACTGCCAGGGCCAAAGGCACTTCTGGCCACCTCCTGACCCCCACAAGTTGTTTGCTTCAAGACTTCAAGTGGCCAGGCCTTCTTCAGGCTCAACTGCATGTCAACGGACCCCAGGTGGTGTTCCACGACATTCCCACAGAAACCAAACACACCCTTAGTTCCTGCATCTCATTTTGCAGAAAGCTGATGTGCTGCATCAGGACGATTTTGGGCATCCCATGGCAGGACAGGGCCTCAAGCAAAGATGCCCCCCACGCCCAAGCCCACATTCCCAGCAGGTTGGCACTCTTGTTTCTGCGATGTCTGTGCTGCCTTGGTCATGTCCACAGAAAGGAAGAAGGCAGGATCCCTAAGGATGTGCTCGATGGGAAGCTGACAACACACTAGCCTCTGGCCCATGGGACTAGCCATCAGCTCCTCCGGGGTCCATGCTTTTCCTGCAGCAGTGCACAACCTGCCTGTTTCCCACCCCCACCAGGATTTCCCCCCATGCCTATGCCCGGAAAACTTGGTGATTCAAGTCTTCGGCTTATTAAAACAACAACACAAAATCCCCCAACAGTCCGAACTTACCACTCAATGATTCCAGCTGCGCTGCACTTATAAGAGGGATGAAGTCCAGGGACAAGAAACAGATGCGGTAAAACTCCCCAGATGCAGCCACTGGTCCGCAGAGCCCGGGTGCTGCACACTCTGAAGAGCAGCAGTGGCTCCCAGGGTCTGGGGGGGGGGGGAGAGGAGCCTTTCCTGCAATCTGAGCTGGGGGAACCTCTGCCCACAGGCCACCTGCAGCCTCCAAGCTTCTCTCTCCAGCCCTCTCTGGCCCTGCTGCACACCCTTGTGCTCAGGTGCTTTGGCCTGCCTGGAATGTGCCCTTGCACTCTTTGCCTCAATGGAGGATGGAGAGATGCAGGTCTGTGTGTAGAAACCTCTGACTTGTGGGGTGGGGATTGAAAGGTAGCCTGCTGTTCAAAAGCTGCTGCTGCTGCTGCTCTGCCTCTTTTGCCTCTATCCCTGCCCAGGAAGGAATGTGGAACTCAGGCTGGAAAAGAAATATTATTATCTATTTATTTATACCCCACCCTTTCCCCTGACAGGGACGCAAGGCAGCTTACAGATAAAAGAAGAACAGCTAAAAAGGGGGGAGAACACAATTATTAAAAACAATTTAACAGTGAGAGAGAGAGAGAGAGAGAGAGAGAGAGAGAGAGAGCATACAGATAATTACAATAGAAACAGCACGGCACCAGCCCTTTCATTAAAAGCATTCAGTTCCCAAAGCCTGCTGAAACAAGAAAAGTCTCCATCTGTTGTCAGAAGGACAGCAAGGAGGGAGCCTGTCCAGCTTCTCCTGGGAGGGAGTTTCAAAGTTGCCTGGCAGAAGCCACCACCAAGAAGGCCCTCTCCTGCGTCCCTACCCAGCCTGCCTGGGAGAGTGGTGAGACTGAGACTGAGAGAAGGGCTTCCCCCAAAGGTCTCAGAGCCTGGGGCAAGTTCTTATGAGGGAAGAGGGTCTTTCAGAAAGCCTGGACCTAAGCTGGGTAGGGTTTATAGGTCATAACCAGGCCCTCTGCCCTCCAATTTAAATGGAGGCAGACTTGGACCTTCTATGTGTGAAGTAGGTGCTCCTTCCCAGCCTCAGTTGCTGGAGCAGGGGGGTCCCAGCTGGTACTGGACCACCACTCCTCTCAGACCCAGTCCCAAACCCCTGGGCTGGGAAACCAGGCTGGGAAAGGTGGGTATAACCAGGCCTCTCTTGACTCGTTTGCTGTAGGGGTGCTGTTGTCCAGATGTTGGCCCTCTCCAGATGTTGGCCATGGTGGCTGGGGCTGATAGAAGCTACAGGGCAGCAACATCTGGAGGCACCTCATGGGCTGCTCCTGCTCTCGAGGGACTTGTGGTGACACTTTTCAGCCTCTGCTCCCCCAGCCCAGCCCGATTCTCTTGCTCCATTTCTCCCACTCCTCAGCCAAGATTGTGCAACGCCACCTCCTTCCAAGTGTGGCTGCATGATTAATGCTCAATGTGGAAAATCCAGGCTGTCCAAAAGTTAATTGTTATCACTTTGAGGGGCTAAGATGAATGACTGGGCCTATTATTTCTGTCAAGTTTTTTTGACTTATAGCATTTGATATTTTGCCCATCATTTCAGATCTGTTGGAGATGAAGGGTTGAACGGACGCAGGGAGAGCTCTCAAAGATTCTCCTTGAAATTAATTATTTTTTAAGTTAATTAAGAAAGGGGGGGGGAAACCTTGGGAGAAAAAGTCAGGATCGATTTGGTAAAAGTTGAGAAAAAGAACGCCACCCCTCCTCCCACCTTGGAATTGGGAAATACATCTTTTCGAGAAATGTGGATTTCAGGCCAAAGACACAAGGGGGATCCACCAAACTAAAAAGGGGTCCCTTCCTGATCCTGAGTCAGATGATCCTTGGTCCATCTAGCTGAGGACAGGCAGGGAGAGGCCTTTCCCAGACCAAAGGATCAAGATGAAGAGCCATCCGAAGGGAGAGCAACAGTTAGCAGACTGGACCCCAGCAACCCCCACCCCCAGTGGGTGAAGCCCCTCGTGTGGTGAGGCAAGACAGGGCCTCCTCTGTGGTGACACTCTGCCCATCACACTCCCTTCCTCCCTGGGATTATGTGGAATGAAGAGTGGCCAGAATACAATCATGTATGTAATTACAGTGATTATTTCTTGGCTTGCATTTGTACATGTAAATTAGCCTCTTTTGTATTCCTTTTCGGTGGCGCTTTGGGGGCTGCCCAAGGTTGGGCCACCGCATCAAACAGTCTCTGGCCTTGGTTATTGCTCAAGGATGGAGGAAGAAGATGAAATGAGGGATGTGCCAAAACTGTATCTCAACCTCCACCCCTGCATTCTCCAAGAGAAGAAAATGAAGTCAATAATTACCAAAAGGGAGAGAAAATTTCAGTGCCATTATTGGGGGTGTGTGTGTGTGTGTGCAGAGTTTTTGTCATGCTTACCTTACTTTGAAAGTGTCCAATGGGTGCTTTGGGGAGCCCTTTATTTCCTTCTGAAAATCACCTGGCCAGCCGCTGGCTCTTTGCAGCCTTCCTGGGTGCCTGCCCTTCAGTTGAAGCCCAGAGAAAGAGCTCGTGTGACAAAGTGCTGGTTTTTTACATATAAAGCCTTAAATGACTCAGAACTGAAACACCTCAAGGACTGCCTCTCTCCATATGAACGGATCTAGACCCTGCAATTGTCCTCTTCTTTTGCACCCTCCATGAGAAGTCCATAGGGTGGCAACACGAAAATGGGCCTTTTTGTGGTGGCTCCCTACTTGTGGAATGCTCTCTCCAGGAAGGCTCCCCTGGCTCCTTCATTAAATATTTTTAGGCGCCAGGCAAAAATGTTCCTCTTCAACCAGGCCTTGGGCTGATTAATATTCTACAGTCTTTTAAATGTGTTTGTAGGGAGGGGGGTTGTTTTGTTTCTGTTTTAACTATTTATTTGTGCTTTTAGCGTGTATTTTTATCTTGTGAACTACCCTGAGATCTTTTGCTGAAGGGTGGTATACAAGTCTAATAAATAATAACAATAATAAAATGACTCCTGCTCCCATGGGAAGCACAGGTCAAAAGCTAGTCAACAAACAAGAACACATCATCAGCATCCTCTGCCCCTTTGCAATGATAAGGTAAGCGTCAAATCGCTCATAGACATTCTGAAGAAATGTTGGAAAAAAGTGTTCAGTAATCTGGAAGGCAGATTTTGGCACAGCACTAGATGAGGCCCAAAAGATACTCAGCCAAGGCCATTGAGCTCATCCATTCCTCTGGCTCTCCAAGGCTTTCCTCTGCACTTTCAGGCAGACTATGTGGTGTCTCCATTCGTGGTAGAAGCTGGGCTGGGCTTTCTAGGGCTGGGGGTGTCAGGTGACCTTGGGGTGGCCTGGCTCCTTGGCTTAGCTACTGTGGAGAGATTAAATTCTGACCCTGCTGCAGGAATTTAATGATAAAGATCCTTTCTAGACAGAGCCCAGATAATGAACTGCTTTGTGAGGAAGTAAAGAGAGGTTGTGTGTGAAGGAAAGAGAGAGATGATTGCTGCATTAAACGTGGGATCTCTAAAGTCAGCTAAGCTCCTTGCCAAATCTAATATTCTTCTTTATCATAGCAAGGAGGGGCTTCAAGAAACACATGTGGCAAGGAAACACAGAAAATTTTTGATCAATAACAGATTGGGAAAGGAATTTATATCTTCTGACAAAGGGAAAAAGAGAGGGGTCGTATTATATGTAAAGAAATATATTGAAGCTCAACAAATTTTCAAAGATGAAGATGGAAGAATAATTGCAATACAGGTCAAATGGCAAGGCGAAAAATTAATAATTGTCGGGATCTATGCACCTAATGGAAATAAGACTGATTTTTACAAAAATTTGGAAGAAAAGCTGTTCGATTATATGGATCAGAAAATGATACTGATGGGTGATATGAACGGTGTAGTTTCATTGGAAATGGACAGATTAAGAGAAAAAGAGGCAAGCAGGGAAGGGAAATTACCTAAGACTTTCTTTTCTATGACAAAAAACTGCAACCTAATCGATATTTGGAGACTTAAGACACCCATTGGAGAAACAGTTCACGTTTTATTCAGAACCAAATCAGTCAATGTCAAGAATTGATCAAATTTGGGTCTCTAATGAATTAACTCCAAGAATCCGACAAATTGAAATTCAACCAAGAACAATCTCAGACCATAATCCAATAAAAATGGAGATTAAAGGATATGAAGAAAGATCTTTCAGATGGAGACTCAGTGATTATCTCCTGGATGACCAAAAAGTCATTCAAGAGGCGAGGAAGAAGCTGATGGAATATTTCATGGACAATATGAATAAAGGCACAAAAATGAGTATAGTCTGGGATGCAAGCAAAGCAGTAATGCGAGGGTTCTTCATCCAACAGAATGCGATTAAAAACAAGAACAGCAAAATCGATTTTATTGCATTAGCCATGTGGCCATAGCATAATATACATAGAAATAACAACATAAAATGGGGGTGGGGAGATAAAAGTGGATGTCGTCCTGGGCGAATAGTTTGAAAAAATGGGGATAACAAAAGTAACGGGGGATTTAAAACATCAAGTGACTGAGAATACAAAAACAGGTTCGATTGTGCGACGTATCGACTACATCTGTGGTATTAAAGAAGAAGTTGGTGCCGCTTTCCTCTTCATCACACTAAGCAGGAAATTAGCTGTCATCTCGGTAATCCAACAGTCAGAATCCTGCAGAAGAAGGGACACTATCCAAGGCTGGATTGGGAGATGAAGCTTGTTCACGAGAGGAGTTAGAAACCGAGATCTTTCATCTGTCCAGTTGGGACAGAAGAGCATTACATGTTCCAGAGTCTCCAGAGCCGTGTCATTGCAGGTGCATGTTCTATTTGCGATGGAAACTCTGGAGTAACGACCCGACAGAACTGCTGTAGGAAAACAGTTGAGACGGGCACAGGTAAAGGCCCTTCGCTTAGCCTCCGAAGGAATTGTGAAGCAGTATAGAGGGATCCCTTCAGGGGGTGGAATAGCTAGGGCTAAGCCTGAACACGGCCCTCTTGCATAGGAAGCTGTGTTAGAGAAGTCAAGTTGCTGTAGCTTCTTTTTGATTGGAGGTAGGGCCGCCAGGCTAATACACTCTAAGTTAAAAACAGTTTTGCGGTTCAAATTGAGAAGAGAGCGGAATTTGAGATTAATTGTAGTTTTCCAAGGAGAATTATGAATATCTCTTAAGATCAGATTGGAGAAACCACCTCTAATTCGGGCATCCGATGCTAGTAGGTGGGAGCTATAGGAAATGGCTCGACTCCATGCTCGTTTTACAATTGAGGGCTGGGCGAACTCAAGTCGTAGGGCTGCACCTGAGACACATCTCGGGACGCCGGAAAGAGATCTCAGAAACATGTGAAGTGGGCGATCCAAGTTACCTGATATTGCTGTAGTCCATACTTCGCAGCCATATAATAATTTAGGGACAACTTTGGCATTAAATATTTGAATTGCTGCTGGAAGGTGTTTGCCGCCCTTCTGGTGATAAAATCGGACAATGGCATTAGAGGTCGTGGTTGCAGCAAGAGAGGCAGATTGTAGATGGGTGGTCCAGGAGAGATTATAAGTAAATATTAAGCCTAGATATTTAAAGGCTTTTACCTTTTCTAAGTAGCCACCTGTGATCTTAAGCGGCTCCAGCTTGAGTTTGCGGGAACGAGTGAAGTGGAGGACTTTCGATTTTTTATAATTAATATTAAGAGCTTCCGCCTTACAATAGGCGATAAATGCATTAACTGCATTTGCTAGGTCCGCAGCTGTTCTGGATAAGATGACGGCATCATCTGCATAGAAAAGGGAAGCAACGGGGTGGCCTGCTAAGTGAGGAGGATACTTAGTTGCTAGCTTCAAAGGGGAAAGAGCATCATGAAGATAAAGATTAAACAGTAAAGGGGCCAAGAGACAACCTTGTCGGACGCCCCTGGCCGTTGGGAATGGAGTGGTAAGGGAGCCGTTGGGATCAATTCGAACGCGAGCTGTGGTGTTTGAATAAAGGGAAATAATTAGGGAGAGGAGGTGCGGATCAATTCCCAGATGGGCAAGTTTGGACCATAATCTTTGCCTAGGAATGGAATCAAAGGCGGCCTCCAGGTCCATGAAAGCGGCAAACAGGTGGCCTTGCCTTGTGCAGTGTATTTACTGGCAAGGTGATAAAGAGTTAGACAGTGGTCCATGGTTGATGCTGACTTCCGGAAGCCAATCTGTTCTGGCGGTAGAATGTTTCTCTCATGGACCCATGAAAGAAGTTCTTCCAGTAGAACAGCGGCAAATATTTTCCCCGAAATAGATAGTAAACTGATGGGGCGATAGTTCCTAGGGATGTTTGGCTGGCCGCCTTTGAAAATCGGAACTATTGTAGCTTCTCTCCAGGAATCGGGGATGTCTAGGGCGGAAGAGATAGCGGTGAATACAGGAGTCAGCTGTTCACTTCACCAAAGAGGATCAGTCAGGAAAAGGTCCAACGGGACCATGTCTGGGCCGGGGGCCTTATTCCTTCGCATGGACATTATGATGTTGAAGATGCGGGTTGTGGTAAAATTTACTGAGGAGGTGGTACTAAGAGAACAGGAACAGAGGTCCAACGGGGATTGAAGGTGATCTGTAAAATGATTTGGAGAAGCGAAACTGGCTGAATAATAGGCGATCCATTCGTCAGCGGAAATCAGGGTAGCTGAATTGAATGGTGCCGAAGGCCTAACTAAGCGCCAGAAGGAGTGGGAGTCATGCCTCTCTACAGCCGAATGAAGAGTGGACCAAGCCTCAAGGATGTGTTGCTGTTTCTTGCAATGAATCATGTTTCTGTATGTCCTTTTAATATCTAGAAGCTCTGCACAGGTTTGGGGGTCGTTGGAAAATTTGATGATTCTGACCATTTTCCTAATTCGCTTTCTTAGGACTTTACATTCCTTGTCAAACCAAGGTGATTCAGAGAAGAAGCGTTGGTAGGTAGGCGAGGTGGTGGTTATGTAGGTTGTTGAAAAAGCATCAATTAATTTCCGGTATTGGTCAGCGGGCAGAATTGAGTCAGAAAGAACTGCAAGCATATCAAATGATTTTTGTATGTCCAGGGCAAGAGAGGAGCTGAGGCTTGTCCATTTCTTTGTTTTGTATACAGGGTAGCTTTGTGCCGTGGAACTATAGTTTGAGGGGACTGAGAATGGCTCTATTAGGTTTATCAATAGAGTCAATGGAAGGTGGTCACCACCAAAATATTCAGCCACTTCCATTTTTGTAGAGATTGAGAATAGCTCCGGCGTCAATAGAATGTAGTCGACAACACTGGTTCCCCGGGAAGAGATGCACGTTAACTGCTGCGAGGACAAGGGAGTAACGTTGCCATTTGCGATGCAAAGATTGTTTTCGATGGCCAATTGGGCCATCAGCCTCCCCGACGCATTTGTTATGGGATCAAGAGAGCATCTGTTTCCCCAGGGGGGCTGCAGGGGATTGTCCAGGAGTGCTGCGGAAGATAATATAGCATCGTCGTTGGGACCTATTCTTGCGTTAAAGTCGCCTAAGAGGATTTGAGGAAGTCCTGGGTTAGTTGTTTGAAGATCATGGAGCCAAGACGAAAGTTCAGACCACCTTTCATTACGGTCGGAATCATTAATTGCTGGAGGCAGAACAGACAAGAACAGAGAGAAAAGAAGGAAGGAGATCTTAAGACAAATAATGGAAAATGAACAAAAATTAATTAAGAAACCGAATAATTCGAAAATAAAACAGAATATCAAAGCCCTGCAGACACAATTTGCAATGATCATAAACAAAGAGGTGGAATGGAATATTAAATGGTTAAGACAAAGAAATTTTGAGTTCGCCAATAAATCAGGCAGATGGCTCGCATGGCAAATTAAGAAAAGGAAGGAACAAAATACAATTAACAAAATTATGGTGGATGGAGAAGAAGTAGAAAATCCAAAGGGCATTAGGAAAGAATTCTTGGACTTTTACAATCATTTATACAATAACAGAGAAAAGAATAACATGAAGAAAATTGAATGATTTTTAAGAGAAAAAAAGGTGCAAAAGATCCCGACAGAAAAGAAAGACAGACTGAATGCTCCAATTGAAAATGAAGAAATAATTGAGATCATAAAAGAATTGAAAAAAGGAAAGGCACCAGGACCGGATGGTTTTACATCAAGTTATTATAAAGAATTGAGGCACACCTTGACGGCACCAATGAAGGAAGTTATGAATAGTATATTGAAACAAGATATCCCCGAAACGTGGAAAGATGCCTTTATCACACTCATTCCCAAGCATGACTCCGACTTGACACAAGTGAAGAATTATAGGCCAATTTCTTTGCTGAACACAGACTACAAGATATTTGCTGGAATATTAGCAAAAAGATTTAAAAAGATTCTGCAGGAAGTTATACATGCAGATCAGGCAGGTTTTCTTCCAGGCAGACAGATGAAAGATAATGTTAGAAATATAATAAATATTTTGGAATATCTGTCTGCCAGGAATGAGAAACA
Organism: Podarcis gaigeae; assembly: GCF_964106915.1. Classification (NCBI taxonomy): domain Eukaryota; kingdom Metazoa; phylum Chordata; class Lepidosauria; order Squamata; family Lacertidae; genus Podarcis; species Podarcis gaigeae. The sequence goes on from NC_139693.1 coordinate 41,171,732, forward strand.
AGCTATACTAATGTTTGTGGATGCAGAGAAGGCTTTTGATAATATATCGTGGGAATTTATGCTAAAAAATGTGGAAATGATGGAAGTCGGAAATGACTTTTATAATGGAATAAGGGCAATTTACTCAGAACAAAGAGCCAAACTGATTGTAAATAATATTCTCACAGAAGAAGTCAAGATACGAAAAGGTACCAGACAGGGGTGTCCTCTATCGCCACTGTTATTTATAACAGTCCTGGAAGTCCTTTTGTGCTCAATAAGGAATAATGAAATAATAAAAGGAGTAACAGTCGGTCAAAATGAATATAAAGTTAAAGCCTTTGCCGACGACCTAGTAATAACGATTGAAGACCCCAAAAATAGCTTAAATGAGGTGTTAAATGAAATTGACCAATTCGGTAGAGTGGCTGGATTTACGCTAAACAAGAGGAAAACCAAAATAATGGTTAAGAACATAGATCAAAGTCTGGTAGAAGAAATGCAAAGAGAATCAGGGATTGAAGTGGCTAAAAAGATAAAATATCTAGGAATTTGGCTGACCCCCCAAAATATCAACTTATATCAGAACAACTATATACCGGTGTGGAACGGCATTAAGAAAGACTTAGAAACTTGGAGTAGAATGAAACTGTCTTTTTGGGGCAGAATATCAACGATTAAAATGTGTGTGCTTCCAAAGATGCTATTTCTGTTTCAAACGATTCCTATAATCAGGGGAACAAGCGTGTTCAAAGAGTGGCAAAGAATGATTTCAAGATATATCTGGCAGGGCAAGAAGCCTAGAATACAATTTAAGTTACTAACAGATGCCAAAGAAAGAGGCGGTTTTGCCCTGCCGGACTTGAAACTATACTATGAAGCGTCTTGTCTCTGTTGGTTAAGGGACTGGATAAAACTAAAAAACAACAAACTATTGGACCTAGAGGGTTTCGATAATAGATTTGGTTGGCACGCCTACTTATGGTTGGAGAAGAAGAAAACTCATAAGGGTTTTGATAATCATATTTTCAGGAGCTCCATATTAGAAATATGGGAGAGGTACAAAAATATACTGGAACCTAAAGTTCCGCACTGGTTGTCACCATTAGAGATATTGAGTGTAAAGAAAATTAATATGAGAGGAAATTGGATAACTTATGGTGAGTTAGTAATGAAAGAGGGGGGGGGGAATGGAAAATGAAGCCATATGAACAAGTTAAAGACTATGTGTATGATTGGTTGCATTATCTTCAGGTAAATGAAAGGTTCAAAATGGACCTCAAAGAGAGGGGATTTACAGAGAAAGAATCGAAATTTCAAATGGAGATAATTGATGATGATGTTAAGATATTGTAAAAAATGTACAAAATATTTTTGGAATGGCAAACAAAAGATGAGGAGATAAAGTCGGTCATGATTCAATGGGCCAGAGATTTTGGTTATAATATACAATTGGATGATTGGGAAAAGGTTTGGAATGATAATATGAAATTCACTGCATGTACGGCGTTAAAGGAAAATATTATGAAAATGGTTTACAGATGGTATATTACACCCGTAAAGTTAGCAAAAATGTATAAAACATGTAATAAGTGTTGGAAATGTAAAGAAAAAGAAGGTTCATTTTTTCATATGTGGTGGGAATGTAAGAAGGTAAAGGGTTTCTGGGAAATGATATACAACGAATTGAAAAAGATGTTTAAATATACGTTTGTTAAAAAACCAGAAGCCTTTTTGTTAGGAATAACAGGAAGAGAGATAAAAAGATGTGATTATAAACTGTTTCAATATGCAGTTACAGCGGCAAGAATACTAATGGCCCAAAAATGGAAGCAAGAGGAACTACCGACCTTGACTGAGTGGAGAATGAAACTTATGGATTATGCAGAATTGGATAAAATGACTGGAAAAATTAGATATCAGAAAGATCACAAATTCATTGAGGACTGGGGAAAGTTTACGGAATATCTGATGAACAGACAGATATTGTATGTGATGTATGTGATGTGTATGTGATGAACAGACAACGCTAGTGGGTTTTAAAGAGGCTTTGTGATAAACCAAGGTATATTGTAAGAAAGAAACTGAGATGGAAGGTTATTATCAAATCGGCAATACTACATAGAAAATGTGTAAAGATATGAAAAATGGATGATTGAAGGAGGTACTGGTGGAAGTTCAAAAACTGTAAATTGGTAAACATGGTTGTCAAAATTATTTGTTAAAGAAAAACTTAATAAAAATATACATATATATACACACACACACACACACACACACACACACACACACACACACATATATATATATATAATACCATAGCAAGGAGGGGAGAAAGTTGGTACATGATTTAATGTCACAAAGCTCGCTGCCCAGAGGCCACTGAGACTTATGGCATTCAACAGGCAGGAGAAGCAACAATCCATGCCACATTCACCCAGAGAGACAAATCAGAACACAATGAGATTCAAGTTGGCACCGCAGGAGGCGCAGAGTGTGTGAAATTTGGTTCGGCTCCCATTTTAACGCCCAATTCATGCTCCCCCAAACAATACATGAACAGAAATCCATATCACCTTTCAAATTTGCACATCCTTGAATTCTGCAGTGGAAGTCTCTAAGCAAATAATCACAGGGAGTACAAAAATGCATCCTGGGTAAAGTGAGCTTCAAGATGCAGCTACTGGTCAAAGATATCATGCCAAAGATGCATCAATATTAGACAAAGTTGTTTGCAAAAATGTCCCTGTGGGCAAAACTGCATCCAAAAACTGTCTCTTAGGAGATATGCCCACTAAAATACTGGTGAATTTTCACGAAATCTTTGCTAAAATAATAATAATTGCAAACTGATGTAGAAATTTGGCAAACAAAGGCTGGATGGCCATCTGCCATGGATGCTTTCAGTTGAGATTACTGCATTGCAGGGGTTGGACTAGATGTTTGGAGGGTGGAGGAGTTGGTTTTCAAATATGTGCTTGTTCTTTCTGCCTCCTGGCTGCCCAGGTGGGATGCAATCTGAATTGGTAACTAGGTCTCTCCCGAAGATTTTCTGCCCCTTATTGGGAAACAGAATTCAGAAAAAAATGAATTTCTCTCTAGGGGGGAGCTCAGTGGTGGGATGAACCTTTTTCATGTGGAAGGCCACAGGAGGTTCAGTCCCTGGCATGCTCAGTTGCAGAGGCCAGGAGGCAGGAGAGAGGGAAGGGACCTCACTCTGGCTGAGCATGCCAGGAAGTCCCCGCCAGCCCTGGAGAACAATGCATTGGAAGTACAGTGGTACCTCGGGTTAAGTACTTAATTCGTTCCGGAGGTCTGTTCTTAACCTGAAACTGCTCTTAACCTGAAGCACCACTTTCGCAAATGGGGCCTCCTACTGCCGCTGCCGCACGATTTCTGTTCTCATCCTGAAGCAAAGTTCTTAAACCGAGGTACTATTTCTGGGTTAGAGGAGTCTGTAACCTGAAGCGTATGTAACCTGAAGCATATGTAACCTGAGGTACCACTGTACACAGGACTGAGCTAGAAGGGCATCTCCTCTGTCCTGGCAGAAGGCAGCTCCCGGCTTTTCCCTGGCCCTTTCCCTCAACAGAGCTTTCATTAAGCAAGGCAAAGAGAAGTCAGAGGAACACAGAGAAGATGCAGGCAGAGTTACGGTCTGTGGCTCTGGGATGCTCGGGGTGTTCGTCATAGAAAGGGAGGCAAGCTTGTCCATTTATCTCAAAAGGTATCAAAGCTCCCTGCTAATTAAAAAGCCCCTGGCTGCTAAAGTATGCACTAACTCATGACAATATAGTCTCATCAGGCTGTGATGCAGGAGGGGAAAAGATTTAAATCTTTGCAAAAATATGTGTGTTTTTCCAGCAGTGCACGGAACCGGGACTTTGGAGGCCCTGCTGCCTGGGTCCTTGGAGAGAGGCTGCCTCTCTCCCTGCCCCCTTGGTGGTCCTCACCTTCCCCACCTCCAGTCTGTAGTTCACATCGACTTTGGGACCTCAACAGGTTCAACGTTCAGAATCACTTTGGGTTTGGCTGCCTGGTCTTCCTACTTGCCCTTCATGCCCTTACTCTGCCTGGGGAGATGACCCAGGCATCTACCTTAGGGCCAAAAAGAGTGGGGGGTGTTTGGGATTTGGATCAGGGCCATAGTCCCTTGCCTTTTGCTATCATGCTGTCGCCAAGAGCCAACAAAGAGTCAATATTGGGAGGAAATTGTGCCTTAAAAATGCATGCATTGGTGAGAATAAGATTAAGAATTATATCAGGGGAAATGTGTGTAAGACAAAATTGCTAATGAAAAGAACACTGAAAGGCTGATAATTTTTTTGTGAGGACTTAAAAAAAACCCCAGAAATGGATGTGAAAATATGGCAAATTTAAGACTGGGAAAATGAGAAAGTGAAAGAAACCTAAATTGACAGATTTATCACTTCCTCCAGGGAATGGAGGCAGACTGCCCCCAAGGCACCCAAGCCCAGCGCCCTCTGATCTGAAGCCACGGCACGCAGCAAACGGATGGGTGCCAGAGTTGCCAGGAACAGGACCACATAGTCCAGGCAGACTTCTGCAAGCCTCCCTTCCTGCCTGCAGGAACTCTCCTGAAAGGCTGACACTCTCCTCAACTCAACAAAGGTTGCAACACACTCGTGGAACACTTAATACTTCATATTCCACTTTGAAGAGGAGGAATCTGTCTTTTTCTCTGGTGGAGTTTCTTGTCTTCAGTGAAATGAGAAGAGGAACAGAACAGATTTCTTGGTGTGCAGCCTCCAAGGGCCAAATACTTAACTTGCATATTGACCTGCAAATAGCTTTGAAGCAGGGTTGGGTCAGTAGAAGGGTCTCCAATCTTTTAAAATAGACTCCGCTATCCATCTTCCTGTAATCTCTGCTTTCGTTTAAATCCCAAAGAGCAGCTTCTAGCTCTTGTGGACACAGAGCTGCATGCTTGAATGTACTATATAGCCGGTGAATTTGAGGTTTCCCCTTTGCTGCCCCCCCAAGCCTTCCCTCACCAGGACTAGTCAAAGCAGGCCGTTCCCCGAAGAAAGTGGCAGGACACAGCTTGGGTTGCATAGTTCAGGACACCCTAAAAGTGGTTGAACTTTTTTTTTAAGAAGACTCCAAAATTGATGAGCTTTTAAAAAAAGGAAACCACCAGATTTTGGTAAAAGCTACAATAATTTTTGAGTTTTGGAGCTTTTTAAAGGCATTTCCGGCATGATTTAACCCCATTGCTGGTTTTCCAGGACATTTGCCCATTTTTCGAAAAAATAACCCAGGACACCATTTCCAGAGGTGGATTCCAGGACATGTCAGCCCTAGCTCAGGCCTTGAAATATACACAAGGTCACACAGAATTCAGATTTGGCCTCAGTGCAGAATCTGGATGTTGGGTTTTTGTGTGTGTGTGGTCCTGGTTGCAACTCTGCCCCCGCCAGTGTAACTACCACTCCCCCTGCCTGGCATGAATTAATTTCAGGGTGTTGGGAAGGGAAGCCATAGCTGCCAACGCTGCCACCGTCATTCTTGACTCTGCCCGTGATATGAGGCAGGCGGTGGCAGGAGTATCAAGGGAAGGAAAACATCCCGAGTGCAACGAGGCTTTCTGAGCTTCAGAACACCAGCCTGGAAACAGCCCAGTGGCTGGGCTGCGGCTGCAGCTGCCTGGAACTTCCTGGGATTCACCCGTCCAAGAGAGGGACATCTCCCTGACAGCACGGAATACAAAGGAGAGGCCTTGCCACCTCTGACGTGCCTCCGGCTCGGAAGCAGCGGGGGCCCTGGGCGCCCAGGTAGAGCCCGGCTGCTTTTCTGCAGGCTCGCTTGACACCAGCGATCAGGGAGAGTGCCAGGCAGCTGGACACAAGGTGAGGAATCGGACATGCTGCCCAATGGAAGGGACAGCCAGCCCCGACCTCGGGTGGGGAGTGTGGCTGCCCTGCATCTGCAGCTAAACAAACCACGTAAATCATCCTGGCAGATAGATAATTAAATAATTATCAGCCACTTAATAATGAGGAGTGGGTGTTCAGCATTAGCATATTAGACAGTGTCTTTAAGGGCTAATTGTTGCATTACATCAGAGTTACTCATTCATTATTCCTGTCATTTCGGGTGATAATTTGCACTTTAGAAGACAGTGACAATTTTAGCAGCAATTAGAGGCATGTCAGCTTGGGCCTAGTGAGTTACTGTCACAATTATAAGCAGTTCTATTTATTATTATTATTATTATTATTATTATTATTATTATTATTATTATTATTATTATCTGAGCATCCTGACTTGTTGGAGTGTGCTTAAGGGCAGCCTGGTCAGGCCATGAAGCTGACCCACCCGGCTGGGACAGCCTAAGCTGGCAAAGAGAACGGGGCTGCCAGCAGCCTTCAAAACTTTCCAAACCGGTGACACAGAATCTCGGCCGGGAGATGCAGCACACGCCGAGACGGTTCTAGACAAGGAGGCAACAATAGAAGGCAGAACAATTATGAGCCCTTCTCCCAGGGAAAATGCTTCTGTGGAGCTTGTTACATGAGACACGTGACCATGCAGCATCTTCACCTGCTCAGGGAAGAGCCGGTCAGCCTCTCTCCGTCTGGTTCTTGTTCTGCTTTCATCCACACACTTTTACATATATTGCAGACAGAATGCACTTGTTTTCCCCAATCTCAGAGCGATGAGAGACTACAGAAGTTCCAGCTCTTACTCAGGGTTCTGTTTCTTTAGAATTGAGGTCAGTGGTGACCGTAGTGTCTTGAGGAGATACGGCTTCATTTATAGACACAATATGATGGAGGAGCTTACAGCACCCACACTCCCAGCAGATCTCGCCTCCCCATCAGGGTTGCAGGGGAGCCTTAGTCACAGCTCTTGAGTCCCGCACACAGCAAAACATGCCTCTTTCCCCCTGGCATGGAGCCCCCGCACCCCAAAACTCAGGCAGTGCCTGCACTTGGGGGCGCCGGCTCTTCTTCTAGCTGAGGTCTTGGGGGGGGGGGGAGAGTTGTTGCTGCTGGTATTTTGTATCTTTAGTTTAGATTTTGTTGTGAGTTATGTGCAAATCGTTTTGTTTTTAGTGTTTAATAAATGACTACTTTTGTTATGTTGTAGTTCCTATTTTTTCCCATGTTGCAAACCACCTTGAGCATGGTTTTGACTGTCGAAGGGCAGCATACAAATAAAATAAAATTACATACATACATATGTATGTATGTATGTATGTATGTATGTATGTACCTATACATCTTACCAGGTGATGTTGCTTCCAGTCAGGTGAAGGGGTCCCCCCCCATTTGTCTCTATGGCAACAAGGTAGCCTCTTTCCAGTATAAGTGGCTGTACTTCACTGGTCAGCTGCGGCCTTACACCTTCACAAAGGAAATGGCTTGGTCAGCTCAGCAGGTCTGCAGACACGGGACTGCAGGTTTAGAAGAGACCCACAGGCATATTTAGGGCTGCCTTCCTTCTCCTCTATTTTTCTAAACATTTTTAATCTGCTCAGAGCATCCAGTATATATGTGTGTGTGTGTGTATCTGTCTGTCTGTCTGTCTGTCTGTCTGTCATCTATCTATCTATCATCATCCGCTTACAGGACAGAAAGTCCTCAGGCTGTAGCCCCTTCCTGGAGGCAGGGAGGGAGGAAGATGGCTGCCCCAAGACTCTCTGAGGTGTGTGCAGTCAGCTGTGGGCAGAAGAAGGATGTCCTTCTTGTCTAATACAAAACTGCAGGATCTACCTGCTTCCCGTTCCCTTCCCGCATCTGCGCCTGCTCCCCACCCTGAAAAAACACAGCACAAATATGCAGCCCCCTCTGAGGCCAAAAGGGAAAAAAAGGCTTAGAATTATAGCAAGGATTAAATATTTCTTTAACTACAATCAAAAAGGGGGAGCAGCCTCTGTAAGCCAAACACCTTGGGAAACATGCATTATAAGGGTACATATAGTCAAATAGAGTTAATTAAGCTAAAACCACAGTAAATCTGTCAGGCCCATATTAATGCGATGGTCAAAATTGGGGGAAATATAGTATTTTGTGTAATAAATCGTGTCCCACTGCAGATTTATGCTGGCATCTGCGTAGTTACCACAGTTTTACAATAATCATTGATCAATCAAACTTTTATGACAAAACTATAATTTTTGCTGTGTTTCTCTATTACTTAGTTTCTGAGTTTGCTTAATTCCCAGAATGCGCCCCAGTAAATCTTGCGTTCTGAGATATAAAGTAGATAATAAGAATGCGATGTAAGATTTGCTTATATTTTAAGCTGTCTTTGCAAATGATTTATAATTAGGACAAAATCTAAGACAAAACATTATTAAAGACAAACGCCACTCTATAAATCACCCGCGTTTGCTTACGCCCCTGGGAATTTATTAGAGGATTTTACTACAGACTTTTGCAGATGATGGCCCCAGCGTTGCATGTCATAAGTGGTAAATATTTATGATTAAGAGAATGGTATGCGAAATTCTAACAATCCCTCAGTGACCTGGTGTGGCAGAACCCGGGACTGAAGCAGCATCGCAGGCCTCTGGGCTTCCCATCTCACGTCCAGCTTTAGCTCAACTCACCTGCACCTAAAGTGCTACGAGAGCACGTCAAACACCCCCCAAAGACTCCTGAGAAGCATAGCTTGTTAAGAGTGCCGAGACTTGTTAGGAGACCCCCTATTCTCCTCACAGAACTACAGTTCCCAGAATTCCCTGAAAAGAGGGATTGACAGTTACACCACTCTGAACAAACTAAACTTCCCAGGATTTTTTGGGGGAAGCCTTGACCATTTAAAGCTGTATGAAACTGCTTTGAATGTAAAGTGCAGAAGGGGCAGTCGCAGCCCACTTGGGATATGTGTGTGCAAATCTGAGCTGGTGCCAGACATTTTGCTCTGCTTTCCTTTGGACCACATGGGCAGCCCAGGACCTCCATAGGCCCTAGCCAGGCTTGCGCCCTGGGCAGCTCAGCTCCATGCTGCTAAAGCAGTGGAGTCACACTCCATTGTCTCTTGAGACAGGCAGATGCCAACAACAGAGCCTGCCAGTACAGAGTCCTTGTTGAGACGTTGATTCTCAATATACCGAGAGTTTGGCAATAGGAGTTAATTCCTTGATTTATGCAGCAAAGGCAGATGGTCAGCTGAGGACTCTTCAGATGGTTGATGGCCCTGCTTAAAACACAGAACACAGAGAGGCGAGACGGCCTCCTTAGCCTCTCAGCCCACAAGCAGTAAACTCCTGACTGGCGGCCTCTTTGGCAAAGTGGCAAGGCTGGAGCAACCTCTCTGCCAGGAGGAGATGGTCACACAGTGAACCAAGCTAACTCAAGGGTGTCTAGACAAAGAGCAAACTGGGCTGGTCCAGATGGAGCCCAAACCTCTCCGTCCTGGGACAAAGAGGGGGAAGTCTGAGCAGGCTCAGGGGAATCCCAAGGTCTGGAAAATGCCTCCACCCCAGAAAGAAATGTTTAAGAGAACAATGGCAACAGGGGAGGGGGATAGAGTCCACTAAAGAAAACCCAATGAGGGCTGAGCATACTCAGTGTCCACTCAGTGCTGATGGACTGGGGGTGGGAAGGACAGAAAACTCTGGAGAGGGGGAATGGAACGGAGTATTCCTTAGGAGGGCCAGCTCCTGAAGAGGAGGAGCATGCCATGCAGAGCCCACACTTTGTTGTCCAGCTTAATCCCCCCCCCCTAAGTGTGGCACTGGCAGACCCTTGTAACTCAGTGACTGACGGATCCCCAGAGGTTCTTTGCATGTGTGGGGCACCCCATAAACACATGTGCCAATGGCAATTCCTTCCCCATTCACTTCAGGAGCGTGGGGCATGTGGAGAATGAACGAATGAATGGGGAAGGCAGATGTCTCCTCTCACCTGTACTTACCTGGCCTCAAGAACTTCACCTGAGTCCTAGCAGACGGATGTGGTGGCAGTTCCTGGGGAGAGGGACTTTTTGGTGGTTGTGCCCCAGTCGTGGAATGCCCTCCCTGACCCAAAGAGGGGCTCCCCAGGGACCTACATGGCCGTCTTGTCAACTTCACATGAAGAAGACCTTTGGATTCCCCCAAGCTTTAATCTCTGAATCTTCATCATTAATGATTACAGACAGTGCTTTTCCCCCGAACAAAAATGTTTAGGGGTACTCTCATTTTCCTACTCATATTGAAATACTGACCCTCAATGAAGCCAAATTTAGTTTCAGAAAATGTTTAGGTGTATGCGTACCCTTGCGTCCCCCCCCCCCCCAGAAGAAAACCACTGATTATAAATATTTATTGATGTTTTAAGATCTGTTGAACTTTTGGTGTGGCTGTGAGTCCTGAGCAAACTCGCCTTCTACTCTCAGTGGTTTCATTCTGTGTTTGTATGCCACTTTTCCACGAAAAGGGACGCAGGTGGCGCTGTGGGTTAAAGCCTCAGCGCCTAGGACTTGCTGATCGAAAGGTCGGCGGTTCGAATCCCTGCGGCGGGGTGCGCTCCCGCTGCTCGGTCCCAGCGCCTGCCAACCTAGCAGTTCGAAAGCACCTCCGGGTGCAAGTAGATAAATAGGGACCGCTTACCAGCGGGAAGGTAAACGGCGTTTCCGTGTGCGGCTCTGGCTCGCCAGAGCAGCGATGTCACGCTGGCCACGTGACCCGGAAGTGTCTCCGGACAGCGCTGGCCCCTGGCCTCTTAAGTGAGATGGGCGCACAACCCCAGAGTCTGTCAAGACTGGCCCGTACGGGCAGGGGTACCTTTACCTTTACCTTTACCTTTCCACGAAAAAAATGTGCTCAAAGTGGCTTACAGCAAAGGAAACAAATGCATTTCGAGACCAAACAGTGCGTGATTTCATTGGTATATTTGATGGTTTAAACATTTGTTATAAACTGCCTAAGAACCTTTTACTATTGGATAGCCCCAAACCAGAGTAAATAAGCAGCCCCTTCTACCTGAAGATAAAAAAATATATGGATGTGAAGCATCCCCCCCCCCCACAGAGAAGGATCTAAGGGAAACATTCAGAATTTAATATTAAATTGATAGCATTCTATTCTTTCTGATAATGCTCTGCCTGCACCTCGAGGGGGAAAATGAAAGAAGCCTTCATTTTTCTGCTGGTCAGCCGTTCAACTGTTAAAGGAGGAGACTTTTGCCAGGAACTAGAGGAACAAAACAATCTCTTTCTGGCCTTCAGAAACAGCCGCTTCTTCCTCCCTCCCCCCCCCCCCCCGCAAGAGCCTTCCCTGAGATGCAGCTGCTGACATGCTGGATGTCTTAACAGCCCTTCAGACTAACATGCTGTTAACAGACAGGCACGTATGTAGCCTGCCATGCTGAGTCTTGGCGGAAGCAGACTGACATGTTTGTATGCATGAAACACAGCAAGGGGAGGGCCTGTTCCACACTCTAAGCTCAAGAGCTGGTGGCAGAAGGGCGTGGGGGGGGGGGCAGAGGCATTGGATGTGGAGCGACTCAGCACCCTTGCAGAAAAGCACCTTTTCCTGCTTGGCCTGAGCCCAGAGTGCCACACCATTTCCCCACACCTATTTATCAATCAATCAATCAATCAATCAATCAATCAATCAATTAAAAAGCCATCCGAGGTAGAGGAGGACAGATTGATTGCAAAAGTGGTTATAATCCATTGTTCTGATCATCTCTCAGCCAGCATAATCTTGACTTTCCCCTTGGTGGCATCGTCAGGAGATGCTGCCTGAGTTGCTGGCTGGCTTTGTTATCAGTCCTGCTCTATCCATCACCAGGACGATAATCCTTTTGCTCTGACATCAACTTGCGATAATCTCGCTGTTCCATGCTCAGTATTCACAGGCAGCTCTTGAGAGTCAAGGAGGCAGTTTCTACCCAAATCAGCTGGAAAACACAGAGGCAGCTACCTTGGGACTCTGCACATATGCGCATGCACACAAACCTCAGGTTTCTGTAAGAAGGATCTAACCAGACATGCAGGAGTGACATGGAAATAACACACTTTCCCTCTTATGTGTTCTTTTTTTCCTTTTTTTTAGGGAAGGGCTTTTAATAGTGCTGTGCTGTTTTTATTATCTGTATTTTAATAGATTTGTTCTTCATTTTGCTTTAATTCTTTTACAGTTTAATTGCTTTGTAACAATCATCATTTAAAGTTGATTGATTGCTTGATTGCATTTATACCCCCCCCCTTTCTCCAAGGGCTCAAGGCGGCACATGTGGCTCTCCCCCTCCTTACTGAATCCCCACAACCACCCGCAAGCTGAGAGGCAGTGGGGATTTCAACCCTAGTTTCATAGTTTGTCTCCCTAACCGCTACATCACACTGGCTCTCTCTATGTTTTTATCTGTGAGGTTTTCATTTACGTAAGCCCCCTTGAGTCCCTGTATGGGGAAAAGGCAGAACAACAACTGCTGGAGTTGGGAAATTCCCTGTCAGTTTTTTAAAGTGAGACCTTGGCTGAATCTAGACACATCAAAAAATGTTTTAGGAAAACACATCGTAAACCTCATAATGGGGAATCATGTTGCTGAAAGAAGAGGGCTCTACAGTGCCACCTGGTGTCACAGTGTTATAACACATTTAAAACGCCTTTTCAGAATTAATGTAGGTGATTCCCTGGATATTTATTGCAGCTTGCTGAAGGATTGTTCCAGTGGCTATCCCATCACCCTTTGTGAAATGGATTGCTTAATGATTAGTGTTGGGGGACTGATTGGTATTCACTGGGCGGGGGAGGGGTTTGCCTCGGCATCAGTGCAAGACTGGACCAAAGGTGCCCCCCAGAGGTGCTGGCTGCGGAGGGGGCTCCGAGGGGCCCATGGGGCCTGCTCCCATGTGCATTGTGAGTGTGGGTGGGTGTCAGACTCAGAGAGCATATTTGATGTGGGTGGGTGCTCTGGCATCTGCCTCCCCCCACTTTTACCCCAATGGCCCTAATTATCTGACACAATTGTTTTAAAAAAGAAAAGAGAATGACAACAAATGGGAAGAGCAAAACAAATATAAACTGACTGAATGAAAAACTAAACAAACACAATTTCACAAAGATAAGTAAACAAAATGAGCAGCGCTATGTTTCTAGAAAAACAGGTCCTTCTAAAAACGGTCCATTTTAGACCCATTTACCTGCCGAATCTCCAGCCTACCTCACTAAGATTTGCTTTTGCTGAGCTGTGTTTTCAAGCTATGCTGTCTGCCATCCTAGATGGACGATATAACAGGGTACCGTACGAAGACAGACTCTATATGTGGGCAACTGCAGGCAGGTGATCTTGCCCCCTTGCCAGAACCGTCCAGATTGCACCCCCTAGCAACGAAAAATAGGGGAAAACAGGGCGCCCGCATATCAGATAAAGACCCGCTATTAAAAACCTTTTCTTATGAGGTAGTAATCAATTTTTTTAATTTACAGACATCTTTATGGGCATTTTTTTAGCCATGTTTACTCCCCCTCCTCACCTGCGCCCCAGGCAGGGGCCTTCCTCCCCACCCCCCAGCTACAGCCCTGACCAGAGGGGGAAGACATCTTGCATTCTTTACTACATTGCCCACTATACTTTGGACCCAGGAGGCAATTTCACATCTCACCATCCATACAGGAAAGATGTCTCTCCCTGGCAGAGAAGGTCCTATGACTTCTTACCAATGTCAACGCTTCAGTGACTCCTAAAGTCGCCCTTTTTGCTTTGGTGGACAAAAGATCAGAGAGAAAACCCTGGACAATATAGCAGTGAACTGTAAGAGAGAGACTGAGATCTAAAGAGAGACCGTTATTTGTGGTGCAACACCCCTTTTGCTTGTATTTATTTCTGGTTCAAATTTGTCATGGTCAATGGCTAGAACAATAAAGTTATTTTGATTGGATAGAAAAAGAGGTGCCAGAACTCACCACGAACGCTTGTTCTCTTAGAATGGCAATGGCCCTCACTTGAGAGGTGCTGGAACTGAGTTCCAGCAGGAAAAAAGTCCTGAAAATGAGTATTTAAATAACAACCACAAGAAATTTTCCCTTGCACACCCCTGACATCCCCTCACCAGGAGTAAAGGTTAGGAGTGCCGTTTCCTGCAAAAGAAGAATTTATCTTCCAGGTGGTACAGCAGCATTCTGTTTCCTTTATCAATTTATCTGCTGCTGGTTTTTTAGGGAGGGTGGATTGAGGGGATGAGATGGCAAAAATATTGCAAAATATTTGTAAAAAGCTAAATCATGCCTTAAAATTGAAAGTATTAGTTGATTGGCTAGTGTGGTCTACTGGTTGCTTTGGGAATCACACATACAAAATCTAAATTTTGAAGCTGATTTTAACTGAACTTGTTCCCTTATAAACAGGAATTGTGGGAGAGAAGCAATCTGTGCATCCCGGAACAAGCGCAAGTAGCTGCACAGGCACAGCCCCCAAGGTCCACAGAGGAGGACCCGGAGCACCCATCCCACCAGCCGAGGGAGCTCCTCATGTCCAGGCAGCCCCTGCAGCCCCGGGGGAGGCTTGTCTGTGTGTCCACTGGTTCAAGGCTTCTTGCAGTTTTTTCTAAGCCCACTGCTGGCATTGCTCACCCAGCGGCTGAAACCCAACTGTGCTGGCTTCACAGACGTGAGGCAGGAGGCGGAAAAACACTGACAGCCTCTCAAGCTACCCAAGGATGAGGCACCCCAATTCCCGCTCTGTTAGGCATCAGGCAGGTGGGCTTCCCAGCTGAATATTGGGGCAGAGTTACTAAGGCTTCTTCTTCAAGCCTTTCTACTTCATGGAATGACAAAAGTGTAATTTTATCAGAACAAGTTATTTGTTGTTTACCGTTGTAACAATTGTTTTCTCAAAATTTATCTTCTGTAACTTGAAAATAAATAAAAACAGTATTTTTTAAAAAAGCAAAACCCCAAACCAAGGGGCAGTGGTCAATCCCATCTCTTTGCTGAGGGTACCTGATTTGTTCACCTGTTTTCAGACCCCTGTTTGTCACATGCGCACATCGCATTTTGAGGCAGGTGCTTCGTAAAAAGCAAACAGACGCAGCCGGACACTTCAATGCCGGCCATGCCTGCAGCAGCCCCTCCGCCTCAGAGGAGTCCATCCGCAGGGGCAGCTGCCTGGCTGGCTGTGGAGTCTCCTTGGTTCTGCCTCTGGGCTGCGGAAATTTGTTTCTTGACCTCCTGGAAATGAAGGCAGCGGCAACGGTCCCTCCTGGCAGCTCAGGCTTCCTGGAAGGCGCCTCTTGGACTCGGGACTCCCGCTTTCCATGTTTGGTGCCCCTTTTCCCAACACAAAGTGGATGTGATTTGTCCTAATTTATGTTTCCTGAACCCTTTCCAAATTTACTTTTAGGGTCCTGTCAATATTCATGACATGTGACATTTATGTTCCCTCGCCCAAATTTATTAGTGCTGGATGTCACAAGATGCCAGGAGAGTTTTAAATGGGGACAATTTATGAACAAGGTGGGATAAGGTTAAAAACAAAGGGATACATTCAGCGTTTCAGATCGAAGGACCATATTTCATTTGCCTGGGAAAGGCGTGAGTGGGGGGGAGGCAAGGGGGGAGCGACACGGGAGCAGAGCAGGCGGAGGTGGGGAGAGTGGCATCAAGTGTCTTGGGCGCCTGGGCACTTGTCTGCCAAACAGCCTTCCCAGACGGAGCCCACGTCCCCTTGGAACAACACCTCTACCTACCCTCTCAGGTGCTGGGATTGGTGGAAGGGGCCATCCCTCAGGAGTTCGGGGCTGCTGGTAGCCCGGGAGAGGGCCTTCTCTGCAGCAGCCCCTGAGCTGCGGAACTCCTCCCCACGGAGGTGCATCTACATAGCTCCTTCAATATTCAGCTTCTGATGAATGCTTAAGATGTGCCTCTTTGTGCTGGCTTTAAATGATTGAGAAGTATATTTTTAGGACCTGCCTTCTGTGATTGTAAAGTGTTTTAAACTGCTTTTAACACTGCATTTTAATTGTTGTAACCTGCCCTGGGACCTTTGGATGAAAAGCAGGTCAATAATAATTGTAGCCCCCCTGCCAAGTGGCCCTCGGTTACAGAGATTTATGCACAGCACAGCTGAGTTTATTAACCCCTAAAAGAGAAGTGGGGTATGGACAACCAAAGATAAATAGGAACTTTCCAGGAAGGTTCCCTGGGAGTTGTGCCAGTGCTGAGTTAACCCAGGGCTAATTCCAAGGTAACATTTCATGGCAATAAGGGGAACAGCATGATGTTTTAGCTGGCTTTAATTTCTTAGCATGGCTCAAGCAAGTGAGCCAAGCTGTACCCTACTTCAGGGTGACACAGACCTTGATGAGACCACAATCCTATATGTGCCCACCTGTGAGCAAGTCCCACTGAACCTAATGGGACTACTTAGTAGGCATGCATAGGATTGCACTATGAGTTGAGAAGGAATCCTTGGAGCATGTTCTTCACAGGCTCCCTCTGAGGGAGACGCTTTGCTCTACCTTTGGTCAAACAAAGTCTTCCTGAGGAATCTGCTCAGCTTAGCCGGACAGCCCTCTGCAATGTTGGTAGAGACACCGAAATCCCTTTTGTTACGCGGAGGGTGGGAAAGGGTTTGGGGTTTAAGGAGAAAGAGACCCCTGTGATCCTGGGATGAAGGAGCAACATCCCTGGCAGGCATGTGGGCTCTTTCTTTCCCTTCGCCTTGGATCTTCTCAGTCTCCTCTTGGCAGCAGCTACTGCTGTGACTTCCTTGGTTTCCTTCTTCAATCGGCCCTTATATTTTAAAGCTCAGCCAAAGTTTCCTTAAAAATGAGGCCTTTGCAGATTGTTCCCCACCCTTGACAAGGCCAGCTCGCCTCCTTGTCAGCACATTTATAACTCCAGAGTGTCAGTAATGACACCCAACACTTGCCAGGCAGCTTTCACCTGCACTTAGTTATCTGGTGGAGATCACTTACCTGCTTCCCCGTCCCACTCCATTTCCCTTCCCCTTGCAGGGTTGCTCCTCTGCAGCACTTTCTAACGCTCACCCCCGTCATTGAATCAGAGAACTGCAGAGTTGGAAAGGGCCCTGAGGATCATCTAGTCCAACCCCCTGCAATGCAGAAATATGCAGCTGTCCCAGACGGAGATGGAACTTGCAAGTTTGGCGTTATCACCACAATGCTCTAACCAACTGAGCTACACATCCTTCCCAAGAAAAGGCAGCAACTGAAGCTGGCTTGCTATAAAATATAAAGTCAAAGTGTGCTGTACCATGCCGCTTTATTTTTTAATCCTCGACTACAAGGAAAAATATATTTCAACCCTGCCAGAGATTCTTGTCATAGAATCATAGAATCATAGAGTTGGAAGAGACCACAAGGGCCATCGAGTCCAACCCCCTGCCAAGCAGGAAACACCATCAGAGCACTCCTGACATATGGTTGTCAAGCCTCTGCTTAAAGACCTCCAAAGAAGGAGACTCCACCACACTCCTTGGCAGCAAATTCCACTGTCAAACAGCTCTTACTGTCAGGAAGGTCTTCCTAATGTTTAGGTGGAATCTTCTTTCTTGTAGTCCGCTTCTCTGGAGCAGCAGAAAACAACCTTTCTCCCTCCTCTATGTGACATCCTTTTACATATTTGAACATGGTCCTTAAACATCACCCCTTGAACATCACCCCTTGAACATCACCCCTTAACCCCCTCTTCTCCAGGCTAAACATGCCCAGCTCCCTTAGCCGTTCCTCATAAGGCATCGTTTCCAGGCCTTTGACCATTTTGGTTGCCCTCCTCTGGACACGTTCCAGTTTGTCAGTGTCCTTCTTGAACTGTGGTGCCCAGAACTGGACACAGTACTCCAGGTGAGGTCTGACCAGAGCAGAATACAGTGGCACTATTACTTCCCTTGATCTAGATGCTATACTCCTATTGATGCAGCCCAGAATTGCATTGGCTTTTTTAGCTGCCGCGTCACACTGTTGGCTCATGTCAAGTTTGTGGTCAACCAAGACTCCTAGACCCTTTTCACATGTACTGCTCTCAAGCCAGGTGTCAGGTGCTGACTATTGGTGATCACAGCATTCCTTTCTAGGTGCTCACAGACTGTTTGCTTAATGATCTGCTCCAGAATCCTCCCTGGTATTGATGTCAGACTGACTGGGCAGTAATTGTTTGGGTCCTCTCTTTTCCCCTTTTTGAAAATAGGGACAACATTTGCCCTCCTCCAGTCTGCCGGGACTTCGCCTGTTCTCCAGGAATTCTCATAAGATGACTGCCAGTGGTTCTGAGACCACACCTGCCAGTTCTTTGAATACTCTTGGATGCAGTTCATCTGGCCCTGGAGACTTGAATACATCTAAACTAGCCAAGTATTCTTGTACTATCTCCTTAGTTATTCTGGGCTGTGTTTCCTCTGCTGAATCATTTGTTCCAAATTCTTCAGATCGGGTATTGTTTTCTTTATCGGAGAAGACTGAGGCAAAGAAGGCATTGAGGAGTTCAGCCCTTTCTGTGTCCCCTGTTTGCATTTCACCATCTTCTCCTCTGAGTGACCCCACTGTTTCTTTGTTCTTCCTTTTGCTACGAACATACCCATAAAAGCCTTTTTTGTTGCTTTTAACCTCTCTAGCAAGCCTGAGTTCATTCTATTCATTCTTTATTTGAAGGTTCAAAATGAAGGTTTAATTTGTATCCCATGTTCTTTGTATGCCCATGGGGGTAGAGGTGGATGGGAATAAAAGTTTAGCAGTGCAGCCAGAAGGAGGCCCCAGGATGAGTTCAATGGGACTTACTCTTGAGTAAGTATGCCAAAGAACTAATGATTCAGACAAACAAAGTCAATTTCACAAAACCATTTCTATACTACTCTTCATCTGAGGATCACAGGGTGGTTTCCTATCATCTATGTAGCTATGTATCTATCTATATCTATCTATCTATCTATCTATCTATCTATCTATCTATCATCTATATCATCTATCTATCTATCTATCTATCTATATCTATCTATCTATCTATCTATCTATCTATCTATCTATATCTATCTATCTATCTATATCTATCTATCTATCTATCTATCTATCTATCTATCTATCTATCTATCTATCATCTATCTATCTATCTATCTATCTATCTATCTATCTATCTATCATCTATCTATCTATCTATCTATCTATCTATCTATCATCTATCTATCTATCATCTATCTATCTAATCTATCATCTATCTATCTATCTATCTATCATCTATCTATCTATCTATCTATCTATCTATCTATCTATCTATCTATCTATCTTAAGTCCAGTCGCGAATGACTCTGGGGTGGTGGTGCTCATCTCGCTTTATAGGCCAAGGGAGCCGACATTTGTCCGCAGAGTTTTTCTGGGTCATGTGGCCAGCATGACTAAGCTGCTTCTGGAGAAACCAGAGCAGCGCACGGAAATACCATTTACCTTCCCACCGGAGCGGTACCTATTTATCTACTTGCACTTTGATGTGCTTTTGAACTGCTAGGTTGGCAGGAGCAGGGACCCAACAACGGGAGCTCACCCCGTCGCGGGGATTTGAACCGGCGACCTTCTGATTGGCAAGTCCTAGGCTCTGTGGTTTAACCCACAGTGCCACCCGCATCCCATTAATTCAGTAGGACATGTTTAGGATTGTGCTGTAAGGTGATGTCACAAGGATGCAGAGAGCAGGCATGGGGTAAAGACAACGTCCCGGGGGGTGAACACAAACAGAACTGAATCTGACACTAATGAAGCTGTGCTGAGGTGAACAGCTTGGGTGGGTTAGGTGAAGTTCTGGGAAATGCACCAAAAGCACACCAACCTTCTGATTGGCAAGCCCAAGAGGCTCGGTGGTTTAGACCACAGCGCCACCAGGAAGATAGGAGAGGATATATTAATTAGGTAAACAATCACCCTTTGTGCAGACTGGATTCTTCCTAGTCATTTCCACTTTATTTCCCTCTTAAAATATTAATAACACAAAACAGTATTCTTCAAATAAGGA
Source organism: Podarcis gaigeae (assembly GCF_964106915.1). Lineage (NCBI taxonomy): Eukaryota > Metazoa > Chordata > Lepidosauria > Squamata > Lacertidae > Podarcis > Podarcis gaigeae. Next base: position 41,191,629 of record NC_139693.1, read on the forward strand.
TAAGGTTTACTCACCGTTCACATTCAGCAGCAAACTGAAGGCAGGCTTAAGTTGCAGTTACAGGATCATGTAGAGAAGTGATTTCTGAGCTAAGTCTCAGACTGAGAACTTGTGCCCTACATACTTTCTTACGGATGAGGCTGCATATGCACACTGGGATCAAGAAGGAGCAAGGGAGGTGTGGCATCAAAGAGAGATGGCTGTGTGCCCAGCCCTTGTATTTGGGCTTTACTTGGGTCCTGCCTATCAACCTGGTCACACTCGGGGGAAGTAGCTTCCAACAGGTATGACAGGAACTCCTCCCTGTGTGGGGCCACATTCTAGCAAACAGGTAATGTTGGACTTGATGGCTCTAGCTATACATCCCACACACAGGGTTGCCATATTTTGAAGAGAAAAAAGAGGACACATTTGTTGACTTCTACTTTTAACTATGGATTGCTCTGACGACTCTCATTTTAAATATCCCTACTATATGTAGGCTATAGAAGCTGTGATATATTGCTAGCAGCAATGTTCGTAACTTTCAAAAACAAAATAACACACCCTCCAATGAAAATAGGGACGTCCCATTCCGTAAAGATAATTTTACTATTTATACTCCACACATCTTAAGGGGTTACCCCAGCCACTCAGGGTAGCTACCAACATATATAAAAACATAATAAAACATTAAGCATTTTTAAAAAACTTCCCTATAGAGGATTGCCTTCAGGCGGCTCAGGACTTGGATAAATTCATACCCTCCAACATTTCTCCAATGAAAATAGGGACATTGTAAGGAAAAGTGGGACATTCCAGGATCAAATCAGAAACCGGGACGGCTTTTCTAAATCAGGGACGTCCTTGGAAAATAGGAACACTTGGAGGGTCTGAAATAATAATAACACGTACAGTATTGCCCTCACTTGCCACATGAAACTATTTGGGCTCATGTTCGCTTCTTTGTGAACATAAGTGTGCACAGAACAATTTATTAAACTGTTTTAACATGTATATATGGACTCTTCTTAAGGGCAGGGGGTGTTAACTCCTGCCCTTCCAGACTCTTTCTCCAAGATCTTGTAGCTGAGCCAGTGTTCTTTTAGTTCAGCCACAAGAGAAGGGATTTATACAGCTAGTTTAAGATGCTGCTCTGTTGTGATTCTCTGCTGCAGACTAGCTTAGCCGGGTACCTTAGATCTGAGTCTAATGCACTAGAAATTTTTCTTGGGATACTGTAACCAAAACAAACAAACAAACAAAAAACCCCAGACATTTTACCAAATTTTAAAAATCTGCCCGGACAGAAATTTTAGTCTTGAAAAAGAGGACATGTCTGGGAAAAAGAGGACATATGGCAACCCTACAAGTGGCAGAATAACAAACAAAAACAATACCCCCAACAAGAGTTTAAGATTGTTTAATTAGCCAAAGGCCTAGGAGAAGAGGAATGCTTTCGCCTCCTGGCACCTAAAGGTAAGCAACGAAGAAGCCAGGAGGTGAATATCCCAGAGGAGAGCATCTCTTAAATGGGGAGCCTCCTGGTATTTTCTGCTCCCTCAGAAGTTGGGGGATTGATGGCCTGGGAGAGGGCAGGTTCTTCTTTAGGGGCATAGCCTTCTCTGCAGCAGCCCCAAAGCAAGTAGAATTCCCTGTCCACAGAAGTGCATCTGGATTCTTCACTATACAACCTTTGGCAAATGCTGAGGATGCACCTCTTTCCTCTGGTGTTTGGCACCTGAGATGTGTTTTTTTCAGGAACTATCCCTATTCTTGTGAATCCATATGTTTCAAATGTTTTTAATTCTGAATTTTAATTGTTATAACCTGTCCTGGGAACTGCTGGCAAAGGATTCGTAATAAATTTAACAGCAGCAGCAGCAGCAGCAGCAGCAGTAGTCATGATTGCTATCTATCCACTGCCAGGGCCCAGACAAACTTTCCCTTCAGTCTGTACTTCTTTGCCCTGTTTTCAGTTTGGTCTGGAGCTGGGTGTTCTGACTTGTGATTTTTGCTCAAATTTTACTTGGGGGAAGGTCCCTGAAATCCCATTCCTGTTCCTATAATCAATAGCCCACTTTTTGTATTGTCTCCCTCTTCAGCCCTGCCCATTTGTGGCACAGAGTCAGAAAATTGGAGAACCAGTAACCCTGAGAATCAGACAAACATTAGACATATACAAAAGGAGCCAGGACTCTTCCAAGATGAGTGGGAACACACAGATATCAGTGGCGGGAAGTCACTGGGAAATTAGAGAACAAATGTTGTTAACTTTTTTGTATTTTTGTTTCTACTATATATATGCTTGTTGGTAATATTTTCTTTATTTTCAATAAAGCATAAATAAAATAAAATATAAAAGATCAACATAAAATTCTAGAAGCCACAGGACAAACGACCATGTGGCTGGGTGCTCAGAGGTTGCAAGTCTCTGCACACATATTGCTGGGGAGCTCTAGCGGGGAGAGTGGCTGCCTGGTTGGCTACTGTGAGAAGATGAAGCTGGATGAGATGGGCTCCTAGAAACCCCCCCCCCCCAAGGTCCTACAGGTATTACAATGATCCACTTTGGTGTCCCTTTGGTTTGGGCTTTTTTGCAGTTTCATACTTTTTGGGAGGGACAGCCACCCACCCACCAGAACGTCCTCTGGGCAGCGCGAACAGAAATCATGACGAGGTGCTGTTAGGAGATGATGGACTCTCAGGGTCAGTGCATAAGAGACATCACTGAACCCCACCTTCTGCAGAGTGGGGGAGCATTCTTGTGCCGGCGGCGTCCTGCTTGTGGGTTTCCCACTGGGGCATCTGCGAGAACAGGATGCTGCCCTAGATGGGCCCTGGCTCCGCTCCCTGCCAAGGGAGGACACGCTCCGAGGCTGCCCGTCCTCTCTCTCTGAACCGGGGGGCTGCTGCGGCACCCGAGCAACAGCGCAGCTCACTGGCTGCTCTCCTTTCCCGTCCGCACGACAAGCCATGATTACTAATAATGAACAGGCTCTCCCTAATTGGGCACCGACAATTTTGGATTTCTCTCTCCTCTCTGTCTCCATCTGGGGCTCTCTGAAAACACCAAATGCTGGAGGCAATTCCTATTCATTACAACCCCATTTGTTATTAATGGGCCCTTTGATGGGGTCTCGTTGCCGTGCAGTCGGTGGGTCTTCGTAGTCGTTATCCCCCCGTTTTTTGTCGGGAAGGCGAAGCGAGGCAGGCGAGCCAGCGAGCGAGCGGCACTGAAATATAGAAGTATGCAGATTACGCCATTAAAATTTCATGGGGATCCAGGAAAAAACCCGACTCGGTGTTGACTCCGTGACGCAAATAGGTATGAAAATTCTGGCAAGAGAGCCTCATTGTTACAAAAATCAAATGGCTGAACAGCCACTAATGAGGCAGACAAGAGCCCTCACTCATCCTCTGAGGATCTGAAGGCAAGACGAGAAGAAGGGAGCTCCCTCCATTATTCATGCCGCCTTGTTTGAGCTGCGAATCAGAGGAAATCACAAGGAGAAAGCAGAGCATCGGCTGGTGACCAGCTTTGCTCAGGAGGGGGGCAGAAATGAAAGAAGAGAAGCGGGGGGGGGGGGAGTTCAGCAGCCTGGATGTCACCCACCTGACAACGTGTGATTTCAAATTCTGCTGCTTTCCTGGAATCACTGGAAAGCAGCTCAGCAGAGCCCATTTCCACCCGCCGGCTTCCAGGTGTTCTGGGCGGCAGGTCCCACCCACCTTCCACAGCAGGGTGTTTCCCCCCACCCAGCCTCAGAAAACCATGCAGGCTGGGGGTGAGGGCAGCAGGTTGGGGAAGGGAGACTTTTTTGGCGGTTCAGCTCCCCATTAGGTCCAGGGCAGGTTACAGAAATGTTAAAAAATCTACGAATGTGGAGAAGATGGGGACATTTCATCTGGGTTTTGGTGTCCTTGATCCACCGCCTTAGAAAACAGTGGAAGTCAAGAATGATGATGATTCACTCCTTCACCAAAGAGTGATTTCACTGGATAAGTGGTTGACACCAAGGGAGGCTCCCCCCCCCCTAATCTGTCTGCGGCTGCTCCCTTGATTTTAAAAACTACCACAGGGTTGGGCATGGCAGTTTGCTGCCACTAAAAACATCCAAAGGCTATCGGTTGCTTCCAAGGGATAAAGCTCACTCTATCAAATGTGTGAATGGCTCTCTTCAGTTGGGAGATGGAGACAGAGACAGAGATATAGATTTCTAGGGGATGCCAAAGCTGCTTGTGTTTCCCACCAACCCCCACTGCCAATATCCTACAACCCCCCAAGGTTACCCCCTGGACCTTCCCACCTTTCAACTACTAAGCATCCTTTTTACCTGCCCTCCAGTTTTGAAGCAACTACCCCTTCCTATTTCGCAGCCCCCTATTTTCATATTCATTCCCACGCCTCCTCTTCTTATCTTCCCCCCTTCCTTCACTTGCATCTCATGCAACACTTTGCCAACAGCCAACAAGGCCAGCAGCTTTAAAAACTTTTTAATGTAACCAGTTCCACCCCTGCAATTGCTAGCCTCCTCCTCTCCCCCCCTCCACCCTCTTGCCCTTCTTTTGCTTTAGTAGTTCAAGCAGTTTGCTGCCCCACCCTTCATTCAGACTCCCCAACCTCAAAGGGAACCAGCCCCTACCTCTCTTTCTTCCTAGAGAGTGGGATGGGGCTGCTTCCTGTCAAGGCTGAAAAGGTGAAAGTGATGAACCTGAGCTTCCTGGCTCCCATATCGGGCTCCCCACCCCCACTCCAGGGTCCCAGACTTGGTAGCACCTGCCCTGCTGGGTGTGTCTACCTGGCCCAGGTCAACCTGGTCTCTGCATAATGTGTGAATGGGCTGATGGGTGCAGCTTGAAAAGGGAGGGCCCTATGGACCTGAGGCCATCTTCTGGGTCCCTTCTTATGATTTCAGCCTGCACCCACAATAGACTGAAAAAATGCCCCAAACTGCCATGATCCGGCACCATCCATCTTCTCTCCTTCCCCATCTCTGCTTCACAGACATGCACTCATTACACCTGCCTGTCACTCCCCAAAGGGAGCCCCCAGCAAATCCTTTCTCATAGAGCTTTAGTTATTTTCAGTGCAAGGTTAATTTTTTCCTCCTGTTACAAAAGAATGACAATTAACATAAATAATGTGATTGTTGCATTTAAGATAATTTAACCTGTCTTTAGTTTTGTCACACAGAAATCTGCAATAATGAAAGAACGGTGGTTGTTTTGTTTTAAGGATGGGGAAACAACCTGAGTTTCTTTTCCTTTTGAAGGGTTTTGATGGGCATGGTGGGGGGCAAGCAGGGAATTTAATATGGAGCCCTAGAGCTCCCTGTGGCCACTAGGACTGCTTTGCATTTTGTGAAAACAGTGGCTCATAATTTTAAAACATGTGTACACACAACAGCAGCAATCCTTACTCTTTCAGGTCAAAATGGCAGCAGTTGTAGCCTTGCTTCCTTTCTGTCTTAGCTGCAAGAGGGGATTAAGTTATAAATTGTGGTCCTCCTCACTTTAGCTGAGAACAGACCCACTGGCAGAAGCTTATGAAGAGCCAGTCAGGGCATTATTTATTGCCATTCTTCCTTCTCATCCACCTTTCACTATCAGGATTCATTCATTCATTCATTCATTCATAATGTTATGGGGGTTTTTTGGGTGTCAGTCTGGATGATATCCTTCCCAGCCTGTGATCCTGTATCCAGTAAGGGTAAACCGGTTCCTTTGTCAAGGGGGCAGCTCGCCACTTAAGTTCCCATCAGCGCCCCAAAGAATGAGTGAGCTTGCAAGAGCTACATGGAAGGCCTTTCCCTCTCCCCTTTCACTGAGAAGAACAATAGAATCTGCTAGCGATTAAGGCAGACATGGATTTTGGACTTCTGCACCGTCCATAGTTTTTGCACCCAATAAAACCTGTAAAAGACAGACCGGAGTCCTGGCTGTTATCTTCGTGAGCAACCACACACACACCTCACAGAAACCATCTGTCCCCCAGGGTTCGCTGACCTTCGCTCCAAGGAAACCAAACCCTGGGAAAGCTCACACACGGCTCGAGCGTCTTGCTGCTCGGATATTGGGGTGGCTCAAAGAAACTCACAAGATAGAAAACAGAAACACTTCTCAAATTAGCCATCACAAGAATTTCATAACCTAACCTAAGAAAACAACATGTTAGCAAATATGGCAACATATAGAAAGCAATATTCATACCCTCCAAGTGTCCCTATTTTCCATGACAGCCTGTTTCTGATTTGATCTTGGAACATCCTGCTTTTCCTTAGGAATATCGGAGGGTATGGAGTTATGAGACCCCAGAGCCAAGGAGATAAATAACTACACAACCTTTACAAGACATTTGAAGGCAGCCCTGCATAGGGAAGTTTTTAAGTCTGCTTAATTATTTTTTTTATATTTGTTGGATGTTGCCCAGAGTGGCTGGGGCAACCCAGTCAGATGGGCAGGGAATAAACAACAACAACAATTATTATTATTATTATTGAACAGGACGTCCCTATCTTCATCAGAGAAATGTTGGAGGGTATGGAGTTAACTGACCGTGAGCCAAGGAAACAAGTAACTACACAACCTTTAGAAGACATCTGAATGCAGCTCTGTATAGGGAGGGGTTTTTTAATGTTGAATGTTTTATTATGTTTTTATTTATGCTGGTAGCCACCCAGAGTGGCTGGGGCAAGCCATGCAGATGGGCAGGGTATAAATAGTAAAATTATTGTTATGGAATAGTACGTCTCTATTTTCATCAGAGAAATGTTGGAGGATATGGGGTCCAATCCTGCAAAGAGAGGCAGAGGAGGGGAGAGCTGGCAGCCGGAGCTGGGGAGGCGGGGGAGATGAAGTTGCCCCTGAGGAAAGGAGCTGGGGAGCAGAGAGAGCGCCACCTGAAATGGCTGCCTCCAGCCAGCAAAAAAGCTAACAAGGGAGGAAAAGACCAAATGGATTTCTTTAAAGCTGTTTGCTGCTTTTCCGCTGAGAGATTTGTTTACAGGCAGGTCCTGCTGTTCGGACATCTGAATCAGATGTTCTTGTGGTGAGGTCAGGGCACAAATTCTTGATGTTTGGATAAGTGATATTTTGTATGCGTTTGCATAGCAGGACCTGGGGGTATAGTTAATTACCCCTACAACAGTATGCATACCTATTTTGAAGTAAGTCCCTTTGTGTTTAAGGGACTTGCTCTCAGGTAAGTGGGCACAGGAGCGGGTCCTCCTTGGGGGTCAGAGATCTCTTGTGGCCCAGAATAGGCCATCTCCATCTTGCTTGGACCCTCCCTGGGATTCTCTGATTCCAACTCACAGAGCTCCTCCCACTCCTGCTCTGGATCTGACCACATCCCTTCCAAGACACTCGCTCAACACTCCCTCGTGATACTTCTCCACCACCCTCCCTAAAAAGTGGGCATAGGAGCCAACTCCTAGGGACCAAGGTCCCTTTGCCCCACCCCAATAAAATATTTGAGGGGGCTGCCCTCCAAAAAATGTTGGTGGGCATTGCCATTCAAATGGTGTGTGTCTACCATGTCATGTGATTCGTTATGCAGGGAAGGACTTACCTGCCCCAACATATTTTATTAATGTTGGCATAGGGGGCATTTGGGTCAGTAGTTTGTTCACCCCCCTCCCATACAATGTGGCCAATACAACCACTTCTTTCAAGGCATCAGAGGCCACTCACTCAGCCATGGCACATTGACCATGCTCTGGTCCCAACCAGTCGACTAACCTTCCTAGATTTAATAAGCCAAGAGGGACAGAAATCAGGCTGCACCACTTGAAAGTGGTCCCTGTGGATATCACAGGCTGTGGCCCTGGGCATTTTGGTCAGGACTGCAACTGCTGCAGAATCTTGATCTCTCCAAAACTGAATGGCTTTGCCCTCAGAATGTGTCATCAGTTGGTCACAGATCCTTCGAGGGCTCCAGGAGTCCTTCCCCTCTGTGGGAGTCAGCAGCCTCTGGGTCACCCTGAAAGGGCTCTGCTTGAGGATGCAATGCAGGCTGCAAAATGCTCCTTCCTTGCAGCCTGCCCTTTTGCATGGTCATCACAACTGCGTGCATTGCTTAGTGCTTGGCTGACCTCAGTGCAAAACGATGTTGTGCAGCCCTGGAGCACCCCCAAGAATGGCACTGTGCTGGTCGTAGCACAATGCTGGTCTCCATCCTATGTTTGATGTTTTAGTTTGTTGGAAGTCCCTCAGAGTGCCTGTGGCAACCCAGTCAGGTGAGAGGCAATAATAATAATAATAATAATAATAATAATAATAATAATAATAATAAAACACGGGCTGGAATTCCAGACAGTGGAGGCTGTAACCTGACAGGCCTGGTTCCTATATTGTTGCCTGAGAGTTTAAGCTGCAAAGGCTCATTTATCCATTCCAGGACAGACCATGGTGGCGCGCTCCCGCTCTGCTCCAGGGAAATGCTGGAGCTCGACCTGACTGCACAGGATACGATCTCATACTGTTAGGATACCATAACAGTATTGCCCAAATAACGTGACTGCTAAGCGATGTCGGTTCCTGGCATTTTGAAGCTTGAGTGATCATGGAAAGCCCTTAACACAACATGTTAAACCCAAAGGTTTCTTTGTTAATTGAATTTGCTTCTAAGCGATGCAAAGGGAGAAGACAGAATGGCCCACAAGGGTGCTGTGATACTTAATTGGGTAAATGTAAATTGTTTCATCCTTGTTAGAGAGAACAATTATTGTTGGGGGGACGGGGACTCCAAGCTATGTTTTCTTCCCTCTTTGCGATGTTATTCCTGACCAGAGTCAGAAGTGTAGGGATATGTATAGATGCGAAGAGAGGATATATTTATTAGATATCAGCCTGCCGTCCTCATGTTTGTGAGTGCCATCCCTTTGCAGCTTAAAAGAAAGCTTAGATAAGCTAGTATTAGCCTTTTAGTTTAAGTAATCCAGGATGCATTAAGACTGACTGGATTCTCCTAGTATTTCCCCCTTTTCTCCCCCTTAAAACAATAACCACACAAACAATCTTGTAAAAGGTAAAAATAACATTTGCTCACTCAGAGTTTCTGTTGCAGAGTAACAGATACTGCTGCTTTGTTCAGGCAGGTTTAAAAGGGTAATTCATTTACAATGGCATGCTTAAGTCTGGCTTAAGATGTTTGAGACTATATAAGGAGAAAACATGTGTCTCCGCCTGTCAGGGCACAGTGTGCTGTTTCTCACAGAGTTCTCTCTAGCAAACTTACTCTGTGACCTTCAGCTCCTAGCATGTGCCTCTCTAGCATACAATGAAGCATTGGTTTGACTGCCCATTGAACGGAGCAAATGGGCGCTCTGTGGGCGCCAGCAGAAAACCCTTCTTCCTCAGTCAGGCCTGTGGGTAATAAGACCCTTGACCCAGGGAGCACCGTGGATTTTGGTTGCTGAGGGGGCTTAAACTGGTCAGTACCTGGATGGATGACCAGAAGGTTTTGCGGAGGCCTTAATTAGATCAATCTGACGCCCTCCCTAAGTTTTAGAATACAGTTCCCATCAGATGTGGCATCATGTGGCTACATGTGGCTGATGGGTGTTGTGGTCCAAAAGCACATGTGTGAGAGCACTGTTCAGTTTTACCTGTGGTATACAGTTGGTTCTGTTTCTATCAATATTTTAGAAAGACGTTTTTGTTGTTTTTTGCTGCTGTTGCATTTTTAAATGAGTTCATAGTCACCCACCCCCAATTGTTTTTTATGTAAGCTGCTCAGAGATCTCATTTTATATTAAGTGGTGTATACAAGTTATAAACAAGCAAACATCTGGAGGCTAGAGAAGGCTGCTTTCTTTAAGCACATCCCACCACCCGGGTGGGAAAATCCAGACACACCCTTGAGATCCTCCAGTCACAAACACTTTTAAAGTATCCTCTCCCATACCTTAAAAGGGGACAAGCCTTTTAGCTGTCCGCCCCTCCCCCAATTGTTGCTGTCTTCCTATTATTCCTAGACACATTCAGTGCTGTAATGATAGATTAAATATCAAATAGCTTAACATTTGAAAAATGACATTTATTATACAGAGTTGTAAATAGAGAGAAATGGGGAGGGGGGGATGACTCTAGAGCCGTGCTGAGCTCCCACAAACTGCATCACTCCTTTGTATTGCCTGTGATAATGCCAGAGCTAACAAGCAGATAATTGGCATCAGGGAAATAAATTTTGGCACCTTCTGCAGAGGGGAAACTGTGCTGCATAATTATTTTACCTAAGAATATTCTTTATTTAATAGGCCCATTTGCATAACAGCTCAAAGTTCTTTTCTTTCCCCCCTACCCAGTCATAAAGGGGTTTTTAATGTGCAGGTTTGTTTTAGCCAATGAAACAATTGTTTATTCATGAGCCCTGGCACCTGAGGACTCTGGCAATTAAGCGGAGGCGACCCAGTAGGAGAGAACTGCCACAGTCTTGGGTTTAGAAGGACAAGTGGAATCCAGATGAGCTGAATCGACACTCGGGCCCCACAGATGGAGCAGGCAGGAGGGCAATAAAACCAAGGTGCTTCCCGTAGCTGAAGCAGACTTTTACCCCCCGCAAACCTTTTCTTTAAGAAGAAAAGAAAGCAGACAAATGAAACATCCCAGGTACTGGGAACTCTGTGCAGGAGGCTGTGAAATCCACATCAGGAACATCACCAGCATTGGCAAAGGTCTTTCCTTTGGCTTCCTTCAGTTTCTTGGATCATTCTCCCAAGAAGGTAGCTGCAAAACATCTCAGATTTTGCTTTAGGCGACATTTTGTTGGCCACTCAAGCCAAGACCTGTTTGGTGCTCCCTTGTAAGAGGCCTTTACCAGTCATCTCCCTCAAGATGTTCGTCAGTCTCAGCAAAACCTGACACTTTCTGCAATTAATTCTGTTTCCTTGAGAGGTTGCTTCCCCAAGCTGGGCTGGGTATCCTTCAGCCTGGAGTCACAAAGGCCAGCTCCCTGAGCTGCTCAGACCAGCAAGACAGCCTGAAAGACCTGAATTTTTTTTTTTGGGGGGGGGGGGAGACCGATACTCAGTGGGTAGAACACCCACTTTCCATGCAGAATCCCAGGTGCAGACCCCATCATCTCAGGCTGAGCTGGGCAAGTCCCCTATCTGAAATCTTAGAGAGCCACCCCAAGGCATCAGTTCTCGCAAGAGGCTGTGATAGCCACCAACTTGAAGAAGGCTATTGATGGCTACTAGTCATTAGTATTTTCTGATTTATTAGTTGCTTATAGTTGAAGTTTCTAAGCGGTTTACATTAAAAGCACATTTGACCATTGAAAACCCACATGAGATGTTAACGTTTTCATACAAGTGCCTACAATTCATATATCCACATGTACAAAAGCAATCTTCCCACCTTGCTCCATAACAGTAACTGGAATTAGTTCAGTTTCCCAGGTGGACCTTCCTGGGGAGAGCATTCCACAGATGGTGAGCCACAACTGAAAAGGCCCTGCCCTCCCTTGTCATCACCCTCTGAGCCCCTGGAGGACCTCAACAGATCTAAGGGCCTAGCTAGGTTCATACCAGGAGAGGCATTCCAGAAGAGACTGGGGTCCTGCCCTGCAAAAAGCTTTATAGAATTATTGATTAGTATACTGCTTAATGGCAAAACAAGCTTTTGAGCATTTAAAGGATAAAAACCTGTCACACAGAGATTAAAATATAAACACCCACAATTTAAATATGCAATGAAACAAGCCTATTAAAACAGCACAGGGATTGAAACAGGCAACATGAAGGGTGTGATTTTCCTCCATGGTTGGAGGCAGCCAGGAGAGTTGCAGTTCTTGGGCTCAGGTCCTGCTTGTGGGATCCTCACTGGGGGATCTGATTGGCCATTCTGGGAACAGGATCCTGGACAAGTTCTTAAGAGCTTCCTTCATTCCAAAGGCTTTCTAGGGGTTCAATTGTATCATCTGGTACAGGGTCACACTATTTATTGTTTTTGGGTTAAATTCAACTTTGTGCTATGGGGAACATCATGCAAGTGCACACATTACAGTTGACCAGATGGGATGAGCTTTTAATACAGGAAGCCAAATATGACCTGGCAGGCATTACTGAAACCTGGTGGGATGAGAGTCATGACTGGAATTGAGGGGTGTAACCAAACAGGAAGAGAGGAGTAGCAGCATTATATATAAAGGATGTGTACACTTCTGAAGAAATCCATGACCTGGAGCACAGAAAGCAGACTGAGAGCTTATGGGTCTAGACTGTAAGGGGGGAAAGAACAGTGACCTTCCTGTGGGTGTCTGCTATAGACCGCCAAGCCTGAAGACCTGGATGGTGCTTTCCTGGAGCAGATTACCAAACATTCAAAAAGGAGAGATATAGTAGTCAACTTCCTTGATACCTGTTGGGACTCAAACTCTGCCAAGGATGTAAGATCTGACAAATCCTTCCATTGCCTCACTGAACTTTTCATTTCCCAAAAGGTGGACAAGCAACAAGGGGGTCATCTATCTTGGACCTGGTCCTCACCAACAGGCAGGAGGAACTGATTGATGAAGTGGAAGTACCTGGAAACTTGGGAGGAAGTGATCATGTTGTCCTGGGTTTCATGATACAGAGGCAATGAAAAGTTGAGAGTAGTCGAACATGCACTCTGGAAGGCCAATTTCAAAAAGCTTAAGGAGTTACGGGGTGAGATCCCCTGGTCAGAAATACTCAAAGAGAAGGGAGTCCAAGGAGGATGGGAGTTTCTAAAAGGAGAAATATTGAAGGCCCAAATGCAGACAATTCCAATGAGAAAGAAAAGTGGGAGGCATCTAAGAAAACTGGTGTGGCTGCATAAGGAGCTTACAGTTGAGCTGATAGTTAGGAAGTGCATGTATAAGAAATGGAAGAAAGGGGAAAGGAGGGGTATACTCAAATAGCCAACAGCTGCAGGCTGAAGGCCAGGCTAGCTAAAGCTCAGAATGAGCTCAGGCTTGCAAGAGAGGTTAATTTATTTAAAGGCTTCCTCTTAAAGTAAGAGGAAGAACAGGCAAGTAGTAGTAGAGCTTCTCTCTGTCTTGAAATAATAATAATAATAATAATAATAATAATAATAATAATAATAATAATAATAATTTTTATACCCCGCCCTCCCCAGCCAAGGCCGGGCTTAGGGTGGCTAACAAGCAATAATAAAAACAAGTTGAATGAATGGGGGTTGGACTCGATGGCCCTTGTGGTCTCTTCCAACTCTATGATTCTATGATTCTATGAATACAACTTAAAAACAAGATTAAAATACAACATTACAATATTAAAATATTAAAATGCAGCCTCATCACAGGAGGAGAAAGGAAAAAGATGGAGGGAGGGAATCAAATTGGCTCCAAGCCAAAGGCCAGGCGGAACAACTCTGTCTTACAGGCCCTGCGGAAAGAAATCAGATCCTGCAGGGCCCTGGTCTCAGGAGACAGAGCGTTCCACCAGACCGGAGCCAGAGTTGAAAAGGCCCTGGCTCTGGTTAAAGCTAATCTGACTTCCTTAGGGCCCGGGACCTCTAGGGTGTTGCTATTTATGGACCTTGAGGCTCTCCATGGGGCATACCGGGAAAGGCGGTCCCATAGGTACGAGGGTCTTAGCCATGAAGGGCTTTAAAGGTCAAAACCAGCACCTTAAATCTGACCTGTACTCCACCGGGAGCCAGTGCAGCTGGAAAAGCACTGGGTGAATATGCTCCCATGGCAGAGACCCTGTGAAGAGCCTTGCTGCAGCATTCTGCGCCCACTGAAGTTTCTGGGACAGCTTCAAGGGCAACCCCACGTAGAGTGAATTACAGTAGTCAAGCCTGGAGGTGACCATCGCATGGATCACTGTGGCCAGGTCGGGGCAGGAAAGGTAAGGGACCAACTGCTTGATGCGGCGAAGGTGGAAAAATGTTGCCTTGGCTGTTGCTGTAACCTGCACCTCCATGGAAAGGGAGGCATCAAGGATTACACCCAAACTCTTAACGGAAGGCAATGGCACTCACCTCCTGGCAAATAGAAGGGGAAGAAATGGAGGCAGTGAGAGATTTTACTTTCTAGGGATCCATGATCATTGCAAATGGTGACAGCAGCCACAAAATTAAAAGACGCCTGCTTCTTGGGAGGAAAGCAATGATAAACCTAGACAGCATCTTAAAAAGTAGAGACATCACCTTGCCAACAAAGGTCCGTATAGTAAAAGCTATGGTTTTCCCAGTAGTGATGTATGGAAGTGAGAGCTGATCGCCGAAGAATTGATGCTTTTGAATTATGGTGCTGGAGGAGATTCTTGAGAGTCCCATGGACTGCAAGAAGATCAAACCTATCCATTCTTAAGGAAATCAGCCCTGAGTACTCACTGGAAGGACAGATGCCCAAAAATAAGACCGGGGACATCTGGTTTGCCAGTAGTACATGTGAGAAGGATCCAGGGGGTCTTGATCGACCACAAGCTTAACATGAGTCAAGATTGTGATACAGCAGCAAAAAAGCGAATGCTATTCTAGGCTGCATCAACAGAAGTCTAATGTCCAGATCAAGGGAAGTAATAGTACCACTCTATTCTGCCTTCGTCAGATCACACCTGGAATTCTGTATCCAGTTCTGGGCACCGTAACTTTAAAAGGATGTTGACAAGCTGGAATGTGTGCAGAGGAGGGCAACCAAGATGATCAAGGGTCTGGAAACCAAGCCTGATGAGAAGCGCTTGAAGGAACTGGGTATGTTTAGCCTGGAAAAGAGGAGACTGAGAGGAGATATGATAGCCATCTTCAAATATCTCAAGGGCTGTTGCATGGAAGAGGGAACAAGGTTCTTTCCTCCTGCTCTGGAGGGCACGACCCAAATCAATGCCTTCAGATTCTAACTAAAAACAGGAAAAACTTTCTGATAATAAGGGCTGTTCAACTGTGGAATGGTCTCCCTCAGAAGATTGTGGATTCTTTCTTCTTGGAGGTTTTTAAGCAGAGATTGGATGGCCATTGTCATGGATGCTTGAGTTGAGATTCCTGCATTTTAGGGGTTGGACTAGATGACCCTTGGGGTCTGTTCCAAATCTATAATTCTATGAATCTATGACTCCTCCTTCATCAGAACACCCACCTACTCCATTCTGTGCACTGGGGGGGGGGGGGGGGCTCCTCTGCCTTTAGGGTTGCCAAGTCAGCCGCAGCACAGACCCTGAGATCTCAAGGCCTAAACTGGATTTTTACTTCTTGAAATATGGCAACCCTATTTGCAGTCAGCTCTTGCTGGGCTAAAGCTTGCAGGCTGCAAGCACGGCCTTCTTAGGATATATATTGTAATAAATAATATACGATGCGTTTATTAAAGGAGCATATAGTGCTGTCATTCTGGGAAGATAGTCCATCCAGGAGAAGGAAAACCGAGAAGAAAAGGCTAATGAGTAAAACCTACCCAAATCCGGAGTGCAGTCCCTAATAGGGTTTGATGGCGCCTCTTTGGAGCGCCACTGTCCCGCCTTGCCCCACATACCTGGGAGGCCGCGGGCTCTCCGCGACTCCGCCCCACCCGGGCTTCTAGCCGGCCGCGGGCAGGAGCCGCTTCTGCGCAGAGTTGCCTGCCTGCCAAGCGGAGAGGGCGCCCGTGATTTAGGATGCGACAGCTGCCTCGCTCGTCTCGGTGCCCGCAGAATGCTAAACCTCCTACCCGTCTCCATTCGGGCGGAAGCTTTGCGCCCAGAAGCTCCGCTTTCCAGAGCGCCGGTCTTTCCCCCGCCCCTCAGCAGGCACGAACCAGCCCCGGAACCTGCCAGCAGCATCGGAAGCCGGCGCGTTTCCCGCAGGTCGGGGCCAGGTGCTGCTGCTGCTGCTGCAAAGGCGCAAACGTCCAGCAGCCGTCAAGCACAGCCCCTCTCGACTGCGTGCAGACAGGTGCCTGCCCTGGGAACGCAGGCGAGGCTGTCCGTCGCCCGGCCGACTTTTGCCCGGCCTGCCAGCCAATCCCCTGTCCAGCGCTGCGCAAAAGCACGCTGGGCTCTTCTTCCCGGCTCCGGCTCAGCCGCTCCCTGCATCCTTGGCCCTGCAGCTCGCCCTATAGAGAAGGTCTCTCCCTCTGAGGCACCAGCTCTGGGAAGCAAGGCCCACCACCCTTAATGAGGCTTACTTCCGAGGAGACATGTATAGGGTTGTACTGTAAGGTTGATTTCCTTCTTTCACTACTGAGATGCCTGGACATGTCTTTCATTCCAATTTTAAAACGGGCCTTTGAATGTTTTGAATTTCCCTGTCTAGACTTCAGATGTTTGCACAGCCTCAGTTCAGCTGCCCTTTCAGCTTAGCTGTGTGTTGACTGACAGGCAAGGCTTCTTCGAAGAATTCATACGATCCTGAGGCTCATCTACTCCAACCCCCTGCAATGCAGGAACCTTTTGCTCAATGTGGGGCTCAGACCTCCAACCCTGAGATTAATGGGCTCATGCTCTATCAACTGAGCTATTGCCAAAATGGCTTCGTGGCAAACTGATGAGCCGTTCCAGGGAAGGGATGCAGCAGGTAGGGAGGGCATCTGCTTTGCTGCAAAGAAGGTACCAGGTTCAGTCTTTGGTGCCTCCAGATCCCCTGGCGGAAACCCTGGAGAGCTGCTGTCAGTAAACAATACTGTGCTGGAGGGCCTAGTGGCCTGGCAAAGCAACCTCCCTGGGTCCAGCCATTAGAGGAGACAAATAGGAAGATGGAGAGGGAGGAAGCCACAAAGCAGTCGGTAGAAGTTGCTCTTCAGAATAGTTTCATAGAATCATAGAGTTGGAAGAGACCACAAGGGCCATCAAGTCCAACCCCCTGCCAAGCAGGAAACACCACCAGAGCACTCCTGACATATGGCTGTCAAGCCTCTGCTTAAAGACCTCCAAAGAAGGAGACTCCACCACACTCCTTGGCAGCAAATTCCACTGTCAAACAGCTCTTACTGTCAGGAAGTTCTTCCTAATGTTTAGGTGGAATCTTCTTTCTTGTAGTTTGGATCCATTGCTCCGTGTCCGCTTCTCTGGAGCAGCAGAAAACAACCTTTCTCCCTCCCCTATGTGACATCCTTTTATATATTTGAACATGGCTATCATATCACCCCTTAACCTCCGCTTCTCCAGGCTAAACATGCCCAGCTCCCTTAGCCGTTCCTCATAAGGCATCGCTTCCAGGCCTTTGACCATTTTGGTTGCCCTCCTCTGGACACGTTTAAGAGGCACTTGCCACAGCCCAATCTCCTTTACTGGCCAAGAGATGCCACCCCAGGAGCAGAGCCAGCCCTAGACATTTTGGCATCTGAGGTGAACCACAAAATGGTGCCCTCCCCACCAGGGAAGAAGAGGTGAGTGAAGATCTACATTCGGAATTGGGGTGGCAAATCAACCTTACCCTACAGTTGAAGCAGCCACTGGGGGGGGGGCGGAAAGGGGCCTGCTCTGAATCACGTTGGGTGGGTACAGACACAAGGAGACCCCAGAGGGTGGGAAGAGATCGGCCGTGCTTTCTATTTGCTGAGAGGCCACAGTAGAGGTGGTATAGGGGCCTGCTGAGGAGGTGGGAGATCTGGCCTCCACAGTGCGCTGGCATCACTGCTACCGTGGCTGTACTTGCAGGCAATGCATTCCTTGGAGGCAGATCTGCTGCCCCTGTGGATCCTGCCATCCGAGGTGGTTGACTCACCTTACCTCATGGGTGGGCCAGCCCTACCCGTGAGAGTCATAGCCCAGCAGGGATGCTGGAGGGTATTCTGTGGAGGGACCAAAGTCCTCAGCCCGTTAGCCCCAGAGCAGCTCCCACCCGCTGCCTGAGTGCCTCCCAGGGCCTTTTTGGGATGGTTTCTAGCTGCTTTCCTCTGTGCTGGGTCACGAGAGCCATCCTCGGCCATGGATGGTTTCCCTTGAATTGATACAAGATCCTGGAGACATTATTGATCCTTGTAGGTTGTCAGTCAGCGAAAAGTTGTAATTGCTGCTGTAGTTCCATTGTAACAGGCCACTCCGAAGGGAAATTAAAGTTTTGGAGCTAATGGGGTTGTATGATCTTTCAACCTTTGATGAATTGAATTCAGCATTGCCTTTTGCAGAATACTGATTTGCAGCACATGGAATTTGTGGGGCGGAGGGGGGCCTGTTTTTTTTAAAAAAAACTTTTCACTCCTGATGCTGCTTCCATTTTCCTTGCCCCACTTCTAAAGGATCTAGTCCCGAGACCCAGGAGGCGCAGACTGCAGCTCATCCAACAACATGGTTACAGTATTATTATTGATTCTTACTATCAGTTTTTGTATTTCTGTGAAATACCAAAGGCAGCTTACAGCCAGAGTAAAAAGACACTTGTATTTGTACAAAAGAAAACAACAATATGACAGGGAGCATGAAGAAAAACAGCCCAAGAACTAAAAGGCAATAAAGACGAGAAAGAAATGGAGGCATTAGGCCTCTGAATGACGGTCTGTTGCACTCAGGTCCAGCTTACAGGCTTCCCATTGGAGCATCTGATCGGCCAATGTGGACTAGGTGGGCCCCTTTGGCCTGATCCCGCAGGCTCATCTTATGTTCTTAGAGAGGCTGGTGCAGATATCCCCCTCCCACCCCCTCCATTCATTAGTGGGGCAGGAAGTCTTGATCAGCTGCCTCCTTTGGTCTGTTGCCTTCCAGCTCAGGTCACCAGCACTCAAGGCAAGGAAAGGAAAGCCATGCTAATCCCTGGCACGAGGGAAAGTGAATGCGTGAGAGCAAACTGGGAAACTTCCCAGAGCAATCTGAAACCTGGCATTCCAGCCTCTCCAAGTGTTGGAGCTGAACTGTAGGCAGCAGCTGAATGAGAGTGAGAGATCATATACCTCCTCCGTCCATTGATCCATCTAGCTCAGCACTGTTGACACTGACTGACAGCGGCTCTGCAGAGTTTCAGGCACAAAATGGTCTCAGTCCCAGCCCTGCCCAGAAATGCCATTGGGGATTGGATCTGGGAACTTTTGCGTGCAGAGCAGGTGCTCTGCTGACAAGCTGGACCCCACCCCCATATAGACAGCTGCCTTTTGCAGATCAGTACCTTGCATTGTCCACACACTTGCTCTCCGTGGTTCCAGGCAGAAAAGGCCAGGGCTACCAGATGCTGAGGATTGAAACTGGGACTTTCTGCTTGGCAGGCATGTACTGTCATCTGCCAGTGAACCCTGGTCTACATCTGGAATCTGAGCCAAAGACGTCAAGGGGAAAGGGATCAAGGCCAGGAAGACAATCCTTGCCCAGGCAAAGCCTCTGCAGATCTTCCTGTCAAGAAGAGCCATTGGTCAGTGGGGGGGCAGTGGTTGAGAAGCACCAGTCCCTGGAAACTCTTTCCTGCTGGCTTCCCCCACAAGACAACCAGGCACAGGCCTTGGTTTGTGTGGAGCAGCAAAGGGTTCCAGAGCATCTTCAAAGACCTGCTGCTTTAATTTCTTTCCACCTTGCATTATTTTATGGTTCCATTCATACTTCTTGTCTTCTTCAGTTGTTGTGTGACACACCCCAAGCATATTTATATTGAAGGGCAGCACAGAAATTTGTTAATAAATGAGCAAAAGCTCTCTTCTCCTGGTGCTCCAACTCTCCCTCCCTTCCCAGCTGGCTCCTGTGTTTACTTACAGATTCTCCCTTCTTCCCAATGGTGCTTCCAAGCCGCCATTGAACTCAGCATCTTGGGGTGTGGAGTTGGTGAGGAAGTGGGGCTTTGCCCACAGTGAAGCTCAATGCAGCTTGCCAGGGCATCTGAGGGGAATCATCTATTCCTGCGGGTGGGAGTGGCCAACCCTTTGGAGTCGTCCCCCCGCCAGGCTGTATGCTTTGCAAATGACAGCCCTCCCTTGCTGGTGTTCCATCTCCCCCAGCTCCAGTTCCAGTCCTGCCTCATGAAGGCTTATGGAATATTATCCCCTGTAATTAGCTGTTTGCAGCCACCCCAGATGAAGCAGAAAGGAGAAAGCCACAAGGAGGGAACCTTCGCCCTTCACTGGCGTTCCTGTGATGACACCCCCATTAGGTGATGCTGCTGCAGCTTGCAAACTGGAGGAGGGGGCTTCCTTGCGATCCCCCGCCAGGTCAGTTCAGACACCCCAACTCCTAAATCCCTGCTGAGGACAGCAGGCAATTTAGACCTGAGAGCAGCAGCTAATTAAATCAATATGAGATAATGAACAGCAATTAGAAGTCCAGCTAGGCACATCTTCTCTTGTAAATACTGTTTCTCTCCCAACGGGAATCTCTTTTTTAATAATCTGTTTGCGTTTCATTTCCAGGAGCAGCAATTCCCCAAAGAAGCAATTTGGGGGAAAGTGATTTGTTTGTCTGTATAATTGCCAAAGAATTTAGTTAGACTTGTTTGTTTGAGGCTTCTTCTCCTAGTGCCTCCCCCTGCCCCCTGCTGCAGCTCCTGATACTTTTGGACAAAAACAAATCTATTCCCGTCCTTGCTGTGACTTGTGGCAAGAGTTCAGGAGCAACACCAGCCTGAGCTCTGACTTGGATGAGATTCACTAGCCAGATTCACTAGCCGCAAAGCATGGGAGATAGAGGTCAGGACCCCCACCTCACCTCGACTCAAGTGCCGATGGGTCAGCCCAGTCCATAAATCCAAGGGCACAGGAGGATGGAGTTCATGCCCCAGCACTGTGACCATACCTCAGCCCATCAAATCAGGGGCTCTGGAGCAGGCATAGGCAGACTTGGCCCTCCAGATGTTTTGGGACTACAACTCCCATCATCCCTAGCTAATAGGACGAGTGGTCAGGGGTGATGGGAATTGTAGTCCCCAAACATCTGAAGGGCCGAGTTTGCCTATGCCTGCTCTGGGGCCTGAGACCCCTGAGATTGATCCTCTGAGCCTGCACCCACTTACGGGAGGAACTGATCCCCTTTACACCAGGAGCACGCTTCTGCAAGTCACCCCATCAGGTCAGGCATTGCGTCTGGAGGGACATGTCAGAATGGAAGAGGAAAGCTGTCTCTTTAAGGCCTTCCATCCCTCAGTGAAGAGGCGGAGACTGGTGTGTGTGACCCGGCCTGAGAGCATAAAAGCTGCCACTTCGCTCTGAAACTTTTCCAGAGCAAGTCGCATTGTGAACTGTGATGTTGTCCTTCTGGTGTTGCTTCCTGGGAATCTAGGAAGTGGTTTTATACAGACATTGGTTCATCTACCTCAGGAATGTCTACATGAACTGACGATGGCTCTTCAGGGTTCCAGGCAGGAGACATTCCCAGCCCCCTGGGATCCAACCTGGGACCTTCTGCATGCCAAGCATGTGCTCTCCTGCTGAGCCACAGCCTTTCCCCGTTATGGCGACAGAGAGCACGGCTGCTCTTCCTTCTCCTTTGCCTGCAGGGCTCCAGGCCTTCGCCTCTGGCTTCCACAGGGGGGTGTCGCTCACAGCTTCCCAAGCTGAGCCCTTGCTGCGCATCTTATTAAATTGCAATAACCTTTCAAATTAAGCCAAGCACCTTGTTTATTAGCAGTTAAATGCTTCCATGAGCCTCTGAGCTACAGCGGGACAGAGGACACTTTGTATACGGCTCCTTAATTGGATAACTATCGCCTCTTTAGTGCGGAGCCAATTAAACAGCAAATAGGTTATAGTCCTTGTACAAGTTAGATATGGCCTTGTAGGCTTCCTATGGACTCTCTGCTTCTTTTCATCCCAGTTCTCCTCAGCAAGGAAACCAGGTGCTGTGTGCGGATGGGTAGGGTGGCACCAATTCACTTGTGACATCAGGCTGGGGGGGGGGAGGTGGTCTTCAAAGGTTAAATTTGGTTCAGGATTCTTCCAAGGAAATGTGTCCCTCATTTTAGCCAGCCTTGGAGCAGAGTCCTTACTGGCAGATATTGGGACCTCCTCAACGTGTTTTAGGAGGAGCATACCAGTGCAAGTAGATAAATAGGTACCACTGCAGCAGGAAGGTAAGTGGCGTTTCTGTGTGCTGCTCTGGTTCACCAGAATCGGCTTAGTCATGCTGGTCACATAACCCGGAAAGCTGTCTGTGGACAAACACCGCTCCCTCAGCCTGAAGTAAGATGAGCGCTCCACCCCATAGTCACCTTTGACGGGACTTAACCATCCAGGGGTCCTTTACCTTTAGACAGTGCTTTTTTTCTTAATTTTTTTTTAGGGGTACTCTCATTTTGACCCAAGAAAATCACCATTTTATAGTTCAAATTAGGAAAAATAAATACAGTAAATGGACAAAAGTACAAAGATTCACAAAATGTTTAGGGGTATGCATACCCCTGCGTCCCTCCAGAAAATAAGCACTGCCTTTAGGAGGAGCAACTGTTTAGATAAATATTTTGAAAATGGTTTGTCTCCTTGTTTGCTCTACATTTGGACCCCTCTTAAGATATGATAACCAAATTTGGTTTGATCGTTCTGAAATGAATGAACAGGATTTTGTTTATGTTTGGATACCAACAGACCCAATTTTGAACAAAGATGGCAGACCAAACTGTGCTGGTTTGGACACTTCCTAAGATACCATACCTGTCATGCTGGAGGAATTTTCTGAAAATGAGAACCTGGCACTCCCCAAACAAACTGCAGTGAGACAGAGCAGCTGGCCCAGGGCCTTCAGGGTTCATAGCACCTCAGACTCCTCCAGAAGACACAGAGGAACCCCACAGAATCGGAGGTGGAGGCTGAGTCGCCCCTGAGTCTGGGGGAGTACCAGGGCATAAAGGGGCAGACCCAATCAGATGCCTGGCTGAAAAACAAGGACTCCCTGGGAGTAAGGGGCTACTCATAAGAAAGCTACTCCTTCTGCATAGACCAGGCATCCCAGATGTTTTGGGACTACAACTCCCATCATCCTTAGCTAACATGACCAGTGGTCAGGGATGATGGGAATTGTAGTCCCAAAACATCTGGAGGGCTGAGTTTGGGGGTGCTCGGCATAGACCAAACTCCTCAGGCAATCTTGATGGCTTGCAGCTGTGTTCTGGTTGGGGCTTTGAAGGCTCATGATTAAAAGTCTCTACCAGGCACCCCAGAGAGGAGACAGGTTTCCAGGAGGCTGTGCTGGATGGAGCCGCAATGACTATGTAGTCATAGCAGTAATAATAATAGTAATCTGAGGCTTGATTTGCATGGGCTGGAGCACTTCTTTCAGAAACCCAATTTCAACTGGCAGAGATATGAGACCCAAGGGATCTCTCAGCCTTGCAATGCTGTATCAGTAACAGGTATTTATGAGGCTAGAAGCTCATATTTAGGTCAACAATGACTGTATTCCTTGCCTCCATGTGCCAAATAAGGGTTTCATTGTGCATATTGATATCGGCTCTTGCCATTCCACCGTAGGTGACGGCCAGAGAACAGACCTTCTGGTTGCTGTATTATCTCAACCTCAGAAATTGCATCATATTTTTAAAAAAGAGGGTCAGGGGTGGGGGTGGGGGAAAGAGAAATTGCATCATAAATACTTATCATGCCTAAAAAGGTATCCTCATCCTTCTGCTTATTTTAGTCCAATAATGTGCTCCACACAGTTGTTTGTCTTGTGTGTGTGTGTGTTGTGTTTACTGAGTTTACAAAAACAATCACCCTGACAAAATTTCTGCTACATTTGCACGACAAAGAACTGCATTCTCACTTGGGATGGACTACGAGGTTTCCTGTGGGGAAGGCTGGGGGAGTGTACAGTAATCCCTAAACTTATATAAGTCTGATTCCAACCCAACTAGATGTCCGTACAACCAGTATTCCTGCAACAACCATTTGCCTAACATTGGGGAAGGAACAGAACAGCCTGCAGAGGTAAGACAGATGCCATTTCCATGCAAACGTGTAAAGGAGGATCATACTGGCAAAATGCTGTTGTGGTCCAATTGTCCAAATGTCTAGGATATGTCTCATCCTATCCTATCTGACAGGGTCGTTATTGAGATAAAAGGGCAGAGGAAGACTACACAATATTTATTTAAGAAATGTATACCCCACGTTTCACCATATGTCTCAAAGCAGCTTAAAGAAATAATAAAACAAACTGGGGGCTGCACCCCTTCTCTCGTCAGTCACTCACCCCACCTGTCCCTCATCCCCTACCAACCCCTCGCCCTTTACACCTTGCCACACCTCTACAGCTTGGCGGGGCTGCTCACCTGCCCACCTGCTTCAACCTAGTTCCCACCTCCCCTCCCCTGGGCTGCCCACCTGTCCCCTCTCAGGGATCTGGATCCCTCCTTGCCTTGCCTGGGCCGCTTGCCAAGGCCACCCGCCTGCTTTGACCGTGTTTCCATCCTCCTGTTTCCTCCTCCTCCCTTTTCCTGGACCTGCCTCTCCATCCTTTGGATCCCTCCTCAACTTTTCTGGCTCTCCACACTGTAGTTTGCAGTGCCCCCTATCTGTGGCCAAGAGAGATGCAGCATCACAACATCCTTAGGATTTTATTGATGAGAGAGACAATAGGCGAAATTTAAAATGCTCACCCAAAGCACCTTATGTAGGTTACCTTGAGGTCCTTAGAGGAAGTGTAGGGTATAAAATGTACTATAAATAAATTTCTCAGTGACTTCCTTCTTCCAAATCACCAATCCCTCTTGCAACTTCTCTCTTGCCTCAACCCCACAGCCCTTATTCACAGGTATTCTTTCCCTAAATACAAGGGCAAAACTTTTTTTTTTGTAAGGAGAACTTTGAAAGCAGCCCCAGTTTCACTGATCTCTGCTCCACATAATCTTGCAAGGGATGTTGTAAAGGAGCTCTTAGAATGCACCTCAAAATATTAGTTACTCTTCAGTTGCTGCTTAATTTTTTAGAATAATAATAGTAATAAAGTTTCAGATATCAAAAACAGTTGTGTAATGGTGGTGCATTATTATAGCAAACTTAGGGCCATTCTTTAGAGCAAAATAAACACAGGGGTTCTTCTAGAAGCAGTTGCAGCACCCAATGAAAGTGGTGCCATCTGAAGGACACCTGCCAGTTCAAAAGGACTGATAATCATTTCCAAAGGCACGTTTGGGTGAGCGAATGAAGCTCCAGGATCTTTGCTTGCTGGTGAGGAAAGAAGGGGACTAGCACCAGGACCCCATTCACAAGACCAGAGCCAAGGAAATGCTGCCCCCAGCTTCTGCACCAGAGGAGGAGAGAGCCAGCAAGTGCTCTTGTGAGATGGGAAGAAGCAGAGGGGAGGCTGAGGGCTAGGAGCCAAGGGAGATCCCTCGTCGGATTTCTCAATGGTGTAAAGCAGTGGTGGCCAAACCTGGCCCTCCACCTGTTTTTGGACTACAACTCCCATCATCCCTAGCTAATAGGACCAGTGGTCAGGGATGATGGGAATTGTAGTCCCAAAACAAGTGGAGAGCCAGGTTTGGCCACCACTGGTATAAAGGAATCAGGGAAAGCCAACAGAGCAAGCACAGGTGGGGATCAATCCATGCAATAGCCAGGATGGAGCTGCAGAGGAAATCAGATGGAAGACTTGAAATCCTGAAAGGGTGTGTGTGTGTCTTGAAGCGTGTTGGCCAAGCCTGCTTTGCCACCCTAGTGAGAAATCCAGCTCCCTCCTCTCTCCCCTACCCACATTATTCCCACCCCTGCATTGCGCCCTGCAGAGAGACACCGACTGCCAGGCGTATTGTTCTTTCAATGACGCCAAGAGACAAAATCTACATTCAGTGAATCAACAAGGCCATCTCGGAAGAGGCCAAGAGGGAAATAGCGGGCCCCTCCTCCAGCCTAATGGGACTTATCAATTATTATCTCCGACCATATTTCTTTGAGGGGTGATTGTTTCACGTGGACTGACATCTCATATAGCTTTAAATTACTCACAACCAGGACGGCTTACAAGATAGCAGTAAAATCAGGAGAGGATTGGCCAATGTAATTATAGTATGGAAATGATGTTGATCGTTCAAGCAGGGAGCAGACCTTGAATCGAAAGGAAGGGAAAAGACAACCCCCCCTGTGCATTCTTCCTCTCTCCCCTCCGCCCCATTCTTTGCTGCAAATGGTGCACCTGAGTAGGTTGGATCTTTGACAGGAACTGAGCCACTGAGATGGAAATGTGAAAGCTGGGCCTGGCACTTCATCAACTGCCTTCCGTTTTTTGGCCAATTAATTGATTCGTTAACCAATTAAAATGAATGCTGGGAATCTTAGAGCAGCCAGCATGAGGAGAACAACTGCCTTTATTTTTTTCCCTCTTGACTTAGCTGTGTGGGCAAATCACGGGTGGTTTGGAAATGCAGACAAGGTTGCATTGCTGGAATCAAGAGAGGCACCGAGATTGTGTGCAGCAGTGACGTCAGCAGTCTGCGCAAGCCTGTCAAAATCCTAGGAAGGGCTTCCATCCTTTCATAAAACACATTGCCACTGACTACTGCTTTTTAAACCTCCCTGTTCCATTTGCTCCTGTGTCCAGGATTTCACCCCATGTATCTTCTGGCTTCCCCTTTCTCTGAGCTTTTCTTCTTCACTTTCTACCTTCTCTCTCCCTCTTAGTTCAGTGTCTTCCTCCCTACACTTTCAGAACTTTCTCCTCTCCTGTTCCCTCCACAGCCCCCCTCGTCCCATGCTTTCCCCAGCAATTGCCATTCCTGCTCCACAACAACCCTTGAGAATAATATGCTGGGGTGAGCTAGCAGGCAAAAAATGGCAGCCCCCATTTGGCCAATTTTGCACACACAGCTAAACTGACAAAGTTTCCTCCTGTTCTGATTAAAACCTAACCTAATTCAGTTGAAAGTTTTCCTTTGAAACAATGCATAAGATAAGAAGAGCCTGCTGCATCAGGCCAATGGGCCACTAGTCCAGCATCCTGTTTTCATGGTGGCCAACTAGATGGCCCAATGGGAAGCCCACAGGAGCCGAG
The DNA here is from genome assembly GCF_964106915.1 of Podarcis gaigeae. Lineage (NCBI taxonomy): Eukaryota > Metazoa > Chordata > Lepidosauria > Squamata > Lacertidae > Podarcis > Podarcis gaigeae. The sequence goes on from NC_139693.1 coordinate 41,218,406, forward strand.
CACAAGAGACACCTCCCCTCCTTTGGTTTCCAGCAGCTGGGATTCAGAAGCATCACTGCCTCTGACCGGAGGCAGAGTACAGACATCATGGCTGCCAACCCTTGCTAAGCTTTCTCCATGAATTTGTCATATTGTCTTTTGAAGCCATCTAGGTTAGTGGCCATCTCTGCCTCCTGTGGGAGCGAATTCCATAGTTTAACTAAGTGCTGCATGACAAAGGACTTTCTTTTATTTGTTCCGAATGTTCAAATATTCAGTTTCATTGGAGATCTCATGTTGTGAGAGAGTTTTTCAGCCCAGTTCTAGTCAAGAAGTTGATATTAGTGTCTGTGCTTCCTTGCTGCAAACCTGCACAGGTCTGTTAATTGCCCCAAACAACCTGGCAAGGGACATGACAGCCAACAGGAGCTGTGGGCTCTGGCAGTGAGATGCAGTCCCGAAGGGCAGGCTGGATGGAAGACTCCATCCAGTTTGGTTCCTCTGAGTTTCTCCTTTTTCCAGTCTTAAATTCAGTTCTATCTCTGCAGAAACTTGTGATCCAAAACATCCTTGTGAAAACCTGCCAGCATGTTAGTGTGAGTGTCACCCGAGGAACACATATTTCTCTGCACTCTTTCAGGAGCATGCAATCTCCCCTATTGCAAGGTGTTTTTCTACACATTGTTCAGTTGGAGAACTGCACTGGAAAAATTGGAGAAGTATGCATTTTGCAGGATAGCTGTCTTTGGTTTGAGAAGTGTGAATTAGGGAGTTCCTTGTTAAAGTGCAAACGAAATTGAATGTCTCCTTCTCTCCCTGGTGGTGGAGGAAGGAGCCGCTGGGATGCTTCTCAGCTGCCCTTCAGTGCTGCTGTGGCCAGTTCAGCAGAAGGAGCATCGTTCAGGAGTGCAGCACCTGCATGCAGAAGGTCCCAGGCCCCAGTCCGACCCTGGAGAGCCATTGCCAGTCAGCAAAGATGGTTCTCAGCCAGATGGACGAGCTTGGCATCAACAGCTTCCTGTCTTCCTATTTAGACTCATGAAGACAGGAATCTGCATCCTTCGGGGAGGGATGGTAGCTCAGTAGTAGAGCACCTGCTTTGCTTGCAGAAGATCCCCAGTCCAGTCCCTAGCATCTCCAAGCTGCGCTCTGAGAAATCTTTCTCTGAAGTCCTGGACAGCCACTGCCAGACAGTGCAGACCATGCTGGGTTCAGCAGGAGGCAGATTCTTAGGTTCCAGAGCCTAAGGAAAAAATTTGAGGAGCCTGAAGTGGATGGCGGCCATCAATTAGTGGAAGACAAGAGACAGTGGCTGAGCCCCTCCTCCTCCTCCTCCTTGGCAGCCGATCTGCTCTGCACTTTCTAAGCAGTCTGCATGCAGGTCTTGCAGTTCACCAGGCAAGGAAGGATTTCCAGACTCTTAAAAAATCAGTTCTTGACAATGCTATTAAAAAATACCTTCCAGCTCTTTTAAGGCAGGGGGAAGGAAATTGAGAAATGAATTTGGCTCAGCGAAAGCTTTGCTGAAAGACATGAGGTTGAGAGAGAGAGAGCGAGAGAGAGAGGAAAGAAGGGGAAATGGAATTGGAAAGGATTAGGATTAACTAAACACATAGTGAGTAGGAAGAGGAGAGTCAGGCAGATCCAAGTGATGGAGGAAATATTTAATAAAGATGCCTGTGACACAGCACTCTGGGACTGGGTGTTAATTGCCAGCAAGGCAGAACTCTGGCAAGGGGAGGCCATGAGAGCAGCCAAGAGCATACAGAGCTCGGCTGCAGGGAAGCTCCCTTGCCCATAGCCTCCACACACCTGTCTTCTGAATGACACACAGTCCCCAAGAATCCTTGCACAGGGACCATTTCTATCTCTCTCTGTCTCTGGGTAGGATATCAAATGCATCCCACGGCATAAAGAACCAGAGCCAATGTCACATAATGGGCCCAGTGTGGGCCCTGTACCATGGAGACCCTGTTCAAATCCTTCCTTCAGCACTGAAACAAAGTGGGTGACCTAGAAGCATAGAATCATAGAATTGTAGAGTTGGACGGGGCCAAGGGTCATCTAGTCCAACCCCCTGCAATCCAGGAATCTCAGCTAAAGCATCTGTGGCAGATGGTCATCCAACCTTCTCTCCATGCAACCCTCTGTCACACAGGGTTGTTGTGAAGGAGGCTCACATCTCGTCCAACCCCTTGAAATGCAGAAATCATGGCTAAAGAATCCCTGACAGATGGCTGTCCAACCTCTGCTTAAAAACCTCCAAGGAAGGAGAGTTCTCCACCTTTTGAGGGACCTCTGGAAGCGGCATTGCTGTAACCACTGATACTTCCCAGCAAGGCTTCACCTTTACAGTGGACAGCCTGCATTTTCTAGACGGAATTAAACCCCACACATTTCCCTTATGAATTGTGCTGAAAAGACAGAACAAGGTTTGCCATGTAAAACATACCAGATGGACAACTTGATGGGAGAGATGCATAATAGCAACAACAGCAGCAGCGGCAGCAGCAGCAGCAATAACAACAACAGGCTTGTCTGCCTACTTTTGCCTTCAGCAATGCTGCTACATCTGCATGTTTTGATGTCATCATAGGGGAGGGACCATAGCTCAGTGGTGGTGCATCTGTTTTGCATAAGAGATCCTCCAGCAACATCTCCGGGCACAGTTGATAAAAGACTCTCTGAAATCCAGGGTCTCAGCAGTACTGAGACAGAGGGGCACAGGAACCACCATGGATCAGGCCAATGGTGCATCTGGCCCAGCATCCTGTTCTCCTAGTCGCCAACCAGATGGCTGTGGGAAATCCACAAGCAGGACCCCCTGGAACAGCATTCTGCCCACCTGTGACTCCAGCACAATGCCTCTGACAGTGTGGGCAGAACCTACCCAGCTCCTTTGAACCTTCTTCATAAGACTTGGCTTCTAGACCTTGTTTTGTCCATCCTGCATCTTCCAGTGTTCAGCTTGTGGGATGTGAAACATAAGAGCAGTCAAGTACAACATCCCTAGAGTGGATATAAAAGGGGAAGTCTGGACCAGCCAGTTGGAACTTCCTGTTCTCCTGTCTGGGACAGACTTCCTCTGCATGTGACTAGAGGTGGGCGTGACCTCACCTGCCCAGGTAACAAAAGAGCAGGACTGGTCAGCCATCTCTTTCTCTCTGACTACATTCATCAAAGAAGCAACATCTGCTTAGCCTCCCTTGGCTTCCAGCCAAGAGAAGACAAAGGGACTGTCTCCTTATGGGATAGTTTCCAGGTGTATATAACTTTTCTAAGCTAAGTCTGCCTTCTGGGATCCAATTGTGAACAGAATGTGTGAGTAAACTCTTTTTATACTTTTATAGAAGACTGTATCATGTCTTATCTTTTTATGAGGAACTAAATTTATTCTAGAGGCTTTAGTGAGTCTGAGCAAATGCATCCGCTATAAGTTTAAAAAGGGGAATGTTACTCTGCTAAATTGTGGAACTTGTTAACACAAGTTGGAAAAGGATATCATCAAACAATATATCCTCTCCTGCATCCCTGAACATTCCCACACAACTTTTCTGGGTGTCTTGATATTATGAAAGGGGAGGAAAGCTTTTCGCCATCCACTCTCTCCATGCCATGCATAAGCTTATGTCACGTCTCTCTTGCTTGGCTTTTCTCTAAGCTAGAGCTTTTCAACCTTGCTGAGTCCATGGCTCCCTTGACCAACCACGTTCTTTCTGAGGCTCCCCTGTGGGACATGGGGAATCCCCACTTACATAGGAATTCAATTCTGGGCCACCAGCTGAGTCACCTGAACTCATCTAAATGGGGTTTTCCCTGTTCTACTCCACCCAGCCCCTGCTTTGTTCCCTATTTTTGGCACTGTTTTTGGTGCACTCAAATGGGGATTCCCCTGTTTTGCTTTATACTAGTGCTTGCCAAACTAAAGAATCTTTCCATATTGCTGGGATCTGGGTGCAAGAAATTCTGGAAGCAGAAGGAATAAAATAGCAGGAAACGTTAGGCCCAAACAGACATCAGTTGGCCATAATTACTGGCAGTCACATGAAAATGCCATCAGTGTTGACACCTGCCTTGATTTTACAGTTCAGTTTTATAGCCCCCCCCCCAAATTGTTTTATTTATTGCAAGATCTTTTGTTGGGCAGCATGCAAATAATGGCAGTAAATAAATGTGTGTGGGGGGGTTACTTTTATTTATGGCTTGAGGCAACCCTGGAGAGGATCAGCCTTTGTGGCTTTGGGGTTGCTGCTATTATTACCCGAGTTTGGGCTCTGGAGTAAATTAAATGACTTGCAGATGCCTCTGTCTCTGTCTAAATGTGTGACTTTGCAATCAAGCAAAGAGTTCTGGTTGCTCCATTTTGAAGAGTTAGAAACACTGAAGTAAAGAGAGAATGGTCAAAGCAACCAGGGGGCCTGGGGCAACTTCAGGGCTTCAGATCTTACACTCTGCTTTGAAGCTTACTGGGTGTGACCTTGGGGACCGGTCACTGCCTCTCAGCCTGATCTACCTTGCAGGGTCGTTGTGTGGATAGAATGGGGAGGTGCGGGGGAAGGAACAGGGAGCCTTGAGCTCCCTGTAGAAAAGGTGGGACAAAATGGTAGCACACACACAGTAGCCTTCAGGCAAGACAAAACTATGCAGGACCTTTTCCTGCACAAGCCCCTTTCAAATCAACTGAAGCTGTGCCACTGCTCTGCAGGGCTGAGCTAACTCGCTCAACATGGCAGCCGTGCTTCCCGGGAACATTCCCCAAGTCTCCCCTGGGAGCTGCAGCTCACTGGTTGAAAGTCATTGCTCTAAGTCCCAAGTGCTGCAGCCCTTTCTGCAAGGACAGCTGCTTGGTTGTCCTTTTCTGACCAAGGAGATAAAGAGTTGTCTTCTGTGATTCCTGATTGGCCAGGATCCTGCAACTGGCATGAAGGATAATGTTGGTGGTCTTTGGTTTGAATTGTGCCAAACCCAGCAGGAACAGCTGGAGGGGGGTGGAGCAGAAAAAATACATGGCTGGGGAGGTGCTGTTGTAGAAGGCACCTACCAAATGAAATGCAGTGGTACCTTGAGTTAAGAACAACTTAGTTTATGAACAACTTGGATTAAGAACGCTGCAGACCTGGACCAAGATGGAAACTGGAAATTAAGAGATTGTGAGGAAATAAAAGATCATTTTCAGAGTTGGCTGCACTATCGACAACTACATGAAACATATATAGAAGACAACAAGAAAGGATTTAGCTACATGATATCCAGATTCCAAAGGGAAGTCTTAGAAGGGAAAGCAAAGCTGCTGAAAGGTGTGTATAGTATTTTGCTAGAATGGGAGAAGAAAGATGAAGAGGTGAAATCAGTCATGATTAAATGGGCACAAGACATAGGTCATAACATCATGTTCGAAGATTGGGAAAGGCTATGGAAAACTGACTTAAAATTTACAGACTGCTCCTTGATGAAAGAAAATTATATGAAAATGATGTACAGATGGTAATATAACACCAGTGCAGTAAGGAAGAATGTATAAAACTAGTTCAAATATGTGTTGGAAATGTAAAGAAAAAGAAGGGACCTTTTATCATATGTGGTGGGATTGTAGCAAAATTTAAAAAATAATAATTGGGAAATGATATATAATGAGTTGAAGAAAATGTTCCAATTAACATTTGTTAAAAAACCTGGAGCATTTTTGTTAGGGATTGTAGGAAAAGACCTGCCAAGGAAACTGAAAAACATCTTCATGTATGTGACAACGGCCGCAAGAGTCTTAATAGCACAAGGATGGAAGAATGAAGAAATCCCAACTAAAGAACTGTGGCAAGAGAAACTAATGGATTATGCAGAATTGGCAAAACTGACACATAAATTATGTGACAAGGATAACTGTGACTTTAAAGATGAATGAGAACCCTTTACAAAGTATTTAAAAAAACAACAAAGTGAATTGGACTCCTTAGCAGGTTTTGAATAAACATTCACAAACTTTTTATAGACAACATTTAGATAGATAAATTAAGGATCTATACAATTTTGTAACTTGCAGAGAATAACATATGTTGATAAACCAGAGAAAGATGCTGAGGGAAGTCTGGGCAGGGGAGGGAGGGTGGGTTATATTTTAGGGAGGGGGAGGGGAAAAATAGGGGGTAAGGATGATATGTTTTTTGATAAAATGTTATGTTGAAATTCCTAATAAAAATATTTTTAAAAAAGCATGCTGAAAATCTGGAAGTAGGTGTTTGTGTTTGTGAACTTTGCCTTGGAATAAGAACATGTTTTGCTTCCTGTTGAGAGTGTTTCATTTGTAAATTGAGTCCCCCGCTGCTATGGGAAATAACACTTTGGTTTAAGAAAAGACTTCCGGAACGGATTAAGTTCATAAACCAAGGTACCACTATAACTACCCTGCCAAAATTAGTTTGCCCAGCATTAAGAGATGAGGGTTTCCATCTCTTCCTTCTTCCTGGACCTGCCATCTCTGCCACATCCTTTTGTGAGAGGCATAAGCCCTAAGCAGCACATTGAACATTTCAGAAGATCAATATTCCTGCAGCAACATACCTTGAAGTGAGGCACTTGTGAGCAGCCCTGGAGAGTCAAGCATAATGGCATGGGCTTGAGAGAGAGAGCACCACTTGTCACATGCCATATATAAATAATAAAATTATTATTATTATTATTACAGAACCCCCCCATGAGTTGCACTCCTGACCCTGGAAGGTCAAACCCAGCTGCAGCTACAACAACCCAAACCTCCACAAAGTCCTACTGGGTGCAAATTGTCATCTTATCAGGCTGAGTGGATAAATGGGCTGCTGGGGGAAAGTCTCTGCCCCCTGAATAATATTTGGAAAAACGTTCTCCCCAACTTGACCATTCATTAATTTGGGGTGCAACTATTGTACCCCTGTGATCCTTGGATGAAGGGTGGCATTGGAATTAAACAATTAACTAAAAAAACCAACAAAAAACCCGATGGATCCAGTGTTGATACCCTTTAGCTGAAGAAAGCCATGGACTTCCCCTTTCCAGTCCTCAACTCTGGAAGGGGCCTAAGTGTCCAGGCTCGCCCCCTTTGGACTCAGAATGTAAACCATTACTATGACTGGAGGCTTTGAAAAGTTTTTGGATGACAGCAGTGCCGCATCCAGGCATCGGTCAACAGATTGCACACAGGTAAAGCACAGCAGAATAGTGCAGTACATGGCTAGGCTTAGCTAAGGCATTGACCCAACAATTGGCATGCCCCTTGTGCCCCCCTTTTGAAGAGTGGGGCTGGCAGGTTACATCCTGACCGTCAAGACTGGGCAAGCAGGTGTGTTCCCCCCACCCTCACCCCTCGAGGCTGGACATGCAAGTCTTTATACTAGCACTGAAGCTGTCATCTTTGTGTCTCTGAAGATGGAGGCAGAGTCAGTGGAATTGATTTGCTGCTGGATTTGTTCCTGGAAGCCTCCCCTGCAAGCTCACTCACGGGGGGGGGGGGGGGGGGAAGGTGCCAGAGCTGCCTCAGCCCCCAATGGTGTGGTGTTTGAGGTGTCCAGTATCACAGAGGTGAATTGCTCTTCTCACAGGTCACTAGGCATTTCCCTGGGTCCAGATCTCCACCTTCCAATCTGCTGGAACCTTCCCCTGGATTGAGCTCTTATTGGAGCCCAACTTTGCATCCCCTAACCCACTGGTACCTTCCCCTGGGTCAGCCTCTTCCAACTCTCCAAACTCCTCCAGTTCCTCATCATCACCTGACCACCCTCCGCACAATGAATCCGCCTGACGTGACCTCTAACCTGACCTGGGCCTTTGCTGTAATTCTACTATCCTAGCACTTCCGACAGGTTGCCACTCAGCCTCTGAGGCCACTGCTTCCTCCATCCACCAGTGTCAACTAACAGCAGAACAGAACCAGAAAGATGGTTCTGTTAGAGATTTGCAGTGCCGGCTGTTGCTGTAAAGACATGCAGGAGAGGCATGTTTTGTTGGAAGAAGTCCGGTTGTGCTGCTGCTGCTGCAGATGTGCCCAGGGGTGGAGGAAGGGCGTGTGGTGGGGGTGGACCACCCTGGATGTCATCACTGAGGTGACAAAATGCCAGGCAGCACTCACCGCGGGGCCTGCAGCACGCCCGAGCCACGCTTCTCTCCTGGGAGTGACGCTGTGGCTTGGGCGCCCGCAGGCTCCGCGCTGCCCCAAATGGTCCCCCCGCTACCTCCCCCGCAGATGTAGGGTGGCTGAGTGGGAGGAGGCAGGCAGATTCCTCGGAGGCCCTGCGGAGCATCCTGCCCCGGCTGGCCCCACCCCCGCAGATGGCACTTGCGCTGCCCTAGGCGCCCGACCGGCTTGCTCTGCCACTGGATGTGCCAGGGCCTTTCCTCTCTCTGTACTTCTCCCTGTGGTTATTCTGGTCACTGCTGTGGGTACATGACCTGACAGTCCCCAGGCCCTGTGGTCATCTGCAAGAGATTCCCACCTGACAGGGTTGATGCTGCCAGCCTTTATGTTAGACACCTTTTTGTTAGACACCTTTGTGAGGCAGAGTTGGTCTGCCAATGGGCCTGGTGGATATTTCAGATGAAGGCACAAATGATGCCCTTTCCAGCTTAGATCTCTTTCTGTAAAATGACAGTCATCACAGCATAACTCCCCCCACCCCATTTTGGGGTGAGGGATGAGTTGGATGATAATGTTAAAAAACAGTAAAATAACACCTGTGGAGTGTGTGTTTGTGTGTGTTTTAAAGCTAAGGGGATGGGAAAATAATAAGCAAAGCCTGACTCCTGGAGTGCAGTTTGGCCATGTCTGCTTTATTACCACCCCCACCCCTGAGTCTCTCTGTGTGGCATATAATTGTAAAATGATGGAAATCACCTGTGACTTGACCTTCATTCATGATGGATGGTGAGCTCATGCAGATCATCCACTGAGCGCTCTCGTTCCAAAGGTGCTGGCTGCATCCAGGATGAGTTGGAGGCAGGAGGGTGCCTCTGAGGTGCCAATCCAGGCCTCCCTGGCCCCTGACTGATTCTCAGGCAGTGGAGGGAGGAGGTGGGCACAGGCTCTGCTGATGGTCCCAAGCAAAACCTTTTTCTCCCAGTCATTTGAGATCTGATAGCCTATCATTGCTTTGTGGGGGGCAGTGGTGACAAGGGGAGGGGCTGTGTGTTGTTTTGAGCTGATTAATCTTATGGTGATGATGTTTACCGTATGTTGCAGGAGATAGAGGGTTTCTTTTTAGGAGTTATTGATATGAAGATGGCTTCTAGTGGGTTGTGGTTGTTGTGCTTTTAACCTTTGTTAACTCAGGTACTTGATGTGTATTTCATTGGACATCCCCTTGAGATATTTGTGTAAGGTAATTAATAAGTTTAATTAATAATAATTACAGCAGGATCAGCAGCAACAACCCAGCGTGGTGCCAACTCTGCTGGTGCCGAGAATGTAGTGCAATAGAAAATGTTGTGTTTTGTTTTTAGTGGGAAAGATGCCATTGGGGGTGGGGGGGGCAGGTTTACCCATTAAAGGGAATTAGAGCTGGAAAACAGCTACTGGTAACGATCTGGGGCTGAATCAGCATAACAGAAATAAAACCCAAAATGGCTACACACTGGCCTGGGAGAGTGGCTGACAAACTCCAGTATCGAAAGGAGGCTCAGTTCTAGCACAGCTACACGACGCTCAGAAATAAGTCAGCAAGGAAAACAGGGCTTATGCAGCAACTCTTTAAGCAGAGCTTTAGCTGAGATGCCTGCTTTGCAGGGGGTGGACTAGAGGACCCTGGGGTCCCTTCCAACTCTACAATTCTATGAGTCGATGAACTCCTGCAAAAATTCTTTGTTTCCCCTAAGCAAAAAAAATGCTCATTGTGGCCTTTGGGAAAGAAATGTTCTTGAACTCTTGAATACAGTTGTAAAAACGTATCCACATAATTCAGTCCAAAAGAGATACTTTGCCTCACAGCGCAGAGCAGACACAGCTTACCCCTTTCAAGGCCACTTGTTCAGCATCATCAGCAGATTGGTTCTGGGGACATGGGCTCTTCTCAACACGTTAGCCAGAATCATTTTGTTGTCTTAAGCATCTTGATCTGACCAAATGGTGTGTCTGGGAAATGGGAAGACAGGTGGAAGGATCTGGGTGTTTGGATGCAGCTCCTCATAGCCTTCCTTCGTGCCCAGTTGTGGGACCCATTGGAGCCCCCTCCCTCTCCAGCAGCCCTCAGATCTGAGTACAGCAAGCTTGAATGGGAGCTGGGTGCTTAGATGCCCCCTTTGTGCACCATCTAGAAGCAGTGTGCATGATAAGGCCCAGACATGGAAACATGTATAGTTTATTCAGGATGCACCCAGAATCCATCCATTTTAGGGGCTGCTTTTTAGCACAGTTTCCCCCCCCCCCCGAGGGGAAAGTGCCAGATTTGGGGGGAAGAAGAATCAGGAATCTCTCTTGGCCTTGGCGCTCTCCTTCCAATCGCTGGATTTTCATATATTTGAAAACCTAATATAAACAACAGAGAGGGAAATTTGCATTTGGGGCAGCAAGGAATGAAAAATGGAGGCGGCATAATGTATTGCTGCTCGAAGAAGAGGGATGACAGTGGTAAAGCCGTGCACACGCGTCAGGCCCCAATCGGCTTGTGGCAAACTCATTTCCTGGCAGAATATAAGGTTTCATCTGCTGGAACATTTAATAGGCATCAAAGAAAGATCGCTTCCCCTCCCCTCCTGCAGATTGAGAGCCTTCGCTCTGGCTTTATTTCCACCATTTTATTAAACCCTTTATATAGTTTTAATATAATACATACCATTCCTCAGGAAATATATCAGTTCTTATGCACTTCTAGGATTCCCAGAGCTTCTAATGGTTATGTATGTTTCATCTGTATTTTTTGGAGAGACGCTCCGTATGTGACATGATAAAAAAATATGTGCCAGAAGATCAACTTCTACACATTGCGGCTTGAAGGAGAAGGAGAACTTTACAGGGTGGAGATAATTTCTGGAATTTGGGTAGAGGCAGGGAGAGTGGTCAGCCTGAGAATGCCCTGAAGGCCCCTGAAGTCTTTTTGGCCCCCTCTCACGCCATTCCACTAATTATTTTAACTACATCTAGGATGGTCTCCCACTTTTTGTAGATGTCCCAGGCTGATGCTGTCTCAAGAGCCCTTTCTGGGTGGGTCCCATGCCGGCCTCTTGGATGAGCTGCGAAGTTCTGTTGGGACAGAGCTGGGATTAGCTTCCGAGGGAGTCCGAAGACCTCCTGCTCTGTCTCACCATTACATCAAATGTGAGTTGATATACTTTATGCCAGCTTTATTGTTGGCATAACATTATGCCAGCCTCTTAACTGGCCCAATGATATTGTATGTTTTGGGACACCAGCCTGGGTGATTCCCCGATTACTTTCCCATTCCTGGGTTCCTGTATCTGTGAGAACAAGTTTTCCCAACCAGCCTCTTTGTCTAGGCAATGGCATTGGCTGACTAGTTAAGCACCTTAATTAGCAGAAGCAAAGGAATTGCTCTGTGCCCTAGAGCAAATGCCTGGGCCTCTCCTTCATCTCCCTCACTGAGCTGCTAGGCAGGGGAACAGCAGAGCAGTGGGGGGGAGTTGAGCTGGAAGCAGGCTGGAAGATGTAGACACAGAGACCTGCTTGCTCTGTGCTGGATTCAAAGCTCCGACTTATACAAAAGCAAGGTGTGCTGGGGCGTTCATGCTGTGAGCCCCTCCATCCTGTGCTCAGGTGGTATAGATGAGTAAATAAAACCACATATCCTGAAGACACTACAGTCCCCACTGACCTTCATTCCAAGGACACTGAAGCTGGGCAATCACCACTCAAGAGATCAGGGTGGCTTGTATAAATATTAAGAACATCAGAAAAATCCAGCAGCAGGTGGGTAATCTTCATCATCATCATAATTTTTTTATCTATACCCCACCCATCTGACTGGGTTTCCTCAGCCAATCTGGGTGGCTCACAGCATATATCAGAACATACTAAAACATCAAACATTAAGGTAGCTGTGTTGGTCTGCCATAGGTATCTGAAGAAGTGTGCATGCACACGAAAGCTCATACCAAGAACTGACTTAGTTGGTCTCTAAGGTGCTACTGGAAGGAATTTTTTTTGATCAAACATTAAAACCTTCCCAATACAGGGCTGCCTTCAGATGTCTTCTAAAAGTCAGATTTATTTCCTTGACATCTGCTGGGAGGGCGTTCCACAGGGCAGGTGCCACTACCAAGAAAGCCCTCTGCCTGGTTCCCTGTATCTTTGCTTCTCGCAGTGAGGGAACCAGCAGAAGACTCTCAGAGCTGGACCTCGGTGTCCGGCTGGACGATGGAGGAGGAAATGCTCCTTCAGGTCATATACCTTCAGAAGCCATCCAGGCTCCTGACTATTATTCCATTCTCTGGTGGCAAATGCCATAGTTTAACTACCGGTATGTGATGTGCAAATAAGTCTTCCCTGTCCCTTCCCTGCCACAACCCACTCAGCCCCTGCTCTGGTGTTGACTTTCTGGGAACAAGGCTGCTTGATTTTAAACTTAAAAACTCTTTATCTAGGTGTCTCTTTCCCCTATAACCCCCACTCAGAGCAATGGGATGCCATCAAGTCCTGGCGGTGCTGTGCAGAACGGGCTTCCCCTCTTTGCATTCAGTGGCAGCAAAGAGTCCTGAGCATGATCCAGTCCATCTGGTGGGTGGCTGGGTGATGACTTTTTTTAAAGCTTAAAAGGAATAAATATTGCTATGAGTTTGAGAGTCAGTCAGGATGATCCCTTGGGGGAACTTTCATACCTGTGATCCTGTATCTGTGAGGCTGGAATGTATGAAAGGGAGCCTGGCAGACCAGCCAAACTGGTCCCTTTCTCAAGGCAGTGACCTGAGTTGCTCAGCTAATACCTGCCACCTGCATCTTAGAAGAGTGAGCTCCCTTGCCACAGAAACAAAGGGGTGTGTTTTTCCAGAGGTGGATTTAGGGCCGCATGACTGGTTATCCTGCACAGGGCGCAGGGGCAAAGGTCTTGCTCTGTGCTGAGCCTAAACTGGACTTTGGGGCTCCCCTGGAAGCCTAGCTGGGAGGCAAGAGCTACCGGGGTGTTAAGGCTGTGGGCCCCTGCATCCTACATGGAGATTGTGTATATATATATGTGTGTATGTGTAAATAAAACCATACACCCCGTGCTATTTTTCTGGGAAAAGAGGTGCCAGACCTCACCATGAACTCCTCCTAGAATGGCAATGGTGCACACCTGAGAGTTCCTGTGAGTTCCAGCTGAAAAAAGTCCTGCACACATCCTAAAGATACCACAGTCTCCGTTGGCTTTCATTCCAAGAGTCTCTTGCTGCGTGGAGACTGGGGTGGCACTCCTGGCGCTGGCCTTCTCTCAGCATAAATGAATTCAGTAGCAATTCTGCCTGACCCAGGGACTGAACTCAAGGAGAGCATCACTGTGGGGTACAAGAATTAGTAGCAATAATAAGAAATAACAGCAAAGCAACAATATCTGTAATGGTTGTGAGGGGTTACTTGTGCGTAACCTTACTTCAGTTCAGTTAGTTTGTTTGCCCCAACCATGCTTAGGGTCGGAGCTCGCCCTCCGTGACCTGTTAGTCACTTGCAGAATCCGAGAGTTGGCGTCTCTTGAACCTCTTCCAGCATAAAAGCTGTTTGACCCCGAGTCTCCTCCTATGTTCTCTGCGCGGAACGCGTCTGCGCAAGTAAGGGGAAGGCAGGGGCGTCCCAGCGCTCTCTCCACTAGTGTCGGGGGAAGGGTCTTGGAGCCCTGTCACCAATTCCTCCATCTCCCTCTCTTCTCTATGGGTGTTACGCTGAAATCCTTCCCCCCTGCTCTTCCCCTCTCCGGCATCGCTGGGTAGCCCTGCCTCCGTTTCTTGCTCTGATGGCAGTTCCCTGACAATATCGTAACAACACCTCTCCTTAAGAAATCTTTATGTACTTCATGCAGATGGCATGTTTAGCTTGGATAAAAGGAGACAGAGAGGAGATGTGATAGATAGACATTGAAATATGTAAAAGGCTGTCACATAGTGGTTGGAGCAAGCTTGTTATCGCCTGCTCTGGAGGCTAGGCTCTAAACCAAAAGATTCAAGTTACAAGAAAGGAGACTCCAACAGCAGGAAGAGCTGGTTATAAAAATGGTACACACAAAACCATTAAAGAACAAATTTGATTTAAATCATAAAATAAAAACAGCAAAACTCTGTCGCAGAACCAGAGGGGCAGCAGATGACTGGTATTTTATGCATCTGAAGTTTCTTGTGTACCACTTAAGAGTTGAAGAGGTGTTATGTATTGAAGTTCTCCCCCTGGCTACCAGGAGTATAGGGGCTGTGTGTGTGTGTGTGTGTGTGTGTGTGTGTGTGTGTATAGTTTTCACTCAGGTCCACGTCAGTTACTTTAGGCAGGAAACCCTGGGTTGTTGTTGCCACAATGTTGACAGCCGGCTGCCTATAAAAGCAGGCCGGCTGAGCTGTTTGCTGTTCAGTTCTGTTCCAGCTTACAAATAAAGAGCTGCTTTGGAGAAATCGCTGTGTCATCTGCTATGTTCACCCACAATTTAACAAGTGGTGTACTGTACAAGCATATATATTTGTAGCCTAGATAGTTCCGTTGGTTGGAGCGTGGTGCTTCTAATACCCAGGTTGCAGGTTTGATCTCTGTACGGGGCAGCTCCATGTTCCAGCATTGCGGGGGGTAGGACTAGATGATCCTTAGGGTCCCTTCCAACTCTACAATTCTATAATGCTATCATGCTATATCTATAAATGTTCTTAAATAACAATATTTTTTAAAAAAGAAACGCATCTCGCTATGGGGTAAGCAGCTTTCCGAACTCTGCTGAAATGGTTTATAAATATTCTCAGCAATGAAATTCTTGGTAATGAGTTGGGGGCTCTTCCTGCTTCTTCTTGTGCTTGGGGAGCACAGCTTCCCACCCTGAGCCCTTTCTTTCCACTTTTCACAGGCTGGGAGAAAATGTTGGAGATGAAGGCCACTGCCCCCCCCCCCGCTTTCTGCATTTTCCTCTGGAGCGTCCTCCCATGGTTTCCAAGCAGATGAGAAGTGCCACAGAATGAAGCCCTCTCTCAAGGAGGGTCGCCCAGCCAAGATCCTGTTTGCTCAGCTCCTTCACAGGTCCGGCTTGGTCTCCCCCTCCCTCTCCCATTTCCACCTGCTTAATTCCTCTGTGTCTGCCTCTCGCTCCAGTGGCGTAGCATGGGGGGTGCAGGGGGGGCTGGCCGCACCGGGCGCAACATCTGGGGGTTAGGGGGTGCAAATCCATGGGTTAGGGGGTGCAAATTACTTGCCTTGCCCCGGGTGCTGACAACCCACGCTACGCCACTGTCTCGCTCACATACTGCCAGCAACCATCATGTTTCCCCCCCCCCCCACAGCATTTCCTTAATCACCTTTGGACTCATTTTCTCCCCCTCCTCTCTGTCCCGAGGAGAAACATTTTTTACAAAAATCGTCTGCAGAAGTTTAACTGTTTAAAAAACCCATGGCTTGGTGATAAACGTTAAGAAATCCTGTCCTTTTATTGGAATGTGCTGCCTTTCAAATGTTTAACAGATTTGTAAAAATAATTTCTCTGAAAGGTTACAGTTCTGCTGAATTCCATTAGGAAGAGAATCCTCTAAATCATGGCGCCCAGAGAGAGGGAGGGGAAAGGGAGGCCTGCCAGAATCACCATCACTTCCCATTCCATGCCGCACCACATCTGGGGTCTCGGTTCCAGCTGTGTGCACTTTAGGGCAGCTTCCAGGGTGACACACAACCAGCCCCCTGTCCCTGCCCTGCAGCAAGGAGGAGGAGGAGGAGGAGGAGGAGGAGGAGCTGCTCTGCTCTGAGGCATGAAATGGCGGGAGAAAAGGCTCTGGGATGGCACGCCAGAGGTGCTGAGACCGAGGTGCAGAATTGTCCCTTTCTCCCTCCTCTCCCCCTCACACTGGCCTGTCGCACGCCTGGCGGAAAAGATTGTATTTATCACCTGTCAGGCTTTGGCACCGCTGAGTTACGTGGAGCAGGACAGCATAAAATTATCATACACAAGCATGAAATTACAAAATCGCTCGGAACTGAACAACAAAATTATTTCATTTCGGAGGGAGGTCCTTCCATTTTTTAGCCCTGACACCTCGGCTGCCAAACTTTGAATGGGAATGGAGAGTGAGGAGCAGGAAGAATATAGACACCAATAACAAGCCAAGGCATGTAAACTAGCCATGCAAATACCCTGCATTAATGGCCCCTGAAAACTCCCACCGGAGACGTGTAACTAAATAAACGTCACATGTCCCAATAACTCAACTTTCCTCATACGCTGTGAAATGAATTATGCCGCAATTGGAGGCCGGCAGTGGGATTCCCGTATGGCTAGTGTTGCTGCAGATTACACGTGTTTCTTGATAGTCCTCTCCCGGTCCTTGTTATCGGAAAGAGGTAAGCGCAGCCGAAGTCTCAGCGCTGGTATCGATCTGGAGCTGCAGAGGGAGTGTAGAACAAGAGCAGGCTGTGGTTTGTGGGGCAGCAGGGCTGGGCTTCAGGTGAAGAGCCAGGATGAGCCCCTCTCCCGCCCAGTCACAAGAAGCGCCAAGGCCCTGCTTTCACAGGGCCTGGGGCTGAGTCAGAGCAAAGAATCCACCACAACCCTAAGGACAAAGATGTCAAATCAGTAATGATACAATGGGCACAAGACATTGGGCATAATATTCAGTTTTCATCTTGGGAAAAATTATGGAGGGAAGACATAAAATTTACAGTGTGCTCTGCGTTGAAGGAAAACTACACTATATGAAACTGATGTATCGGTGGTACTTAACACCTGTAAAATTAGCAAAAATGTATAGAACTACTTCCAATGTTTGCTGGAAATGTAAGGAGAAGGAAGACATGTTCTACTAGATGTGGTGGACGTGCAAGGTAACAAAAGCATTCTGGGAAATGATTTACAATGAGTTGAAAAAAATGTTTAAATTAACATTTGTGAAAAAGATTTTTTGTTAGGCATTTAAGGTTCAGAGATTCCGAAGGAGCAGAAACGACTATTCATGTACACGACAACAGTAACGAGAAAACTACTGGCCCAGAGATGGAAAGAAGACAAAAGTTCCAGCCAGAGAGGAATGGCTGATGAAGATGATGGACGAAACTGAGAGAATCAGAAACCAGGAAGAGAAGAATTTTAAGAAGGAATGGGAAAAATTTATAGTGTATTTAAAAGAACACTGTAAACAACTAAAAGGTTTGGCAGGATTTGAATAATGCTTGTAATGTATGAAAAACCATGGAAAATGGATTACTTTTTTTTTAACAAATTAAAGAAAATAAGATAAGCAGTTGGGGGAAAAAGATTGATAATGGTAAGCATGGAAAGGCTGAGGAAGGTCAAAGGATTTGGAGAATCCTAAATGAAGAGGTGAATGATGTGTTTGAACAGGGAGCTCCCTGTCTCTTGAGTCTGACAATCTCTCTCAGTCCAGCCTACCTCACAGGGATGTTGTGGGAATTAAATGAGGACAGGGAGAACCACCTTGAGCTCCTTGGAGAAAATGGTATATATGCATACAAATAAATCTACCAAGGTGGTGTACATGCTCCTTCCCCCTATCTACTTATCCGTACAACAACCGTATAAGGACTGCGAGGCAGAGTCTGGCCCAAGGTCACCCAGTGAGCTTCATGGCTGAGTGGGGAATTGAGCTCTGGTCTCTCCCAGGCAGTGGCGTAGCGTGGGGGGTGCAGGGGGGCCGGCCGCACCGGGCGCAACATCTGGGGGTTAGGGTTAGGGGGCACAAATCCACGGGTTAGGGGGCACAAATCCACGGGTTAGGGGGCGCAAATTACTTGCCTTGCCCCGGGTGCTGACAACCCACGCTACGCCACTGCTCCCAGGACATAGACCAACCACTGCACTACCTAGCCAGCCCTGTCCTCTGGGCACTTCTAGCTGCAGACCATGCAAAAGAGCCCAGGTTCGGTCTCCAGTAGCATCTTCAGGCAAACCTGGGGAAAGACTCCTGCCTGAAATCTTGATGCCTCTGCCAATCTGTGCTGAGCCGGGAAGTTGCCAAATGGTGCCCTGACTTGGAATAGGGCAGCTTCCCATGTCCCTATAGCTAGTCCTAGTTGCTCACACACCTACTTGGGGCTAGCGGTAGAAAAAGCACACAAGGGAGGATCCAGCAACTGTTCCCCGTTTTCATTCTCTTTTAAAATATGATGAGGAGTTTTGCAGTGGTGAAAAAGGTAGCTCAGGAACAGCATGAGGATCAAAGGAACTCCCTAGGGGGCTTCCTACCTTGCCTTGGCACCCCACCCTACAGGCTTCAATGCTGCCCCCTGTCTTTCTCACCTGGAACTAATTATATCAGTAAGTTAGTCTTTATGTCTAATTAATACCAGAGAAATGCTTCCGCATATAATGAGTAGCCTTGGGCAATGGCCTCTGCACCCCCCCCCAAAAAAAACGCCAATTTCCTTGGGCATATCTTGAGATGACCCTCATTGGATCACAGCAGTGAGGTCACCTCTTTGCAGAATGACTCTCAACTCGCCTCTGCACCTCTTTCAGCCAGGCCACTTTCCTTAGACTCCTTGAGAAAGGAAGAGGAGCTGGGAATGGCTTCCAGGTGTGCATATTGGGAGTGAAAGGAGATGCAGGCCAGGTGGCGGCAAAGTGTTGCACTTGCATTCACTCTTCAAGCGTGAATGTGGGTCTGTGGAGGAAACCATAAAAGGAGTTTCAGGGGCTGTTTCTACAATTGTCTAATTGGGGAAATGTTTTATTTGGTGCTCTTGTTGGCCTGCTTGTGGGCTTCCTAGAGGCATCGGTTGGCCCCTGTGGGAAGGGCCAGAGAAAGCTAATCCTGTAGGGCTCTATGTTACACACAAAGAAGTGGGTTGCTAATTGTAAGTTTCTCTTTGGCTTCTGCAGTGCCAAATAACACCTTCTGATTGTTTTGTTTATGGATCAATTCACAGGAAAAAACTGAATCTGAGTAGGGAGATGCTTTGGAAACTGGATGAAGTAGCATCCCCTGTGCCAATGCCTTTTGAAGTATGCACTGAGGGTGTCTGGCACCAGCTCAGCAGCAAGGCTGCTGCACTCAGAAAGGGCAGATCCAGATGCAGATCGTCTCTTGGCCATGAAGCTCCCTGGGTGACCCTCAGATAGTCACAGTCTCTCCACCTGACCTACCTCACAGGGTTGTTGTGAGGATAAAAGGGGGAAGAGACCGTAACCATGCCTTGAGCTCTTGGGAAGCTCAAGCGGGATATAAATGTCATGTGTAAATAGGAGACAGGCTGGCTTCAGCTACACTGTGTGGAGTATAATCAGCTTGCCAGGAACCCAGATGAGGATGTGGCTCTGTGTGATGATGTCTCACAGAAAGCAAAGTCCCTTTCCTTGCTCCAAAGGCACCTTGGGAACAACTGGCCTGGCTGGGCCCCCTCAGTGTCTCAGCTTCTTGGTTTTGTATGTCTAAGGCAGAGGAAGAGTTCTGTAGAACTCAAAAGCTGAGAATAAATGAAGAAAACCATGAGGTTCAGGACCACAACACCTCAAGGGCCGCCTCTCCCCATATGAACCAACTGATACTCTGCAATCCCTGTCTGAGACCCCCCCTCCTTGTGCCCCACCACGAGAGGACTGTAGGGTGGAAACACGAGAACAGGGCCTTTTCTATGGTGGCTCCCTACATGCAAAATGTTCTCCCTGGGGAGGGTTGCCTGGCACCATCATTATATATCTTGAGGCATCAGGCAAAAGCATTTCTTTTCTGCCAGGCCGGACTTCCGGGTTAGCGCCTTTGGTAATGGCGGAATTCCTCTGATCGGGAGGAATTTGCTCTGTGGAAATTGGGTCTGGCTGCCGCGGCGAAGGCAGAGACCCTTCAAAGATCACAGGCGGGTGAAGCCTGTGAACCTGGGATTCGGCGGGCACCTTTTGCGCCTCCCCTACTCGTGGGGAAACCCGGTTTCGGGGATCCGGAGCGAAGTGGGGTGAGCGGCACGGTGCTTTGAATCGACTGCTTCTTCCACGGAGCGAAGCCGCATAGCCGTTGCCGGAGAGCGCTGACTTTTTCCTGTTGACAATTTGATTCTAAAGCAACTACCCGTGAGTAGAGTGAATTGGAAGTTTTTTTAAAAAGACTTAATTTGGCACCGAAACAGGGAGGCTCAAAACAGGAAGTCCCCCTTCCTCTTTTGTAAATAGATTGAAGCAAAGAGGCTGCAAGCTAAAGTCTTGGAAAGCCTATTGTAAAGGACTAAATTTCCAGCACTAAAAAATAGTGAACCCCCCCTTGGAAGCAGGAGAAGAGGGGGGAAGTTTTGGATCGTATATGCCTGCAAGAGAGAGGGAAGGAAGTTAAAGTACCACCGCTCAGAACCTGGAAACGGGCTGCCAATAAGACTGCCGTACTTTGGAACGTGCATCAACTGTGAATAGAACGTTCGCTGACAACTAGCTAAAGAAGAGAGATACATTGTTTTAACTGTCCCCTTCTGATCTCAAAAAGGAGTAAAAGTAGCTGAAAATTGAAACTAACTTTATTGTTTGAACTGTGTCTTAAAAGGCGATATTATGGATTAATACAAATACAAATAGCAACTGTTTCCCCCTAGAGGAAGCTTCTGAAACTGTTACAAGAGTTGGATTGGGGGAATTTTCCAGCTGTAAGATAAAACTGTGGGACTGTGGGACTGACCTTGAATTTCTTAAGTGTTATGGCAGATGGAAAAGAAAAAATAGATCCGTCAATTCCAGATAAAACAACAAGATCTGGGAAGCCTTGGCAGCGAAGAGCCTCAACATCCAGCCCTCCTGCTTCATCTGCGGCTGTACTAACACATTCTAAACCAAGAGGAATGTTAACAGAAGAGGCTTTAGCGCTTGCATTAAGTAAGATAAATGATTCATTGGAACAGCTTAATAAGAAAGTGGATGCTGCAACTACTAAAATTGATCTAAACACAGACTCACAGAGAGCTGTTGAGAGCTTGCCTAGCCCTGGAATGGGCATCCTAACCCGGGAAGCTGCCTTGACACTGGTTCAGCCCACAAGGGGTTGCCTCCTCCTGCCGCCATCACTGCCCTTTCTAGAAGGTCCCCATCCAACTTCAGAGGAGCCATAGCGGCAGCTCCACCAGCCAAGAGAAGGGCAGGGCAGCAAGAGCTAGCACCCAGGTGGCTCCTTCATGGGAGGCACAGGGGGTGTGTGTGTCAGAGAATACACTCCCCCTACCAAGCCAAACCTTTGTGGTGAGGATACCATGGGGCTGGCCCACCAAAGGTGATCTTGGGGTGCCATCACAAAGTGGGTAGCAAGAGACCCCCCTGACTTCTCTCTCCCTAACCCCATCAACCCCGGGAGCAGGAGGGGAGGAAGCCCACTATCAAACTGATTGACCTTGGGGTGCTGAAAACAGCTGTCTTGAAAGGGGAGGCAGAGGCCATGGAGGAGAGTTGGGGAAGGCCCAGGCAAGCCAGAGTTACTGCACTTGTGGCTGCCTTGTGAGCAACTGGGGCTTGTGGTTGGCCTCTGCCCTCAAGTGTTCCTCCCCCGGCTGCTCTCCAGGATTCCAGGCTGGGGTTTGAATCTTGGCCCTTTGCACACAAAGCAGATCTTCTGCCGCTGAGCTATGACGGCCATTCTCCCAAACGGTTGTTCACCCTTTGGGCCACAGTTCCCCATCTGTAAAATGGGAACAATCAGGGCTCACAGTAATGCTTAGTTAGCAAACATAATGATGAATGTTTACCACACACTTTGAAGGACAGCCTGTGTGGTGTTGGACTCGGACCTGGAAGACCAGGGTTCAAATCCACACTTGGCCACAGAGTTTGCAGTCACAGCCTCGCAGGGTTGTTGTGGGAATTGAATGAGGAGGGGGAGGACCATGGATGCTGCCCTGAGGTCCTCGAGGGAAAAGGTGGGATAGAAATGCAACAAATAAATAAAACAATAATAAATGATAGCAGCTACCCGCCCCAAAGGATCATTCAGAGTGTAAGGAGAGGCGGGAAAGAGTTAATCGCTTGCATTGCCAGACTGCAAATTCTTAGCCATTCTCCCACATGCAGCCAAAAAACAGCTTGACATTTTCCATCCTTCATGAGAAAGACAAAGGCGTGAAGATATTCCCATGATTCCTTTCTGCATGCCTAACTATGAGCTCAGGTGCACCAGCATTTGCCCTGGACCGGCCTCATCAACATGAAGGGCGAACTCATCGCTTCTGCATCTTTCCTCGCCACGGCTTGATTAATTGGCTCGCAAGGACGCCTGCGGAATACCTAATGCCTGCGCGCCCGTCCCTCGCCTTTCTTCACAGCCTCGCACGCCATTTACATATACTTTATATTCCATAATTTTCACACACACGCACACACACACGGGAGCCCATCTCAGTAATTTGATGTAATGACGGCATGTCACCAAAAAAAGAGGAATTAGAAAAATCTGTAGGTACTTAATTTATTCTTGGGCTGCTTGTTGCCCCCCTTCTCTCTCTCTCTCTCTCTCTCTCTCTCTCTCCAAGAATATCTCTCTGAGAAAGACATTAATATTCATGCACAAGAGGGAAAGAGAGAGGGGGAAGCAGGAGGAGGAGGAAAGAGTTCACTCTCCGAAAGAAATTTTCTGCATTTTAGCCTTAAATTAAAGGCCTTTCCAGAGAAACAATATTTAACTAATAATGCTTAGAGGCAAAATGAATGGAAGTAGTCTCTATTTTTAACCCACCCGTGTAAGGTTGCCTGTATCACTTGCTAGACCTGGCCCTGACAGGGGAAGGAAGGAAGGAAGGAGAGCTGAGGCGAGCTGCGCTTCTTGAAAAGGATTCAAAAGAGCAGGAGAGGAAATTAAAGCCCCCTTAAATTATGCTAGCTGCGGTGCTTTAGTCTGCTGCTATTTCAATAAGAGTTGGTGCCTTTTTCAAGCACCCTCCAAAGGTGCTTCTGAGGTGTGGAGATCCCATTAGCTCTCCCCCATGTCAGATCTGAATGAGAAGTTTGCAGGGCGGGGGGATCCATATTAACCCGTAGGGAGTCTACAAGGGGGAATGGGACCAGCGGCTGAAGGGTGAGCGAGTTGAGGAATCCTAGCAAGCCTGACAAAGACATGCTCTGTCCCTTTGGCTCAGCCTAAAGGATTATTTCCCAGGAAAGTGTGTGTGTGTGTGCGCACGCGCGCGCAGATGGCTTTTTCCAAGGAGAAAGGCACATGCCCCATCTCTATTTGTTGACTTATTTAGAACCTGTTTTTCAAAACCCCGCAACACTTTAAAAAACCATCATAAAAACAGCAGGAAGTAAAAGGCAGCAAAAAACAAATGAACCCATAGACACAATGAAAACCAGTAGATGAATGAGAGGTTTAAAACCATTTGGTGCGAAAGCCAACCAGCCAGTGCCCAGTTAAAACCATTACAGAAATACTATAAAGACATGCTTCGCCTCCTGCCTGGATCTTAGCTCTGATCCAGGGCGTCTTCTACAGCCCCATCTCTCCTGCTGGAGGGGCCTCCTCTCCTGTTGCAGCCTGATGCCCCTACGAAGGAAGATATTGGGGAGGGGGAACAGTGTCCGGCAGCCAGGCCCAGGCCCCCCAGGGAGATGGGGAGGAAGCCTATGGTGCTGATGTCAGGAGAGTGCTGGACTCAGCTCCTGCCCTCCTCTTTCCGTTGTCTCTCCCCACCCCACCCCAAGTTCCTTGCCCCCTTCCAAAGCCTTCCAAAGGCTACTCTTGAGGAGTGAGGGGGACCCTCTGGAACAAAAGAGGCTTGGGTGTGTGGCAAGAAATGGACAGAAAAGCTTAGCTCAGTTTTGCTAGGGCTCCATGACAGGTCCAGCCTGCACTGTTTTGCAGGAATTCGTGAAAACTCCTTATTTAAGTTGTACACGTTTTGTACAGTTTCTTACATAAAATATGCAGTTTGTCACACACACACACACAGAGGGAGAGCATACTTGGTTTTCGCATACTGAAACTGCCTTGCAAAATCTGGAGGCATGCATAATCCAACTGGGAGTTTCATGTCTATCCACAAGTAAATCCAGGAGCCTCCTATTGGGTTGGTTCTCTTCTGTGAGAAGTGGATGAATGACCCCCCCCCATATCCCTCTGTGCAGGCGGTATGTGGGGGGTGGGGGGAGTGAAAACCCAGGTGTCTTACTCTGTGCAACTGGGAGCTTCATGCTTGAGTCCCACTGAATCAGTAGGACAAGTCGGTCATGACCAACTGAGTCTCTAGACCCAACCAAATGGAAAGAGGAGAAGTATAGAGAGTTGCTAATGCTGAGCTGATTTTTTCCCATTTGTCCCATTACCTTCTGACTCTGCAACACCCAAGAACAGTATCCCAAACGGTTGCATGATGAACAGGGGACCAAGTGGGTATCTAGAACAGTCCCCTTCCACAGGCACGACCAGATGCCTGCAACATGCTCCTCCCCAGCACTTGACCTCCAAGCAACAAAGGGCAAGCAGGTGCCTGGACAACTTCTAATGTTAGATGACTCAAGTGAGTGAGCCAAGCCAGAAGCTACCACAGAAGGCAAAATGACCCAAGCGCTCCATGCCTGGCCAAGATTCCTTCAGAACTCAAGACTTTCACCACTGTTACCAATGGGACCCTTGGTATTCCGTTTTTCTAAGTCACCTAACATTGTTCCCTTGCTTTTTAATCCTTTAGAGGCCAGCTTCATGTTGTGAATATGTACAGTCAAAGCTTTCTTCTTTCCTTCTTTCCAAACCTTTCAAGGCATCCTCTGATAATGACAGAGAGGTAGTTTGGCACTGGAGGGGCACATCGGTTTTGTCCCACCACAAAAGCTAAGGTTGAGCAATGAGGTTGAAACATAGTTTATGTGGAGCAGCTTTCAAATTAAAAATAAATAGGCTACCATGCATGATGAAAGGAATCTTAGTCCATCTAGAGTAATTTGGAAGGAAAGGGGCACCCCTTATTTGTGTTTGGAGTGTACTTGCCTGATGGGGTGATGTGAATAAGCTCCATCTGAGAACAGGCTTTCTTTTCCCCCTAAGTGCAAAGGACGTCTTCTGAGATGGTGCCTTGCGACCTGCAGCTTTGATCAGTACTTGTATTGAAAACATGTTTTTGGACCCAACCTCCCATCACCCAAAGTTCCACTGGAAAAGTAACTAAATTCACTTTCAGTTCACCAGGAAACTATAGAAAAGACTTTCAGATGTAATTTAAATATTTTTGAATTAATTAGTTGACCTGAATTAGTTCATACCAAAGAACAAAATGATGCTTAATAAAAGCAAAATAAATAAATTTGTTGTTCATTAAACTACAGAAAGGGAAAAGAAAGGCATTATAATACATTGATGAATAGAAGAGAGGCAGGAAGAAATACGTCATCTGGGTAAGCTAATATCTTTCTAGTCTCTCATTTCCATACAATGCATTCCAATCATCCACAAAACAGTCCCATCTCTCTGTGCATGTTATATGCCATGATGCTATAATGTATACCTTATATTTTATGCAAACAGCTTAGCCATTTCTACATTTAAGCAGAATACAACTTCAGTTCCAAAAGAAAGCATTCTGTTGCTTTCACAATGACTTATATGTTCACTTGGAAGAACATCACACCCACGTTTCAGGGGACCCATAACTGGAACAGAGGTGCAGCGCAGGAGATGCCACACGAGGTGTCAGCTGTGGGATCCCTGGGAGACAGAGGCCCCGGAGGAATTCTGGACCCTTGCCAGTGGTCCTGATGGAGGGAGATCACGCAGGCTCCACAGCCAGAAACTGGGGGGATTGGAAGTGGCAGCTTGGGATGGGAAAGGAGTTCTGTTCACTTTGTACTTCAAGGCAAACTTAGCCAATTCACACTTTCCAAACCAGTCTGTCAAGTGAAACACAGACCCAGGCCTCAAATATTGCACTTCTTATAATTTTGCAGCGCAGTTCTCCAGCCCAGTTATGTCTACAAAAATGCATCTACTAAGGTAAAGTGGGCATAAAAATGCATATATTAGTGAGAATATCATGCAAAAATCTGAGAGGAAATGGCTTTGCAAAAATGTATGTTAGTCAAAACCGCATACAAATACATGCATATTAGGAGAAATTCACAATTAAATCTTGATGAATTTTCATGAGGATATTTTTTAAAAAAATCCAAATTGTTTTGGAAGTGTGTGGAACTGACTTGAAAACTGGGGAAATGAGAAGACTGGAGAACCAAAATCGACAGATGTCTCCATCCTTAGTGCCGGCAAACACTCCAGGGAGATTCCAGGCATCGCCACAAGGGGGCGATGAGGACTGAGGAGGAGCAGCTTGAACTCGGCCAGAGCAAAGAGGGGTGCTGGGCACTATTTCTGCAATGGGGTGGAGCAACTCACAATTTCCTTGTGCCCTGTATATCAAAACCACCACACATGCATCTGTTTCTTTCATCCTTGATTTTTTCTTTCAGTCAGCACAGAAGGACTGTCCTAATCAGGGTAGGGAGGGTGCAGGCTGCACATCTCACCTCTGGCCACATCCCAAAGGTGAAGGGGGAAGAGTTAAATGGAGCAAGAGAGGGTTTCTTTTCCGAGCAGAGACCCCAGCAAGGCTGCAGAAGAGCCAAGAGTGCGAATTTGGGCTAGGCATGCAAGAGAGGGAGGGAGGGAGGGACACGGTGAGGCTTTTTAAATTGGTCTCTTGATAGTTTATGAAATAACTTTTTTTCCTAAAGTACTTCTTGATATTTTTATGTTTACCTATTTGAAACTTCAGTTCAGCCTCATAAAAAATACATGAGAAGTAAGTAAGTGGTTCCCGCAGATGTTTTATACATGATTTGAGAAACGGATCTGATCTGCGTAGAGGTGAGAGATAAATATTTCATCGCTTGTCATGGACGGACTGCCGGCCGACCAGCTCCAGACAGCAGGGAAAGGACAGGTGGAAACAGAAGCCAGAGGCGACACACACACACACACACGAGCATTTCCCCCCTAGATGCTCCCCCGGAAAGGCCGGGTGAAGATGTCTCTGGTTTAGCTCTTGCCGCTGTCCTTGAGAATGGTGTGTCAAGCGTCAAATCCTGCAAAAGAGCATTAGTGCTGGCATCATCCTGATTTTTATTGCTGTGGGGTCTGCTGAGTTTGGGGGGTGGAGGAGAGGAAGAAGAAAACACAAAGTGTGGTGTGGGGGGAGGAGGAGCAGGAGCAGAGAGAGACCAAAAAGCCAGAAATAGAGCAAGAGACAGTGAACAGGGAGCCTGGAAGGCTGTTGGGATCCCTGTGGAGTCTCCATTTCCCAAATGTAAAATGCATTTACTTAAAAGCATATTTCACCTGCAACTTTACAGATCCCAGGAAAGCAGTACGCAATAGACACAAATAAAAATTAAACATGCCACAGAAATTGCATTATGTTGAAATAAATAAGACATATTAGACCAAAAACAAGAGTAGACTGAAATGACCAGCTTTAAACCACCTGGGGTAACAGGGAAGTTTTGACTCGATGCTGAAATGATTGTAAAGTTTGCACCAGCTGTGCCTCTGCAGGGAGGCATTTGGGAGGAGCCACCACGGAGAGGTCACACTTCCTCCCTAGGCAGAGGTGTGTGAAGAGCCTTCTCTGAAGGTTGTAGGACCCCCAGGGAGGTTGCCATAGGGGTGGGGTGGAGGAGAGGAAGGGAGCTTTGCTTTAGTGTGAATGGATATTTAATATTTTAGTTTTTGAAAAAGAGAAGTGGCCAATAAACTCGCAAATAAATAAACAGCCTATTTTGAAAACGGAATGGTGGATGGCAGACACCAACATCCAGAGGCATGGAATGGTTTGCGGGGAAGATATTGGCCATGGAAGAATCCTAAAAGTAAACAACATTTGAAACAGAAAAGCTGTCATTCATGGTTTAGAGAAGAAAAGTTGTGACTTCGGGAAAATAAACCGGATGCTCTTGTCCTCTTAGGCACATTTTGTGGGAATGTTAAGGAAGGTAGGAGAGGATATATTGTTTCGATATTATTCCTCCTCACTCACTCTAGTGAGTAAACAGCAGAGCACATTCCCTTTGCAACTTATTGGAAGCATTGATGATTCGTTGTTGTTGTTTAGTTGTGTCCAACTCTTCATGATCCCATGATGATTCGTTAAATCCTTTAATTAAGCAATCCAGTCTGGCTTGTTCCTGGTAAGTTTCCCCTTTATTTCCCTCTTAAAATAATAATAACACAACACAGTCTTCTTTAAAAGTAAGAATCAAGTTTTACTCACCTTCAGTTCACAGCAGTAACTCTGAAGGCAGGCTCTACCTTGTGGCTACAGTGAAAAGAAGCCTGGGCTACATCTCAGACTTCCTGCCTGTGGGCTCCATCCTATGTGAAGGTTGAGCCATGCGCTGGCTAAGAGCCAGGAGAGCAAGAGACCAAGAGAGAGATGGTTGCATGGCCAGCCCTTGATCTGGTCAGCTAGGGTCATGCCCATCTACCTCGTCACACACAAGGGGAGGAAGTTCCAGAGCAGGTAGGACAGGAAGTCCTCCCTGTCTGGAGCCACATTCCCCTCTGTGTCCGTTCTAGGCAACAGGAAAATGTTGTACTCGACTGCTCTAGTAATAACACACCCCACACATTTTGTGACGCTGAAGCTGTCTCTGGATTGTGTCTAGGCTCAGCTAGTCTCTACAGACACAATTTTGTTTAAAAATGCCTGGCTTGCTAAGGTGAGCGCCAGAAGCCAAGAGACTCCCCTCTCCAAGACTTACAAACCCCAGACCAGAATTCCTTCCCCAACTGACTGCATCTCACAGGCTCATGTCCAAAGCTGAAAGAATGCAGAGAGAAGGACTTCTCTACGATGTCCATGCTTTCCCCAGTTATCTGGTACACCTTCTCAATTTGAAGTTAAAGCTTTTAAAAGTTTAATTGCATTGATTCATGGAGTCAACTTGCAGCACTAAGGAAGCCTGGCAGGCTCAATCCCATTAGGGGTATTTCCCACAAGGTAGGATGATTCTGATGCAGCAACTGCTCTGCCCCTTGCTCTGGCATCATCTTGCCTTTCGCTGCCCATGTCTCTGGGCCCCTCACTGCCATGCTCTCAGCCCAGGGAGCTCTTCTGCCTCCCCACACCTAGGCCCTGTCTTAGAAGGAAGACCAGGTTCAAATTCTGCCTCTGGATGCGGCTTCATAGACTAGCAAGACATGCAGAACAGGGCTCTACTTCAGCTAGGACAGTCGGGCTGTGAGACTGGAGAGATATTGCAGCAACATCACAACTTATTTATTCCTCTGTTGTATGTAGTTTCTCACTCTGGCTGCATAATATAATGTGAAGTTTCTCTGTGTGTGTGTGTGTTTTTTTCAAAGATACAGTTACATTCTATTCTTCTTCCGTCTCCAAGGATTTTTTTGTTTCTGGTTATTTTTTAGGTTTGCAAAAACATGTGGTCACCCCTGCCAAGGTGTCAGGGGCAGGGGCACTAGAAGGGAGCCACAGGTATCATCCAGACTGATCCCCCAAACATATAATTATATAATAAAGCAAGATGGGATCACTAAGATGACATGAAGGCTCCATCTTGAAAACATACCCTGCCAGAAAACCTACGGAGCCCAGTTTCCTCACCTGGAGCCTTCTGAAATCCCCGTCTGATGCCCAAAGGGTTAAGAGCAGAGCTGACTTCTCTTGGAAATCCACCATGGTGGTTTCATCACTGAGAAAGCTCTGCCCTGAGTTTAGGCACCAGGCGCAGAGAAGGGAAGCCATGGGGCAAGGAAGGGGGTGGGGAAGCAGAGTTTGTGGCTGCCCTATGGGGTTGTTATGACAGGGCGGGGGAGGATTGGGACCTGATCCCAGATCACCAACATGCTAGGCCAGCTCATTAGATGCTCGAACCACTACAGGGTTTTCACAGTGCCTGGTTACTCTTGGCTCTTCCACCTTCCAAAGAGCCAAGTATTTTTAAATGCACATGCTCTGGGAGAATGGAGTTGGCAGGAGCAGGAGAGGCTTGTCAGCTGCAGGCGGAAGCTGAGTGGGGTGGGGGGGGAGAGGGAGGGAGGGAGGGAGGGAGGGAGGGAGGGAAGGAGAAAATCCCCATACCACCCTCTCCATCTCTGGCAACCAGGAGAAGGGAGTGGAAATCTGTTCTGCAATCAGCCACCATGCCTGCCTGGCTGTGCCAGCCTGGCCCTCCCTGCCAACTGGCAGCACAATGGGCTTGTCTACTTTTCGGCACCAGGTGCATGTCCAAAAGAAGCCAGCCTGCCAGTGAGCGGAAGGTGCCAAGGACCTGCCCAGGGGAACACAATGTGGCAGCCCAGAGGTGCCAGACATTGGCCGAAGGGTGCCAGCTGGCTGCCTGCAGGGACTTGTGAGTCAGACTGCCCATCTGCTTGGCTTGGTCTGTGGGAAGGCAGCCCAGGCAAAGCTGTCTGCTAGGCTGTGCCAGGGGGCTCTGCCAGCTGCTCCACTGGTCTCCATGAAGCCATCCAAAGCCACCAGACACTTGCGTAGCTTGGGCTGAGCTGGCATGGAGGCAGCTTGGGAGAGGGGGCCCAGCAGAAGACACAGGAGAGAAGGTGGCAGAGGCTCAGCAGGAGGCTTCTTGCATCATTCAGGCAGATCCGGGATCTCCCGAATCCACAGAGCTGCTCTGCTTTCCTTCCTGGCCTGGTGGCTTGTCTTCTTTTGAAGAGCTGCCCTGTGCCGGGAACATTGGTGAGTTTTCCTCACCATCAGCAGCAAATCTGTGGCAAAGCAGGGGAAGGGGGGTGTATTTCGCAGCCAGCCCTGAGCCTTCAAGCCCCAGGGTGTGTTGCAAAGTGCCCAGCGGCAGGAGCGGATCTGTTGCAAACCACAACAAGCAGGGTAGATCAGTAGTGCTTGGCTGTGGGTCAGATGCACCTGGTGGGGCTGGTGGTGTCTCACTGAGAAACATGGCAATGTGCAGCTGGCGCTTTTGTCTTTTCCGCTGGTCAGGACGCACTTGGTGTCTCCTCTGCTGGTCAGGGCATGCTTGGGCAGCCTCCTGGTCCACGGATGCAGCTTCTACATGGTCGCCAATGTTCTTCAGATTGACACATCATTTGAATCTGGCTCAGAACTCCTTTGCAGGGTGCTTGAAGTGTGCATACAGCCTGAGAGTCTTCTTGCGCAAGGTGCTGCCATCAATGGGGATACGCTGAAGAGTCATGTCCTCTAGCCACAGGTTCAGGGCCTCATGTGCCTTCCCCATGGCCTCGTCTCGCACGTACCTGGGGACCTTGGCAGTTGTAGGTGTACTCGCTGCCACTGATGCCCAGATTTATTTCTCCCATATCTTAGTGGCACCTATGCTGGATTCATTCCTGCCAAACCTGTGTGCCACAGCACAAATGCTCATGCCATCCTGTAAGCAGTCCAGTACTTCCAACTTCTCCTCCAGTCTGGGCACCACTCGCTGCCTTTTGGGTTTGTCATCACCTGAGGAAGACGACGATGCGTGTGTCATCTCAAATAATGGCTAAAAAAAAACCCTCCTCCAAAAACTCCCCAAACTCTGCCAAACTCCAGCACAATCGCTCTGTCCCAACCTCCTTCCTCAAACCCCAACTCTCCAGAGGGCTCTTGAGACTGCAGTTCCAACATATATAAAAGCATAATAAAACATTAAAAGCTTCCCTCAACATGGCTGCCTTCAGATGTCTTCTAAAGGTTGTATAGTTACTTATTTCCTTGGCTCTGGGGTCGCATAACTCCATATTCTCCATAATTTATCCAATTGAAATTGGGATATCCTAAGGAAAAGCGTGGCATTCCAGGACCAAATCAGGAACCAGGATGGCCTCTGTAAATCTGGGACTGTCCCTGGAAAAGAGGGACACTTGGAGGGTCTGTCTTCCATGCACACTTCCCCCAAATAAATGCATCTTTGTACACCTTGGTTGGTTGGAGAACTGCATCCCAAAATGTGGATGAGTGTGAATTTCAAAGGACTGCTCTGTGTTTTGGTTCTCATATTGTTTTGGAAAGTGTGGATTTGATTTATTTTTACTTATTTATTAAATTTATATACTGCGTTTCATCAAAAGACCCCTGGGGCAGTTCCTATGTGATAGATTCTGCTTGAAATGCCTCATCCTGAATTGAGTTTCCACTCCTGGCTGGAACCCTGAGAGAACAGGCGGCAGCAGGAGTGTGGGGGAGCATGTCATCAATGGAGAGGGTTTAATTGCAAGGGAATATGGCTGTTTTGCAGAGGCTTTGCCCGGGGCTCCTGAGCCTGGCTGCAGGAGGGAAGAAAAGGGAGGCCTGCTGCTAAGGGCAGGATGGCTGATGCAGCCTCTGTGGCAGGACATGCCTGATCCAGGCCTTCCCTTCCTCTCCTGTTAGCAGCAGACTGGCCAAGCTAAGAAGCAGCTAATGAGGAGGAGAGTTGCTGTTCTGCTGTGGAAGTGCCTGTGTGCTCCTGGGGCTGCCCATCTCTCTAGCTGGTCTCGGCTAGGGGGAGACAGAGCAGTGAGGAGCTGAACATTTGCGCTTTTGCAGATTCAGAAATTATGGCCCACCTGCACGTATCTTTTGCAAAGAGAACTCTCTGATGCCTTATTATTTTTCTAGTGCTTACTGACTCCAATTCATTTACATTGTTTCCTCGTTTGTTGTCTTTCAGTTAGCAATGGGGAAGAGTGAAGGACCCAGCAGAACCACACCAGAATCATTTCACCAGGCTCCTTTCCTCTGAATTCCCACAGGGGTCCAGGCAGGAAAAACCCTTCAGGTGTTACTTTTTTGTGGGGGGGGGGTGCACCTCAAGCTTCCAGTCCATATTGCCACCTGCATTCCAGACAATCTGTGTGTTCTCTTGACCTGTGACCAGAAACAGCTGTACTTTGCATTTGCATAAGAATCAGAATAACCGGATCTGCAGCCTGCTAGGCTCCAGTTTTTCTCCTTCTCCTTCTCAGAGAACTTCCAGAATATACCTGGCATTAGCAGGTGGTGCCCACACAATCTTGGGTGGTGTCCTGTACTTAAGGCTTCCTTTCTGGGGTCTGTCATGGACAAACTGCACAAGTCCTCTTGAAATGTACAAGATGTCCAAAGGTTGCCACCAGAGAATGAGATCCCAGAGGCAGTGCTGTGTAGTGGTTAGAGTGTCAGACTAGGACCTGGGAGAGGGCAGGGTTCAAATCCCTGCTTCCTGGGTGACCTTGGGCCAGCCACTGCCCCTCCCCACATGACCTACCTCTCAGGGTTGTTGTTGAGATTAAATAAGAGGGGGAGAACTAGGCATGCCAGCTTGAACTGCCAAGGATAAAAGTGGGATATAAATAAAGAAATGGATCCATGTCAAGGTGAGGCCAATTTGGGTGCTTCTGGCCCAGGGACATGGAGGGGCCTTGAGCCCCCTGGAGCTGCTGCATCAAGGCACCCACCTTCCCTCCTGCCGCGAGGACACAGCAAAGGGCAGCGCAAAGGCTGCCTCACTCACTGTCTGTGAAGGTCTTAAAAGAAATTATAGCCTGCATAAAAATATTCACTTTGCTGGAGGGCCTTAAAGTATTCCCCTGAGCACCAGAGAGTGACTGGAAGTATATTATTCTGCACTTAAGGTTACTGTGGTAACCCAAGGTCAAATGCTGCCAGGCCGCCACCAGTCCAGGCAGAATAGAGCTGCTTTAGCACGAACAATAACACTGCTAGAATAAACGGGGAGGGGGGGTTATCTATTGGAATTTAACTGGCTATTCAATTTAGACTGGGATTGTTTTGTGTGTGGCAGAAGGGTGGGTGGGAGAGTTTAACAGAGCAGAATCTCATTTATAATCCAACGTTGTGGCTGTCATTTTAGTTAGTGGGAGGCTGACCATAATTGAATTGGAGGCGGGGGCTCATGAGGATTTAGCCCCAAAACCTGCTTCCACGGCTTCTGCTCAAACTAGAGACAATTATTAATAATCCCCCGTCACTAGGGCAGAATCATCCCGATAAGACCCCTGGAGACGAGTGTGGCAGCAGGGGCGGAAGGGGTGGTTTTTAGCAGCTGTGAGCCCCTGAGCCTCATGGAGAGTGTTTGCAAAGCCCTAAGGTGCCCAGATGCCAAGGAAGCAGTGTCCCAAATAAGAGCAAGGGATCAGGCTTCCATTTATTTGCACATAAATCACACATACATGAGTGTTCAAAGTCCCTCGTGGTATTTTGCAACCGTACAACAACCCTTTAAAGTAGGCTTGGCATTATCATGGGGCTGCAGCTGAGGCAGCATTCCTTGCCCAGAGCCCACTTAGTCAGATGAAATGAAGACACAAGGGCTGGGGCAGGTCAAGTGCGGAGCTGGGAGAGCCAAGTTCAAAATTCCCCCTCATCCAGGAAGCTCGCTGGGTGGCCTTGGGCCAGTGACTGCCTTTCAACCAAGCCTACCTCACAGGGCTGTTGTGAGGATAAAGCAGGGAGGGGGATGACCATGTCTGCCGCCACCTTGAGCTCATTGGAGGAAGGAAACCACCCCCACCACAGTGTGAAGAAAGTACACAGAGAGAACCTTCTCTCCCTCTCCCCTGATAAGAGACCTCACCATTCAATGAGATTCCACAATGCATGGAACTCCCGGCCACTGGTCCTCTCCTTCTGGGACAGCGGCTGCCCTTTCTGGAGCCTCCAGTTTCAGAGGCAGGTGGTGGACCTCCTTTGAGTAGCACCTGCCAGAGGCCAACTGCAAGGGGTCAGAGTGAGAGTTGCCTCGCCAGCCCCTTTTGGAAGCTGTGAGCAGGCTCATCTCCTCTTCTGATGGGGACATTGTGACTGCTGCCATCTTACATACTGCCCTAAGCGCTTTGGTTCCAAAGTCTCCACTTTACCTGGGAAAGGTTGGTCCCAAAGGCTGCCTGCCTGAATGCCTGCTCTCCAGCCATGAGGAGCCTGGGAGCCTCCACTCCTGGTTCACTTCCAAAGAGGGGTGCACCTGTTGGTGGGCAGCCTGGCGCTCCTGCCCCGCCTCCTGAGGCAGGGCTCCCCTGCCTGCCTGCCTGCCTGCCTGCCTGCAGGATGTTCCTCGGGCTCTCCTGAAGGACGAGCCCCAGCAGGCACTCTCTTCTCCAACCGTACTTAGTTTGAGTGACACTTGGAGACATGGAGAGACCAAAAGGGCCCCAGTGGACAAACAGCAGCGCCCCCGCTTCATTGGAGGACAATCAGACATGTGGCCTTGCTGGTCACCTGTGTGCCCTGCCAGATACAACAACAATAGCATCATCATCAACAACAAACCAGCCTTGCAAGGAGCTGAGCCAAGACTTCCCTCTGACAGCAATTTGCTTCTCCTGCTTGGTGCCTCAGGAAGATGTCAGGCAGGGCTACAGCGCTCCCCCTCTCACTGCTTCCCTTGATTTGAAACTCCCATAAATTCAGAATCTTTTCCCTCCAAGGAGCTAATTATATAATTTCAATGTTTACTCTATGCAGATGTCTCCATTGCGATGGGGCCCCAGGGAAAGGGGAGGCTGCAGCAAGGCAGCTGAGCCCCGTGCCTTCATTGCTCCTAGCTGCTCTCCCTGCCACGCTTGCGCCATGCAGGGCTGCCTAATTTGTGTGGACCCCCCTCTAGTGCCCTGGGAGGAGGACCTGAGCCCTCCTGCCCAGCCTGTGGAGATGGGTCCTGGTCACTCAGAGCTCGGGGAATGGCACTCTGTGTGGCACTTCAGGGGCACTGAAGTTGATGATGCTTCTGTTGGGGTCTTTAAGATGAGGAGAAGCAGTAAATGGGTTGGAGGAAGTAGGAAGGGCTTTAAGGCCAATGGCACCTTGAAGGCTTCTCTTTCCTCCTTTTGGCCCTAAACTACCAAGGGCCACTCAGGGTTCTCACTTCTGCTTCTTACTGCTCCTTGGCAGGGATGGCACCCAGGGGGCCAGGCAGCCTGGTGGGTGCCAATTTTTTTGCTCTTTCTTAGCAGGCCTCAGATGGCCCACTCCCACCATCACTATTGGACTCCAAATCCTATCTGCTAGCCTGGCCCAGTGGTCAGGGCTGGTGATGGCAGATCTTCCAAGTGCCCCTATTTTCCAGAGACATCCCTGATTTAAAGAAGCCACCCTGGTTTCTGATTTGATCCTGGAATGTCCCACTTTCCCTTAGGCTGTCCCTATTTTCACTGGAGAAAAGTTGGATGGTATGGAGTTATCCAGCCGCCAAGCCATCTAAAGGCAATCCTGTCTAGGCAAGTTCTTTTTTAAATGTTTAATGTTTTATTATGTTTTTATATGTGTTGGAAGCTACCCAGAGTGGCTGGGACAACCCAGTAAGATGTGGGGGGGGGGGGTAATAATGATTATTATGGAAGAGGACGTCCCTATTTTCATTGGAGATATGTTGGAGAGTATGAGATCCACACATTCTTTTTCACAGCAGCAGCAGGGTGGTCCCGGTTTTTGCCCTGAGAAAGGGAGAGGGTGAATGCCCTGTAGGGGGGCCAGCCTCCCCACCTCCAAAGTTCACCACTGGGCGGACCGCAGGCTGTCCCTTTAACCACTGCTAAATTGTTTTCTGACAGGCTTTGCAGCAATTTCATCCCCTGACATTTGATTTACATATGATCTTTAAGCAGTAAAACGCCAGTGCTGTAATAGCTATTTGGTTAATATTCAAATCACTCAGTGATGTCACCCGCCTTGATAGGTCATTCCGCTGCCGCTTGATAAAAAAGCGTGCAAAAATAAATAAATGTATAACTAATGAAATAAACTGATTAAGAGGAGAAATCAATCGTTTTACTGCTGTAGTGAAGATCTAGTAGTTAATTTAGCAAGGATCTGCAAGGGTGCCCATTAATAGAGCAGGCTCTCATCTCGTCTAATTGGCGCAGGGCTAAATGAAATACCGGCGTCCCCGGTGCCTCCGAGGGGCTGCCTCATTCCCTGGGCTCTTCCGAAGCAGCTCTTTGCAGCACAATGGGAAGGGCTCGTTTCTCCTCCTCAGAAAGTGGACTTCTGCTGAGGGTCAGCCCCAGAAGCCTCCTGCAATTAGTGAGTCTAACAAGTGAGGCAGTCTCTGGGAATTATTTGGGTTTCTTCATGGCGACTGAAAGCCACGAAGAATTTCACACTGCCAGTGTTTTGGGTTTGCGTTTGTAATCGGGGGAGCATCCCAGAACTAGTAAAAAACCAGAATAAATCCACCACTTGTGCAGAAAACACCCACTGCCACAAAATACCCGTCTGCAGCATCCCCAAGTGCCCTGATTTTCCAGGGACAGTCCCGGAATTACAAAAGCTGCCCCTGTTTTGTTTGACGCTGGAACAGCACCCCCCCCCCCCGCGTTTTCCCTTTTCCTCCCCTCCATGACTCAGAGAACAATACAAAGTGTGTGTGTAGGTGTGAGTCCTGCTTCTACAGAAAATAAAATACCGGTACCCTGCACCAAATGAAGGAAACGGTGGATCTGGCATACAAAGCCCTTCCTGTAATTTTGAAGGAAGATGTCAGCAATCCACTTTAAATTCTTTCATTGCAATGCTTCAGCAGCAAGCCATTTCTTAGGAAACATGTGGATTGTTTATTTCTTTATTGTAAATGGAGCCTGACAATCCAGTACTCAGAAGTAAGACCCACCAGATTGTCAGACACATCCAAGGCAGTGATTTTTTCAATTTGTTCTGCCCCAAAGTAGAAAAGTGAAAAATACAATAGCACTCTATTAAATGGAGCTTACTCCCAGGTAATTGGGTAAAGCCTGCGCAGCCTTACACTGCAATCCTAAGCATTTTTACTTAGAACTAAGTCCCACTGAATTCAACAGGATTTACTCTCTGGTATGTTCCTGATCATTCTCACAGTTGTTGTTGTTGTTGTTGACGACTCAGGGCAGCTTACAGCTAAAATTTATTTTGTTCCATTTATCTGTTGAAAGTGTTTCACATTATCCCTTCCCTCAAACACTTTTTCTTCACAACAATCCTGTGAGGTAGGTTTGGCTGAGAGGTTGCACTTGGCTCAAGATGACCGATGTCGATGTGCAGATGACGCCTATGTGGGGGGAGATCAAACGCGGGAGAAGCGTCCTGATATAGAATAGGGTGCCTCTATTTTCCTCTGAGAAATGCGGGAGGGTATGAGAATGTGGGGTGCCCAGACTTGCCCAAGTGACACGGAGGGGCATGGAAGCAAAAGCCCCCTCCCACCCGTGCCCCCCAGGAAGCTGGTATTCAGAGGTACACTGCCCCTGGATTGGGAGGCTTCACAGAGACAGCATGACAAGCTACCAATTACGTGAGAAAGGAAGTGCGTGCGTGTTGTGGGCAACGGCATCTCTCTGGCTTTGGAAGGGTTGGGTTAGGGTTAGGGTTAGGGACAAATCCATGGCGGTGAGAAGGCCATCCCTTGCTGCTAGTCATGATGGCTGCATGTGACTGCCAGGATCAGTGCCAGCCTTCCTCCAAATGCGGGTTGCTGTAAATCACTGGGGGGGGGGGAGTATGCTGCTGCTGCTGCTGCTGCTGCTACTGCTACTGCTGCTGGCACTGTCTCAGGCCCTGCTTGTGGGCATCTGGCTGCACACTGTGAGACAGGATTATGGGCTGGATGGCCCCCCTCTGGCCTGATCCAGCTGCTGCTTCAGGGCTCTTATGGTGTAAGAATGCAGCTCCTCCAACTCTTGGAAAGGTTGTCATCCATGCAGCACAGTTGCTGACTTCCCTGCCCAGCAGCCATCAAGCTGTCTGAGTGACCATGACCTAGCCGAGCCCTGCCTCACCGGGTTCTTGTGAGGGTAATATGGAGGGGGGGGGGGAGCACCACACATGCCACCTCCAGCTCCTTGGGAAAAAGAAGGTTGGATATAAAAGCACAAGTAAAAACAAACAATTAAACAATAGGTGGGGCTGTTCTGTGGACCATCAGGAAGGAAGGAAGGAAGGAAGGAAGGAAGGAAGGAAGGAAGGAAGGAAGGAATTTCTGTTCCAACCTTGATA
Organism: Podarcis gaigeae; assembly: GCF_964106915.1. Taxonomy (NCBI): domain Eukaryota; kingdom Metazoa; phylum Chordata; class Lepidosauria; order Squamata; family Lacertidae; genus Podarcis; species Podarcis gaigeae. Next base: position 41,257,344 of record NC_139693.1, read on the forward strand.
CTGTTGTGAGTTTGGAGTGGGGTGGGCTGTATGCCTAAGACCAGGGGTCAGCAAACATTTTCAGCAGGGGGCCGGTCCACTGTCCCTCAGACCTTGTGGGGGGCTGGACTATATTTTTTTGGGGGGGGGGGAATAACCCAGAGATGCATTTTAAATAAAAGCACACATTCTACTCATGTTAAAACACGCTGATTCCCGGACCGTCCACGGGCTGGGTTGAGAAGGCGATTGGGCCTTGGGCCGCATCCGGCCCCTGGGCCTTAATTTGCCTACCCATGCCTTCTAATTCCTGGATCCAGCAAGTGTTAAAGTCTAAGCAAGGATTCAAACTGTTGAAATAGCCAGACAACTTTCAAAGGTTGAATGGAGATATGTGAGCTAGAAGCCAGAAGCAAAGCTGGCAGGCTGGGAAGCCAGAGAGAAAGAGCCATGCCTGGTTTCTGCTTAAATCCAAGACTGTAGTGATGGGAGAAACAATACCTTTTTGGGGTTCCAAGACCGTGCGCCCCTCCATCTTAGGCTCAGGTTGCATATACGTGTAAATAAGACATATGTCCGAAAGACACCACCATCTCCGCTGTCCCTGGGTCAGCTCCTGGAACCCCTGGATTCTTGCATCGCTTGGAGAGTGGGGTGGTGCACAACAACACTCTTGAAGTTCTCTCTCTTGAATTTGCTCTGGAGAGCAAAAAGGCTCCAGGAATTTCTCTGCTCATTTGAGAATATGTCTCAGCCAAGTCCCACGGTTCTGGCAGGAGGAGGCCCAACCCTCGCATCAGATAATTATTCTAGACCTGTAGGGGAAGATATTGAAGGGGGGGGGGAGTGATCTATCCAAACGCTTTGCATAAAAAAGTGATCAATGCAAATTCCACCTCGGAAATGGCATCAGCAGATGGGATCAACCCATCTCCAGTCACTGCCGCTGGCTGTGCAGATGGTAATTATGGGGTGTGTGTACATAGTCAGGCTTCAATGGGTGTGGAAAAGGCAATGCTGAAAAGAAGGTGTTGGGGTGCCCCCAGCCCCAGTTGGGCCCCCCTTGGGGCTCAGAAGCCTTGTGCACTCAGCCCCCAATGGGCATGAAGGTCAGAGCCTGGGTTCAACCAGAGACGCCTTCTTGACTCAGATAGGCAGTGGCTGTCTAGGGTCTTGGGCAGAAAGGGACCTACTCTCTCAGCTGCCAACTGACTGGGCCATTCTGGCATGGGAGATGCCACCAGCTGAGCCTCAGAAGGCCTCCTGTAGGCAGAGCAGGTGTGCAGGTGTGCAGGTGTTCGACCACAGCCCAGGAACAGGAGGCACCAAAGGACTAACTTGGAGATAACCACCCTAATAGCTCCAACCAGGGCTTGGGGAAGGGTGTGCAAGGGGGACATGCCCCATTGCTCTTCCTTCCCGCAAACCAGAACCGAGGATGGCACTTTGACCCTGGTTTGCGATGCCTGATTCAGCCTGGCTTAGAGGTCATGGCAAGCCGTGGAGGGGATGAGGGAACCCCAAGAAGATGCCCGAGAGCCCAATCCAAAGATGCCAGACCCCAGCATGGTCTTGCATCGGAACTGGGCCAAATAAGCTGCATGGAGGAAGGCCCTTTTTCTGAGGAACCACCACCATCACCAGGGCTTTGACACAATCAAAGTTGAGGTTGCAGTTGCTATTTTCAATTCATATCCCTGTCCCCTTTTTTCCATCAGAAGCAAAGCTAAAAAAATAGACACACAAAGCAAAATATGGGTCAGGCAAACACACGAAGGCAGTTGGCATATGTTGAAGGCTTCTTTTGTGCATGTGGACTGGCTCGCTTACTAAAGCTTCTAAACAAAATAGCCCTTCCTTGAATTGTGCCATTTCCTTCCCCCTGCTTCAGTCTTGGTTCATGGCACAGACTGATGCACTGTGGATGTGGTAGAAAGAGCCCACAGCTAAGTGGCGGAGCATGCAAAAGATCTCAGATCTTCATAAGGCTTGGTTTGCGGACCCTTCATCATCCTGGCTTATCCTCCTCTGCACACCTTCCAGCTGATCAATATCCTTCTTTAAACTCTGGTGCCCAGAACTGGACACAGCACTCCAGATGGATGAATGCCAGTCATCATAAATGAGGTGCTGGAAGGGCCTCAGGTGGCAAGAAAATGTGTTAGACTGACCTTCAGCCTCAGGAAGATTCCTGTATGTTTCTCGCTGTTCTTTGCTGCTTGAAAGAAGCCAGAGAGCCTGCACTGAGAGTCAGTGTGCTGCAATAGTCATTAGCAGTTTGGACCAGAACCTGGGAGAGCAGGGTTCAAATCCCCCCCCCTTAGCCATGAAGCTCCCTGGGTGACCCAGGGCCAGCCAGGGCCTCTCAGCCTGATCTACCTCACAGGGTTGTTGTGAGGATAAAATGGGGCAAGTGAGAGAACCATGTACACTTTCTTGGGAAAATACTGGGATATAAAGGCAATCAATCAATCAATCAATCAATCAATCAATCAATCAATCATTTTTTAAAAAAATGGGTTTCCTACCCATTGCACCCACATGGATGCCCATCTACCTTGCTATGGGTCACTGAATTATTGCCACCCAGTCAAGGGCATCCCATTTGGTTCTGACTGTCAACACACGTCCAGTTTGTCTTTACCCATATGCCGCTTTGGAAAGTCCCCTGGTCAGAACTTGGTCACTGGGCCCCTCTTCCTGGAGCAGCAAGCAGAGGATCCTACCCCAAGGAAAGGGCTCTTACTCTACCCTCTTTTGGGGTGGGTGTAGATGGGGGTGGCTCCCCTCTTCATGCACCCATCCATCTGGCCCATCAGGAGCTCCTTAGACATTGGCAGCAGCACAAAGGAGGCAGGAGACCCATGACCACACTGACATTCTTCACCACCCAAGGTGGTCTGCCTGCACTCACATAATTATGCTAATAGGCTTGTTTTTGGTGAGGTTCCCCCTCCCTCTTTCCCATTTAAGAAGTCAGCTTGAAGAAGAAACTGCCGGTACAATGTTAATTGGGGCTGAGTAATTAGACAGAGATAGTTAGTGATCTCTCCAACGTCATGAGCACTGAGTGCTTTGCTTTAGTGCCATAATAATTACTCGTGCACTACAAAGTGCTGCGGCATTTGACAAAGGGAATCTGTGCAATGCTGAACAGTTCCCCTGGGGGAGCAGGAGGGAGGGAGGGCAGGGGGCAGGCGAGGAGGATGGGGGGCTGGAGGGTTGAGGTGGCCAAGGAGAGGAGGACCTGCCTCTGAAGATGAGAGGGGAGGCTGGAGCAAGAGCCAGACCACTGGGGCACCTAATCCAAAGCACAAGGAGGGCACCTGCAGAGGTTACTGAGCACATGCTATGGGGCACTGTCTTCTTGGCTGCCACAGTCTTAGAACATCCCAAGACAAAGTGTGGACCATAGGAGAAGATCCAGGGAGCAGGCAAAAATCAAACTTTGGGTTTAATTGCTTTGGGTTTTGTTTTGTTTTTGTTTGCTAATGCTCTGAACAGCAACCCAGAAGCAAACTGGTCCACCTACAGCCACGAGGTTGAAGAGAAGTGTTCAACTAGGCTCTTCTCAGAGTAGACCCATTGAAATAGTTGGACCTAAGCTGGTCCAGTCCATAACTGAGTATGGCTAATACAACCTAAGGCAGGGAGAGCCAGAGCCCCTGGCAGTGGGACCCGGTCAGCCACCGTGCTGCTTGCCAGAGGAAGGGAGCTATGAATCTTTCATTTTATTTTTTAAATTAAACAACTGCTGCCCTAAAACGGGCTCTGTGGGAGGAACATAGGGAGCTGCCTTGTGCTGAGTCAGGCCATCCAGCTCAGAAACAGTTGGCAGTCATGGCTCTCCTGGGTTTCTGGCAGATGACCTTCACAACCCTACCTGGAGACACTCTCAGGATTGGAACCTGGGACCTTCTGCATGCAAAAGCATTTACTCTACCACTAAGCTTTGGGGGATAATTTACCAACTGCATTCATTACATAACTTTTGTCCCTTCTTGGAAAGCCTTGTGATGGTTGTGTAAGCCCAGGGCTCACAGCGGCTGCTGTCCCTTGAAGACAACTCAGAACCTTCAGCCGGTAGAAAATCATGCTTGGATGTGAGGAAGGTTTGCCTAGCCTGCTTCTGGGCCTGGTTTAGAGCGCTGGTTCTAGCTTTAAAAAAGCTCATTGCAGCCTAGCAGCAATATCTTCTTCCATGGACATCTGCTGAAGGGAGAGCCATGGTCAGTTGCGCCCCGATAAGCCATAGCCCCATGTCTCCCAGCTTTCTTTCTTTTTTAAAAATGAAGTCTCTAGAATGTGACTTGCAAAGCAAAACCTGCAGGCACTGCTCTCCTTTGCTTTGTGGGGAACAAGCCTGCCTCCCCTTCCATGCTTTGACTAATGAAGAGTTGACTTGCATATAATAACGCACCTCTAGCCTATGTGACAAACACAAGTTCCAGGTGACACCCTCGACTTGAGCCCTGGTCCAGAGGCAGAAGTGGTCTGGTTCTTCAGAAGCTCTAATCAGCAGATGCCGATGGATAAGAAGTGTGTGATGGGTCTGGATCTCCTTTTGCAGGCGGGACAATAGGGGTTTGGGCCCTTTACTCTTGCTCTCGAGGTGGCTCCCGCTGCCTCAAGGGAAGGGTGCTAGGCAAGCAACTGGGTGCTGGGCTTTCTGACAGTTGCTCCGTTTTTTCTGACTGACATTTCAATTTAGACAAGGAAGGTTTTCAATTTCTAAAGTACATTTTCATCAAAAAATCATCGCAGCTCGCGCTGTGCCTTTGTTTGGATTGGTATTAATCTTAATCAAGGGAATAATCCATTCCGCCTTCCCTGCATCTTCCCCGGTGGTGCCTCATCCTGTCTGAATGAGGGGGCCAAGGGGTGAAGGCTGGGTGTGAGGCTGAGCCACCTGTGACTTTGGGCAGAGAAGGACTTCTGGAGGAGACGGCCGATTCAGCACAGGACTCAGCCTGTTTGTCTGTCTGTCCTTCCTGGAAATGTAAACACGCAGCTAATTGACTTTGTTCCACATTTACATTGCAAGTCTGAAGGAGAGGAATCTCCCTGCAGCCTCATTATGCAAATAGAACAAGCGCTATAGTGTACAGGCTGAGGATGGAATACGCAAATGGCTAATGATGGAAGGGAGCTTAGCTGAGAATGATGGTGCTGGTGCATAAGTTGTTGTTTTTGTTTCAAACATTGCAAATTTTGGAAAAGATGGATTGTTTCAAGAAGTGGCAGAAAGATATTTCCAGATTTGTTTGGCAGGGCAAGAAGCCTCGAATAAAATTTAAGATATTAACTGATGCCAAAGAAAGAGGTGGATTTGCCCTGCCAGACCTTAAACTTTACTATGAATCAGCTGCTTTTTGTTGGCTGAGAGAATGGCTGCTTCTTGAAAACACTGACGTGTTGGATTTAGAAGGCTTCAATAATGCATTTGGCTGGCATGCATATTTGTGGTACGATAAGGTAAAAGCACATAAAGCATTTAAAAATCATATTGTTAGAAAAGCATTGTTTAATGTTTGGATAAGATATAAGGATTTGTTAGAAAAGAAAACCCCAAGATGGTTGTCACCAATGGAAGCGAAGGCACAGAAAAAACTCAATATGGAGGCCAAATGGCCGAAATATTGGGAAATTCTGGAACAAGATGGAGACAAAATAAAACTGCAGAGCTTTGAAAAATTGAAAAACAAAGTGCGAGATTGGCTTCATTACTACCAAATAATGGAGGCATACAATTTGGACAAAAAAGTTGGTTTCCAGGTGGAAAAATCAAAATTGGAAAGAGAATTGTTAGATTCAAAAATTAAGAATTTGTCAAGAATGTATAACTTGGTGTTGAAATGGAACACTCAGGACGGAATGGTGAAATCAGCTATGATTAAATGGGCACAAGACGTTGGACATAACATAATGATGGCTGACTGGGAACAGTTATGGACCACAGGCATGAAATTCACGGCATGTAATGCCCTAAGAGAAAATTTAATGAAAATGATTTATAGGTGGTACATGACACCAGTCAAGCTTGCAAAAATTTACAATTTACCCGGCAATAAATGTTGGAAATGTAATGAGACTGAAGGTACATTCTTTCACCTTTGGTGGACATGCCCAAGGATTAAGACATTCTGGGAGATGATTTATAATGAAATGAAAAAGGTATTTAAATATACCTTCCTGAAGAAACCAGAGGCCTTTCTCCTGGGCATGGTTGGCCAATTGGTGCCAAAGAAGGACAGAATTTTTTTTATGTATGCAACAACAGCAGCAAGAATACTCATCGCGAAGTAATAGAAGACACAAGATTTACCCACCCGGGAAGAATGGCAGATGAAGTTGATGGACTATATGGAACTGGTGGAAATGACTGGCAGAATCCGAGACCAGGGAGAAGAGTCGGTGGAAGAAGACTGGAAAAAGTTTAAAGACTATTTACAGAAATACAGTGGTGCCTCGCAAGACGAAATTAATTCGTTCCGCGAGTTTTTTCTTCTTGCGAGTTTTTTGTCTTGCGAAGCACGGTTTCCCATAGGAATGCATTGAAAATAAATCAATGCGTTCCTATGGAAACCGCCTTCAGACCAGGTCCGGGGACAGTCTGTCCCCCGACCTCTTCTGAAGGCTGGGGGGGGGGGGAACAAGGGCTTTTCTGTGCAACAGGATTGCCCCATCCGTGAGGAGGAGGGCTATGTGCAGGTTCACCTTTGGGGTGGGGGTGGGGTGGGGTGGAAAGTTTCTTCACTGTCCAAGCAGCCAGTTCTGCTTCCCTATTTCTACAGGGGAAGTGTGGACTACTGGTGATACTAAGCTGAGCATCAAAGTCTACTGCACAGCACTCAAAATCAATGCCAGGTTATTGTGTCACAGAGCACAAATGCAATCACTCCTTCCACAGTCATGCTCTGTAGTTTTGCTGAGCCCAAGGAGTGGGAATAGGAGTCAATGACAACAAGATAAACAGTCTTCCCATTACGTTGACCAGCTGCCAACATTTGCCAGGGATGCTCTGGTAACCCCGCTGCACTACAAGGCTATACTGGGACTATTTGGGGCTGAGCCTGCGCTTGGTGGTTGGCTACCCAGCTCTGTGTGGCTTCTATTCCTCAAGGGCCGACAAACGGTCTGACCAGCTTGGGCTCAACATTTTGTAGTGCCCTGGTGAGCTTGCTGGCTCTTTTCTCAAACATGCTGCGCTGAGGCTGGTGGAAGCATCATTCTTGTTTGAAAAAAACAGTAAATTCTTGACAATATAGACTGAGTTTCTCCTATTAGTCAGCTTGGAGACTGAGTTTTACCTGCAATGTTGTTTTATTTTTTTGCACAAAGGGCAAGCAAATCTGCTTCCAGAATCGCTGATCAGGGTATCCCCATCAGCAATGGCATTCGTATGACTTCTTGTTCATAGTGTAATCAGACCAGCACCAGGAAGACTCAGGTTCCAACTGCCACTCAGCCATGAAGCAAACTGGGCTAAAGACCTTCTCTTAGCCTAAACCCATCTCACTAGGATGTTGTCGGCATGACAGTGAGCACTCCTCTAAGCCATATAGCATTTGTGACACCTGAAGCTGGAAGATCTCTGAGGCAGAGGAGATCCCAAAGGGAAAACTCTCAGAGCAACTCACAAAGAGGATGAAGAAAGTTGTTGATTTAAATAGTTCCTCAGCTAAGGGAGTCTGCCAGAATCCTGCTCCAGCATCCAGTGTGAGAACTTTGACTTATGCTGATTGTACCCAGAATGTGTCCTACAGCAGACAGAATATGCCTTTGACTTTCTTTTGATTTCTGTTGCCTCTGCTCTGCAACATGTAGAGCATCTACACCTAGTGTCAGAGGCAGATCTTGGGGTCTCAAATTTCAGCAGCGCCCTGTGCAAAGACAATATTTGGTGCTCCAAGCTCTCGCCTTCCATTCTACATAATAGTTGTGGCGCCCCCTGCAGTGGCCCAGAGGCTCTGTGCCCAGTGCAACTGAACCGGCCTCTGCTATTATTTGCTGACTAGGCATGAAAAGCATTTTTACTGAACTCAAGATACACTATGTCCACAGCATTCCCCTGGTCCACCTAGCTGGTAGCACTATCAAAAAAAGGAGGAAAACAGAGATATTTACCTGGCATGAATCGTTTTTGAGAGCCCTGTGCTGGGTCTTACTAATCACAGTATCCTTTTCTAAATGCTCACAAACTGACTGTTGAATGATCTGTTCTAGGACCTTTTCTGATACCAGGCGCCCCCAAGTTGATCCGCATTGCTGCTTTTCTTTATTTTCCATGTATGGACTTTGTTTCCCAACAAGTTCTGTAAATGAACTTCTAAAAGGGTTGCTGGATGGTTGGGATTGGGCAAAAACCTCTATCATTGTTTTTTATGGCCCTTGTGATTGGAGGGGGGCGGGGGGGGAGAGAGAGAACAACCTGTTTTCTCTGCGGGCAAGTTCACAAAACTCTGATAGAATGAGAGAGGAGGCAGTTCCTGGTTGCTTATCATCTTTAAAAATTAAACTAGGAGTACCTAATTCAGATTACTTGGAGGGTAAAGCTCTACCCCCCCTTCATGGATTACTGCCTTGCCATGGCGAAGGGGCTTGAATAACTCAGAGAAGCTATGAGCTATGCCGTGCAGGGCACCCAAGATGAACAGGTCATAGTGGAGAGTTTTGACCAAACGTGATCCACCTGGAGCAGGAACCGGCAAGCCATCCCAGTATCCCTGCCAAGAAAACTCCATGGACAAGTAGATTCAGAGCTGATGAAGCGGCTGGGCCAAAGCCAAAAGGACACTCAGTTGCGGATCTGCCTGGAAGTGAAAGGAAAGTCCAATGCTGTAAAGAAAAATATTGCATAGGAACCTGGAATGTAAGAACCATGAACCTGGGTAAGTTGGATGTGGTCAAAAATGAGATGGCAAGAATAAATATTGACATCCTGGACATCAGTGAACTAAAATGGATGGGTGAATTCAGTTCGGATGACCATCATATCTACTACTGTGGGCAAGAATCCCATAAAAGAAATGGAGTGGCCCTCATAGTCAACAAAAGAGTGGCGATAGATGTACTGGGATGCAATCTCAAAAATGATAGAATGATCTTGATACGAATCCAAGGCAGATCTTTTAAGATCACAGTAATCCAAGTTTATACACCAACCACTGGTGCTGAAGAAACTGAAATTGACCAATTATATGAAGACTTACAACACCTTATAGAAATGACACCAAAAAAGGATGTTCTTCTCATTATAGGGGATTGGAATGCTAAAGTAGGGAGTCAAGAGATAAAAGGAACAACTGGCAAGTTTGGCCTTGGAGTTCAAAATGAAGCAGGGCAAAGGCTAAGAGAGTTCTGCCAAGAGAACAAGCTGGTCATCACAAACACGCTTTTCCAACAACACAATAGACAACTCTACACATGGACATCACCAGAGGGGCAGCATCGAAATCAGATTGATTATATTATCTGCATCCAAAGATGGAGAAGCTCTATACAGTCAGCAAAAACAAGACCTGGAGCTGACTGTGGCTCAGATCATCAGCTTCTTATAGCAAAATTCAAGCTTAAACTGAAGAAAGTAGGAAAAACCACTGGGCTGGTAAGATACAATCTAAGTCAAATCCCTTATGAATACACAGTGGAAGTGAGGAATTTAAGAATTTAGATTTGGTGGACAGAGTGCCTGAAGAACTATGGATGGAGGCTTGCAACATTATACAGGAGGCAGCAACGAAAACCATCCCAATGAAAAGGAAATGCAAGAAAGCAAAGTGGCTGTCCAACGAGGCCTTACAAATAGCGGGGGAGAGAAGGCAAGCAAAATGCGAGGGAGATAGTAAAAGATACAGGAAATTGAATGCAGATTTCAAAAAAAATAGCAAGGAGAGACAAGAAGGCCTTCTTAAACGAGCAACGCAAAGAAATAGAGGAAAACAATAGAATGGGAAAAACCAGAGATCTGTTCAAGAAAATTGGAGATATGAAAGGAACATTTCGTACAAAGATTACCATAATAAAAGACAAAAGTGGAAAGGACCTAACAGAAGCAGAAGACATCAAGAAGAGGTGGCAAGAATACACAGAGGAATTATACCAGAAAGATATGGATGTCTCGTACACCCCAGGTAGTGTGGTTGCCGACCTTGAGCCAGACATCCTGGAGAGTGAAGTCAAATGGGCCTTAGAAAGTACTGCAAATAACAAGGCCAGTGGAAATGATGGTATTCCAGGTGAACTATTTAAAATTTTAAAAGATGATGCTGTTAAGGTGCTACACTCAAAATGCCAGCAAATTTGGAAAACTCAGCAGTGGGCAGAGGATTGGAGAAGATCAGTCTACATCCCAAACCCAAAGAAGGGCAGTGCCAAAGAATGCTCCAACTACTGCACAATTGCACTCATTTCACACGCTAGCAAGGTTATGCTTAAAATTCTACAAGGAAGGCTCAAGCAGTATGTGCACCGAGAACTCCCAGAAGTGCAAGCTGGATTTAGAAGAGGCAGAGGAACCAGAGACCAAATTGCAAACATGCGCTGGATTATGGAGAAAGCTAGAGAGTTCCAGAAAGACATCTACTTCTGCTTCATTGACTATGCAAAAGCCTTTGACTGTGTCGACCACAGCAAACTATGGCAAGTTCTTAAAGAAATGGGAGTGCCTGATCACCTCATCTGTCTCCTGAGAAATCTCTATGTGGGACAAGAAGCAACAGTTAGAACTGGATATGGAACAACTGATTGGTTCAAAATTGGGAAAGGAGTACGACAAGGCTGTATATTGTCTCCCTGCTTATTTAACTTATATGCAGAATTCATCATGCGAAAGGCTGGGCTGGATGAATCCCTAGCCGGAATTAAGATTGCCGGAAGAAATATCAACAACCTCAGATATGTAGATGACACAACCTTGATGGCAGAAAGTGAGGAGGAATTAAAGAACCTTTTAATGAGGGTGAAAGAGGAGAGCGCAAAATATGGTCTGAAGCTCAACATCAAAAAAACGAAGATCATGGCCACTGGTCCCATCACCTCCTGGCAAATAGAAGGGGAAGAAATGGAGGGAGTGAGGGATTTTACTTTCTTGGGCTCCATGATCACTGCAGATGGTGACAGCAGTCACGAAATTAAAAGACACCTGCTCCTTGGGAGAAAGGTGATGGCAAACCTAGACAGTGTCTTAAAAAGCAGAGATATCACCTTGTCAACAACGGTCCGTATAGTTAAAGCCATGGTTTTCCTGGTAGTGATGTATGGAAGTGAGAGCTGGACCATAAAGAAGGCTGATCGCCGAAGAATTGATGCTTTTGAATTATGGTGCTGGAGGAGACTCTTGAGAGTCCCATGGACTGCAAGAAGATCAAACCTATCCATTCTGAAGGAAATCAGCCCTGACTGCTCACTGGAAGGACAGATCCTGAAGCTGAGGCTCCAATACTTTGGCCACCTCATGAGGAGAGAAAACTCCCTGGAAGAGACCCTGATGTTGGGAAAGATGGAGGTCATAAGGAGAAGGGGACGACAGAGGATGAGATGGTTGGACAGTGTTCTCGAAGCTACCAACATGAGTTTGACCAAACTGCAGGAGGCGGTGGAAGACAGGAGTGCCTGGTGTGCTCTGGTCCATGGGGTCACGAACAGTCGGACATGACTAAACGACTAAACAACAACAAAGCTCTACCCGTTGTTGTTGTTGTTAATCTACCTTTTACTCCTATGTCCCCGGGTGGGTTACAACAATTAAAACACAATATTTAAAAGCAATTTAAAACAACTTACTGTCACAGAAATAAGGTGGGTCCTAAAAATATGCTCAAGCAGGCAAATGCATAATTTTGCAGTCACCTCTCATGGGTTTGGGGAGATTTGGCTTCAAGTCCCTTTTTTAGCTTTAAGAATTCAGAGTAGTCCTGGCCCAGTTACTGTTTCCGAGACCAGTAAACCTCACAGAACTGTTTGGGGGACAAAGAGTGGGGCGAGGGGGGAATAAACCATTTCCGCAGCACCTGCTCACAACAACTTGCCATAGTTTAAGCTGCGTTTCCGGCAGTCATAGCAGTTTGTTTCTCTCCTCCACCCTACATGCCATTCTTCATCCTTTGACTATCCCTGCTACCTATTCCACAGACTTAAAAAATCACTGCTTTCCATTCCTCGTCATTTTCCTTTGGCTGCAAATCCTGGTAAATCCCCTGTTAAGTGCCCAGTAGGCCGGTGGCTCCTACAAAAAGCATTCTTTTTTAAAGGAATTCCTAGCTGGGTGTGGTAGGATTGTCTCTTGGCCCAACTTCATTGGGGTATTCTGTGTAATGGATCATTTAAATGTGCACTGTTGTGCATGAAGTGTTTTGCAAGTGTCTATTTTGCCATATCTCTAGGGATCGAAAACTTGTTGGTTGCAGCAATGCTTGATTTAGTGTGAAATTGATGAGGGAGGGCAGCGTGAGCAGCCCCCCCCCGAAAAATGCACCCAGTGCAATCACCTCGCAGGTCCCCCATGCTACGCCCCTGGCCCCACCCACCTGTCAAAGGTGGCCCACCCCATCTAGCTGTGCCAAAGTTTCACTCTTTCTGTTGTGCTTTCCTCATAGTGGAGCAAAAGCAGGCAAGGGCCCTGGGCGCGGAGACGCTGGCTTGGCGGGGTGTCACCCTCCTGAGTCTCACCCTTCTCCCTGCTGCCTTTGCTGCCTTCGCAGCCCAGCAAAACTCTCCCTTGCCTTGGCCCCCTCACTGTCTTCCCTTTGTCTCCTGGAAGCAGCCCAGGTCTTGCTCCAGACACCTCTAGCTCTCGCTGTTTGCTGCTGTTTTCCTGCCCTTCCAGAGAGCTGTTTTATCCACCTTATTTGTTGCATTTTTTAAGAAGCATCTCATTAAAAGAACTCCATGTGGCTGATATTGCTAAATTTAAACAAGTGCGTAACCTGACTAAGTACAGGACTTGCTAGTGGCTGCACGCAAGATTGTCATGCAGCAGCAACACAAAAGGCAGCCGCTCTTGTTCTCACCCCCTCAGGTCCTCTATCTTTTCATCAGCACTCACAGGCAGATTTTCTCAGCATGGGAAATGCCGTGAAAATGGGGAAATGGGGAAGATTGGACAGAAAACTTCCTCTCTCTCTCTCTGCCTCACTAGCTTGATTAATTGTGCTCACTTTGATTTTAATAATCTCATTTTATTAATACCCTGAAGGCAAAAGAAAAGAGAAAATATATACCCTTTTAATTCCCCCCCCACCTGGATTTTTGTTTTGTATTTGATTTAATTGGCACTGCACACACTCACTTGCCTTTTGCTGCTTGGGGATCTGGGCCAAAAAGAGGCAGAGGGTTTTGTTCTTTATGGGCAGAGAGATCCTAAGCTCACATTATTTCCTGGGCTGCGAATGCACCACCATGACACGAGTGGAACAGACGCCCTCCCACCTACAAATTGATTAATTAGTTATTTTTTATCAATTAAAATATCTATAGCTCACCCTTATCTATACAGATACTTGGGTGAGGTGCAGAAGAACACAAAATCATAATGCATACATCAATAAAATTTGGAACAATAAAGGAAGATTTAAAACAGCAACAGTCCTGAGCAGGCTAAGCAGCCACCTGCAGAAAAGGGGGGCATTTGTTAATAGTGAAATTCTGCAGTGGCAATCCCATTCCTTCTGACGGTGTGGCACAGCACGGCTTGTGTATAGATTCCTTCCTGTCTCTGGGACTGGGACAAAACCACACAGCTAAATCATCGGTTCATGTGGCCTATAAAATGCACTGGGCATGAAGCACTTGGGTAGGACCTGGACCCCCTAACCTTTACAGAAAATGAAACATCACCCATATTCTTCAAGGGAATTCAGCTGCTAATATCACAATGCCTTGATTTAGGGGCAGACTTTGGTCTTTCAAATTTCAGCGGCACACTAGGTGAGGCTAACCCCCCCCCCCCCCGACTGTCTCTTGCCTTCTGTTCTGCTCAGTTCACTACAGCATAGTGGCAACACCCTGTGGCTCCCCCCCCCCCACTAGACTTGGCGCTCTGTGCAGTAGAACAGAGGCTGAATGCGCCTCTGCTTCATTCAAATGGTGTAGCGGCCCTTGGAACACAGCTGCAGGCAGTAATGCTTCTGAGCATCAGTCACTGCCGGAGCACCCAAAGGCTTCCAAGAAGAAGCATCTAGGTGGCCACGGTGACACCAGGATGCTGGCCTAGATGGGCCCCCTGTGACCTGATCCAGCTGCTGCAGTGCTCTTCTTGGGAACAAGAAATGCTGCAATATTTAAATCATTTATTAGATTTATTTATTAGATTTATATACCACCCTTTGTCAAAGGATCTCAGGGTGGTCCACAAGATAAAAATACAAGATAAAAGCATACAAAAAACAGTTAAAACAGAAACAACCAAACAATAATCCCCTTCCTTCCCACAAGCTCATTTCAAAGGCTGTTGAATATTAATCAACCAGAGGCCTCAGTGACGAGAAACTTTTTCGCCTGGTGCCTAAGGATGTATAACGAAGGTGGCAGGTCAGCCTCCCTGGGGGGCACATTCCAGAAGGGGGGAACCACTATAGAGAAGGTTCTAGTGTCGCCACCCTCTGGACCTCTTGTGGCCGAGGCACACAAAGAAGGGCCTCAGATGAGGTCTGCCTGGATGCTCAGCAGATTTTGTGATACAAAAATGACAACACATGTCTCCTAGAAATTTGTTGTGCTTTGAACGTGAGTTGTGGTGGTTCTTTGAGACTCCCGTGTCAAGTGGTTGGATGCCATGAACCAGTCGCTGGAAGCAAGAGGAGGGGAGGATTGGAGCCTTTGTGGGCTTCCCAGGGACATCTGCTTGGGCACAGCAAGTGCCCCAGGAAAGATGGACCTCTGCTATGATCTTGAGTTCTTAAAGGAACAACAGGATTCTGCTGTTTACTTACAATAGTCCTGTGAGGTAGTTCACTGTTATCACCATTTTGTAGATTGAAGCCAGGTGAGAATTAGCAAAAAGAGTCTATCGCAGAGATGAAGCAAGGCTCTCTATCTGCTGGGTCCAAAGTTTTGCTATCACTGGCACCATCACAATAAGAACCTTTTCTGTTTTAAAACTAGAACCGGGCAGGACATGAATGTGGAGCCCCCACAAAAAAAATCAAAGGGGAACTTCTTCTTCTGACTGGGGTTGTTCCTTCACTCGGCATCTTAGTGGTTCTGTTTGATTCCCCGTTATGAAATACAGCCCTCCAAAGGACCCTCCCTATTGGAGAAACCATAAAATGAAAAATCTTTCGAAATGCCACTCTTTGGAGCCCATTATTTAGGGTCTGTGGTGCGCTGCTGTACATCATGAGCATGACATGTCCATAATGCGGCTCCCTCCATAACAGCAGAAGGCACAGAGCTCAGCTTTCTGCAATTGCCTGTCAGGGAAATCGAAGGCGACAGGTGTGAGATACTGGGCAGGCCGAGGTGCACACGACTCTCCTGCTCGGATTGGTTTTCTTCGCAGTCATTTCACCGGGGTGTGTGTGTGTGTGTGTGTGTGTGTGTGTGTGTACATTTTAAGGATTTTTTTGCAGCTTCTGAAATGCCAGGGGAAAAGAGATCTGTTGACCCAAAATCTTCCATCTGCACAAATTTTACAAACACTTCCAGCCTGACTGAGATGAGAACATTTGCAGAAATGGAGTCCTTAGGCATCCTCATACTATTCCCTACTCTCTCCGAACTGAGCCTTGTGTCCTCACCAGTGTTCTGCTGGTGGTTAATATTATCATTAACAACATTTGTCTACTAGTTTATAAAACGACCACAAAACGTCTCATAGTGGCTTAAGAACAAGATAAAAGACAATCAGGTAAATTAAACTGAAAGCCAATTTCAAAAGAAAAGAAGGATTGACAAAGAAACATTTCCCATAATGACTATTTGACAATGCATGAGAAAGACAAATCCTGCCCCACCTCACAGGAGAGGCTACAATCATGCACAAGCCTGATCGCAAAACTTAACCACCCAAAGTTTGGGTAGATAAAAATGACAGCCTGGTGTGTAAAAAACGGGTAAAGCTGGGAACAGGAGGGGAGTATCACTGGAACAACCCATTCTCACATGACCATACACCTGCTCCTCTGCTGGATGAGGCCCGTGGATAAGGTCTCTGATATGTGGGGAGAGGCAGCCCTTGAGGGAGATGAGCTGCGTAACAATTTACAGGTCAAAGCCAACACTTTTAACTGAGCCAATTAGGAAACTAATTGGTAGCCAGTGCAGTCAGACCAGAATTGTTGCAACATTCCCAGACCTCCTGGTCTGAGTCAGCAATCCTGGCTGCTGGATTCTGCACTAACTACACTTTCTGAACCGTCTTCAAAGGCCCCATACATGATACACTGCAGGGCTCTAAGCTAGAGGTTGCCCCGGTGGAGGCATCAGGAGCTTGGCTACTGGATCCAGAAGTTTCCCTGGCCCCAAACCTGTGCACCTGCTCATTTAGGCACAGTGCAACCCCCTTCCCCTATTAAGAAAGTTTTGGTGCTTTCTTAGCCATAATGCCATGGAAACAGCAGGTGCCTCCTGCTCCAAACTCTCCCTCTGTCTTCCTCCATCCTTCTGGGGGAGAAGGTTGTCCAAATACCTCCTGTAGACTTAGATCTTCTTATGACAGCTGTCAGTTGATGATTTGGTTGAAAGACATAATGCACCAAATAATTATTTTTTTCATTGGATGGTTAATAATCAGTTAAATTTAAATGAGGGAGTGGAGACTTCCCTATTTTCTGCTTTCCTTTTCTCTGTTAAACTCTGGCTTCTGCTCCTCTAAAAGTTCAGTTTCATGTGGGAGGGTTTTTAAAATTAATTTTACAATTGGTGCACTCATACCATGCCACAGCTTTTGGTTGCTTCAGTAAATTCATCTTTTTCCACCTGCATTGCTGATGCACACATGAGCACTGATAATGCACCTGAAACAAGCAAACTTAGTTTGGTTGTATGCACAATTGCAGCAATGTTCTTGCAG
This sequence comes from Podarcis gaigeae, assembly GCF_964106915.1. Taxonomy (NCBI): domain Eukaryota; kingdom Metazoa; phylum Chordata; class Lepidosauria; order Squamata; family Lacertidae; genus Podarcis; species Podarcis gaigeae. The sequence goes on from NC_139693.1 coordinate 41,274,334, forward strand.
CCACTGGGTAGCTTTAAGCATTCATAAAACACCACACTAAAGAATCTCTGTTCAATGGAACATACATCATCATATCGTGGCTGCTTGTTTGGGATGTTTCATCTATACACATACTGGTAATGTGGGGGAAGGGAAGAGCCTTTTTTAAAACAACAACAACACTCCCCCAGGCCAAGCAACCCTCATACATCACTTTAGAACAAGGCCATTTAATTTACATCTCCAAAATCCAGGGAGACACTTGGGGAACATTTTAGAAGTGATCCTCATTGCAATCTATTTTTGCATTTCCAAAAGCATTTTAAGATACCAAAGGAAGTATAAGACAGAGAAAAAACTACCACTGGCTATTTGCAGGGGAAAATGTCGACTTGGTGCTGTTACTGCTTTTCATTCCATGTTACAGTAACACACCAGGAGCAAAATAGCCACACGCAAAATTAAACACGGGATTCCTAAATTTGCAGCTATACCAATCGAACAATTGCCCTCATCCAGTAAACTGCACCCCCCACTGCTGAACTAATCAACCACAGCTTTAGTTGATTAATCTGGTGCTTAAGCTGATGAAAACACAAAGCCCTAATTCTTACCAGATGGACTGAGCCCAATATGGGGGGGGGGACACAAATAAAGGAGAGGAGCTTCCTGGGTTCCTTCCTAACTTCCCCTGCTGACAGACCCTCACAAAGCTCCCCAAGAGTCACTTAATGTTGGGTCAAGTCCTCCCAAGCCGTGCATTCAGGGCCTCCCCTGGCCTCACTTCCCCATCTGCTCTCTCACCCCACATTCCATTTGTCACAGCCCCCCTCATTGCTTAGGAATGCCCATGGCAGCCTCAGCCCCATCGGCTCCCTCCAAGAGCTGCAGCACAAAGGAATGAGCAGAGGAGGTGCGGCATCAGCCCTTCCCTCCGTCATCCTGGCAATTCCCTTCCTGTCAACATCAAGGTAATTGGAATCTTCCTGATCAATGGTCCAGCTCTCTCTGAGCTTGTCTAAGCAGCTGTCCAGATGTGCAAGCATTTTCTGACTTGTCAACTCATTGTGTGCTTGTGTGCGTGTGTTGGGGCTCAACAATCACTTATTCTGCACCCCCTCTTATTTCCCCCATTGTCCTGTTTTGAGTTGAACTCGGCACCCGATGTCTGTGTGGCTGCGGCCAAAGATGCTCAGAGAAGGGGCATCGCCTGGTGACGAGAGCCACAGACCTTATTTCATGGCTGTTACAAAGAGACAAGCAGGAAGAATAAGATCCGTGGGCAAAGGAGCCCCTCGAGCAGAATCCCACCTTGAAGCAAGCACGGATCACACAACAAATTCAAAAGGCAATAAGTTCCCCCACAGATGAAATGATTGGATTTCAAAGCAGGCAAAAGACCAAATCCAAGGCCTTGAGAACAAAACCCAGATTTCAAGAGTGCATTCATCAGAATCTCAACGGATAGAGTTGTTCCTGGATCAAGAATGAATGCTGCATGAAATTCCAATCTGTCCAGCAAAACAATCCGGGGGGGGGGGGGTGCAGGACCTACGGAAATTTGCCCAGAAAAGCAAACATTAAAAAGAACTTACAAGATGGTCCAAGGACCACTGTCCACTTCTTTAGTGTGTGTTCTTGGACCTGTTTTTCACCATTCCAGGAGTGCTTCTGCACAAAACAAAGCTCCCTGCATGTTGAAAAGTAGGCAGTCAGGGAAATTATTTTAGCCTAGGCTTCTTCCTAATATGCCACCATAAAAAATAAGATTTTTTAAAATAAAAAGCAGATTTCTGAAAAAAGGAAAATAACAGTAGCACAATAAGAACGAAGATTAAAGCGAAGAACAAACAGCCCAAAGACAGCAGTTAATGACAACATGGCATGAGAGGAGGATGCAGGTCAGGAAGCTGCAGAGCAAATTGTTTTGGAGCTACAAATGCACCCCTGCTCACTTATCCAGAGGGTCCTCCTAGATGATCTCCTGGTGTCTCTGGAGCATAACAGCTGCAACTCCCCCCCCCCCTGCCCACAACATTTATGAATGAGGAACAGAGCAAAGGTTTGGAGCACATGCTGCCGTGTCAAAGCATTTTGGAGAAGGTGGATGAAAAGAAGATCAGTGTAAAAGTGCTGAAATCAAAGCAGGAGGGGGCTCAAATTCCTAGACACCAGCATCACCACTTTCAAAGCCAGCTTTCTTTCACTCACAAATGGGACAGCCCATGCTTCCAATTGCTAGGAGCTGCTGCTGCTGGCAGTTTCCAACTTGTAGGCACTTTCAGATTTTTTTCAGTCTGGTTCAAGTCCTGCTTGCCTCGGAAACTGTAGGCATGTTCTACTGGGAGGATGAAGAAATAGGGGAGGGAGAGACAGATTAAGAGATCTGAGCAATTAAGCTCTCCCTGCCTCCAGACAACAATTTATTCACAAATTAGATCTGTCTCTGAAGTGGGGCTTCACCTCCCCCTTGCACCCACTTCTGCATAATGCCCACGTTTCCTTCAGCGCACACCCAGTTACACAGTGGCCATGCATCTCAAGGCTTGAGCCCATTTTTATTTCTCTGGCGTGACACGGCCAGGCCTGCAGGCCAGGTACCTTATCTTTGTCTTTAAATAAATATGCTTTTGTCAGGTTTATGAAAAATAATCTAGCGTGTTATTTTTCATAAGCCCTGACTGATCTCTCCATTTCCCTTTGGTTCAGCCGAGGCCATAAACATGACCTGCTCTGAATGATTTCACACACACACACCCCGCCCGCCATGACACCCTCCCCTTGAGGGGAGGGAGGGGGAGAGGAACTCAGCAGGGGCCCTGACCAAGGACCTGACTGATTATTGACAAATTAAAAATATAAGCTATTGACCGGATGCTGGGATAGAGTCCCTGAGCTGGTGTCCGGAATCTAAATGAGGTTATTGAAGCCGCACCGATCGATGCTGCAGCTACACACCCACCCACCCTCTGCCACAGTGATGGGCCGCCACATGAATAATGCAGTGCTGAGCATGTCAGGGGCTTAAGCAAACAGCTCTGCAGCACGTTAATGGGCAGGCCCCACAATGCAGCCAGAAACAGAAGCATATTGGGAAGCAGGGAGAGGAGGCTGGGGTGCTGCTGCTTTCAGTTGTCCGAGGGTGAGCTGTGGTGGTGACCCACTGAAACACACACTGCACATGCTCAGTGGCACTCCTTTTCTTCCATCACCATGGCTGCAAAACAATGAAAGAAGGTGTGTGTGTGTGTGTGTGTGTGTGTGTGTGTGTGTGTACATAATGGTCCTGGCACCTTGGGGAAAAGGATGGATAAATAAATAATAATAATAATGCAACTTCTCACTCTAACACCTATCTTGCTACCTAACACTTGACCACCTTAGAAAGCAGTGAAGCTGTGTGTGCTTTTGGTACATTTCCCAGAATTTCACCTAACCCACCCAAGCTGTTCACCTCAGCACAGCTTCATTAGTGTCAGATTCAGTTCTGTTTGTGTTCACCCCTGTGACGCTGTCTTTACCCCATGTCTGCTCTCTGCATCCTTGTGACATCACCTTACAGCACAATCCTAAACACGTCCCACTGAATTAATGGGACGCAGGTGGCGCTCTAACCATTATGCAACACTGCAGCAGAATCTTCCCGGAGCACAACAAGACCGAGGGCGGCAGGGTCAAAGTGTCTCCCCCCTGCACTGTGGTGAGACTCTCTTGCACTATTTGCCCATGGGTAAGCATCTCCTGAGGGACGCAGGTGGTGCTGTGGGTTAAACCACAGAGCCTAGGGCTTGCCGATCAGAAGGTTGGCGGTTCGAATCCCCGCGACTGGATGAGCTCCCGTTGCTCGGTCCCTGCTCCTGCCAACCTAGCAGTCAAAGTGCAGGTAGATAAATAGGTACCGCTCTGGCGGGAAGGTACCGGTAAATGGCATTTCTGTGTGCTGCTCTGGTTCGCCAGAAACGGCTTAGTCCTGCTGGCCACATGACCCAGAAGCTGTACGGCGGCTCCCTCAGCCAATAAAGCGAGATGAGCGCCGCAACCCCAGAGTAGGCCACGACTGGACCTAATGGTCAGGGGTCCCTTTACCTTTACCTTTTTACTCCTAGGTAAGTGGCTTTAGGATTGCAGCCTTGGTATGTTTACTCAAAAGCAAATCCCAACCTTGTGTGCAGAGGATAAGTTTGTCCATGGCAACGGATGTCATGAGTCCTGTGCAGACATCTTGGTGGGATTAGTCAGAGTGGGAGGAGGATGGGAATGAGGAACTGAAGGAACTGGATGCTGGTCAGGAAGGACTGATATAGATCCAGGGGACGGGTAGAGCAGTCTGGGGGGAAGCCCACCTCAGATACCCTGAGCCCCTTGTCCCAGCAGACTGGCATGACTGTGGCAGCACTTCCTGCTAGAGAAAAACCTGCCCATCTCCTGCATGGTGCCTGAGGACAGATCAGACATTGATCCAGCCCCATCAGCTTCGTCGCCAAGGACATGGAGATGATTGCACTGGCGTGAACAGACTCAGCAGACCCAGCCTGCCCAGAGGAGTGCCCGCTGGCTTGCCCAGTCTTATGGCTCAGGATGCCAGGCACACAAATAACTGTGCCCACCCTTCAAAAGCCCCTTCATGAATCACTGCCTTGTCGTGGCGAAGGGGCTTGAATAACTGAGAGAAGCTATGAGCTATGCCATGCTGGGCCACCCAAGATGGACAGGTCATAGTGGAGAGTTTTGACCAAACGTGATCCACCTGGAGCAGGAACCGGCAAGCCACTCCAGTATCCCTGCCAAGAAAACTCCATGAACAAAGACAACAGGCATATAAAAGTTGGAAGATGAGCCCCTTAGGTCGGAAGGCGTCCAACATGCTACTGAGGAAGAGCGGAGGACAAGTACAAGTAGATTCAGAGCTGATGAAGCAGCTGGACCAAAGCCGGAAGGACGCTCAGTTGCGGATAAGCGAAAGGAAAGTCCAATGCTGTAAAGAAAAATATTGCATAGCAACCTGGAATGTAAGAACCATGAACCTGGGTAAATTGGATGTGGTCAAAAATGAGATGGCAAGAATAAATATTGATATCCTGGGCATCAGTGAACTAAAATGGACGGGAATGGGCAAATTCAGTTCGGATGACTATCATATCTACTACTGTGGGCAAGAAACCCGTAACAAAAATGGAGTGGCCCTCATAGTCAACAAAAGAGTGGCGAAAACTGTACTGGGATGCAATCTCAAAAATGATAGAATGATCTCGATACGAATCCAAGGCAGACCTTTTAACATCACAGTAATCCAGGTTTATGCACCAACTACTGGTGCTGAAGAAACTGAAATTGACCAATTCTATGAAGACTTACAAGACCTTATAGAAATGACACCAAAGAAGGATGTTCTTCTCATTATAGGGGATTGGAATGCTAAAGTAGGGAATCAAGAGATAAAAGGAACAACTGGCAAGTTTGGCCTTGGAGATCAAAATGAAGCAGGGCAAAGACTAATAGAGTTCTGTCAAGAGAACAAGCTGGTCATCACAAACACGCTTTTCCAACAACACAAGAGACAACTCTACACATGGACATCACCAGATGGGCAGCATCGAAATCAGATTGATTTCTGCAGCCAAAAGATGGAGAAGCTCTATACAGTCAGCAAAAAACAAGACCTGGAGCTGACTGTGGCTCAGATCATCAGCTTCTTATAGCAAAATTCAAGCTTAAACTGAAGAAAGTAGGAAAAACCACTGGGCCGGTAAGATACAATCTAAACCAAATCCCTTATGAATACACAGTGGAAGTGAGGAACAGGTTTAAGAATTTAGATTTGGTGGACAGAGTGCCTGAAGAACTATGGATGGAGGCTCGTAACATTATACAGGAGGCAGCCGCGAAAATCATCCCAATGAAAAGGAAATGCAAGAAAGCAAAGTGGCTGTCCAACGAGGCCTTACAAATAGCGGGGGAGAGAAGGCAAAAAAAATGCGAGGGAGATAGTGTAAGATACAGGAAATTGAATGCAGATTTCCAAAAAATAGCAAGGAGAGACAAGAAGGCCTTCTTAAACGAGCAATGCAAAGAAATAGAGGAAAACAACAGAATGGGAAGAACCAGAGATCTGTTCAAGAAAACTGGAGATATGAAAGGAACATTTCGTACAAAGATTACCATATTAAAAGACAAAAGTGGAAAGGACCTAACAGAAGCAGAAGACATCAAGAAGAGGTGGCAAGAATACACAGAGGAATTATACCAGAAAGATATGGATGTCTCGTACACCCCAGGTAATGTGGTTGCTGACCTTGAGCCAGACATCCTGGAGAGTGAAGTCAAATGGGCCTTAGAAAGCACTGCAAATAACAAGGCCAGTGGAAGTGATGGTATTCCACCTGAACTATTTAAAATTTTAAAAGATGATGCTGTTAAGGTGTTACACTCAATATGCCAGCAAGTTTGGAAAACTCAGCAGTGGGCAGAGGATTGGAGAAGATCAGTCTACATCCCAATCCCAAAGAAGGGCAGTGCCAAAGAATGCTCCAACTACCGCACAATTGCACTCATTTCACACGCTAGCAAGGTTATGCTTAAAATTCTACAAGGAAGGCTCAAGCAGTATGTGCACTGAGAACTCCCAGAAGTGCAAGCTGGATTTAGAAGAGGCAGAGGAACCAGAGACCAAATTGCAAACATGCGCTGGATTATGGAGAAAGCTAGAGAGTTCCAGAAAGACATCTACTTCTGCTTCATTGACTATGCAAAAGCCTTTGACTGTGTCGACCACAGCAAACTATGGCAAGTTCTTAAAGAAATGGGAGTGCCTGATCACCTCATCTGTCTCCTGAGAAATCTCTATGTGGGACAAGAAGCTACAGTTAGAACTGGATATGGAACAACTGACTGGTTCAAAATTGGGAAAGGAGTACGACAAGGCTGTATATTGTCTCCCTGCTTATTTAACTTATATGCAGAATTCATCATGCTAAAGGCTGAGCTGGATGAATCCCTAGCCGGAATTAAGATTGCCGGAAGAAATATCAACAACCTCAGATATGCAGATGACACAACCTTGATGGCATAAAGTGAGGAGGAATTAAAGAACCTTTTATTGAGGGTGAAAGAGCAGAGCGCAAAATATGGTCTGAAGCTCAACATCAAAAAAACGAAGATCATGGCCACTGGTCCCATCACCTCCTGGCAAATAGAAGGGGAAGAAATGCAGGTAGTGAGAGATTTTACTTTCTTGGGCTCTTGGGAGAAAGGCGATGGCAAACCTAGACAGCATCTTAAAAAGTAGAGACATCACCTTGCCAACAAAGGTCCGTATAGTTAAAGCTATGGTTTTCCCAGTAGTGATGTATGGAAGTGAAAGCTGGACCATAAAGAAGGCTGATCGCCGAAGAATTGATGCTTTTGAATTATAGTGCTGGAGGAGACTCTTGAGAGTCCCATGGACTGCAAGAAGATCAAACCTATCCATTCTGAAGGAAATCAGCCCTGAGTGCTCACTGGAAGGACAGATCGTGAAGCTGAGGCTCCAATACTTTGGCCACCTGATGAGAAGAGAAGACTCCCTGGAAAAGACACTGATGTTGGGAAAGATGGAGGGCACAAGGAGAAGGGGACGACAGAGGACGAGATGGTTGGATGGTGTTCTCGAAGCTACCAGCATGAGTTTGACCAAACTGTGGGAGGCAGTGGAAGACAGAAGTGCCTGGCGTTCTCTGGTCCATGGGGTCACGAAGAGTCAGACACGACTGAATGACTAAACAACAACAACAAACCCTTCAAAAGCAGAAGCTTGGGGGTGCATCAAGTGTTGGGATAACATCTGAGTTTACCCCTGGTCCTGCGTAGACCACTGTGACATTTGTTCATCTGATTGCTTTGTTATTGCTGCAGGCCACCCCCAGTCTCTGAGTAGTGCAAGACTCCGGGGGGTTCTGGGTGCTTTACCCAGGGAGGGTCTGTGTTTCCTTTTGGAAAATGAGGCATGGAGCAGACTGTGGGGTCTTCATGATATCTGGGTTATTTACACATCTATATGCAACCTGAACCTACTGCGGGGTTCATGGTATCATCACTCCAAGAAGATCTTGCTTTCTCCATAATCACAGCCGAGGATCCAAGCAGAGATTCAACATTGTGCTCTGCCTGCTGCTTTGCATTTGCCCGTCACATAACTCCTAACTCTCAGCTTCTAACCCACATTGCTTCTAACTCTAACCTCTCTAAGCTCTGGTTTTATCTTCCAACCAACTCTGAGCTAAGGGAGGGTCCTCAACCATTTGCCATCTCACATGAGTCCCTGTGATGCTTTGTCCTCTTAATGGCTCATCACCGCAAGTCTGGCTTAATTTGTTTTTAATTAACACTTGGCTTAATTAAAAGATTAGCAGCGTCTAATTGGGTATAATATTATGTTTGAAGACTGGGAAAGGTTGTGGACCACTGGGCTGAACTTCACTGCATGTAATGCTCTGAAGGAAAATGTAATGAAAATGATATATAGATGGTACATGACCCCTGTTAAACTTGCTAAAATATACCACTTGTCCAAAAATAAATGTTGGAAATCTAAGGAAAATGAAGGAACATTCTTTCACCTCTGGTGGACTTGCCCGAAAGTGAAGGCCTTCTGGGAAATGATATATAACGAGCTGAAAAAAGTATTTAAGTATACTTTCACTAAGAAACCAGAGGCCTTCCTCCTGGGTATAGTCGGCCAGAAGGTGTTAAAGAAGGACCGAACATTCTTTATGTATGCTACAACGGCAGCAAGGATACTCATCGCTAAGAACTGGAAAACTCAAGATCTACCCACACTGGAAGAATGGCAGATGCAGCTGATGGACTATATGCAACTGGCGGAAATGACCGGCAGAATCCGAGACTTGGGAGAAGAAAAGATTGAAGAAGATTGGAGGAAATTTAAGATTTATTTACAAAAATATTGTAATTTGGTGGAATGTTAAGAAGGGTGCTTGATTACAAAAAATTGGCCATCACTAATCTGGATTTGAATTGGAAGATAAGTGAGATTTTAGAAAACAAAAACTGTTGAAGAATTGTTATTTATCATTCAAAAGAGCGACTATAAATTACATGATAATTTGCTTGGAAAAATGTATTGACAATGTAAGTGTGAACGGGAAACGTGAGGAAGTCCAAAAAGGTTTGAAAATTTGTTAAGACAAAAGGAACGTTGTTTATTATTTTTGTATTTTTTATTAAAAAACCCTAATAAAGATCTTTATATATAAAAAAAAAGATTAGCAGCGTCTAGCACACAGCTTAATACACTCAGGCTTTGGCCCTCACTGGTGGATGCAATACTTAACTCCCAACTCACTTTTTTGGTGTTAGAATTTAATCGATGCTCATCTAGCACCCAGTTTTGATTAAATTCAAACACCTGCTGGACATAGGAATATAGGGTGTCTTGCACCCACAAGCTCTTAAGAGTATCATGCTGGGAAGTGAGGTGCAGAGAGTATCTTAGGAGGACAGGCTCCTAAGCATGTCTACTCAGAAGCAAGTCCCTTTGAATTCAACTGCACTTACTCCCAGGTATGTGGGTTTAGGACTACAACCTAAGTCCCTTTACTGGGGACATGAAGCTACATTGCACTTCAGGGGCCTGGGAACCTCTTTAATACGGCATTTATACTGTATCCCTTTCCGACCCCCAGCACAACTTACTGAAACATGTCAGAATTTCCTGGCATTTCCCACTTCCCCTTAAAATCTCAAGAACTGCCAGAAAGCATCAACATTCCCCCAATTTTTTCAGACATCTACCACATTAATATGTGTCGGCCAGCAGAGAGAGAAGAGAGTATGGAACACAAAGCACGAAAGAGAGAGAGCCAGTGAGGCAAAACAGTTAATTATCATTATTATTGCTATTGTTATTAGCTGTTATTAATTAATCCTTCCTGCTTTCCTCTATCTACTCCAGCAGTGTCTGGCCCCCCCCCCCCGCCCGCCCACCTGCTCCTCTCAGCATGAGGCCTCATCCAGGTCTGTCCCAAACAAACTGCAAAGGGAACCTGTTTTATGACCAGGCTGGTTTTCCATTATGTTTGTAAAAGGAAGAGAGGAAGTGCCCCCCCCCAAGTGAGACCACTGGTCCAACTACCTCTGGATTGCCCACACTGACTGCCGACACAGAAATGGCTCCCCAGACTTTCAGGCCAGGAGTCTTCCCCAGCAGGGCGATCAAGCCTTCTGCATGTGTGAAGCAGGTGCTGTACTGTTGAGTGACACCCACAGTTTGATCCCCCCAGCAGCTTCGCTGGCATGCTTGGGTGACATGCAAGTGACAGGCCCTGACTCACGGAGAGAACGTCATGGCTGAGGTGGGATTTGAACCCACATCTTCTTGGTTTAAGGCCATTCCTCTGCATGAGCTGGACGGGAATCTGTTTAGTCCCAGCGGGGCTGCCCAAGACATTGACATGCCTAAGACAATGCACAGCAATGCCTCCTCTCCGGTCTGTGGCCACAAACAAACACTTAGGATTTTAGGGAGAGATTTAAAACACACAAATGCCTCAAAAACTGCCTCACAGATCTTCCCATCGCAAAGGCTGATGAGCTTCTTGTCTCAACCTGCTCAGCTTCCAGTTCCTCTAGGCTGGAGAAGCAGCACCCTCAGGGCTGTCCTGTCTGGCTGAGACCCTCGGCTCCATCACCTGCATTTGTTTCACCTGCCAGGAAGTGTTGCCTCTTCCATTCTTTGCCAGCAAACCTCCTTCTCCCACCTCGTTTGCTGGCAAGAGCTCTCTGAAGTGCGCAGCCGAATCCCGCTGCCCTCCTTGAGAACTCACGGGGAAGGGAGGCGGCAGATTGCTTGGATGGCATCAGATGGGCACAGATGGCGCCATCTGCAAGGAGATCTCATTAGCTGCGCAACAAGAGCTCTTGGTGGCTGTCCAGGGGGGAAGACTGCCAGGGCCACCACCGCTGGCTTCGGGGTTTATCTCCCTCCGGCAGCTGGTAAGAACTCGGCCGGTTGGCTCTGCCGGGGCCTTCCTGGGGGTGAAGGCCTTGCCAAAAGGAGCTGACCCCCGAAAACCTCTTGGCTACCTGCAAAAGGGGGGGGGGTCCAGAAGTTGCCCCAGGACAGCTTCCAGGATAGGACACCCAGGACACTGTTGGTATTTCTTGTAATTTCCAATTTTTGGCTAGCAAAATTCTAGCTGCAGTTGTGGCGTACAAAAACAGTCTAATATCTTTCTTGGGCAGTTCCAAACCTATTATTCCAAGTAGAAAGGCTTCTGGTTTCTTAATAAATGTATATTTCAACATTTTTTTTCAATTCATTATAAATCTTTTTCCAGAAGTCTTTCACCTTGGGACACGTCCACCACATATGGTAAAAGGTACCTTCTTTTTCTTTACATCTCCAACATAAATTATCACTCCTATGGTAAATCTTTGCTAGTTTTACTGGAGTTAAGTACCATCTATACATCATTTTAATAATATTTTCCTTTAACATTGTACATGCAATAAACTTAACCCCTTTCTTCCACAACCTTTCCCAATCTTCAAACATTATATTGTGTCCAACATCTCTTGCCCAATCTATCATCACAGATTTGACTTGTTCATCCTTTGTGTGCCCATCTTCTGCCAACATCTGGCAGAAGGCTGGCCGGTGAAGATGGAGAATCAAAAGAATGCAGAACCAAAAGATGCACATTTTTTTGGTCTCCGTGGACTGAAATCCCAAGACACCCTAAGATGGAATCAGAAGCCAGGGTGGCTTCTGTAATTCCAGGATGCCCTGGTTAAAATGGGACAGTTATGCAGTGTGTGTGTGTGTGTGTGTGTGTGTGTGTGTGTGTGCGTGTTTAATTGTTTTTAGTGATTTCCACTGTTTTTCAGCTATTCCTATTTTTATCTGAAAGGTGCATTAAGTCCCTTCAGGGGGATAAGGTGAGGAATAAAAAAAATTAGTATAATAATGATACATAGATATATAGGATATATATAGGATATATGAGCAAACAGCTGCCCAGTGGAGAAGTACACGGATTCTCTGCTATCTCCACACTGCAGCTGAGAGTTTGCACATTCTTGTCGTGTTGGATGCGAACGGTGCGGTCTGGCAAAGGCAACAGAGGACGAACATGTGGGAATGCAATCAGAAAGCTAGGAAGGAAACATTGAGACCCCCCACTTCTTTTTCCTTCCTACTGAGATTGCTCACTGAGGGTTAAATCCAGACACAAGTGCTTTTTTAAAGAACAAACTCCAGCTTTGGATGTGCACACCAAGCCCCAGAGTCCTTCTCTCCAGGGAATCAACCAATCAGAGAGCTGCCTGCATGTTGGAAAATATTTATGTCACATCCCCGGCAGCGAGCCGGCTCCGTGGGTTCCTGGTACTTTCTGATCGACAGGGTCAGCTCCCAGCAGCTGTTTCAGAGGCAGGAATGAGTCCAACAGCTGTGCACAGTGCGAGAAACTGCCAGTGATGGTGCCATCTTGCATTACCACAGGAATCCTTTCTGACCCCAGGAATGGGAATTTGCACACACGCTCAGCACACAGCGCTCCCCAGGGAGGCTCGGCTCACTCGCAGCCACAGTTTCACGTACAGGTAAAATGGCAGCAACTTTGAAGTTGGGAACAGGGAAGGTTCTGCACAACTCTGCATGGAGAGCTTTTTGCTTTAAAATACGAGCAAAATCAGTGTGTGTCTCCCAGCATGAGTACGACCATTTTCTGAGGTGCTGCATTTTTTGCACAGGCATTTTGCCATCACTACCATCACATGGTTGTGTGAGAGATGGATGAATTTGCCAGTTTGGGGTTTACACAGCTTCTCATTTTTCCAAGGTTAGGTTCCATTCTCCACATTTCCTTATCAATTTTTTTAAAATGCCTTATGAAAATTGTCAGCATTTCAGCATTATTTCCCCTAAAATACTCATTTTAATGCAGTTTCGCCTAACACACTATTCTTTCTTTTTTTATATGATATTTATTAAGAATTTCAAGATTACAAAAAAGAGAAGAAAAAAAGAAGAAAAAAAGATACATAAAAACCAATACAACAACACAACAACAACAAAAAAGAAAAATACAAATCCCATATTACATATCTTATCTTTCATTTGCTTGTTTCCTTGACCTTCTCACACCTCCCTTTTTGTATTCTAGCTTAATTAATTATTTCAGCAAATTCTTTCCCTCTTTTTCAATTATTATTGAATAATTTATCTTGACAGTCTAACCTATTAATTAACTCAGGAAATCCTTTCCATCTTTCACCATATTCTGTTATTCAATTTGCCTTACTTTATTTAACTTTATCTTACCGTAAAATACCTTAAAACTTAAAACTGAATGCTTATTTATACATAACTCCTTATATCATTTCTACTAAAGCCAGACAGTTTCATTCCAACATTTTCCCTAATATTCATTAATTTTACACTAATTCCCAAAATAAAAGTTTTTCTTTATAGACTTTCTTCCAATTTTCATCCAACGTCCCTTCTTCCTGGTCTCGGGTGATGTCAGTCCTTACTGTCCATTCCATCTAGTCCATCAACCTGGTAATATTATGTCCGAGGCTCTTAAATCTCTTCCATGCCCCTTCTGCAGATCTTCTTCTTGTTGTTTATACTTGCACTTTTCCTTGTCTTTTGTTGGTCTCTTTCTTGATTTCTTTCCTTTCTCAATGAGGAGTAGGTCTCTGGGGGATTCCAGCCCATAATTGTCTCCATCTCCCCTAATCAGACCAGCCCATTTCCCACAGTCCCACTCCCCACAGTCATCCATATAATCCAAAAAATATTTAACAGCATATTTCAAAGTCCCTCCAAAGTTAAGAGCCTCCTCAGCTCCAGGCTCCCCCTGGCCCACTCCAAATTCAATCTTCCAAAACAGCAGCTTATGCTCCTGCAGGGCCTCAGATCTCTCCATTTGTATTGTTTGAGGTGCAACCTCCTCCATTATCATCTGCCCTTGCACTTGCCCAGTCGAACCAGTTTCCTGAGTTGGTCCCTGTATGATTTCTGTGTCAGTATTCCCTGTCTGTCCACATTCACTGACTACAGCAGTCATCAAATCCAACTTCTCATTCATCAAATCCATCTTCTCATGCAACTGCTCCAGCAAAGCATTTGTTTTGCAAAAAGCAAGCACCAAGACTTCCTCCCAACATATTTTTATTCAAGGTGAAAAGACTGGTCCCACGATCTTAATCTCGCAGCTGTAAAGTCGCCAAGTAAACTGCAGCAACAATTTGACAAACTCCCTCTAGAGGAGACAATTTCTATTTGTGTCCATCTTTTTAAAGCATGTCCAACAAAGGAAAGCTATTTTCAATTTTCAAATATTTTGTTTCTTTAGAATGCAGAAGGCAACATTGGGATCAGTTTGTTACTCTTTTTTAGCTATCTGTCAAAATGTTCCATTCACAGTCAATGGACGTCTCCAACACTTTCTGTCTCTGACACCCCGTTCCCAGGTTTGAGACGGTGGAAGCATATTTTTCTTTACTCCCTCTCCTGCAGGCTTAAACAGTCAAATCCCCCCCCCTTTTCTCCTGTTTCCAAGGGGGTTTTAGTGGTTATAAATGAAGGAAATTTCGACCTTTACAAACAACTTTCCAGGCTATTAGCTTACAAGGTTTTTGCTTCAGTCTAATTACAAAAAGCGGAAGGCAGACTTCCTGTTTTGAACCTTCCCGCTTCAGTGCCAAATTAGGGTGTTTCTTGATCCAATTTTCCATTTTTACTCACGGGTACTTGTTTAGAGTCCAATTGTCAACAGGAAAAAGTCAGCGCTCTCCAGCAACGGCTATGCGGCTTCCCTCCGTGAAAGTAGCAATCAGTTCGCAGCACCGCGCCGCTCACCCCACTTCACTCCGGAGCCCCAAAATGGGGTTCCCTGCAAGTAGGGGAGGCGCTCCTGGTGCCCTGCCGAACCCCACATTCCCAGGCTTTCTCCACCTGGGATTTCTAGCGGGTCCCCACCTTCGCCGCAGCGGGAAGACCCAGTTTCCACGGAGCCCGTTCCTCCGGTCGGAGGAACTCCGCCATTCGCCGATGGCGCTAACCCAGAGGTCCGCCTAACACCCTTTTCTACAAGCCACTTTCCTTAAAAAAATGAATTACTGCATTTTCACTGACATACGCATTTTAGCGCACATTTCCCCCCAATAAATGCATTTCTGTAAGGAAATGTTGTTTTGCTTGGAGAACTGCATGAAACCCGTCCCCCAAAGCCAGGAGTTGAAGGGGCAGAGGAGCCCGAGTGCTTGAACTCCCCCCCCCCCTTTAGTGGAAGAGCCGAGAGGTTTTCCATGCCACCCATGGCTCCCACCCTAGCGTCTAGGTACACAAAGCGCAGATTAGCGTTCCTTTTGCCACTCTGTGCTCATCCAACTGTGTAGGACACTCAGCAGAGTGTGCTTATTTTTAGGCAGATCCACATCGCTCTTGGTGGCTGCCATCTTGGTTTACTTGTGGCTGCCCATTGGAACTGGCAGGGCGGAAAGCTGCAAGGCCAACAGGAGGGGGATGGGCAAGCCGGCTCATTCCAGCTTTACTCCCTGCCATGGTAGGAGGGTGGTGGACCAGCTCCCACAACTCTCACAAAGCTGGATTGCCCCAATTAAAATCCAGTCATTCTTCCCATTAGCATCAAGCCACACTAGGCTGGCTGAAATCCAGGCCCTCTTCTATTGAGCCAGCTTGCTTGAAAGAGACGGACGCCAGGACGCAAGGGGCAACAAGGCAGAGCGTTCCGCCTGCAGCCAATGGGCCCTCCAGGTCCTTGCTCCACACTAGAACGCCACCCAATAGCTCCTTTTGTCGTGAATTAAAGCTGATATGTAGAATGACACGGCAAACAGCTTGATGGCAAGGTGTTGTTGTGAAGTTAAGAGGCAAGTCTTAAGTAATATTCTGCTTTTTTATTATTAAAAGCTGCCACTGTGGATCCAGAGCCAGGGAAAGGTTTAAGTGCCATGCAGCTACTAACGGATTCATTAAACTCGCTCCAGAGCAGCTATAAAAAATCAATTTAGTTCACTGGGCGGATTGAACTGCTGCCAGTGGCAGAGATCAGCTCCTGCCTGAGCACACACCAACTCTTCTTCCTCCGCCCAGTGCAACCCAGTGCAGCTCAGACAATGGCAGGGGCTGCAGAGGAAAGGTGCTGGGCTGGAGGGGGTGGGTGGGTGGTGTCTTTAAGTCCCACCTTGGCCCATGCTGGTGGCAGTGGGTGGGGGTATGCAAATGAAGCTGGCAAACCTTTGCCATTGAACGCTGTCTTAGTTCTCCTTTCCAGCCTGAGCTGCAAATTAGGAGGTCTCTGGATTCGAATCCACACCAGCCAGGAACTCCCTCGGGGGCTCCAGGGAAGCCACACACAACTCCTTCTCTGCCTCCATCGCCCCCACATGGGGCAGGATACAGACCTCACCTTGCAGAATTGTCCTAATGATGGCAATGGCATAATGCACATGAAGCAGTTCAAACAGTTCATTTATTTTAATAAAAACTAATTAATTAATTATTAGGCCAAGAGATTCTATGTAGAATCTCTCTCCCTCTCTCTCACTCTGTGTGTGTGTGATTAATTTACAGTCGTACCTTGGAAGTCGAACAGAATCGGTTGGACTTCCAGTGCCCCTTCGAACGTTCAGCTTCCAAAAGACCGTTCAAAATCTGGAACAGTCGCCTCCGGGTTTCGATCGGGAGACAAAACATTTGAGAACTAGGCTGTTCATAAACCAAGGTATGACTGCATAATGATTAGTATTATTTACAGATGTGATATATTCCTATCAAGGGTGGTAAAATGTTGGAATGGATGTTACGTCAGCATCTCTTGGCAGGTAGGCCTGCTTCATTGTTCCCATTGCAGGTGGGGGGAGACTGAGGCTGCAGAGCTGGAAAAAGTTCAGGAGAAGGCAATGCAGCTGATCAAGGGCTGAAGCAAAAGTCTCTGCAAAGGAGGCCGGCAACATTTAGGGCTCTTTAGTTTAGAGAAAAGGCAGGTGGGATGTGGGAATTAGAGAGCTGCATAAAACTATGTAGCGTGTAGAGAAATTGACATGGATGGTTCCTCTCTACATCTCTCATATAAACGTAGAACCCGGCTGAATGTCAGAAGATTTGGTAGAAGGAAAAGGAAGGTCCTTCTCCACACAGCAGCGCCTATGGGACTCACCACCACAAGATATAGACCCTCACAGGCTCCCTTGGGAGGTGATGGACCCTTCTTCATTGGAGGTGTTTGAACAGAGGTCGAATGGCTACTTGCCAGGGATTCTCTTGCTGTGTTGCCTGCATTGCAGAGGGTGGAAGGGACAAACCTTGGGATCTCCTCCAACTCCACCATGGAATGATTATATGTAGAGTGATGGCCACGGTGGGGCAGATTTAAGAAAGGGGCCAAGGCAGATTAATTGAGGAGGAGGCTTCCACCAGTGCTGCAGCTGCTATTCCTCTGGACCGGGGCTGCTGGGAGCTCTGGCGAGGAGAGGAGAGGAGGACTGCTGCTGCCACTGCCCTCGAGTTCTGCTTCTTTGCTTCTCATTGGGGCACCTGGTTGCCCCCCCCCGGGGGGGACAGCATGCTGGGCTCCAGTTGCTCTTCTTATGTGGAGACAGTGGCATGTCTTCCATCACCTAATTGGTGGCAGGGGACCTGCCCTGGAGTGGCACCTCGGGATTGGATCAGGCACCAAGCTTGCAGAGGCTGGAGCATGATTCCAGCCCAACATAGGGCAGGCTTGGGCACTTCCAAAGCCCTTCAAGTCAACCAGAACCTTTGGGACCCTCTTGGTGAGCTGCCCTGTCACTCGAACAGGCATAGGCAAACTTGGCCCTCCAGATGTTTTGGGACTACAATTCCCATCATCCCTGAGCACTGGTCCTGTTAACTAGGGATCATGGGAGTCGTAGTCCCAAAACATCTGGAGGGCCAAGTTTGCCTATGCCTGCACTAAAAGGTCTGTGGCTAATCCAGCTTTTCCCTTTTAGGAAGCTCTCTGGTCTTAAGTGGCAGAGAAAGGTTCACATTCAAAGATATTCAAGGGCTCCATAATGAGATTCTCTGAAAACATTAAACGAGATGGTGGGGAAGGAAGGAGAGCCTCATGTGAAATGCAAATGCTCCTCACTGGAAGCTGCTCTCAACTCAGCTGCTCTTTTCATCTCCTGATGCAGATTTGCAGAGGCTTGGAAGTTTGCTCTGCAGCTCCACCAGGGCTTGGGATTTCACTGGATGGAGCGGCTGAGGAGCTGCTGGGGGCCAGTCACCAACGCAGAGTCCTCACAGTGGCACCAGCCTCATGGTTGCCCTGATCACTGGATGAGAGAGTGGGAGAGGAAATAAAAGGATGAAAGAAGAGTGGAGGGTGCAAGGAGATTCAGGGAAAGAAGTGAGCTCTCTGAAACATCACTCTTCTCCTCTTCCTCCTCCACCCTGGACCAAACTTTGGGAAGCATCTCAGCAAAAGCTGAGGGGAACGGGAAGCCCAATGCCCTCGCTGCTTTTGCAGGTCAAGGTGGGAGGGAAGCTTCACAGAAGGGTGGTAGAGCTGAGGGATAGAACAAATGTCTTTTTTTAAAATAATATTTTATTAAGTTTTAGGAATACAAAATACAAAAAATACAAACACTTAAGTTATAGAAAAAGCAAAAAAGCAAAAAAACAAAACACACTAAAAAGAAAAAAGAAAAATCCCTCTTTTTAATTTCTCATCTTTGATTCACTTATTTTCCTGACTTCCTCACATCTCCCTTTTTTGTATCCCTTTTGAAAATTAATTCAGCAAATTCATATCCAATTAATTTATCTATTATCAATCCAATCTTATTTTTAACCTTGTTGCAGAACCCCTTCAGTTCATTTCAATGTCATCAACATTCAAAAATTTTACAATGTTTCTGTAAATAAGTTTTAAATTTCCTCCAATCTTCTTCCACCAACTCTTCTTCCTGGTCTCGGATTCTGCCAGTCATTTCCGCCATTTCCATGTAGTCCATTACTTGCATCTGCCATTCTTCCAGAGTGGGTAGGTCTTGTGTCTTCCAATGCTTTGCGATGAGTATTCTTGCTGCTGCTGTAGCGCACATAAAGAAAGTTCTATCCTTCTTTGACACCAATTGGCCGACTATGCCCAGGAGAAAGGCCTCTGGTTTCTTAGGGAAAGTGTACTTAAGTACCTTCTTCAATTCATTATAGATCATCTCCCAGAAAGCCTTAATCCTTGGGCACGTCCACCAAAGGTGAAAGAATGTACCTTCAGTTTCTTTACATTTCCAGCATTTATTATCGGGCAAATGATAAATTTTTGCAAGCTTGACTGGGGTCATGTACCACCTGTACATCATTTTCATAATATTCTCTCTTAGGGCATTGCATGCCGTAAATTTAATCCCGGTGGTCCACAACTTCTCCCAGTCAGCAAACATGATATTATAACCTATATCTTGTGCCCATTTTATCATTGCCGATTTTACTGTTTCTTCCTCAGTGTTCCATTTCAGCAGCAAATTATACATTCTTGATAGAATCTTAGCATTGGGTTCTAGCAATTCTGTCTCTAACTTTGATCTTTCCACCTGGAAACCCACTTTTTTATCCTGGTTAAAAACCTCTCTTATTTGAAAATAGTGTAACCAGTCTCGCACCTTCTCTTTAAGCTTCTCATAACTCTGCAATTTCACCTTCCTGTTCTAAAATTTCCCAATATTTTGGCCACTTGGCCTCCATATTAATTTTTTTCAGAGCTTTCGCTTCCATAGGTGAAAGCTACCTTGGGGTTTTACTCTCCAAAAAGTCTTTATATCTAATCCAGACATTATACAATGCTTTCCTGACAATATGATTTTTAAATGCCTTATGCGCTTTTACCTTGCCATACCACAAGTATGCATGCCACCCAAATACATTATCATACCCCTCAAGATCTAAAACATCTGTGTTTTCAAGAAGTAGCCATTCCTTCAGCCAGCAAAAAGCTGCTGATTCATAATAGAGTTTCAAGTCTGGCAGGGCAACCCCCCCCCCAACTTTAGCATCTGTAAGTATCTTATATTTTATTCTGGGCTTTTTGCCCTGCCAGACAAATCTAGATATATCTCTCTGCCACTTCTTAAAACAATCCATCTTGTCAATAATTTGCAGTGATTAAAATAAAAATAACATTCTCGGCAGTACATTTATCTTGATAACAGCAATATGACCCAGCAAGGAAAGCTTCAAATTTGACCCAATTTCTAAATCTTTTTTCACTTCTGACCAACATTTCTCATAATTGTCTTTAAATAGGTTCACATTCTTAGTGGTCATATTCACCCCCAGGTATTTTACCTTCTTTACCAATGTTAAATCTGTCTCCTTCTGAAACCTCTCCCTCTCTATTGGTGTCAAATTTTCCCCCAAAACCTTAGTTTTTGACTTATTCAACTTAAAACCTGCTACTTGACCAAATTCCTGGATTACTTCTAGGGCCCTCTTGGTGCTAGTTTCTGGCAGAACAAATGTCAAGCACAAGGGCAAAGAGCCCACCTCTTCACCTGACCTTTCCTATCTCAGGCTCGAGGGTGGAAAACCTCCAGGCCAAAGAGATTCCTGGAGAGCAGGGCTGGCTCTGGGCTCAGTGGCTGAGCACCTGCCTTGCATGAAGAAGGCCCTTGGTTCATTCCCCAATGGCAGCCCTCTGGGTAGGCATGGGAATGTCTTGCCTGACTGCTGCCAGTTGTGTAGGCAGAGTTAAGCTAAATGGACCAGTGGTCTGGCTCTGTGCACGGCAAGCTTCCTGTGATCCTGAGTGCAGCAGTCTCTCCCAAGGGCCCTTCCCTCCCAAGCATCTTAAGTTTGTGGAGTTTTAAAATTGGCTGTCCATTGCTCCTGGGCATTGTCCCAGGGGGTTCTGGCACTCCTCAAGGAGCCCAAGTCAGTCGTCTGCCGAGTGGCTCAGGAGCAGCTGAGCGTGGGCTGGTTTTGGGATGTGTTGAGGGCTTTCAAGGCCCTTGTAATGTGGAGCTCTTAAGAAGCACTTGGAGGAGGGAATGTCTGCAGCCGCCACCATGTTCAGAGGGAGTTCAGGACCACTCACTACGTTAAAACTATCCCTGTGGCCTTATAAACCCCCTTTACGGCATTCCTTGGTTTCCTTTTATAGAGGTTGTTAGTCACCCGGCTTTATGCAATTATAGGTTTATAGTAATGGCTGGTGTTCCTGCTCGTCTGGCGGGTGTGGAGAGTGGCAAAGGTTTAAGTGGGAGCTTAAATGCCTTTACGAGGCCATAGAAGGATTTGTGTCTTTATGAGCCTGTTTGCCGTGGAAAGCTCCCTGGTTTTTGCTTCCTGCCGAGAAAGTTCTGTGGAGTTTGGAGTATTTAAGGCCAGGGATTTGCTTCTGGAGCTTCCCTGCTCATCACCGGTTTCTCCTGCCTCTGCCAGCAGCAGCTCAGGCCTTGCTGAATGCACCAGAACCAGCTCAGAATGGAGCAATTGGGGAGGCAGCTACTGCAGCTTCCCCTGAAATGAAAGGGGGACCAGAGTGGTGACTCTGCGTAGGCCAGGAGGGTTCTTTCCTGGACTCTGCCCAAAAGATGGCTTTCAAGCTGAAACAAGGGCAAAGAGGAGCACTGTATGTTGAGGGCCATCACAGCAGATTCCCTACAGAAAGATGTGAGACCAACTTGTTCCTCGCAGGTTGCCTGATGGGGCAAATCCAACACTGGACCCGCCAGTGTCAAGCCTTGCAAGGACTGGACGCTCTCATTTTTTTCTGAGCCACCGGCAGGTGAGATGAGAAATGTTCAGGTGGAGGATAGAGGGCCTGGATTCCTCTGGCATCCATTGTTCCCTCCCCAACGCAAACACGCCCCCCCTTATATATAATGGATGCCTCCAGTTTTGTGTTCTCATGAAAGCTCTCCATTTTTTAAACAGAGCAATGAGTACTACTAAAAGATGAATTTTTTATACATTTCCTTTGTTATTTTGAATTTTTTATAAACTTCATACCCTTAAGGAATGTTTTTTTTTACAGCTGACTATAAAGTATGTTAATTTCATACAGAAAGGGAAATGCAGGCTTGTTCTTTGTTAAACACACTCCACAGCTAGGCACAGATGTATAAATTCTCTTTCTCTCTCTCACACAAGCACATACTCTGGAAATATGCTGGTACCCAAATAATATATGAAAGCATCCAACTGAATCCATCATGTGTGTTGTTTTATGGGAACACACAGCTGGGAGGAGGCACAACAACTTCCTAGCAGATACCCCAATTCAGCAACTCTTTGCTGGAAGCTGCATAGAAGGAACATTTCCACTCATCAGAGCTTCTCTGCTCCATGGGATGGTGTTCAAATGCAAGTGGAAGGCATGGATTGGGTCCAAAATCCTTCCCATCCCAATTCCTCCACTGATCCTGCAGTTCCAAACTACCTGGTCCCTGACCCAAAAATGGAACCCACACTTTGTGAAGTTTCCAACACTAGTACATTTTGTAAGGTCCATGTTTTTGTTTTGGAGGCAGAGGCATGTGCCACAGATTGTCACAGTGCGCTCTTCGTTCAGTCCCCTCCTCTCCACATTGACACACAGGTGAGCATGGATAAAGAGCCCCCAAGATGCTGTCTTAATGTGATTGTATGCATCAAACAATAAAGGAAATGGGCAGCAGTGGGGGTAGGGTGGGGTGGGGTGGGAATCCACGCCTCCCAGGGAACCCCATTCAGGCGGATCTGGATCAAGACAGGGAGGTCGCAGGTTGGGCTCCGTTGGGGCCCTTACTGACCCATTCACACCCCCACCACAGTTCCTTGCTAAGTCACCTCATGTCGACACCAGCACATCCCTGCAGTATTCCTTCCCAGGAATGAGCCCTTGAGTTTGGGGCCTTTGCTGCCAACTCTTTGGGCTTGTACAGAGACGCTCCTGGCAAGTGAGCCAAGAGCAAGAACACTGCCCTTGCAGGAAATATCTCTGCCTCGAAGGGGTCTCTCCTGTGGGATGTGAAACACAAGAACAGTCAAGTACAACATTCCTAGAGTGAACATGTTTGCACTTGGGGGGAATGTTTGTCCAGCCAGCAGGAAAACTTCCTGTTTCCTTCTGGGCTGGGACAGACTTCCTCTGCATGTGACGAGAGGTGGGTGTGGCCTCACCTGTGCAGGTAACGACAAAAGCACAGGGCAGGGCAGCCATCTCTCTCTCTTTGACTACATGCATTGAAGAAGCAACATCTGCTTAGCCAAAGATGCCCTCTTGGCTTCCAGCCAAGAGAGGACAAAGGGACTGTCTTCTAATGGAATAGTTTCCAAGTGTATGTTACTTTTCTAAGCTAAGTCTGCCTTCTGGGATCCGATTGTGAACAGAATATGAGTAAACTCTTTTTATACTTTTGTAGAAGACTGTGTTGTGTCTTAGCTTTTATGAAGGAATAAGGGGGAAATACCAGAACAGTTATTATAGAGGCTTTAGCGAGCCTGAGCAAAACGCATCCGCTGCAAATTTAAAAGAGGGGAACGTTACTCGGCTGAAATTGTGGAACTTGTTAACACAAGCTGGATAAGGATCTAATCAGACAATATATCCTCTCCTGCATCCCTGAACATTCCCACATCTCCTTCTCCTCCCTTCTCTCTGCCATCCTCCTCATCCTGGCAAGTCTGTTTCCTTCCTGAGGGATGCCAGCCTGACTTTGGCTTCTGCACTTCTGCTGACACACATTCCTGAGCAGATGGAGCCAGGGGCTTCTCCAGGGCAGGCAGAGCCCTCGGCCTTGGCAGCCGCCTCCTCTCCATCCTGCTGCTGCTGCTTTACTGGTTGTTTTATTTTATTTTAAGGGTGCTTTCTTTTTGGTCCACTGCAGGATCATGGCTAAGGATGAGTGAAACTGTTTCTTCCCTGCCAGTGTTACTTTCCCGTGAGTCCATAATTTTTCAAGTACAAAAATTCACATTCAAATACAAATATTTCCCCATAGCTACCCTCTCTCAAAGTATACATTTCTAAATGTATTTTGCCTCCAAAACACACATTCTATACTTATTTTGATATGGATTGGGACAGGGGCTTTAGCCAAGAACCGTACTTGAACATTTGCTAAGTGAGAAAGGTGCTGGATCACTAAATTTCAACCTGCACTTTAGTCGGGAGGTGATAAAGGGATGTTTGAGTGTTTTGGAACCCACAAAGATCACATTTCAGAAGCATCACTAATCAAGACTAGACTGGTAAGCAAGTGTTGGGAGCAACCAAATATTGGAATCCATAAAGTCTTTTTGGATTTTGCAGCAGAAAAAAGAATGGGAGAATATTATTATTATTATTATTTATTAAATTTGTAAATCATCTATCAACCATAGATCTCAGGGCGGCTCATAGCTGAAAAATACAAGATAAAAGCCACCCAGGAACTTGCCAGTGTCAACACCAGCATGGACCCAAGCAGGAATGGTACCCAGGGCCAGCCTGGGGTCAGGGAGGGTCAAACAGAGCTCAAATAAGGGCTAAGGGCAGCTCAAGGTTGTGCTTGAGTCAGGCAAAAGATTCAGAGCAGGTAGCCAGCAGGGTCAAAGCACAGTGCTGCTGGTACAAAGATGTTGTTCCAGCAACACTTCCATCCAGGTACTGGGAATTTTTTGAAGTGGGGCTGCTGGAACCACATCCCTGAGGAGGCTACTCTAGTGCTTGGGTCCTGCTTGCAGGTTTCAGATGATAGGCATCTGGTTGGCCATTATGAAACTAGGAAGCTGGACTAAATGGGCCATTGGATTGATCCGGTAGGTTCTTCTTGTGTTCTGCCAGCTGCCTTCATCCAGAGGTCTCCTTTACAGGAGGGTCTTACTCCTGAGGAGCTCTTGCCTGCAGTTGGGCACGTCTTCTGATGGAGTGGGTTTGGCATTTGAGGTGCTGCCTTTCCCTCCAACTCAGGGACAGCCCCTCTTCAGCATCATCTAAGGATCCTGGCTCCTCACCCCCAAACTGAGCCTGATCCAGGTCTTGCTTCGATCCTGGGGCCTCCAGGTCATCCTCTGATGAGGCATCCCCTGGCTGAGGCATGCCACCCCTCCCACATGGTGGACACTTCTGTGGCTTCCACATTTGTTGTTGTTTAGTCGTTAAGTCGTGTCCGACTCTTCATGACCCCATGCACGCCAGGCACTTCTGTCTTCCATTGCCTCCCGCAGTTTGGTCACTTTTCTGGAACTAGAATTTAAAATGGAAACCCCCCACAGACAGGACTTTGCTATGATGTTATCTGGCCAAGAATGCCTTTTCCCATGACCAAGGTCCTTCTAGAATGTTTGCTCCTGATTCCCCCTGGTGCAACAAAAGTCCTTTCCAATGTTAATTAAAGGCTTTCTGGTTTGGCTTGTTCTATTTGTTTCTGGTCAGTGCTGCTGGTGCCTTCGTGTTGAAATGCCCCCCAATTGCCCCTTATGAGACAACTTTTGTTCCCCAACCCGGAGGAGGGAATCATTCCCTGGTTTCCTTGCATTTAACAGAATGATTTGGTGATGTCATCTAAATACTTTGTAAACAGTGAGTGAGCAAAGAAAACAAAACAGGAAAGTGTTTTTGTGGAAGAGGATGGAACACCCTGAGCTGCTGTGAAGCAGTGAGAAGGGGCAGGCTGCTGGGGGACAAGGAAAGGGCCTGGACGTGTGGGGCTTGTCCACAGTCACACCAAAGGAGAACCAACCCCCTGCTGATTCTTAGCAGAGCCTTTCATAGCAGAAAGCCAACCGGTGCTGCTCTCCACAGTCCCAAGTTGCAGTGATAGAAGGAACTGCACCTGGAGAACATTCTTTCCTGCAGCTGCAAAAGCTGTGGGGGCAGAAGGAGAATGGTTTGCATTGCCCAAAATGCAAGGCCTCTGCTGGAGCGCTGAGGCAGCTCTAAGATAACAGACCAAGAATCTGATGGCACTTCCTTTAAAAGGCATGTGGGCTGGTGGCAGAAGGAGTTTAGGAAATGGGTGGCTCGCCTAAGCACACTACAAATTTGCTAGTCCTTAATGGCCATGGATTGCTGCCTGCAGAGGCCTGGGCAGAATTCTCCTGAAACCTTGGAAGAGAAAAAAGGAGGGTCCCACCTCCAATCAGTGATACTCCCCTTCTTCCTAGGTCTCTAACCTTCACTAATAGGCAGCAGGAAGCAGACGGGGTGAAAGAGCTGCCTTCTCCAGTCACCCCTTCTCATTGCATGCCTGAGTGTGTACTGCAAGCCTGCCTTAGCATGCTCTTCATTAGGTCTCCAAATCAGAGCAGAAAATATTTTGAGGTGCAAAATAGCTCTATGCCCCATATCCAATACCATAAAAACTTATTTCTCTCTGGGGTTTTTCCTTTTCTTTTATCTTCTGTTTGCATAATAGCTGAAATTTCTGGACTATCCATAATATCTGTGAATCTATCCATGCTAAATGGAGAGGCCGGCCGTCTCCTCCTGCTGGCTGCGGCTGCTGCTTGGTTCTGTCTCTCCCCTCCTCTCCCCTACTTCATAAACTACAACCAGCTTGTTGTGGAGGAAGAGATAAAAAATGCTGCCCCCCCCCCCTTTGTACAAGTAACCAGCGAAGCTGTGACATGTCCTCAGGTGAAGGCTGTTTGTCTGAAGCTATAAAATGCTAGAGCAAGCGGAGGGCAATCAGGGGTGACAAAAGGCCCAGCCATTCTCCCTTGTAAAACACCAGAGTAAAGACAGAGACGACACAAAACATGAATCGGTGCACAAATAGCTGTTTGCTGTGGCCCGGCAGATTCTCTGGGATTCCTCTACCAGGCGGTGGTGGCATTTCCTGGGGTTGACCTTGTTGGAAGTTTGGGTGCAACTCAGCTTGCAGAAAAGGGTTCAAATAACTAGAGAGAGGGGCTTCCATATTCCTGGGCTAGTCCTTCTCCTTTAACCTCTGTGCTGACCTCCTAATCCTTTAAAGTTTAGGCTGATAGGTTGCATCTACTTTACAATTTCTTCTTCACATATTTTCTGGACCATGAGTACCAAGGTCACATTGGAGGTATCTTCTAAGGAGAAAAGGGGCAAGCCTGCCTTTTTTCTTTCTCCAAGTTAGTTCACTAGGACTTCCAATCAAGAATGTACTGCCCTTAATAAACCCAAACTTTCTTATTTTATACCAATTCTCAGTCTGAATGTCTTCCAACGAAAAGTATGCTCCAAGCAAGCATTGATTTTCCTAAAGTTAACTTCCACTGTTGCCTACAAAAACGATATGCTAACAGAACGCTGCTCTTTGGTTCTCCAAGATGCAGGACCTTCTCCCAAGCCCCTCCTTGTTCCCTGAGCAGGTGTGATTCCCAGTGAGGTGGGATCACCCCTGTAACCAGCCCAGGAATAAGAAGGCACAACCATTAGAAGGGAAAAACAGTACCAAAGTAGCAACACATCAGAGAGAGAGAAAAGTGAGCACTTTCAGAGTTTAGAGATCCAGGAGAAATATAATTGCCTCCCTGCCCCCAAGCTACTTTTAACCTGAAAAGTGAAATGGGAGAAAATTTGGAGAAATTGGAGCTATCATGTTAGCTGTCTGTTCCTTTACAACTGACCCTCCAAGTGTCCCTATTTTCCAAGGACGTCCCTGATTTAGAGAAGCTGTCCTGGTTTCTGATTTGATTCTGGAATGTCCTGCTTTTCCTAAGGATATTCCTATTTTCATTGGAAAAATGTTGGAGGGTATGGAGTTATCTGACCCCCAATCCGCCTGAAGGCAATCCTGTAGAGGGAAGTGTTTTTTCATGTTTAATGTTTTATTAAAGTGGCTGGGGAAACCCAGCCAGATGGGCAGGGTATAAATGATAAATTATTATTATTATTATTATTATTATTATTATTATTATTATTATGTTGAAAGCTGCCCAGAGTGGCTGGGGCAACCCAGTAAGATGTGTGGGGTGTAAACAGTAAAATTATCATTATGGAATGGGGTGTCCCTATTTTCATTGGAGAAATGTTGGAGGGTATGTTACAGGATGGCTATCTGAATACATACTAGAGAAATATCTCCCTCTTTAAACTAAAGGCTGACTTGTCTTCTTCAGCAAATGTTCTAAACTGAAAAGTGTCTTATTTTTTAGCAGTGCAAATTGAAGCTGAAGTATGGCATGTTTTGGAAATGTCTAATGAACTTCTGCATCTTCAGCATTTTCTTCCATTATCCTCTTGGAGACCACCTGAAAGGGAACGAGGACCACAGCAGGGCTGAAGGTTTTAAGACCACTGTTACAAAGCACCTGCCATGATGCATCTGTTTGTAAGAAATAAACATGTTGTTGTTTAGTCGTTTAGTCGTGTCCGACTCTTTGTGACCCCATGGACCAGAGAACGCCAGGCACCTCTGTCCTCCACTGCCTCCCGCAGTTTGTTCAAACTCATGCTGCTAACCTCGAAAACACTATCCAACCATCTCGTCCTCTGTCGCCCCCTTCTCCTTGTGCCCTCCATCTTTCCCAACATCAGGGTCTTCTCCAGGGAGTCTTCTCTTCTCATGAGGTGGCCAAAGTATTGGAGCCTCAGCTTTAGGATCTGTCCTTCCAGTGAGCACTCAGGGCTGATTTCCTTCAGAATGGAGAGGTTTGATCTTCTTGCAGTCCATGGGACTCTCAAGAGTCTCCTCCAGCACCATAATTCAAAAGCAAAGAAATAAACATTCCTAGAGGTAAATGGACAGACGGAAAGAAGGAAGGATAATTCATTTATAGAAAAACTGGCATTTTTGAGCGAGTTCATCAGTGCTCACCAGTTGCAACAGAAAACCTGAAAACCAATTTGTACATGGGAGGGTACAAAGAACCCAGGAAAATTAGCCTGGCTGTATAAAGAACTCTCTTTGATCCCAGGAAAGAATAGTACTTGGGAAATGATATTCTATTGGTTATAAAGCCATGGCATGCCAATAACTGATTAAAGCTAAGCAACAAGACACCTCTCCATCCTGGCAAACTATGCTAATCCTGAATAAATCCAAGAACATAGGAGGCTGCCATACACTGAATCAGAACATGGATCCATTGAGACTACAGAAAGCCAGTGTGCTGGTCCCGGGGGTAAGGTACCGTGGGCGTAAGCAGAGTCCACACGAAGAGGGGCGAGGTCCGAGGCGGAGAGCTGGGCGGGGAACAGGAACGCTGGAACAGGAGACCGAGCAGGGAACAGGAACACCGGATGATCAGGAACAGGAGACCGAGCAGGGAACAGGAACACCGGATGGTCAGGAACAGGAGGCCGAGCAGGGAACAGGAGCACCGGATGGTCAGGAACAGGAGGCTGAGCAGGGATCAGGAACACAGGAAGGTCCGAAGCCAACAACGACGTTCCTCCCGCAACCTGGGACCGGGCTGACTAGGCTTTTATCCTCTTCTAAGGCCGGGGGCGGTCCCGGCCCCCAGGAGCCCCGCCTCCTCTGGCCTTAAGGCGAGCACTCCTCCTGGGAGCAACCAGTTCCCTTCGCCTCTCTGCCCTAAGCCTCTGCAGATCAGGAGAGGCCGAAGGGTTACTGGGCCCTGGAGGAGGCTCACCTGACGCCACTGAGTCCTCAAGCACCTCTGGGGCCAGAAGGGTTTCACCTGGGGCCAGCTCCTGGTGCTCTGCCACAGGTGCAGGCTCTTCAGCATCTAGGCCTTGCCCCAGTTCAGCCGGCCCTGGAGGCAGGGACTCCTGTGCAGGCTGGGATTCCTCTGGTTCATCCTCTGAATCGGAATCCCAGGCCATCACAGCCAGCCAGCTGCCTCCCAGCTGCCTTCTGAATCCCAGTCGCTGGGAATCACAAGTGCAGAGAAAGCTGATGCCCTCAGCAGGTATCTGTTTGGCCACTGTGAGAACAGGGTGTTGGGCGATGAGCCCCTTTTGGAACGATCCAGCAAATTCTCCTCGTGCTCTTAGGCTGAACTACACCTCAGTTTGTGACTATCGGCCATGCTGAGCATAAGAGCACAGGAACCCACAGAGGCCGGCCAGATGGGGACCGGAGTGCAAGAGCAGGCTGCCCTCCCCTTCCAGCAACTGGGACTCAGAAGCATAACTGGAGACACAGCAGAGCCATTGCTGCTAGTAGCTGTTGATAACCTTATGCACCATGAATTTGTCCAATCCTCTTTTAAAGCCATCTGGGTTGGTGGTTATCACTGCCTCCTGTGTTCTGCATTTTATCTATGCGCTATGTGAAGTTCTTTCTCTAGTCTGTTCTGAATCTTCCAACATGCAGCTTCACTGGATGTCCATAAATTCAGATTTTTTTTTCAGAATACTGGTTTGCATGGGAGGTAAAATACAAAACAGGAACAATCAATTGCACATTTATTCAAAAGCCAACCAAAACTATTTAGTTTAATTAATTCAACAAAACTGATTAACTTGATCCAGTGACACCAACTTTTCAAAGCCTGACAGCCACAAAGGTGCCTCCCTGGAAAAGCTCAGAGTCTTCTGAAGCAGCCAAGTAGCTCATCACGGAGGAGCGCAACACCTTTTAATCTTCCCCTGCTTTGATGATCTACATGAGAATGAGTTTTGTTTAATCCCTTATCGGTGGCATTTTTCTCCATCTCTCATCATCTGAGGTGGGTTTCAGGTGATAAAATATTCTCTGTCCCACCCACCTCCCTGTTGTGATTACTCTGTAACACGCACTCGCTCACTTCCCATTAAGAAATGCTTTCCCGTATGTCACACACACCCTTCTAAGTCATCAGAGGATACGGGGGGGTGTGTGTCTTAATTTGCACACCAACCAGCGCTTTGCTGCTGCAAGGTGGTATAAGGAACATTATAAATAAATTAAGAGTGCAGTAGAATTACAGGCTACATATTTTTGTGCAATTGATTATCCCAAGCTTCTGCATGGAATACTGATTCTCCAGCATGCCGAGAGAGACCTGAGGTTGGCTGAATCATTTGACCCCCACCTGACTCTGTGTCTGACTGACACAGGAAGGGGGCATAATCTGGATCCCAAAGCAGGGAACCCTGAACGGACAGCGCTGGATTCATTTCTGGAGTGACCCTGGCATCTAAGGATGTCAGTCACAAGAGGTGTGAGAGGAAAACCAAGACAAGGCAGACAGTCTCTAGTTGTGTTGGGTGGATGGAAGGTGGGCATTATTAAATTTATTTATTTATTTATTTATTACATTTATTAGTCTTTGTCACCCAGAGGGTCTCCAAGTGACTTACGCTGAAAAACAATCTATATACATAAATAAATACCATAGAGATGTGTGTGTGGGAGTGGGGTGGGATCTTATATTAATATTCCATACAACATATGGGGAAGAAAAACAAACCTTCAGTCTCTCATCACAGTAAAAATAAAAAATTAGCAGTATGCAAACAATAAACCCCCTTCATGGATCACTGCCTTGCCGTGGCTAAGGGGCTTGAATAACTCAGAGAAGCTATGAGCTATGCCGTGCAGGGCCACCCAAGTTGGACAGGTCATAGTGGAGAGTTTTGACCAAACGTGATCCACCTGGAGCAGGAACCGGCAAGCCACTCCAGTATCCCTGCCAAGAAAACTCCATGAACAAAGACAACAGGCATATAAAAGTTATGACGCTGGAAGATGAGCCCCTCAGGTTGGAAGGCGTCCAACATGCTACTGAGGAAGAGCGGAGGAAAAGTACAAGTAGATTCAGAGCTGATGAAGCGGCTGGGCCAAAGCCGAAAGGACGCTCAGTTGCGGATATGCCTGGAAGCAAAAGGAAAGTCCAATGCTGTAAAGAAAAATATTGCATAGGAACCTGGAATGTAAGAACCATGAACCTGGGTAAGTTGGATGTGGTCAAAAATGAGATGGCAAGAATAAATATTGATATCCTGGGCATCAGTGAACTAAAATGGACAGGAATGGACGAATTCAGTTCGGATGACCATCATATTTACTACTGTGGGCAAGAAACCCGTAAAAGAAATGGAGTGGCCCTCATAGTCAACAAAAGAATGGCAAAATTGATAGTTAACAACGTGGTGACAGAAGAATTTAAGATGGAGAAAGGGACACGACAAGGCTGCCCAATTTCCCCATTGCTCTTTATTTCGGTCCTGGAGGTTTTGCTAAACATGATTAGAAGGAACCATCTGATCAAAGGTATTCAGGTCGGAGCTAAACAGTACAATTTAAAGCGTTTGCAGATGGCTTAGTACTGACATTACAGGAGCCAGAATCTAGTACTAAAAGAGTATTAGAATTGATTCAGGAATTTGGTCAAGTGGCAGGATTTAAGTTGAACAAATTAAAGACTAAGGTTCTCGAGAAAAATTTAACACCGATTGAGAAAGAGAGGTTTCAGAAGGAGACGGGTTTAACACTGGTTAAGAAAGTAAAATACCTGGGGGTTAATATGACCGCTAAGAGCCTAAATTTATTCAAAGATAACTATAAGAAATGTTGGTCAGAAATGAAAAAGGATCTTGAAATATGGTCAAACTTGAAGCTTTCCTTGTTTGGTCAAATTGCTGTTATAAAGATGAATGTATTGCCAAGAATGTTATTTTTATTTCAATCATTGCAAATTTTGGACAAAATGAAATGTTTCAAGAAGTGGCAGAGAGACATTTCTAGATTTGTCTGGCAGGACAAGAAACTCAGAATAAAATTTAAAATATTAACTGATGCAAAGGTTAGAGGTGGATTTGCACTGCCAGACCTTAAACTCTATTATGAATCAGCAGCATTTTGCTGGTTGAAAGAATGGCTGCTTCTTGAGAACACAGACATTTTGGATTTAGAAGGTTTTAATAATGTTTTTGGGTGGCATGCATATTTGTGGTATGACAAGGTTAAAGCACATAAAGCATTTAAAAACCATATTGTCAGAAGAGCATTGTTTAATGTCTGGACAAGATATAAAGACTTACTTGAAAATAAAACCCCAAGGTGGTTGTCACCAATGGAAGCAAAAGCTCAGGAAAAGCTCAATATGGAGGCCAAATGGCCAAAATATTGGGAGATTTTGGAACAGGAGGGAGACAAACTGAAATTGCAGAGTTTTGAGAAATTAAAAGACAAAGTGCGAGATTGGCTTCATTATTATCAAATAGGGAGGCTTACAATTTGGACAAAAAAATTGGTTTCCAGGTGGAAAAATCAAAATTGGAAACAGAACTGTTAGATCCCAAAACTAAGATATTATCAAGAATGTATAATTTGCTGTTGAAATGGAATACTCAGGATGAAACGGTTAAATTTGCTATGATCAAATGGGCACAAGATGTTGGACATAACATAATGTTTGCTGACTGGGAACAGTTGTGGACCACAGGTATGAAATTTGCGGCATGTAATGCCTTAAGAGAGAATATTATGAAAATGATATACAGGTGGTACATGACACCAGTCAAGCTTGCAAAAATATATCCTTTGCCCGATAATAAGTGTTGGAAATGCAAAGAAAATGAAGGTACATTCTTTCACCTTTGGTGGACGTGCCCAAGGATCAAGGCTTTCTGGGAGATGATCTATAATGAACTGAAAAAGGTATTTAAATATACCTTCCTGAAGAAACCAGAGGCCTTTCTCCTGGGCATGGTCAGCCAATTGGTGCCAAAGAAGGATAGAACTTTCTTTATGTATGCAACAACAGCAGCAAGAATATTCATCGCAAAGTATTGGAAGACACAAGATCTACCCACCTTGGAACCAGGGAGAAGAGTTGGTGGAAGAAGATTGGAAGAAATTCAAAGACTATTTGCAGAAACATTGTAAAATTAATGAATGTTAAAATGATGTAGGATTGAAATGAGATGGCTTTAGCAACAAAGTTAAAAGAATATGTAAAAATGGATTGATAATTACATGATAATATGAAGCTTAATATGTTAAGATACAAAATTAAGATAAAAACAAAGAGGGTAAGGATTTGCTGAATTAACCATGTGAATTGGAATACAAAAAAGGGAGGCGTGAGGAAGTCAGGAAAATAAGTAAATGACACATAAAATATGAAAAGATTGATTTGTTTTAAATGTTTTTTATTTTTCATTTATAATTCCCCCCCTATGTATTTTGTATTTGTTAATCTGTATTTTTGTACCTTTTTCTTTTTATTCTTATTTTTTCTCTTTTTATTCTGTAATCTTTTTTGTCTATAAAATCCTAATAAATATCTTTAAAAAAAACACAAAAGAGTGGCGAAAACTGTACTGGGATGCAATCTCAAAAATGATAGAATGATCTCGATACGAATCCAAGGCAGACCTTTTAACATCACAGTAATCCATGTTTATGCACCAACCACAGGTGCTGAAGAAACTGAAATTGACCAATTCTATGAAGACTTACAACACCTTATAGAAATGACACCAAAGAAGGATGTTCTTCTCATTATAGGGGATTGGAATGCTAAAGTAGGGAATCAAGAGATAAAAGGAACAACTGGCAAGTTTGGCCTTGGAGTACAAAATGAAGCAGGGCAAAGGCTAATAGAGTTCTGCCAAGAGAACAAGCTGGTCATCACAAACACGCTTTTCCAGTTACAGATAGGTAGCCGTGTTGGTCTGCCATAGTCAAAACAAAAAAATTCCTTCCAGTAGCACCTTAAAGACCAACTAAGTCAGTTCTTGGTATGAGCTTTCGTGTGCATGTACACTTCTGGACTTCCATTTCATGCGGCTCAATGTGGTGCCTTCCATAGTTCCAGTTACAGATAGGTAGCCGTGTTGGTCTAACAACAACACAAGAGACGACTTGTTGTTGGTTTCCAACAACACAAGAGACGACTCTACACATGGACATCACCAGAGGGGCAGCATCAAAATCAGATTAATTATATTCTCTGCAGCCAAAGATGGAGAAGCTCTATACAGTCAGCAAAAACAAGACCTGGAGCTGACTGTGGCTCAGATCATCAGCTTCTTATAGCAAAATTCAAGCTTAAACTGAAGAAAGTAGGAAAAAACACAGGGCCGGTAAGATACAATCTAAGTCAAATCCCTTATGAATACACAGTGGAAGTAAGGAACAGGTTTAAGGATTTAGATTTGGTGGACAGAGTGCCTGAAGAACTATGGATGGAGGCTCGTAACATTATACAGGAGGCAGCAACGAAAACCATCCCAATGAAAAGGAAATGCAAGAAAGCAAAGTGGCTGTCCAACAAGGCCTTACAAATAGCGGGGGAGAGAAGGCAAGCAAAATGCGAGGGAGATAGTGAAAGATACAGGAAATTGAATGCTGATTTCAGAAAAATAGCAAGGAGAGACAAGAAGGCCTTCTTAAACGAGCAATGCAAAGAAATAGAGGAAAACAACAGAATGGGAAAAACCAGAGATCTGTTCAAGAAAATTGGAGATATGAAAGGAACATTTTATACAAAGATTACCATATTAAAAGACAAAAGTGGAAAGGACCTAACAGAAGCATAAGACATCAAGAAGAGGTGGCAAGAATACACAGAGGAATTATATCAGAAAGATATGGATGTCTCGTACACCCCAGATAGTGTGGTTGCTGACCTTGAGCCAGACATCCTGGAGAGTGAAGTCAAATGGGCCTTAGAAAGCACTGCAAATAACAAGGCCAGTGGAAGTGATGGTATTCCAGCTGAACTATTTAAAATTTTAAAAGATGATGCTGTTAAGGTGCTACACTCAATATGCCAGCAAATTTGGAAAACTCAGCAGTGGCCAGAGGATTGGAGAAGATCAGTCTACATCCCAATCCCAAAGAAGGGCAGTGCCAAAGAATGCTCCAACTACCGCACAATTGCACTCATTTCACACACTAGCAAGGTTATGCTTAAAATTCTACAAGGAAAGCTCAAGCAGTATGTGCACTGAGAACTCCCAGAAGTGCAAGCTGGATTTAGAAGAGGCAGAGGAACCAGAGACCAAATTGCAAACATGCGCTGGATTGTGGAGAAAGCTAGAGAGTTCCAGAAAGACATCTACTTCTGCTTCATTGACTATGCAAAAGCCTTTGACTGTGTCGACCACTGCAAACTATGGCAAGTTCTTAAAGAAATGGGAGTGCCTGATCACCTCATCTGTCTCCTGAGAAATCTCTATGTGGGACAAGAAGCTACAGTTAGAACTGGATATGGAACAACTGATTGGTTCAAAATTGGGAAAGGAGTACGGCAAGACTGTATATTGTCTCCCTGCTTATTTAACTTATATGCAGAATTCATCATGCGAAAGGCTGGGCTGGATGAATTAAGATCGCTGGAAGAAATATCAACAACCACAGATATGCAGATGACACAACCTTGATGGCAGAAAGTGAGGAGGAATTAAAGAACCTTTTAATGAGGGTGAAAGAGGAGAGCGCAAAATATGGTCTGAAGCTCAACATCAAAAAAACGAAGATCATGGCCATTGGGCCCATGACCTCCTGGCAAATAGAAGAGGAAGAAATGGAGGGAGTAAGAGATTTTACTTTCTTGGGCTCCATGATCACTGCAGATGGTGACAGCAGCGACAAAATTAAAAGACGCCTGCTCCTTGGGAGAAAGGGGATGGCAAATCTAGACAACATCTTAAAAAGCAGAGATATCACCTTGCCAACAAAGGTCCATATTGTAAAAGCCGTGGTTTTCCCAGTAGTGATGTATGGAAGCGAGAGCTGGACCATAAAGAAGGCTGATCGCCGAAGAATTGATGCTTTTGAATTATGGTGCTGGAGGAGACTCTTGAGAGTCCCATGGACTGCAAGAAGATCAAACGTATCCATTCTTAAGGAAATCAGTCCTGAGTGCTCACTGGAAGGACAGATCCTGAAGCTGAGACTCCAATACTTTGGCCACCTCATGAGAAGAGAAGACTCCCAGGAAAAGACCCTGATGTTGGGAAAGATGGAGGGCACAAGAAGAAGGGGACGACAGAGGACGAGATGGTTGGACAGTGTTCTCGAAGCTACCAACATGAGTTTGACCAAACTGCGGGAGGCAGTGGAAGACAGGAGGGCCTGGCGTGCTCTGGTCCAGGGGGTCAC